>NC_133097.1:4543807-5212557 GCF_019914945.1 Typha latifolia | reverse complement strand
GCTTATGTAAAATATTAGTTTATTAATTCTTTCTTTTTACATTTAATCCTACATATTTTATAGTAAAAAAAATATTTTAAATATTATAATATTGTATAATATTTTAAGTGTTATTATATTTTATATTCAAAACTAATAAAATTTAGGGAGCATACTGCAAAATCTGTCCAAAAACCATTATTGAAGGGTATGAGCTATTTTTATCTATGTAGACTACAATTCTGACAATAATTTGAATACTAAAGTTGTAGATCGAAAAGTCATGAAACCACTCGAATTAGTTTCATAATTTTTAGCATCAATATTATCCTCGATCTATGCAGAACTGCCTATGATTCGGACCGACCTTATCATATCAGGAGGCTAGGTCAAAGATGAGAGGAGAGATTAGGGGAATGATTAGTTCTCAATTCATGTTTAATACAAGTTGTACTTCACATTATATACTAGAGGCTAAACGGTTAACTCAAACTGTAATTATTAACCAAACTGTATCAAATCCATCAACAAACTAAATTGATTAACACAAGTTGAATTTAAACTAAATCTAATGTTGAATTAAACAACTAGCTAAATAAATGACTCAAGCCATGAGCCTAATGTCCACAAGGTTGTCCGGTCTGACCCGAATCACATCATAGATCTCTAAATTATTATCATTAATTCTCACAATGACTCACTAATTTATTTTCTGTAACACTTTAACCATCTCAACTAAATATTGAATATGAACACCCTATGTTTATTAAATAGATTGTGTTGATTTGCCAATAGAATAGTGCTCAAAAACCATAAAAGAGGCTCATATTAAATGAGTGTACTTATCTAAGTTCAAATCCCAAATTTTGCAACTTTAACCCTATTATACTTAATTTAAACTCATTTGCAGACTTTGTTTATTTATTGAATTATAAAAATATATACAGCATGTATTATGACTTCAACCCTATTATAAGAAAATTTATAATTTAACTATATTTGATCTTTTTAATTTGTAATAATAAACTCTGCTGTGTGCATTCTATCATAACAAAATGTGCATAAAAAAAACCTTAGACATACTATTAATTGTCGAAAATGATGTACATAGAGACCAAACACATCACCATCTCATCCTTTTCTCCTAAAATCTTTCACATCTTCAACATCACATTCAACTCTTTCATCTTTTGTCACTCCCCATCATCCTCCTTAGCTCCTCTTGTATCCACTACTGGTGTTGTCAAGCATATGTTCCCTTATCTCACCTTCTATCCACCTTAAGCACTACCACTACTATCTCCTCTCTCATCTTTATCCACTCAATGATAAGTAGTTGCAATTACTTTTGGTAGGCTAGGTTGATGGATTGAATTAGATTATTCCACCTCAGAATAGGTCCTTGAACTAGTCTTGCATACTTGTCTAATTCATATGGGCCTGTCAACATAACAAATGAGAGAAAAGATGAGAATTTCAAATAGGAATAAGTGGGTAGTTGAGCAGCTCAAGTCAAGAATAGGAGACCACAACAAGCCATCCAAAAAGTGGAATAAGTTACTTATTCACTTGGATAAGATAGAGGCATTGGAATAAATGGTGGTCCAATTAGTTGCAAGTTTCTCATGACGTGAGGCAAAGATTGGGTTCTTCTTGTTTCACTAACGCACTCAAGAAATCTATCAACTAGATGCAGGCAAAAGTTAGTCTACTGTTTAATCACTTACTCTAAATGTGATATTCAAAGTAGTTTGAAAAATTAGATGCAAGATTAGGGGTGTAAAGGAGCCGAGATTGATTGAGCCTGAGTCTGATCAAGTTCGGAAATTATGTTCGGGCCTAACTAGCTTGATAGAATTTGAGCTAACGAGCTTTGTTCGAGATCGAGCTTTAAACGAGCCCAATTTGGGCCTATTTCAAGGTGAGTTCAATTCAAGTCTAAGCCTAAATTGAATAAGGCTTTAAGGTTTAACTTGTAAAATGATTAAAAGAATAAAAACATGTAATACTTAGAACTAATCATCATATTATAAAAATGAGGATAGACATTATAACAAGTCCAAAATTTGGCATAGAACTAATTATCAAATTATTAGAATTTGGCTTAGAGCGAGTGCAAATTTTACCCTTTTCTTTTTGTAAGAGAGAAGTGAAACCTAATGTGATCTTAGAAAAGAAATAGTAAATATGATAACCATATATATAATATAATAATATATATATATATATATATATCAATTAAGTATTTTAATCATATCTAATCTTTGGAAAACAATGTAATTTGTCTCGATCAAGGGACAAAAACTGTTGACTTTGAATTTGGTAAACGATCCATAATAAAAAATAATTAAAGTCCTAGTTTCAACAATTAAGCCATTTGAACCACGCAATCATTCATCTAATTAGTTGCTTAGATCCAATTACAACTAATTCTATGTGGAGTGCAGTTTGAGAAAAGTGAAGCTACACGTAACACTATGGTCAACTTGTTTGAGTTGAGAATGCTCATTGTAATTTTTAATATATTTTTATAAGAGAAAATGTTTATGTAAGAATTTGTATTATTTTTTTAATCATATACTTAGACAAAAGGACTAGAATCCAAACTATGCAATAATGCATAAAGCTCTGATGAAAAATCTAAGAAAAATTATTCATAAATGTGTCAAGGGGGGGGAGTGGTAAGAAGTCAATCGTGGAGCTACAGTAATGATTTGTAAGAATGTGTTGGATAATTCACTCATGCTGTAATATTGTAATAGTAAACTTAGGGTAATTATACTTTACCCTCCTATGATTTATTTTAATTTTAATTTAGCTCATTTTACTTTAATTTAAACACTTAACGCTCTCTATGATTCAGACCAAATTATAAATGTTAAGCTTTTCAATTCAAAATTGTCAACCATAATGTGTCCGGGAGGCAGAGTTGAACCTATGACCTTTATCATGAGTTGGTAAAACTTAGTCGCTGAGCTCCAATAATGATTTATAAGGATGTTTTGGATAATGCACTAATGCAGTCGTATTATAATAGTATACTTATGTAGGGTGAATTACAATTTACTCTCGTACGGTTTAGTTCAATTTTAATTTAGCTTATTTAGATAATCCGATCCTAGGGGTATATTTATGATGATGGTGGTGGGCATATGAGTGGTAAGATTTACAAGGTGTAGATAGATGGGTTGATGGTGATGATGATGGCAAGGGTGATGGTGATGGTGATGATAATGGCAAGGGTGATGATGATGGTGTACATAGATATGAGATATAGAGAAAATGATGAGGGAGAAATGGCTGACCCTGTGGGTCCAGGGATATCAAAAGATGATAGAGGGAGGAGGACAACGATCTTGGCGGTGGACGATGATTAGGTTGAATAAACGGGAGGAAGATCGAGAGAGAAGAGATAAAGGTGAGAAAATAGAGATAGCGACAAATCAATTATTTTTTTAATAATACCCTAGATTAGATTGCTCTCCACATATATAAAGGTTAACCCTAAATCAAACAAACATTGAAAATATACATATTCCGACTGAGATCGGCATTGGGCATTCAAACGCCTTATCGGGCATTTAAATGCCTAGATGAAGATTGCACTCGACTTGCAGTGTCATGAGGCTATTTGAGTGACCCTCAAGGCATTTGAATGTCCCAACCTGAGGCTAGAAATCCTCCAAAACTAATAAACAACTATACCTAAATAAGCGATTTTGTTTTAGCAAACCCAATGCCCCCCTATGAGGTGACCCGATTGAGTTTAAATCACATCACTCTATCATGTTTCCACTCACCTTATTCTCAAAGTGAGAAATCAGGGAAGCAGTCCTATTGGCTCGGGTGAAGTTATTAATGGGCGTGGCAATTTCAACATATCCATCACTGTCCAAGGTGGCTTAAGCAGCCCTACCCTCTACCATAAGGTGGCACTGATTTGGTGTTGATTCCCATCAAACCTCACATGTCAATCGTTTAGCTTTGAAATTCATCCATATCTTTGTGAAGTTAAAGGTGATCGTACTCAAACTATAGTGCTATTGGGTGCAAATCACAATATCTACTCACCAAAGAGTCAACAGATGAAAGTTTAATGTCAATAAGTGTTCTTGAATCTTCAATTTACCATGGCATTACGGCAAATGCTCTCCGCTCTCAAAGTGGCGTCATCTCAAATCATCACATCGAAGCTCGAGATCATCTTTCATGTCAATCCAATCTTTCATATCAGGCGCTCATCCAAGAAATTGTGAGTGCTTCTAGTGTTAATGAATATCTATACTATATTCTTCTTCACAGTGGTGTTAACCAGAAGAGCCTTCAGTGTGGCAGAACTAGCATAATCATATAAGAAAATCTTGGCATGGACTTCCTTGTTATCCTCCAGTGCCTCTCGAATAGTGGACTCTTCATCTACATTATCCTCCGCTAGTCCATTATCTTCATCTTCCTTTGTTTCTCCCAATAGCATTATCGAGGCCATTGATTAGGCACATTTGTGCCTTGGTGTGTATCTCTCATCATGGTAGAAGCACGACCCTATCGCCCTTCGTTCCTCCACCTAAGCTAGTGTTAGTCGATGAATAGGGGCTGTCAAGAGCCCCCTAACCTCTAGAAGAAGCCTTAGTGTGAGGCGAGCGATTCCTTACTAGCCGCATTAGTCCCCTCTCAGGGACAAGTGTGGCCGCCATTAATTGAGGTGGGTTCCTTGCCTTCATTGCTATTCATTCACTCTGCGCCATGTTTTAAAGCTCCCTTATCTTCTCGTCCATCATTTGAGCCATAGTGAAAGCCTCTAGCAAGATCTGTGGTCGACGGCTTTCACCTCCGCTTGGGTGTCCTGTCGAAAGCTGCTAATGAAGGTACTTTTCATGCCGAGTCATGCACCCAACCGTTGGCTAGGTTGCTCACCCTTTCACTCTTATTGGTACACTCGAATGAGTGCATTTTAGGTTAGCTTGGTTAGTATTGCTTAGAAGTCTTCGTATTCAATTAGACCAAACTATATACATACAACATCGACGAACTCATTCCATGAGTCGAACGACCTCTCTTTGGGTGACTTGGTACCACCGTTTGATGACTTCCTCAAATTGGAATAATGCTAAGAGTACTTTGTGATGCTTCCCTGTCCCTTGATAGGAGAAGAATTACTTAGTGTGGTAGTTCTAGTCAAGATGATCTTCGCTGCCAAACGTGTGAAATTCAAGCCACATCATTCGGCATTGAAATCCCATATCTCGGCGGCCTTCTTTCCTTGGGTTTACTCGGGCATGGCGTCGGACAACCATGGCCCTTAGATAGGGTCATCGAGGTGCCGGGGTCCTCGTATTTTTCCTAGTCTTCAAAGTCTTCGATCGACAACTTGGATGGAGGTCGATGATGATTGGCAGCCGTATGGGGTCACCTTGACATTGGGGTAGGCAACAAGGGCTCCCTTGATGGTCGCATACATCTCAAAAATTCTCCATCACGTGTCGAAAGAGGCACGTTTGGTTGTAAACAGGGGGCTTCGCTATCATGAGGTGCCATTGCTTTTGCTGCTATTAATGTGCTTAATTTGTGTGGGTGTGACACTATGAATCTAGTGGTAGGCATTTAGTATGAGGAACGACGACTCTAATACTAATTGATATGGTCTGATGATGGTGGTGGCCAGTTGGGTGGTAAGATCTATAATGTATATAGATGAAGAGGCTACTAGATATGATGATGGCGAGCGTGGTGGTGATAGCATGGATAGATATGAGATTTAGAGGAGAAGAAAGGAGGGAGAAATGGTCAGCCCTATTGATCTAGGGGAATCGATACATGTTATAAGAAGGAGGACGACGAGATGTAAATTTTTTTGAAGAGGATATCTCATTTTAACATAAGCTACTACGACAATTTTCAAAATAATTATCCCAAAGTAACTAAAAATTATGCACATACAAAAAAAAACATTAATTTTAAAGGTTATATCCGTAAATAAATTTTTTAGAAAGGTCTATTAATAATATAAAAAAAAGAGAAGCTTTTGAGGGTTAAATTTTGTGGTTCAATTAACTGGACCTGTTCCGCTTTCTGTCCCACTTGATAGATTGGATGCTCGACTATGTACATATTTTGTTCGTTTCATATTGCGGTCAAATTTAGGGGTCCAAATAACTGACCAAAGACAACATAAAGAGGGTTTCGACGAGTCCCGCTCCCTTTTTTGTCTCTCTCATCCAAAGATCGCTGTCCAACGTGGGTGCGGAATTTTCTCACCCAATCCCTCCAATTGTTCAAAATTAACAAATCGAGGAAAAGAAATGGAAGCATATTTAAAAACTAAAGAAGTCATATTTACAAAAAAGTACATCGGAGGTTGTAAATCACAAAAGAATAGAACTGAATCGTAGAAACCTCTTAAACTGGGGTGCTATTTGACAAATTCTTGAAATCCACCACACGACCATCGAGTATTCAGGTCTCCACAATCGAGAAAGGACATTGCCTACCATAATAAACAACAAGAGAAGCCATAAAAGAAATGAGTACAAAAGAAATGAATGCAGTCTTCTTTTGCCTTTGCGTCCACACCAACCTTCCTCTATCCTTCCTCACTCTCCATTAAATTACTCTCCAAAAATAACAATTATTATTAGAGGGAAATTGACAGTAGTTTATAGGGTAGGCCTCAATTTATTTTTATCCCCCATGTAAGTATTATATTTCATTAAAGTATAGATTATTAAGAATTAGATAATTTTTTGAGGGGTAAAATATAATTTTCCGTTATTGTTATTACCAAACAAAAGCCCGTTAAAAAAATTTAATAAATTATATACCTTCCCTCCTCCATTCCATTACTTGTTCACTCCTCTCTCTCTTTCTCTCTCTCTTCTCAAGATCTCTTCTTTCCATAAATATTACCACCACCAGTCCAATAACTACCACCAATAGAGAAGGAGAAGGGGAAAGGACCCATCTTTTCCTCTCTTCGCCTCATGGGGCGGCGTTTGAAGCCATTGGAGCATGTGGGTGTGCCATGTTTCTTGGTCTCGGCCATGGTGGTCTTCTTGCTCTTCCTCTTCTTGGTCAACTTGGACTATGGGTTCCTATGGACTGGGGGAGAGAGGTGGGGGTTGGGAGTGGAGGTTGGCGGAGGAGGAAGGGAGAGTGGAAACAAAGAAGGTGGCGGTGGTGGCGGTGGTTTGGGGTGTGATTGGTTCGATGGGGAGTGGGTTTGGGATGGGAGGTATCCGTTGTATGAATCAAAGGAGTGTCCTTTCTTGGACGAGGGGTTTCGCTGCTCGGAGAATGGAAGGCCGGATCGATTCTATACCAAGTGGAGGTGGCAACCATCTCACTGCAACCTTCCAAGGTTTGCTTGCCATTATTATTGTCCCTTTCCTTTGATATCCTTTTCGAAATCCTTTTCGTTTCGGTTCTTGCTTTCTACTTTGAAGGAACTTTATCAAATTTTTGTCCAAAGGTGATCTTTTTAGTGGTTTTGAGAATAATTTCGGAATGTGTTTCTTTTGAAACTCGAATTCTTGAGTACAAGAAGAATAAGGGGGAACAAAGAAGATTGTTTATACTAACATTACTACATGTTCTTTTTTCTCTTGGATTTTTACGGTTTGGTTGTGATATTTTGGAATTGGGTCTTCTTTTGGAACTAGAATCCTTGAGTAAATGTTCTTCACTTATGGACGAGGTTGATTTAAAAGTTTTTTTTTGGGTTGTTTTCTTGGATAATTCCGAACTCCATCTTAAGGATTTTCGTCATCAACTCGCCATGAAGGTTTCATCACTACTATAAATGCAACTTTTAAATAATGTTAATTTCTCCGGCTTCTTTCATGGGATTTATTTGGCTTCTTTTGTTTGAATTCGAATCTGGTTGGTTTAATTACTTTTCTCAGGCTGGCCAAGAAGTCCGTGTCGGCGTTTTTAAATGCTTCCTTTTGATCTGAAAAATATAACAGTTGACAAGTACAAGGGAGGACATATTTATATCCAAGAATCCACCCCTTTTATCGGGTTCCTCGTGTCATCCTTTATTGGAACTCGAGATCTTTAAACGCTTTTTTTTTATAATCCTTTGAATCCAGAAAAAGGGCCAAGTTTTGCCAATTTTTTCAGAATTATTTGATTGGCTGGATTACTCTCTTGTTTCCAATGTCTTTCCTCGTGAACTATCGGATGTGTGTTAATGACTTTTCCTTTAGATCATTAAAGGTTGGCTTCTCCTTTATTTTGCATCCAGACCTTCATCAACTTTTAAATTTTTATACACATAAATGATCACAGTACTTCATAGATATCACCTATCGAATCTTTGATGTTTCTGAGAGAAGGATTTTTTTGGCTTAGATTTGATGCTAGAAAGATGCTGGAACTGCTGCGAAATAGAAGACTTGTATTTGTAGGAGACTCAATTGGAAGAAACCAATGGGAATCCCTCCTTTGCATGCTATCTGCTGCCGTTCCTGACAAGAATTCTATATATGAAGTCAATGGCAGCCCCATCACAAAGCATATGGGATTCTTGGTGTTCAAATTTAAGGACTATAACTGCACTGTTGAGTACTACAGAGCCCCTTTTCTAGTGGTTCAGGGTC
This sequence comes from Typha latifolia, assembly GCF_019914945.1. NCBI lineage: Eukaryota > Viridiplantae > Streptophyta > Magnoliopsida > Poales > Typhaceae > Typha > Typha latifolia. The sequence continues at coordinate 5,203,981 of NC_133097.1, read as the reverse complement.
GTGCACCTGCCGGAGTGCATGAGAAGGTGAAGACCACACTCAGGTTGGATACGATGGATTGGACTTCGATCCGATGGAAGGATGCTGATGTGCTCATCTTTAACACTGGGCACTGGTGGAACTATGAGAAAACAATCAGAGGGTAACTATATTGCTTCCTTTCTTTTATTCATCGAATTTGATTAGTTCATAGGTAGCTTACAGGAAATGGTAGGTTTAGAAAAGTAGGTTGCTGTTTTATAGGACATCTCTAATTCTCTATTGCCTGCTGCCTAATTTATCGGTTGGTTTGGTATGTTGCACTTGGTCATGCTTTTTGCATTTACATTATAAGATATTCAGATGAAAAGGACAGCTTCCTTCATTTTTTGAAACTACTGGCTATTTTCAAAACCATTAACATATGCTACAATATTGCTTTCATCAATTTGTTTAATTTGATTGTCTTGACTTTTCCCTTGTTTTCCATTGAATGACATATATAATAACAGGTATTGATCAACTATGATGCATTAAAGTTTTTACTTGTGGAAAGAGGAGGGCATATTTGCAGGCCTAATTGTACTTATATGTTTCACTATTTGATTTTGTCAGCTATCTTGTTTGATGAGGTCTTGTTTTACTATTTGATTTTGATGGTTATGTTGTCTTGGTAGTGCCTTGTCTTCTAAATAACAATTATTTCCATTGGGGCGATGACAAATCACACCACTTTCTTTAATTTACCTGCAATTGATATTATAATTTTTCTATAAAAAGGTGAAGGTTTAGAAATGCTGTCCAGCTCATGAAGCCAGACTCCACAGTAAAAGTTCGGATTTTCTTCTTCTCTCTTTTTTGTTTGTTTGTTTGTTTGTTTGTTTTAGATGCCCTATATTTCTTTCTAAGGTCACTGATGAAATGAAAGAGCATGGGATTGCTATTATTTTTGTCAAACAGGTCCATTTTAGTTTCTTTATTTCTTTTTTGCAGTTTCACAGCAAAGTGAAACATCACACTGACAACTTCTTGCTTTTAATAGTTTGAGTAAAGGAGGCTAATAAGAGAGTAATATTTGGGTTTTGGAGGATGTATTTGTAGCTGACTTATTTTAGAATTCCTCTTTCAATTAGGGGTTGTTACTTCCAAGAAGGAAATGAGGTGAAGATGGAGATGAGTGTAAACAGCGCTTATCAGAGATCCATAAGGACACTGTTTGAGTGGATTGAGAAGGAAGTTAATAGAAATAAGACCCACGTCATTTTCCGCTCATATGCTCCTGTCCATTTCAGGTTTGTACCTTTAATTAAGATTTTTCCTCTTTCTTATTTGACTTTTTATTTTACATATTTCTTAAACTTGTTCATAACATGATTGAATTGTTCAATGCCTGCATTAATGGCCTCATTTGTCTGATTCTGAAATAATATTCCAAAGCATATTTGTCATTCAAATGTGAGAAAGTGAAGACCAAAATTGTGATTACATGTTCATGAAATTATCCTTAGTTGTGGAGGATACTTGATAACATCTCAAACAGTTATTAATACAGGAATCAAAGTTCAATAGGCAGATAAGATGCCCTGGTTTCAAAGTTACATTTAGCCAGGAATTTGTCTAAGGTTACTTAGATGATTAATGAAATGTTATGCTTAGGTGTTTAATTGATCGGTTGCTATACATAACTGTTAGCTCAGAAATATGTAAATTGATTGCTCCTACAGAATGAAGGGAAATAAACAGCTTGTCTCTAAATGAAGTTTATGTTTTTTTTATAACTAGAAAAATCAACTTTAGCTAACTTTTCAAGTGTTCCACATAGTGGTGTCAAATAAGCTCGTTAGCTTGCAAGCCACTCAATCTCTGCTCATTTCTGGGTTGATTTGAGCTCACTCAGCTATTAAACAGCCAAGTCAAGGTTGTTTAAAAAGCTAGTCAAATTTGAGGTGGCCTGAGCTTGCTTGAGTTAAGCTTGAATTAGCTCATGTATGAATAGATTACAAATTAATATATACATTCATGCAACAACATTTGTAATGTAATTGCATAAGCACTGTAGGTAAGTGCTATTTCGGTCTGCTTTCAGAGCTATATTTGACCTTGGCTTGTTACTCCCCCAGTTCTATGTGCCAAACTTTCACACAATAGAACCCAAGATTGGACTGTAATGCTGTACATTTACCTTTGAATGTCAAGATTCATTGATGGTGACCAACAAAGGCTTTTGAAAATCCAATTGAGCAATTTGAGAATACCTAATTGTTGACATTTTCGTTTTCTTTTCACATGAATATGGTTCTTGGTACCCTGGAAAGAACTCAGTTGCCGCTAGAATCTTATATCCTTGTGTGACATGTCAGTATTTGTGAACACGGATAGCCTGTTTCTTGCCCATGAATTTTGGAAGCTTAAGATGCCAAACTAGCAATATCAACATCCTTTCTCTTCTTTCAAATTTCAAACAATTGTCCATTTTCCAGAAATTCTCTCTCCTAAGTTGTCAAATGATTTGTTCAGCTTAGCTAGAGGAGATAATATGAAAACCAAATTAGGGAGCCAAGTCTAACCAAAATGAGGAGTCAAACATCCTAACACTGCTAGGAATATTTATAGTCTATTGGATGCTCTGCATGTGAAAGACATGTTCTTAGACTAATAAGTATACCTCAAATGAACAAAGAGATCATTGATTTGTTCTCGCCTGCAATAGAGCGTCATTAGATTAGGTACCTGTTACCGTTCCAGTAGAAAATTTCTTGTTGTGTTCAATATATTTAGATCACATGCATAAGAGTGACATATGAATATGCTTTAGCTGTAATTTTCTGACTGTTTCATTGTAAAGTTTGCAATTATGTTTTGAGTTGAAATATCAAAGTGAAACCAAAGTGATTACACTCATTCGGTTTTTTCTCCTTGTGTTCTTTACTCAAACCAAAGTGACTAATGCTCCAGATATGAATGTGCTCTACAGAGGTGGTGACTGGAAGACAGGAGGTAGTTGTCACATTGAAACACTTCCAGAGTTGAATTCTCCACCCTCGTTGAAGCCATGGAATCATCTTCTAAAACCGTTTAGGAACGTATCCCTGGACAGTTCCGCAAAGACTGGTGTGCATAAGTTGGATTTTCTAAATGTCACCCAAATGACGGCTCGAAGGAAAGACGGCCATCTATCCATATTCTACCTTGGTGCATCAGGACCTGCCCCTCTCCATAAACAAGACTGCAGCCATTGGTGCTTGCCAGGGGTACCAGATGCTTGGAATGAGCTCCTCTATGCCCTCCTCATGAAGAGGGAGTCTATGATCCATCAAAATGCGAGCTTCTCGGGCTCGACTAGGGCAGAGGTTGATTGATCGAAGCTTTTGAACCACCAAACACATATTCTTGAGAAGGCATGCAAAAAGGCCATGCCTTTTTTCTTTTCTTTCTAGTTTTGTCTTTCTTTTTTCTTTTCTTTTTTCCTTTTTTTTATCCCTTTTCTTTGAAAAAAATATAGGATTGTCAATACAGGCTACAAATGGTAGTCAAATATAGATAAAATTTTCAGGTTTACTTTGTAAATATATAGAGGCTGGGCAAATCAACTTTGATTCATACAAAGACTATAATTATGTCTATATGATTGGAGAAAACTGGTTATAACAGCTGAAATTTTCAGAAAAAATTGTCATTTGTGATGTATTTGTTCTTAGATGTTGCTTGTTGTTATTTTACATTCAAACTCTCACACAAGGAAAAAAAAAAAATGAAGGTTTGCTTTACATAGATGTGATCCTGAGTGCACGACCCTTATTAACTAGTAGAAAAAATTGTATTTAATTTACCACATTTTCATCTGTTTCTGGATAACACTTTGCATTTCAATGTTCACAAATCGAGATCCTCTGTTTTACGAAATATGTGCAGGAAATATATTAGATTAATCTAATCCAATATGTCCATCCACTGCAAACTATTATTATGTAAAATATAAAAAATATCCCCTATCTTTTCTTTTTCTTTTTTTTTTATCTTAGGTTGTTAGTTTAATTTATAAAACTAACATGAGAGTATTTTTTTTATAAAGGATCATTTGTAAATATTACAAAAATAGTGCGTAAATTATAAACAAATAGGTGAAAAGGCAGAGGGCTACATGTAAATTATAATTATTAATTCCTAAAATTTCTAGAATTAATCATGCACGCTAAAATATTTGTTTTGAAAAGCTAGACCGGTAAGATTACGAGCTATCAAGTTGTTTTCCCTGCTCGAGTAGAGGACCTTGATAGAGAAGAACTTTTTTGTACAGTTTATTACATTCTTAGATTATGGGAGAGATCTACCAATCCAAAGACTCAAGTGAGAATTATCTATAGTGTAGCATATCTATAAGAATAAGGGTTTGGACATCCATTGCTATGGGAGCATTTCACGAGAAGAGCTGTTTGGTCATTGAGAGTAGATGCTGGTAATCGCTTTAATTACAAGCAACAGTGCTAATGCTTCCACAATACTCCTGGAGATGGGTGCTCAGCCAAAGCGATTCCCACACCATACCACCAACGTTTGATCATCCACCCAGCGGTTGAAATAGGGCTACTAATGTCTACTGGCTGATGATCCCATTAGTAGACATACTACTAAGCAACTCTTTTTTATTTGAAGTCATATTACTAGGAAATTATATGGCAATTACTTCTGGAAAAAGAAATATTAAGTTGCTTTTGAGTCCCCCGTAACAATATATGTCTTCACGCTTATAAGACAACACACCCATATTTCAATACAAAGTTTATGAACACTAAGTTGAATGCAATATTTTAACACTGTAGCAGTACGTTGGCCCAAACCTAAGGCCAAATATTTTTATTTATTATTATCAAAATAAAATTAAGGATATAATAATTATCTTTGATATAATACAAAGTGAAGGAAAATAGAGAAGAAATATATTTTGTTTTCTTATGAAATTACTATAAATATTATTTGATTTAATATAAGATAGGTTTATATTTTATTTTTTTATAATATAAAATATGTTGATAGGATAAATATAAGATGTACTTTTGATATATTAATATTTATATTCTAGAATATGAATATTATAATGTTTAGCTATTATTTTGAAATAATGAGTTATACTCTGAAATAAAAAGAAAATTATTTGCCTTTATTCACTTGTGTAATATGAATAGATTTTTTTAGAATAAGCCTCGTAACTTCTTATTATTCCTAGTCTTATTCAATTGGAGTTTTAAAAAATAATTATTTCATAATAATCTATAATTATTATTTTACCTCCTAGATTAGAGGGGGACTAATCGGTCAGCACACTGGAGGATTCACCAATTAACTTTTCCTTTTTCTATTTGCCATCAACTGCCCATGATTGTTATTGTTCTTGAACCACCCTAAAGTGAATGGCATGGCCTCCTCCTCCTCCTCCTCCTCCTCCCTCAAGCTGATCTACATTGCTCTCCTCCTCCTCTCCTTCCTCCTCTTCCTCCTCATCTTCCCTCCTCCTCCTCCTCTTCCTTCCCTTCTTCCCAACCCCTCCCCTAACTCTCGTCATCTCCTCCAATCCTCTCCCTCTTCCCCCTCTTCTTCCGCTTCCTCTCTTTGCTCCTCCATCCTCCACCACCCGATCTCCGATCGCTGCGCCATCTCCGCCTCCGATTGCCGTAACGGCCTCCTCAACTACTTCTCCATCCATTTCTGTCTCCTCTCCGGGAACCACCTCCTCTCCCTCCCCTTCCTCTCCCTCCTCCTCCTCCTCCACTTCGCCTTCCTGGCCGCCGCTGCCGGCGATCACTTCTCCCCCGTTGTCTCCCGCCTCGCCGCCACCCTCCGCCTCTCCCCTAGCATGGCCGCCGTCACCCTCCTCGCCCTCGGCAACGGCGCCCCCGACGTCTTCGCCTCCGCCGCTGCCCTCCGCTCCGGGCAGCCCCGCACCGGCCTCGCCGCCATACTATCTGCTGGGGCGTTCGTGTCGGCGTTCGTTGTCGGCGCCGTCGCAATCTACGCGGCGCCATTCCCCCTAAGCCCCGCGCCGTTCATCCGCGATGTGTTTTTCTACCTCGTGGCGGCGTCGGCGCTATTTTATGTGTATCTTAGTGCGGAGATCTTCCTCTGGCAGGCGGTTGGATTCGTGCTGTTCTATTTGTTCTTTGTTGGCTTTGTGTTTTATATGGATTTCGTGGTGGAAGGGAAGGTAGAGAAGGAAAGAGAGAAAGAAAAGGAGGTGGAGATGGGGATGGTGGTGGTGATGGAATCTAAGGAAGTGGCGGGAGAAGGCAATGAAACAAAATCTGGTGAAAGATTCTGCGGCTGGCTTGGTAAGGTATGCATTCCAATGATCCAAACTTGGATTTCATATCTATGAATTATAATTGATCTTTCTATCATAAAGTGAAGGATGTTATTAGCTTATTTATTATCAGAATGTCACTATAAAAGATAGGTATAGAGAAGATTACCTAGATCTAAGATGTGTTCATAGGAGGTTTGCAGTAATTTCATATAGCTTTTAAGGAAAATATTAGGTCAACTTATTTATGGTATTACTGGGTCATCTTGAGATAGTGCTATTAGGTAGAGAACCTTAAGATTGTTGAACATTGGAACGTGTAACACATGAAAGCCTGAGATACTCAATGCTTCAATGCTAAGAAATGCACTAATCTGCTTATGCGCAAGGACAATTTCTCAATAGGAGTCTGTTGATTGCTGAATTGCTCCAAGCTATGCCATGCTCAAATTTTTGATTAGGGAGTTCATGAAAGTTGATTAGTAGGTCATATGTCATTTCTTAAATATCTTCTTACTCTCGGTCCTTTTTGTTGCAAATGCACTGATCTAATATAATATATGTATGCAAGATATCAATGTCTAAGGTCTAGTCAACTTCTCATCATGCCCTCCCATGTAGTATTGAGCTGTAGTAACTTATGTTGCACGTAACTATCAGAAAGTAGAATTAGTAAATACTTGTTGATAATTTAGCTAGTTCCTTTCTTTGCATAGAGATATTTGAGTTTTAGAAGGTATGATTGCACCAGCTAAATTTAACTTGGTCAATCTGATGGAAAACTTGCTTGTCAGATTTTTAATTCATTCTCTTTCGTCTAAGTAGTTGATCTAGTACTCTCTCTATTTGGATTTGCATTTTGTGTCAAAATTGATGATCCTCGCTTGAAATGTTGAGCAAAGTCTAGATCAATTTCAATGTGAGGTTTTGGATGATGAGAGTATAAGGTTTATTTAATGGGAATCAATTAGTGCCATTGAGATCATAATGAGCATGACTGTCGTCATGAAATACTATTTAAAACTGTTGAAGATTCAATAGATTAAGGCTTGTATATTTTCTTGACTAGGACTTATGTTTAATATGTAATTTAAATGCTTTTCCTCTCAATTAAATCACTATTTATTAGGACTAGTTGCAGTTTTCTCCATGGATTGAAGTATCGGTCAATCCTGATTTGTATTGCTGAAACGGATTGGTCAATTCGGCTGATCCTTGATTTGAATCCTTCAAAAAGGAAGGTTGATACAACCAATATGGCACTTAAACTTCCATAAATATGCTATTGCTAACAAGTCTCTTGTGAACGGATCAACTCAAGCTTATCATTCTTCTTCTTTAAATCAGCTGCAGATTTTAAGAAAGATGTCACATTAAATTGTGTGTTTTTGACCAAATTAGCCCCCTTCTAAACTTTAGTTACCAAAATGGATTGCATCCTAGAGGGCTAGGGTTTGTTATTTCTTTTCTCTTTTGTCATTAAATTGCTGTGGTATTGCCTGATAGGATTCGTCGGGTCATAATCTATAAGATGGTATTAGAGCTTTTGTGGTCGGTTGACAAAAATCTATTCTTCAACGTGCTGCAAAGTTCTAGAGGATGTTGAAGACACAGATGACATCGGTCAAGGACTGTCTTGATGAGCTGGAGTTCATCAACAAGTAAGAAACAATTGGAGCATAGGGAAGCCATATAGACAATAAATAATAACATGGAGGAGATAAAGGAACAAATGCTGCATATTGTGAAGATGCTGGCCATGTTGGAGGGGAGACTGGCTACCGCTCCTGCTATGGCAGTTGAGGGTGTCTAGAATGGGTTGGGGGCGCGGAGGGCTTTAGCCTTGAGTCACCCATAATCCAAAGTTCTCGGAAGAAGATCCTCTAGGTTGGATAATGCGGAGCAATTTATTGCTTGTCAAGGAACACAATGAATAGGGTTTGGTTTCTCGTGTTCCATTTACTAGATTAGGTCCTGCTATGGTTTCAATGGTTTAAAAAATGAATTTGGTAGCAAGATTGGCCGAAGTTACTAGAGGGTTAACGACTTAACATTGATGTTTGGGCTATTGGAATATGATAAATTTTGATGAAGCCTTGAAGAGAACCTACATTAGATAAGGATAGTAAGCAAAGATTAGAATGATTTTGAGAAAGTAGCCTCGAGAGTCTACAAATAGCTAGAGTCGGCGCTGATGGTGGTTGCCTCATCGAAGAGCGATAGGAGATACAACTGAAAGTGAAACTTCTTAAGCCTCAGACGATAGCTCATGCCATGGACTTGGTAAAAATGAATGAGTATCGGTTTGCTTGGGAAGGTGGATGCAGACCCGGGCTTCTGTCTACGCCAACTGCAAGGTGATTTAGAAGCTTCCTGTAGACAACAAGACCCCGGGTCCAACGGGGGTTTAGCTATTAGGCATGATACAATCCACAGTTTCGTTGAATAATGATTTTTGACATTTGACTAAATAGATGTGAGAGCGACTAGAAAAAGGCTTGTGCTTCTAACTGTTACGAGAAGTTTGTTTACGAACGCCAATGCAAACAAGAACAATTGTTTGTTCTTGTAGCCGAATTGGACTGTGATGACACAATGGATTGGGAGATCGCTAGATCCTAAAAGATGTGGCTAAACCACTAGGAATTACTTTGCACATTTTATCTGGGTGTGTGACTTTGATTGATAGTGCACACATAACTTCATGACCAAGTCGATCATCCCGAAGCTTTAGTGTAAGAGACAGCTTACCCGTTTTTCGTATTGATAGGGAGATCTGTCGTGACTCGGAGGTCTGTTTGCTGGACTATCGTTTCTTCGTCAGTATGTATCCTTTGGGATTGTAAGACTTTGATATCTTCTTGGGGTTGTATTGTTTGCAAAGTTTAGGATAGTTGCCTTGGACTACAAAAGTTTACAATAGAGTTCGAGATGGCAGAAAAGAAGTATTGATTGCAAGATTGCAAGGGGATGTAGCGGGGTTTCAGATAGGAAAAATGGATTCGATGCAGCAGATGATGAGTCACAGAAAGGGGGAATTCTTAATGATGATGACAAAGGCAACTCCAATTGAATCGCTAACAGCAGCACAAAACTGATGGTACCCAAGTCAGGCGATTTGGACGTCGCGGACTGCAATCGGGAGTTGGAAAGGATGCCAAGGAAGGATGCTACGTGGGAAGATTATGAGGAGTAGGAGGTGTGGTTTTGATATCTAAACCCGGAGGATAACATTCATCTTCAAGGGGAAGGAATTGATAAGAACAAACGAAACTTGGATCAGGTGTTTGAAGGCCCAGTCATTTGTTTGAGTGTCCGGCTGGGTTCGCTGTTGTTTCGAATGAGTTCATAATGTTTTTGACTGAGAACAAAGTTTGTCAATGCATTTGAACGACCTTCCAATCATTGAAATGCCGGATGGCCAGATTCTTGAGAAATTTTAGTTATTTTCTGGGAGTTTGATTGTGTTAGGATTTCTTTGCTTTCCTTAGTGATTAGTCCAATTGGGAGATTATTAATAGGCTTTTACTTGAGTTGAGCAAGTAATAAAGTATTTTCTTCTCTTTCTTTTTCTCACAAGTCTAGCTAGGAGGCTAGGGGGTGTGTTTTCTCCTCTTTTGCTATTAAACTGCTGTGGTTTATCTTTAAAATAAGGTATCACTTGTATTATTTTAGCCTACTCTCAATATATCGCTACTGTACAGTATCCATGCTCTCAGAGAACAATTCATCTTCTGTACTTCATTCCACGAAATATCCTAGCCTCCATACACTAATTTCACCTGACTGCTAATAGAGCTAAACATCCTGAGCCTTGACAAATGGATTAACATTTGGAAGGATCTTAAACATCATGAAGATATCCATGCTCTCAAAAGGTCGATAATTAATCAGGTCCACTTCATTCCACAAGACTACCCTAATCTCTTACCCATTATGCCAGAGTGGTAGTAGCTAAACGCCATCCAATTGACCACTGCTTGGAAAACCTCAAAACATCATGAATTAAATGAATGCAATCTTGATCTTATTGAAACATTGTAAGAAATTACCATGATTACCTTGCAAGTGGAGCTTATTGAGTTAATGGCCTCACGTCAAAAATCTAAAGTAGTAGTTATATATATATATATATATATATATATATAACTACAGAATGTATATTTATTAAGAACATGAGATGAGTGAGTTCAATTAGTTCATCAGTTACTAATTACCTCAAGAGTAACGAATTGATATCAACATGAAGAAAGATTACATTGATTGAATATTTAAGACTACTGAGTTGCAACCTCATTGATTGATGAGAAAATAGAATGAGAAGATAACTACATGCAAGACCACTGGAAGATATTAAGATCCAATCTGATCGTCCTGAGAAAGACTTTCAAGGACTTCTATATGCAACTTTTCTGAATTCTGAAAATATGTGAGACAGAAATGGCCTTAATAAAGATATTGCTGCAGGATGCTGGTCGATAAGTTTACGTCATTACCTCTTCAAAGAATCTGTTGTACCTATGGAGCTGACCTTTTGTGGAATGGAAGTGAATCTATTTACCTTAAAGCACTGAATTTGTTTGATTATGACTGAACATAACAATGCATTCACAGATGTTTAAGTCATAAGAAGTAAGTTTGCTGGTTAGATTTGTAATAAATCAAAAGTTTTTTTGTCCACTTGTTGAACTAATTTAGATTTCCTTGTGTTTATTTTCTATATTGAATAGGATTATTGTATTTAGCACCTATTTTTATTATAAAGTCGATTTGAAAATGTTGTGTCCAATATAGCTTTTATTGGAACTCTTAGGTGTCCTTCCATGCTAGTAGAGTTTTCCTTTCATAGAGAGGTTCTAAAGTTGAACTCATATAAGTTCTATTTATCAAGATAAGGTTATGATTTTTTCTACTAATATGTCCAAAATAATGTAACTCAAATTTTTTCTATTCAGGGTTGTTTTTTCTCTTCCCCTGTTTACTTTCTTCTTTGTGCTTTCTTGTCTCGAACCATGGATAGTTTTCTCTTACTGTTCTTTTTTCTAACTCTTATGGAAAGAGCCATCATAATAGGTCTTGCTTAAGCCACCTTTGTGCTACTAGATTCCATTATATTCCTACTCCATGATTTTGATGATCAACATTTGAACAGGTCTACGTTAGACCACCAAACTATTGCAATATTTATTTTCACATTGGACACAATTATATTAACTCCTTTTGGATGATTGCATGATCTATGCAAGTAAGGTGTATCTCCATACCAATTGAATATTTAACTCCCCTCAAGAACCATCTCTTTCCTAGATTTGCCTCGTGGGAGTTCAAAACTGGGCTTGAATTCCAGTTGATAATCAATTGTAAAGGATTATCCCCTACTATGTAATCAGCCTTAACTTTGTCATATGCTCTTTATTGTTGGGAAGTCCTAATGACGGCTGTCATGTTATTGATCTCCTAATCATTTTCCTATATATCTAAGTCCATTATGTCTTTGATGATACCGGTCATAATTGCAACCATATACAGATAAAGAGGTTTATTAGTTTTCTGTTGTATTATTTCATGCCAAAGGAAGTGATTTTTCTTTGTATGCATAATCAATATATTTTTAATTACCATGCCTTTAAGATTTCCCTGTGATGTGCATTTAGTTAATGTGTATATTTATTGCCTTTGTTAATTTTATGTACTTATTTTGTTTTAAATACACTTCCCTATAGTTATGTAGCTCTAAATGTTCTAAATTTTAACCAGTTTTAGGATTCTATTTATCATGTTATTTTAAATAATCTTGTGTAAATGGCATACAACAATTCCTCAATACAGGTACTTTAGTTCATACATACATTTCTTTTCATGGTTCTAAATGGTGTACAGTCCTGACAGATCACAAAAGTTTGGGAAGTACCTGTTTCAACTATTCTGAGGCTCACCATACCATCAGCATCTCCTTCAGATTGGAACAGATTCTACATTTCGGCTAACATCAGTTTATGCCCTCTCATCCTCCTGTATTCTTTGAGCTCCTTCATTGCATTGGACAGTCAAATAGTATTCTTTCTCCCTCAGACCCGCTTTCCTCTCTGGGCAGTTGTTCTGTTTGTCAGCATCTGTCTTGCAACAACCCACTTTTGGTTTGAGGAAGAACCACCGGAAACTGAACCAATCATTATAAGCTTAATTTCTTTTATGATGAGTGTGTTTTGGATCTCGACTATGGCAGGGGAACTCATGAACTGTCTAGCAGCAATTGGGACCATCATGGAACTTCCCCCTGCTATCCTTGGTTTAACAGTTCTGGCATGGGGAAACTCAGTGGGGGACCTTGTTGCGGATGTGGCATTGGCCAAGGCCGGCCAGCCAGCCATGGCAATGGCAGGTTGCTTTGCGGGCCCTATGTTCAACATGCTTGTTGGGTTAGGAACAGCTCTTGTGATACAAACAACGAGGGTTTATCCTAGTGCTTATGTACTCCAATTCAATGTCAGCATTGTGGTTGCATTTGTATTCCTTCTGCTAAGCCTGATGGCTTCACTCCTGGTGATGACCTGGTTCAGGTTTCGGGTGCCTAGATTTTGGGGCTATTGCCTTGTTGGACTGTACCTCCTTTTCACTGCAGTGAGTTTAGCCCTTGCAGGATTTTTAGGATAGTATTCCTAATTATGTGGCATATCATACAAGATGGGTGATATTGATCTTGGCAAGGATTAACTTGAGAAATGAGTTATGTAGATGCCATACTGCAATCATCCATTTATATCGGATTCTTTAGGGTACTCGGGTACCTTACAATGAACGGACCTCTTATTTCCTTTAGTCAATGGTGGAAGCCCATTGAGATTGTTCGGCTGCTAGTGAGACATGGATGGTTCTCCAAACAAAAGACATCAACTGAGGAAGCTCACTGAAGGCATCTGATCTTCTGATAATGTGATTCAAAGTAGTATTTTATTTTTTAGTTATATTTTTGTCTTAAACATTTGTTGAGATGCATTTGGTGGAAATAGCACGTAGCAAGAAGATTAATTTCTCAGTGTTTATATATTCTATGTGACCTACATCATTTTTTCATTTTAGAGTACAAGTTTTCAGGATAGATGACATGAATGCCTCCAATTTTTCTGATAGCAAACAAAGAGATATCATTATATTTAGCAAAATATCAAGGAACTCATGCTTTGCATGTCCTTATGGGAATAGTTGATAACTAAATTTTTTTGGTTGTACCGCTAGGTTTTAAAAGCTTGGAGAGTCTATTTGCTTCGTTTCTTTTATTTCTTGCAGGATCAGGGTAGCAAGGTCCAGTTACAGTGCATAAAAAAGATATAACCAGTTCTGATGCTTGTTCTGGGAACTTATAGGTTGCTCTCTTTTTATTATTTATCTAGTCTGATAGATGCATATTCCTGGATGTGTTCTCTTATTCCGGAAAAAAGTGGGAACAGTATCTTAGAATTTCATTAATATTCTTCATTAGATTAACATATTGCATATAGCACCCTGCTTTTTAATAAAATTATGATTTATATTTTATATTTTTATTATTTACAAATTGGGCTATTATTTAGTGAATATGGATAGAAAATATCTTGCGATAGATTTGAATTAATAATATGAGAATATTCTGGTAAGTAGAAATATTTTCTAAAATGACTAAAATACTCTTATTTCTAAAATGATCAAAATGCCTTTAGTATGATTTAATTGAAAGTATATTTAGAATTTTATAAGTATATTTAACTTGGATGTTGGTTAAGTTTAACTAAAGATCTAATAACAAAGTATTTTTTGTACATTTTTATAAAATTTAGGGCTCAATTTGTAAATAGTAAAAATGTAGGGTATAAACTATAATTTTGTTAAAAGACAATGTGTTATATACAAATTTTTCTATACTTTAAAAAGAGAAAAGTGTGAGGAAGATAGTGAAGAGGTGGAGGAGGGTGGCAAAGCATTCTTCTTCGCCGTGTTAGGGTTTGTAGTGCTCTTTGTTCTCTCTTTCACTCTTTGTGTTATGGGAGAAGCCAGGACTTCGGCGTCCCTCCTGTCTTGCCATCCACCAACCAATTCTTCTTATGTTAGAGCTAAATGAGGGGGAGAAGCTACACTTCCAAGCCTCAGAGGAGGTAATTCGATTGGCTCTAGTTTGGGTTTGAATTAAGGATATCCCATTGAAGTATTGAAAGATTGATATTCTTGCTAGTTTAGCAGCACGACTCGAGCACCCTTCTCGTGTGGATGATATTACCTGTAAGCTCGTTCATTGTCATTGAGGCAAGTTCTCTCTGTAGATATTGACAACAAATATATCTTGGTTAAAATTCTTATGAAGACTTTTAAATTTTTTTACTCTGCTTGTGGGCATGTTGGACACATAGTGGCAAACTACTTAGATCCACCTAAGAAGAAGGCTCCTTTTTTTTTATCATTGCCACTTTGCTATCAAATTCGGGGGGAGTGACTTTCTCTGGTTTGGATCCTAGTGATGTGCAGACCCCTCCTTCTAGGATGATGACCTAACTTGTGGGGCTTGGTTGCCCATTGTACAGGAAGGTGGAAGAGGTGGCCAAGGTCAGCTAAGGAGCTTGAGTTGTGGTGGTCAAGTTGTGGGTGCTTATCATAGCTCTCACAACATGATTTAACTAGGTGACTTGGTTTCTAACTCTCCTTGTGTCACACTGAGATTGCAGCTCCATGAACCAATCCCCTGAAGGGCCATCACATGATGATTGCGCACCCCCTAGAGTTGAGAAGTTGGTTGCTTCGTCCTCAACTAAGGGTACACTTGGTCATGTGATGAAGTAGGCCTTAACCTTTGAAATGCCTAATGGTGGGCATTCACAATGCACCCAGTCATCTTCAACCCTTCTTGATACTGCTTATATGTTACGAAGTAAGATTGTCGCTTTTGCAAGGAAGGATGATCCTACCAATGTCTCATCATTCCAGATTAATTCTAAGGGGAAGACTCCTCTCTTTACCAAGTTTATAATGAGGGATTTTAGTCTTCTAGTCCGCTCCCCACTCACCTCTATCTTAGTTGAGATGAGAGCAGCCCCTATTTCCTTTTCAAGCCAAGATTTTTTATTTTGCGGTGCCTAAAATTAATTCATAGCAATGGAGGTAGACTAATCTCTTTATTTTATTCAGGAGGGCTTGGTTATAGAGATTGAATATGTCTCCCCTTTCTTCCTTAATCCCTATAAAACTCTAACTGAGAAAGATAAGAAGACTATTTGTTAGTTTTTTTGGCTCAATCCAAGTTGGCGTTCGAAGTGCGTTTGAATGCCTAGCAACTATTCGTATTTATAGAGAATTGTAAAAGAGCATTCAAACGCACTGGAGCAATTGTTCGAACGCCCTATAGAGTTTCTCTTTCGTAAGTCACACACACACACATATATTTATATATATATATATATTTTATGATCGGTTTTAAGTTTAAGAGATGATAGAAAAAGAGGATTTTGCGACAAGAGAAGGGGTTTTTGAGAGAGCACTCATTTATTGTATTTGAGAGAGATTGGAGGCTCAGAAATATTGTATTTGTATCTCTATTAGTGGATTGAAGTTTTGCATAGCCCGTGAATATAGGCATATCGCTAAACTACATATCTTGATTCTCATTCTCTCTTCTTTGTGGTTTGTATATATTTGGTATTCTTACTTGTGATTATCTTGGGTGATTAGAAATTCTCTACTTATAACATCTTGATGTGGATTTATCATTTGATATTGATATTAGCTTTACTAATATGTGTTTATCCAAATCTATTGTTATTCTATTTGTTCTTATTGTGGGTTTTAGAAATTACTTTCATGGCCCTTCATCCTATTGAATTATTGCACAAGACTATTGAGCCATTTGTTACCATGCTTGTTGAAGCGGAATATACTATTGCTTTGGATGTATTTCATGATGAATGGGAAGAGACCTTGGAAGAGGACCTAACTTCCCTAAAGAAAAATTGAACTAATGGATTTGAGCCATGACAAAGAGAACTCATTCATAAGAAGCCTAAAAAGAAAGGGTCAAAACCTTGCAAAAATAACAAGGCCTTTGGTAAAGATGATATCCCAGTGGAAGGGTTGAGCACCTCTATTTAATTTATGTCAATCATCACTCTAAATTATCGGGGGCATCTAAGTTGGATGCCCTAAGCCGATGCAAATAGCTAAGTTCTTATTTTAATCCTATCATGTTTAGTCATGTTTATAGACTAAGGTAAATGCTACTAAGGCTATCAAAATATTTCATAGGATGGGTGATGACTAGAAAGTTGAGGCTTTTTCAAATACATGGCTTTCAAAAGGGATCTTGATGATCTAAAAATTGAACGAGGTCAAAATTTGTTCTTTCTTCTCGTACTGTAAGTTCTTTAAGGAATTATTTTCTTTATAAGTTTGTAACCTTGAATCTTTGCTAGTGTATATGCTAGTATAAAATTGGTTGCTAGTAGAAAATTGTGGTTTGATTTAGGTATGTTAAATTTCTCGAATGCTTCTTGTATTTCTATTGGTGATTTTAATGTTATTACTAAAGCTGGGGCAAATAAAGAGGGAAAATCTTTCCTCTTGAACCCTAGAGTTTGGAATTTTAAAAATTATATATTGATCAAAAATGAATTAATCAATATGGGATGTGCTAGCTGTCTCTTTACATGGAGCAATAACTATTAAGGTAGAGTTAGGATTTGGGCATAGCTTGATAGAGCTTTGGCTAATTAGTCATAGATTTAAACCTTTCCTAACAAATCAATTATACATCTTCAATGGACTAGATCTTCTTTGCGTCATGATCCTCCCATGTCCAAGGAGGTCATTTAGATTTGAGTCTTTCTAGTATGAGTATGATGAAGTCAAAAGCCTTAATTATTTTTGATGGACTATGAATGCTGCTAATCATCTCTGTTCAATTGCTTGTAATCTTAACAATATTAAATATAAGATTTCATTTTAGAAGAAGAATAGTTTTGGTCGAATTGAAAATCACCTCAAGAAAATTATAATATATATTGCTAGTCTTAAGACAAAGGACCGTGAGAGATGCATTTTGCCTTATGAGACTAAGAGCCTTTAGATTGCTTATAGGAAACATATTACTTTCCTAAGAAAGATTGGCAAGAAATAGAAGGTCAAAGCTATGATTAGTTGGGTTAAGAAAGTTTATCATAATAGCAAAATTTTGAAATTGCCATTTTGATTAAGCATAGACAAAATCATATTATTTGTTTAACTAATGATGCTGACGTTTGCACTTATGAACAGAATGATTTTGTGAAGGCTTTTCTTATTTTTTATGGTAATATTTGGTCCAATCCTAGTAATGTTATTGTGGTGGGACCTTTGACCCTATTTCCCTTCTCCTAAATTTTCAAGCAATGATAATCTCACCAAATCTTTTACCTTTAAGGAGATTCCAAATGCTTTGTAGACTATGTCTTTTGGAAAAACCCCTAGGTTGATGGTTACCATATGAATTTCTTTTTGTAATCATTGAGATATTATGAGTCAATCAATTTATGAAGCATTTCTTCAATTCCAACATGCTTCCTTGTTACCTATTAAGTGGGGTAGAATCTATATTGTCTTGATGCTTAAGATTCCTCATCCTTTGGCTATTAATAAATTTTAACTTTTTTTCCCTTTGTAATGTTCTGTACAAGTTCTCAGCTAAGGTCATGATTAACTACATGAAACCCCTTCTATTTGGCTTGGTGAACCTTGAGTAGTATGTATTTGTGGTAGGTCGATCTATTTTGAATAACATTATTCTAGCTTAAGAAAATTAGAGATGATCTTTATATGGTTCTGAAATTAGATATGGAAAAAACCTAGGATATGCATAGCTAGGAGGTTGTCCTAGTACATTATAGTTTTTGCTGATTCTTTGATTAGATTGATTAAAACTTGCATTACTTCTACTTCCTATGTTTTCTTAATTAATAGTTCTGCTTCATGATGGTTAAAGTCAGCTTGTGGCCTTAGATAAGGTGATCTTTTTTCACTGTATTTATCTATTCTTTATGCATAAGTTTTAACGACTTTATTGAATCATAAGTGAACAATGGTGAGTTAGAATTCCTTTGCATCTCTTATAATACCAGAATTTACTATATTATGTTTGCTAATGACATCTTACTTGTTATTAAACCTACATCTAGTAATTGTGATATTCTTAATGCTGTTTGGATAAATATTTGATTCTTATAAATAAATATGTCAATCGGAGCAGTCTATTTCTTTATCTCTCTAAGTGGGCGAGTCCTATCCTTAGTCAAAACCTTGCTAGTTGGTCGAACGTTAGACATAATATATACCTTTATACCTCAGTATCCCTATCCGACCATTTTATACCCTATACTAGTCATTTTGAGCCTTTGAACTGTGTCAAGTGCAAACTTAATGGGTGGAAGAACCACTCTCTCCTATGTCAGGAGGTCTAATTGATCAAAAATATTATCCTTACCTTACCTACGTACTTCAGTACTATCGTGCCTTTGTCTATTTTAGATAAGGTTGATCATTCCATATGATCTTTCCTTTGGGATAAGAGTAGTTCTACCAAAGGTCTTCGTTTGGTTAGTTGGAAAAAAATGTGAATTCTCTATTTCTTATAGGAGTTTGGATATCCCAATCTATGAGATTGTCAAATTAGTCTGTTAGGCCTAGGGTCATATATTTGTTTATAAGAATAGATAAGGTTTGAAGCCAACTCATATGAGTATGAGATTTGTTACCCTTAGTGAAAGTGCGACTAACAAATATGTTATTTAATAAACATTCGATGATATTTTCTCATGCCTTATGGAGGACCTCTTTAAGGCTATTGGGCTAGTAAGATTACTTCGATGGTTAATGAACTTTGAATTTTTCAAATGCCTATTTTTTTAAAACTTACCTTTCTCAATGTTCATTTTTCTTAAAGGCATGGATGTTTCTTAGTTTATTGATAACCAATGGTGGTTTGCAAAGTGTTAAGTCTTACTTTAGTGATATTTCGGGTGAGATTATTTGTTTCCCACAATCTTTCTCACTTTGATGCTGAAAATAGTTGGGTTTGGGCTAGCATATTATTTGGAGATTGCCTCTTTCTTCTAAAATCAAAATTTTTATTTGGAAGATGATATGGTGTTGGCTACCACTAATGCCAAACTCCATGCCATATCGCTTGCCCTTAACTCTCTCTGCCCTATGTTTGTAGCTGAGAAGGAGAATGTTGAACACCTTATTAGTGTAGAGGAGATATGTTACTAGTGGGTGTATATCTTCTGAAGAAAGCTACTACTATGATGGCTTGGTGCATAACGGCACATGGATTCTAGTATCTTTGAAAAACGTAGAAATGGAATGGTCTTCGAATGGACTTTTCCTACCGTGCAGATTCTTCACAAAGTGTTGGTTATGACTGTGAAATCTTTCCAAGCCTTTAACAATCTTCTCACAAGCCTAAAGCTAAATGACGAATTGCCCATGATGTCACTTCCAATGGTTTTTGTTAAAATTAATATTAATAGATCTTTTTTTGTGGATCTAGTTCTAGATTCATCGATAAAAATGCCCATGGTAAGCCTTTTATCATATATGCTTCATATAATACTTCCAAGACCCTTTTCATGCGGAGGCTGAAGCTCTAAGTTAGCGCTCCTCAATGCCTACGAGCAATACCTAACCAATATTATTTTTGAATCTAACTTGACATTTTGATCTACATTTTGCATCACAAGCAAAATCCACCGTAGTATTACTACCACCTTTTATTAGATATTTTTTTTATCTCATTGGTTGTTTACACATTTCTTTTTATTATTATCAAGAAACCAAACAATTTCCCAACTAATTGGCTAATCTCAGTAAGAAGAAGTGGGTTTCTTTTTTGGTGGACTCTATTTCATATAATTTATTAGATATGTTGTATAGTGATACCATAAGTATTTGCCGAAATACCTAAGGTAGTTTTATGCTAGTTTTTGTTGCAATATAATTATTATTCTATATAAAAAAAAAAAGAGGTGGGGGAGGACTGCACTTGGGGGAGGCAAATTAATAGATCAAAAAGGAATAAGAGAAGGGTGGGTTGTATACTTAGACACAAACATAGGCTGGGCTAAGGTTTTGCTCACATATATATTCGAACAGTACTAAATTTGAGCCCTTAACTTGAATAGCTAATTTTTGAAACAAAGTAAAGCTAAATTATCCTTAGATTCCCTGAATTATGGCCAAGTATCATTTGTACCTTCTAAATAAAATACCTCCTAAAAAAATGTGACACTAGAAACTCTTTGAACTATTATAATCTCTATATAGGGATATCGCATCATTAATAGAAAAGTTATTTTTATAAAATTCTCCTATGTCCATATACATATTTGGGCTGTAGGAGAAGAGAAGAGGAGAGAGAGAGAGAGAGAGAGAGAGAGAGAGAGAGAGAGAGAGAGAGAGAGAGAGAGAGAGAGAGAGAGAGAGAGAGAGAGAGAGAGAAATCAGGCGATATTGAGAGATGAAGAAAGATTAGAAGCAATAATGATCATAGAACTTGATATATTTTTTTCCCAATGACTATAGGCATATATTATCTTTAAATCAAATATCAATATATTGAGTAGAGCCTAAAACATAAAAGAGATGAAAAATATGGCAACAATACACATGCCCAACATTTAACCATATTAGATAGTACCACAAAGTAAAACTATATATTAAGTCTAAGGGTGCAAATTAAAAACATTTACAACAAGATAACACTAAAGAATTTACTAGCAACCTTATGCCTTACAATGGCTCTGTTGTCATCCAACAGTTAAGGATGCATAGCCTTTTGAATACCTAAGAGTGGAGAAGTCAAAAACATCGACAAGCAAGTCCACAATGCCTACGAGCAATACCTAACCAATATTATTTTCGAATCTAACTTTAACATTTTTATCTACATTCTTCATCACAAGCAAAATTCTCCCTAGTGTTACTACCACCTTTTGGTAAATTTTTTTTTTCATCTCATTGATTGCTTACATATTTCTTCTTTTCTTTATTGTTATCGAGAAGCCAACCAACTTGCCAACTAGTTGGCTAATCTCAGTATAGGTTTTTTCTATTTGGGTAGACTCTGTTCCACATAATTTATTAGATTCGTTGTATATGGATACCGTAGGTATTTGCTGGAATACCTAAGGTTGTTTTATGCTAGTTTTTGTAATAATACAATCACTATTCTATATAAAAAAGAGGTAGTTGGGGGATGCAAATTAATAGATAAAAAAGAAATAAGAGAAGGGTGGGCTGCATGCTCAAAAACCAACACGGGTTAGGTTGAGATTATACTCACATCTATGTTCTAACAACACTAAATTTGAGGCCTTAATTTAAATAGTTTTATTCTTTGAAATAAAGGAAGGATAAATTATTCTTACATTCATTAAATTTTGATCTAATATCACTTATACCTCCTAAAGAAAATATCTCCTATAAAAATGTGACACTAGGAACTCTTCGAACTATTATAATCTTTATAAAATTGTCCTATGTCCATACACATATTTGGGCCGTAGGAGAAGAGAAAATTTGATAGAGATTGAGGGAAGAGAGAAATTGAGCGATATTGAGAGGATGAAGAAAGATTAGAAGCAATAATGATCATAAAATTTGAGATTTTTTTTTCTAGATAAAATGTTTCATAGGCGTATAGTTTCATTACAACAAACATCAATATTGAATAGATTCTAAGACATAAAAGGGAGAAAAAATTGGACAATGATCTCTTTGACATATGTTTGACACTTAATCACATTAGATAGCATAACAAAAAAAAAAAACCTATATATCAAGCTTAAGTACACAGAAAAATTTGCAACATGTTCCTTCCTACGGCTCTGTTGTGATACTGCAATTAGGATGCATAACTTTCAAATGCCTAAGAGTGGAGAAGTGAGAAAGATCAACAAGAATTTGATAAAAGACTCACCCCCACAAATTAAAATGATAGAAGCATAAACTAGAAAAGTAATTAGAAAATGATTAGATAAAGCCCCAAAACATATAGGAAAAAAAACCAAAATGAGAAGATCCTAGATAGTGTGACTAAATAAAGGCTAGAAGACCACACCCAAGACTAACCAAGCCACTTACTCGCAGCTGAGCTTCATCCTCACACCATTAATGATGACCATGGTGACAGTGAAGGCATTTGGGGAGGAGGGAGTAGAAGGAAAAGAGAAGGAGAAGGTAGAGTCGACTAGAGACAAGCACCACAATACTCGCTATAGAACATGAGATTTGAAGAAAGAAAAGTGGGGACGAGAAGAGGAAGAGAAGTTAGAGGGGGATTGAGAGTTTGAGGGCGAGTCATAGTTGTTAGATGAGGAAAATATTTAGAGAAAAAAAGGAGGGAAAATATTTACAAAGATTGGGAGAGAGAGAGAGAGAGTACAATTGTCTAAAAAAATTTGGGGATAAAGATGAGAGCAATTTAGTTACAAATTAGAGTATAAATGGTCATTCACATGCCAAATTCTGATGGGAAAAAAAGGCTATCGTAAGGGTCATTTTAAAATATTTAAATAGTTTAGAGAGTTTTAATAAATAATACTGAGTCATAATTCAAGAGATCTATATGTAATTTAATCTAAAATAACTAGGACATGCGTTATAGATGATATGGTTTAGATTTAGTTTTAAACCAGTTTAGTGATTAGTAAACTAATTAAGTATCCAAATAAGAGTTTAAGATAAAATAAGTTTAGCTCAACCTACTTAAAACTATTCTTCTATTTATGCTCCTTATCCATCCAAATATTTTATATTTATCAATTTCACTTCAATAAGTATTATTTCAATCCTTCTCTCTCTCCCCTCTCTCTCTCTAGATCTCTCTCCCAACAAGCTTTTTTTGTGCAATACATACAATGTGTGATGCAAAGTAGTCAACCACTGCTCATATAAATCCTTATGCAGTAGTACAGTCTATTATATTCCCCTTCAAATTAATGCTGGACTACCTCAATGATGCAATCTCAAGTGACACAAAAAGGCAAAGAATTTGCTATTTAACCAAATCAATATCCAAGCTTAAACAGCTCTTTTCCTTCAGTTCTCTGTTTCAATAATATCATGGCAAGTGAGCTTATCATGTAGGAATTAATTGTCCAAAAGTAAGTGATGGGCCAACTTAAATCTACAGAATTATGCTATGATTAGGTCTAAATTTATTTTACCTTCTATGATTTTATGTGTGTCACTTACACTTTTGTGGTTATGACTAAAATACGACTATTAATTTTTCTATTATATTTGACTAAATCATAGGTTAAAATAATGATTAGATTTTAGATAATAAAAGTATGATAAATATATTAAATCTACAAAATAGAGACTATCCTATACTTTATATGTGGCTACAGTTTATTAAGAGAAAGCAGTTTCTATGTTAGTAGATATTTGCAACTTTCCTGCTACAATATTTGGAAGCAAAATCTTCCATCATAGATGATTCAGTGCACCACTAAAAGGATGGAAATAGACCATAAAATAGCTTAGTTTGATTGATTCGTTAACAATAAAATGAATTTGCAGACTACTCCAATCTCTCTGTTAGGGCTATCAAAATAATTAAACTGATTCGATCAAGCTCCGCTCGTATTTAAAATGAGTCAAACTTGATATCGATTGAATTAGGCTCATATTTATTTTCAAGCTGAGCTTGAGCACAAATCAGCTTGATTAGGCTCATATATATACTATTGTATTAGATCATTGCGGCTTTTAAAGACCCTCAATATCATAATCCTTATTAACATATTATTATCTAAAAATCTCAGGTCAACATTTCTAAGCCCATTCAATACCAAGCCCCAAGCTTGAACAGAGCTGGGAGTTACACCCCATATATCAATCCATCTAATCTATTGCAACCTAAAACAACTTCACATCATCACTGCCTCCCAACAAACCTACCTCAATCTCAGGATGAAACTAAACCGAGCTGCTAAAAGTTCTTGTATGCATAGATAGAGAGAAAAAAAAATCACCCATCAAACTAAGTTGTCTGAACAACAACTTTGCACCTTCAACACTGTGAAGCAACCACTTATACATACAAATGGAATAAGACCTTACAACGACTTACTTTCATTTGTTTTCATCCACCTACAAAGTTTACGGTCGCAATTAAACAGAGCTGCCAAAAGTTCCACGGATAGAGATAAAAGAGAAAGCCTAGCAAACAATATAGTTGTCAAGATGGACCATGCTTTCATTCTTGTCATAACTATTACTATTGAATTTGAGATATATAAACACATTCCATGTGGGAGATAAGAGCTCCTAACTCGGTTACATTTAACTTGGTATACAACAACAAGAAAGCCCAACTTCTTACCCTCGCGACTTATATAAAATTTGATAAAGAATGTTAATGGAAAATTGATTTTGAAGTCAAGGATTTTGGCTCGTGGCTACTTTCTTTTTATGAAAAATGATGTTTGAATACCATTAAGAACATTCCTAAATATAAAAGCTTATGTTTTGGAGTAGCAAAAGTTCTCAAGAATGTTCGAACATCAATGCAAGAAAAATTCAAAAATCATGATTCAAAGGCATGACATTCAAATGAGATCTAGGTGTGACCAAATGTCATTTGGAATATATAGTAGATTGGAGTATCTCGTGGAATTTGTTTAAGATATTATTTACTTTTCTTGAAGAGGCATTTAAGGGTTATGAAAACTTAAGCTGAGTTGTCTTTTGAAGAGGCATTTAAGAGGCATTTAACAAAGTATATTAAATGCCTCCGCTTAAGTTTTCATAACCCTTAAATGCCTCTTTTAAGTTAAAAATATCTTTTAAGTTAGAATATAAAATTTTGCTTTTAAGGGTTTAATGTCTTCGTTTTGCTTTTAAAAAGATATCTTTTAAGGGTTTAATGTCTTTGTTTCTTAAAAGATATTTTTAACTTTGCTTAAAGAGGCATTTAACTTGGAGTCTTTTGAAGAACATGCTGAATCTCTCTCAACTTAGCATATCTATATCAGATCTGAAAGAATTATGTCTCGAGAGTCACTCGGACAGAAGAATCAATCTTGAGAGTCATTGAGATTAAGAAACCAATCATAGAAAGCGGTACATTGCGGAGCTTAGTGAGCAAAGTTGTTACAGATTAAGTCATGGAGATCAACGGATGATTTGTAAGTTTTCTTATAACTGCTACAAAATTTAATGATTAGTTTCTATCCAAGTTTTGATCAATGATTTTTTAACCGATTTGATATTTTTTTCATATTTATTGAATTGTATTATTAAAAAAATTTAATTGGTATCAGAGCATTCTTAAGAATTCGTGTTTTTCCATCAATGCCAATCTTACTGATCAAGAAGAGCTATGTAATACTGGATTGATCCAAATTAGATCTTACATATAATCACTAGTTAAGTTATCGAAGCGTCCACAAACTTTCTCTGAAAAAACACAAAAACAAAATAAATATTGGCAGGAAGAGTATAAATGTATTAGTAAAAGTTTCACGAGAGAGATGAGTTCAATTTTAGCACAAATAAGGGGTTTAATGTCTTCGTTTTGCTTTTCAATGGGTATAAATTGTTAGAATATAAAATTATAAAAATCACCATCATCTTTTAAGAATTTAAAGTTTTAATTGATGATCATAGGTTCAAATCCTATTTTGCTCATCTTTGCTTGAAAATATAAAACTCTCCTCATTTAAATTAACTCCACTTCTTAGGCACTAAATTTTTAGAGTAGTTAATAAGTTAACATATATATATATATATATATTTGATTTCTAAAAAGTAGAGGTTTTAACAAATTACCTCACTTTAGTGAAGTGACTTTTTTTCAACAAAGGAAGTTAATTTTACAACCAAACACTAGTAGAGAAATTATTAAAAGTGAGCACTTTCTTTCTTTATTTTCAAACAACCAAACACTTCCTAAGTGATACTGATTATACGTGGCCTTGTTTGCATTGACTTCAGGGGGTGTCCTTGAACTAGTTTAGGGACCCCTAATTTAGTACAAATTTTTTTTCTTAATCTAGTTTAGTATCTACTCTCCAAATAAATATTAATATATAAATTCTAATATTATTTTAAATTAATTCTAAGTTTACTCTTAATATGACTTAAATCTATTAATTTCATACCTTATCAATTTTGTCTCTCCTCTCTCTTTCAAAATATTCATATTTTATATTATAAAATATATCAAAATTAGATCCTATTGAGTCTCTCTTATCTCTTTATATTATATAAGTTAGCAAATATGCACTTAAACTCACAAATAATTATTATAGACACTATATAAGTTAGCAAATATACATTTCAACCTGCAAATGGTTATTATAGATATTAAATAAGCTAGCAAATATATACTTAAGCTAACAAATATGCATTTAAGCCAGCAAATGACTATTATAAATACTATGTAAGAAAATAAATATGCACTTAAGCCCACAAATACATATTATAATATTATAATATTATAGTAATATAATATTCATTAATTATAATATACCATATAATATTTGAATATTATAATAATGACCATGATACATTAAAAATGTATTTTGGTCTATCAAATTTATATTTCATTCATTTTCCTCCAAAAATATTTTTTTTTCGCCGTTTCATTTCACATCACAAATAGTAAATACATTCTTACCCTAATTTAGAATCAAACATCAAATTACCTTAGCTTAATTAAAAGCACCTAAATTAAGACTAAGAAATGGGGCCACCTAATCTAGTTCATAGCTTAGTCTCAAACCAAATAAGACAAGGATCTAAGTGTTATTTAACCTAAAATGAACCACATGTATAGGCTTAGCATTATCTAGTTTGTGATGCCAAGTACTCAACCACTTGTCATATAAATCCATATGCAGTAAAATCTATCATGTTTCCCTTCACATCAATGCTAGACTGCCTCCATGATGCTGAATGCATATGTCTAGTGACCAAAAAAAAAGGCCAAAAGACTTGCTATTTAACCAAATCAATATCATGATGCTGAATGCATATGTCTAGTGACACAAAAAAAGGCCAAAAGACTTGCTATTTAACCAAATCAATATCCAAGCTTAAACAGCTGTTTTCCTTCAGTTTTCTGTTTCAATAATATCATAGCAAGTGATCTTGTCATTGTCATGTAGGAATTAATTGTCTAAAAGTTGATGGTGGGCCAAATTAAACCTGCAGAATAGCTGCCATTTGTAGAGGAGAAGCAGTTTCATGTTAGCAGATATTTATCTGATAGAAAACAACATGACAACTTTGCAGTTATAACATCTTGAAGTAAACTCTTCCACAGTAAATGATTCAGTGCACCAACAAAAAGATGGAATAAGACCCTGGAATACCTTAGTTTGATTGTTTCGTTTGGTTCACCCCCCAAAACAACTTGTTGCAGACTAGCTGTCAAAATAATGAAGTTGGCTCATGTTTCATAAAGGAGTCATTACGCTCGAATTCAATTTCAAGCCGATATTGATTAGGCTATATAAAAATAAATATATATAGAATACATAAGATTCAATTTGATTACACGTTTGATTTGATTTTGCAGAGTATAAACCACTCATAATTCAATTCACTCGAGCTCGGTTTGAATTCGTAGTAGGCTCGAATTAGAAATAATCAATCCAAGCTCGATACTTTGGCTCAGGCTTGAAATTAATTTCAAGACAAGCTTAAACAGAGCTGGACTTATTCCCCTACCCATAATCACTTTGTATTCTAACACAAAAAAACTTCACATCATCAGTGCCTCAAAACAACCCACTCTAATCTCAGGATGAAACTGAACCCAGCTACCAAAAGTTCTTAGTTATTGAGAGGAAAAAGAAACAGTAGCAAACCTTGTATAGATTCATCAGTGCACCACCAAAAGAATCAAACTAAGTTGCCTCACAACAACTTTGCAACTTCAACAATTTGAAGCAACCACTTACAAAAAGATGGAATAAGACCTTAGAACAGATTATTTTGATTACTTTGTCCACCTAAAAGTTTACAGCCAATCTCAGGATAAAACTAAACAGAGCTGCCAAAAGTTCAAGGTATAGAGATGAAAGAGAACCGCTAGCAAACAATTCAGTTGTCAAGATGGGCCATGCTTTCATATTGTCATAACTTTTTGAACTTGAGACATATAAAACACAAGAAAGGCACACTTCTTACCTATTAGAGCTTTAATACAAAACCTTACATATCAAACTTGAAGATTATATCTAAGTTTGGAAAAGATAATTAGAGGAAGACAATAATTTGACATCAAGTTTTCACATAATTGAGCAACTATTTGGATTCTCATCACAGAACATGTTGGTATATGGCTCCCTATTCTCATAATGTGGGGGTTGTCCATACCCATATGCCATCGGGTGGAAGGCGGGGCCGCCATGGCCGCTGTTCATCATCATCCTCTGTCGCTGAATCATTGCCGCCAAATACTGTTGTTGTTGGTAGGGATTGGTGGCGGCAACCATCTCCGGTGCGGCCACCATTCCACCCTGGTAGTATCTTGGAACCATGCTCTGGGCTGTGGCGGCTGCGGGAAAATTCCCCATTTGGCCAATTGGAACATGCATGTTACCCATCTGGCCCATGCCACTGGAGGCATGGTCCATCAGGGTTGATTTGCCCAGTGCTTCAATCTTTCCACCACCACCCTTCTTCTCCCCATTTGGTGGATTGTCACTAATAGTACCATTTCCACCACCACCTATTTTGCTTCCTCCATTAACATTTGGTTGAAGAACACTCATTGGCTTCATCTTCTTAGGATCATTGTTGAGATCATCATCCAATCCATCTACATCATCCAAGTCCCCATCCTCATCATCCTCATCAAAATCGTCAAACTCATCATCGTAATCGCCGCCGTCCTCCGGCGGAAGGTTGGGCTTGACAGATTTCTGATCCTTTTGGGAAGAAAACTTCACATCTTTGAATTCTTTCACTTGCTGCTGCAATTGCATCAGACCCTTCTTGTCTCCACCTTTTTGGGGCTCCCCTTTCTCATTTTGCTGCTCTTCAACATTGCCCAGTTTGTAATTTTGGAGCTGGTTGTTGAGATTAAAGTTGATTTCCCCACCCTTTGAGGCCCAAATCTCTGCATGTTTTCCAGCCTTACTTAGCTTTTTTATGATTGTGGAAAGATCAACATTGCCTGACACAGTCACCTTTCCTTGCTCTGCATCTATGTTGGTTGTGTAAACCCCTAAATTAAAAGAAGAGGTTCAAATGTTTTGATCACAGAAGAAGAAAGAGATGAACAAAAGAGAAGTGAGGAAATTTTACCATCTATCTTGTGAAGCAATTTCTTGACCTTCTTCTTGCATCCATCACAGTGTATGTGCACTTTAAGAACAAAAGTCTACAAATTGATGACAAAGAGGAATTCTAAGCTAAAAGAAGCCCATGGGCATTAGCTTCTAATGAGTTCAGAAGAACTGAAGAGAAAGAGAGAAGAAAGGTGGTACCTTTATCTTGAGAAACTTTGTGGCTTCTTCTTTACTCATCCTTTCCACCCTCAAGCTATATGTGCTCAAATCAAGGAGGAAGAAGGTCACCGAATGGTAAAAACCCACACAAAGAAGAAATTTCTCACAGCAAAGTGGACTGCCCAGTGAGATGTTTTCTTGACAAAATTCAAGCGAGATGTTAATTTCTTATATAACATGGTGTTCCATCACATACACACAAAGATAGAGAGATTAAAGGAAGTCGGTTTGTTTGAAGGATTATTAAGAACTAATTAATCCTTTTTTTCCCTTACTCCTTGTAGAAGGGTCAGCTACAATATTTATATTTCTGAGAGGTGAGTAGATATAAAGACTGATTGCTACTTCATAGTTCTCTTGATGTCAGACCAAATGTGATTCAACTAATTTACAAAATTTTTTTTTTTTTTACATTATAAAATTTAGGATTTAAACCCGGGCCATTTTATTTGAGGTTAAAACACATAAGTAACTATACTACGATACATTAGCATATATTATAATATATATATATATATGTATGTATTATATTAAAAAATATATATTAAGCTAAGTCTAACTCGATTATTACTTCGAGCTAAAAATAAATATTAGTTGATATCATAGTGCAAAAAAATGAATTCTTATTTTTTGCCAGAAAAAAAATAGTGATAAATACTTTGTATCTTCTAAACTTGAAGAAGGGTATTTTGGTTGACAATTCTAAAAGAGTCAACAAGAAATTCAATCACAATTAAGATATTTTAAAAAAAATATACTGAAAATTATGATACTTTGAAGAATGTAGCATGAATTATAATAATTAAAAAGCTTTTGGTGGCAATTATGTGAAGAAACCATTCTATATTTTATAGGGCACCAAATTGGATCAAATCTCTCATGTCTGGCTTTACAAGTAACCGACCCGAGTCAACCTTTTGCCTGCAATTTAGACCCTAATCTAGACACAATTAACATATGGGTCGGATCGGGTCTGATAAGATGATATCGCATGCCCGGGTTTGGGTTTGGTCTAAAACTGATAAGGCTTGAAATAGTTATAATAACCTAATTCTTTCTTGTCTATTTGAGTAGGTTGGCTCCACAAAATGTTACATCAATATTCCAGCAAACCTGAAGCATAAGGCTCAAGTTTAGGTTTAGTTCATTGTAGCCACTAGTAGACCTACTCTTTGTCCTCTAAGAAAGAGGTAAGGATTCTTCCCAGTAGATCTAATTAGAGAGATATGTTTAAGAGAAAAAAATTATAACTTATCCTCCCATGATTTGACCTTTTTTAACTTACCTCTATACATTTTTAACTTAAGCATCTAAACACCTTTTATAGTCTAGAATAAGTTGCAACTAGTAGTCAGTCGTTAACTAGGACATAAAAAGATTTAATTGCCCTTATATAAATATTGTCTGATTTGAAGATGATAAGGATAGTTTAATAACTTTGCATCTTTGTAACGGTAGAAAATATTGGTGTCACTAAACCACCATTTGTTTTGATGAAAAATATAGAAAATCTTAATTGTTGCGGTTTGATTCGGACCGTAGGATAGTTAAGTGTTTAAGTTTGAAATGCAAGAGTAAGATAAACTCGAGTCAAACCGTAAAGGATAAGACTGTTATTTGTCTAACGTTTAAACATTTAAGTGGATACTAGTTATCACTAATATATAACTTGACAGGTTCTTAGGTTGATAGTAACAAATATATCTAGGAATTAAGATGTAATTAGTAAATTGTTTGTGTACTACGTACATTATCAATTGGTACATTATGTTGATGTATTTATGTGTAGGTAGATTAATTTATCTTTAATCGGTACATTATGTTGATGTATTTATGGGTAGCTAGATTAATTTATTAGGTGATTTTATCTACATATTACACTGTTTTAGCTACTAATCTAGAGTCAACTTATAAGTGCATTAGTGCAATATTTAGTATTGAAATAAAAGGATAACACTATACCCATAATTAAAGGACGTCGTTCAACCTGGATTACCCATGTCTCACTGTACATTGAAAATAAAATGTAAAGTAACATCTGTGGTTTGGACTAGGAAGATGATCAAATGAAAATTTATGTTAGAATTCAAAGCAGCATGTTCCTTTTTCAGTTTTGTGTAACAACCCAACCTAAAAAAACAAAAATCTGCATGGCACGACGTGGCCGGCCACATTTGCGGGCTGGGGGTGCCACGCACTCCTAGCTGGCCGGGTTAGCTAACTCCGGTGGGCCCGCCGGCCCCGCAACCGCAGCGCCGGCATCCCCACCACCTCTCTCTCTCCCCCTTTATATTTATCTCTCTCTCTCTCAAACTTTCTTCCTCTCTCTCTCTAACTACTACCGCCGCCGCCCCACCGGCCTGCCAACTGGTGCTACCTCCCATGGAATCGCCGCCGCCACCGTTGAGGTCTCTCACTTCCCCACTTTCCTTTTCTCTCCCTCTCTCTCTCCCTCTATTTTTCTTGCTTTGGGCTCGGGCTTGTCGGAGCCGAACCGCCGGCGAGAGGCCGGCAGCTGGCTGGCCACCAGCTGCCGGTGCCCTCCCCGTCGGCCCGGGTCCACACCTCCCTTCCCTCCTCCCTTCTCCTTCTTCTTCTTCTTTCTTTCTTTTTCTTCTTCTTCCTCGGTTTCTTCTCCTTCTTTTTCTGCACAGTGTTGGGTCGTCTTCTCCTTCTTTTTCTGCACAGTGCTGGGCTCAGCCCAGCACTAATGGCAGTGTTTTAATTAATTAATTAATTAGTTATTTATTTATTTTATTGATGTTATTTATTTAGGTTTTTCCTTCTTAATTAATGCAAATAGATTATTTAGACATTAATTATTTTAATAATAATATATATTCTTCAATATGATTAGTATTAATTATAATTTGTATAATCAATGATTAATTAGGTATAAATATAAGTTATACTCACATTTATTTATTTATATCTCTATTAGATTAATATATAGATTTGTAAATTATAATTATCAAATTTATATACTAATATTTTTATGAGATACATTTTAAATAATTCTAATAATTTATTATACATTATTATTTTGTAACAAATAAAATAATCGGCTTATGTATTTATTTATTATTTTATAAAGTAATGACTACATAGTCCCTAATTAATTAAGATATAATTTAATTATAATTAGGTTTTTATCTATATTTATATTTTTATTTATAATTAAAAATCTAGCTAGTTATAAAAATAAGTAGAAATTCTAAAATCTAATAAATTATTATATTTTACTCGAACGGATTATAATCAGATAAAAAACTAACTTTATGTTACTTAAACATTTTCAGATCCCGAACCCTTTATTTAAGACCCTGTGGACCTTGCTAGTGATGTGTGACGATTGATTGATAGACGTGAGGGATACCTGTGCTAGATTTTCTAATCAGAGGTGAGTAGTCTTATCCCCTAGACGCCTTTCTCAAATTAGGATATATTATATATTATGTACATGCATGTTTTGCCCTCCAGCATAATTATATGACTTTATCTAGAGATGATTTCAGTCGAGAATATTTTATCATGTATTTAATTAGGCTGATCTGAGATATGAATACATTGGTGATATATAGAGATGATTGAAGATGATTATATTGTTATGACTTTGTGTCAGGGTGATCTCTAGCATGAGTATGCATGTGATAGACTAGCAGTGATATACATGTGTTAGTTATATGGTTAGAAACTACATTGCATTATTTTCCTCTTGACTTCCTTACCACTTAAATTTCTTATATGCATGACTTGTTATAACACTGGATATATACACGTGATATATCATATAGAAGGAAATGCATAAATCTCATTGATAGGAAAGTTAATAGAAAAAGTATGAGGTTACCCGAGTAGGCGCTAGGGTTAGGGGTGTCTGGAGTGATGATTATGGTCGTTGATATGCGATATCTCGTGGCCCATGTCCGAGGTTTGTTGAGTCTGTACGCACAAACAATCGGACACCTACCGTTCGCCATGGCATGCGGGTGACGAGTTACCCTCATGTGATTTCTATTAACTGGTGGGGGGTTACCCGATCTAGATAGATTTTGATATACCTTTAGCATATGGCAGGGTATGATTATGACTGAGATACCCTTAGCGTATGGCAGGGTATGCTTTGAGCCTACGGGTAGGATGTTGAGATCGGGTACCGAGTGTTGACTGTGCACAGTGGTCTAGTATGATGATATTATACCGAGATGTCGGTGATGATCGTGATGTTGAGAACTACATATGATTTTATTCTCATCTGAATACCTGATTATAAAATGGTCAATTTACATCATATATGGTTGCATTTGATATCATAGCATGGTCATAAACGGCATGCATTATGTATCATATTTGAGAGAGTTATGATGATACTATAGCATGAAGATTTGTTTACTTATTATCGAGAATTATATGCTTTTATTAGTTATGACATGTTATCTGCATTTCAATTATATATTATTGAGGTTACATTCATACTCTCATTCATAACATGATGCTCTTTCTGATTAATATTATCCAATACATGATTTACTCTTTGTTTGCCTTCACTAATTTCGAGTAAGGTCTATTCACTGAGCCTTTTGCTCATGACTCTCTTTATTTTTTTTCTAACCCCCACAGATATTATGGTACGTGATACCAGCTTGAGATATCCTAATGAGATATTTTAGAGCAAAGATGAGGTGATTTATAAACGTGAGGTGGTATAGGAGCTAGTTTAACTAAATATTGAGTTATATCATTGTTTGTTATATTTGTACATTATTGTATCAGATAATGATTTGTATAGTACATGTCAGAGTATAGTGCACTCGTGTATTAGTTATTTAGTTGTATCTTGATGATTTATTATAGCTTGTGTGAGTCCTGCCAGATTTGGTAGTGGTCTAGTGTATATTATTGTGGACTTGGATATTCATATATTAACAGATTTATTTGGTTGATGATATGATTCATTTGGTGTTGGATTATGTGAGCATGAATATGTTAGCAGGTATTATTGGATGATGTCATGATTATATATGCACGAGAGTGTATCTGTGCGTGATGAGCCCTGCCCGTCCTGTCGCGTGCGCCGTACATGCCGTGTGGGCACGTTGGCGTACACGTGCCGGTGTCGGGCGGGGGCATTACATTTTGTGTATGTTCTTCCAACGCCACGTAAGTTATATAATCTTTGTCTTTTATGTGTCAGCGTTCGAACATCAATAGAGACTATTTAGTGGGTTATTGATACAACTCGTGAAATTAGATCTTTTTCGATTCAAACTCGATATTCTTTGCTTAATTCAATCTTCCACAAGTAATATAGTAACAAAAAATAATTTTAAAAAAATACTAGCTCTTGTTGCTTCTATTTATCCCCCCAAAGTGGGAGAGGAAATCGTAATATCCATGTCAAGATTGAAAATCGTGGCAAACCTTATTCCTCAATAAAATTCTAGCCATGTAGCCGATTAACTATTGAATAGATCTAAATTACTTTATATTTTTCATATTACGTTACAATAATTTTTTACAAATCATGCTATCTATTGCCCAAGTAGAAGCTATAAAATTATTTACATAAAATATTTCATTTTTATTAGAAGTATTCCATTACTATTTGAACGTATTTTTTTTAAAACACATTCACTTTTAGAAGGTATTCCACTATTCTTACCAGGAATATTGTATCCTATATATAAGATATTACTAGTTAACAAAACTAACATAATCTGTTAATTATAAGCATAAATATGTTAATTTTGTATAAGTTTCTTTTTTCTTTTGACCAGGTCTCCACTTCTGAAGTGTAGTTTGAAAATGGAATAGTAAGAATGACTTTTCCACAAGGAAACTAAAAGTGGATTTATCCACTTAAAAACGAAAATGCAATGGATTTTATTGCAAATTACCCAATGATCTGCAACTAAATAGAAACTTGCAAAACAATATACTTAAGATGAGAATGAAATTCAAATTTTATTTTATATATATGAGAAGATCACCTTCTTTGTCTTGTTTATGATTAGCCTATGAGTTCACGTTCCACAAAACACACAAAAAAGGAAACAAAGTGTTGTGCTATTGTCGACCAAGAAAATGAAATTTATCGGGTGGACACTACTAAACCCTAATAAATATCAGGATACGTAGTCTAAGATACACTAGCAAAAATACCGAAGGATATAAATATCTAGAAGGGATTATGAGATTTTCTTTAATAAATATAAAATTTGGGCCGTTATTTGCAAAATAATTAAATCATTATAATTTTAAAACTGCCTACCTAGGAGATTTTATGAAAGATGAATTCATAGGAGCCTTTTGAACATGATTTAGGCTAATGAAACCCATTTCTTGATAGAGTTGACCTAGTTATTCAATCTATATATAGAGAGGGCTAGCTTTTAAAAAAATTATTGTTGTGCTAACTTCAACAAAAAAAAGCAATTTATCAGACGAACACTTAACCCTATATATACTCTCTCGAAAATACTAAGGGATATTAATATCCAGAAGGTGTTAAAGGCCTTCTGTAATAAATCTAAAATTTCAGTGGTTATTTGCAAGACAATAATATGCTGCCTTCGGGTATTTGCACACATGATTTTAGCCCTAGTTATCGAATAGATATAATAGGAATAACTAGCCCCTACATATCTTACTTTTTAGTATTACCGGAGCTAGACACTAGGTCGCCGTTTACTCTAAGAATAAGTATTCATTTTTGTCATTCCCAAAATAAGAACTTTATTCCAAGAATAACTATTTTTATACTTATATTCTAAAATTAGAGTGTAATAATTTTATTTGATGCAAAATAAAGTGATAAATTATATAAAAAAAGGTTATATTTTATCTTTTGTGAAATTACCATGAATACCATTTGATTTGATATAAAGTAGGTTGCTGGTATATATATTAATAATAAATTAATAATTGAGTTATTATGTAGTATATGCTAAAATATTGTTATTATAATGTTTAACTGTTATTATAGAATAAAGAGTTGTATTGTAAGATTTAACCATCTGCCGAGGCAATTTCAACGCCAAGTGTCCTGTCTACACCAAATTCCTGCATATAGGAATGCACTCGATCCATTTCTTCCACTCACACTGTAAATAACCGACGAACTCTGCATAGTGGCCTCTCTCTCTCTCCCCCCTCCATTTATCCAAAGCAATAACTCGATAGAGATACGGAAAGAGACGACCTTCTCTTTTAGGGTTTCTCTCCGCAACCGATCCATGTCGACGGAGACGGAAAGCAAAGCGGTACTTCCCGAAGACCTCGAATTGATCGAAGTTCTAAATTGTATATTCTTAATTATTGAAAATCCAATCAATTTTGATATCCAGATCTTTCTCTCATGACATGTGATATATTAAGTATTCCTATCTCTATAGTTGCTTTTGAATATGCTTTTAGTGTTGGTGGTAGAGTACTTGATCAATATAGAAGTGCTTTAAAGCCTGAAACTGTGGAAGCTTTAATTTGTACTCGAGATTGGTTGTTTCATACTAGAGGCAAGTATATATTATTGTTTTCTTATATAAATATTCAAAAAGTTTAGTCTACTATTTATTTTATCATATTATGATAGATAATTTGGTAGCATTGGAGGAGCTAACGGAAGATATTACAAATTTGGACTTAATGGCTAATGCAAATGAAGTTGTAGAATCTGGTGAATGCTCAAATACATAAATCTAAATCCGATGAATGCTCATTGACTAATATAAGTGAAGTTTTGTATATATCTTATATTTTAGATGTTTACTTTTTGTTCTTTTTGGTAGGGTCATGATATTTGAAGATGGAGAGCTTAATGATAGTGTTTGCATATTTCAAACTATTTATAATTTGTAATGAATTGTAAAATCTAAATTTTGTTCTAATTGTCATGAGATTGTATGGACTTTGTTGGAATTTTATTTTAAACTACATTGTATGGACTTTTGTTATGTTAATTTTGATATTGTATAAGTTTTGAGTTGGAAATGTATGAGTTGGAAATGTATTATTTTGTTTGTACGAATGTTTGATACACTTTTTGAGAGTTGGAACTTTGTTCTAAACTCTATTGTATGGGTTTTGTTATGATAAATTATTAGGATTGTAATTTTAATACTGTATAAGTTTTGAGTTGGAAATGTATTATTTTGTTTCTATGAATATATGATACACGTTTTGAGAGTTGGAACTTTGTTCTAAACTCTATTGTATGAGTTTTATTATGATGAATTATTAGGATTGTAATTTTGATGTTGTATGAGTTTTGAGTTAAAAATAGGTTATTTTATTTATGTAATATACCATTTATATATAATAAATCAGTAAATATTAAATTTTATATATGATTTATATTAAACGGGTTAGACGGGTCGTGTTAGCGTGTCGTGTTAACTTGACTCGTTTATTAAACGGGTTAGGCGGGTCGTGTCGTGTTACCTGTTTATTATTCGGGTCGTGTTCGTATTTACCAAATGCAACTCGTTTATTAATCGAATCGTGTTCGTGTCAAGGTAATATTGACCCGACCCGAATCTGACCCGACTCGAACCCACTTAACCCGACCCAATTGTCAACCCTAACTAGCCCTTACATATGTTATTTTCTAGTATTACTAGGGCTAGACACTAGGTCGCCGTTTACTCTAAGAATAAGTATTAATTTTTATCATTCCTAAAATAAGATCTTTATTCCAAGTATAACTATTTTTATACTTATATTATGAAATTAGAGCGTAATAATTACATTTGATGTAATATAGAGTGATAAATTATAAAAAAAGGTTAGATTTTATCTTTTATGAAATTACTACGAATACTGTTTGATTTGATATAAAGTAGGTTGCTAGTATATATATTAATAATAAATTAATAATTGAGTTATTATGTAGTATAAGATGTAAATATTGTTTAGCTGTTATTCTAGAATGGAGAGTTGTATTCCATAATATATCTAGAAGGTATTAAGAGGTTTTATGTAATAAATGTAAGATTTAACCATCTGCCAGGCAATTTCAACTGCCAAGTGTCCGGTCTGCACCAAATTCCTGCATATAGGAAAGGAATGCACTCGGTCCACTTCTTCCACTCACACTGCAAATAACTGACTCTCTCTCTCTCTCTCTCTCTCTCTCTCTCTCCTCTCTCTCTCTCACCTCCATTTATCCAAAGCAAGAACTCGATAGAGATACGGAAAGAGACGGCCTTCTCTTTTAGGGTTTCTCTCCGCGACCGATCCATGTCGACGGAGACGGAAAGCGAAGCGGTACTTCCCGAAGACCTCGAGCTCCGGGGGGCGGCGGCGGCGGAGCTGCTGGCCGAGGTGGTGGTCAGTGAGGGCTTGATCTCGCCAGAGAAGAGACGCAGATCCAAGAAGACGGTGTTCCTGAAGAACTCGGAAGGGTCCCTGTGCGAAGTGGATATGACAGTAGCGATGGAGTCGGCGACGATCAAGAGGTGCCTCCTCGCCGGGAAGTTTAAAAATGGCGTCATAGCCATCAGGGGCTTCGAGAACGAGTTTTTCGACATAGCCATCGGATTCCGCAAGAAGACCGTGGGAAATGACCCTTCCCGTTCCTGGGAGGATATGATCGTGAAGGATGCCAGTATCCATCCCGCTACCCTCCTCGACCTTATCTCGGTGAGTTAGTCATCAATCTTAAGAGGTTTGATGCCCTAAGTACGATATATACCTAATTCTGTGGAAATTTCAGCAACATAGAATTAGATTAAAGAATCAATCTACTTCTGTTCATACTTTTTCATCACGTATTTTGCTCTTAATTAATTTCCCTCACACTTTTCTAAATTAAACATTATCTTTCTTGCTCTGATGTACAGACTGCAAACTACCTTGGGATTGAGGGACTCAAGGACATGACCTGTCGAATAGTGGCTGAGATGATGAAGGGAAAGACTAGTGATACTATTCGACATCTGTTCTACATCGTCGATGATTTGAGTATTTCTGAAAAGAAAGTGATAGAGAAAGCTAAGATAGCTAACAAATGAACTACCAGTGCTTTTGCTTATAGAAGTTAGAAGTAGTAATAGCAACATGCAGATGATAATTTCCACCGAATATGATATAAACATCACTGTTTGTACAGTAGAATGAAGAGAAGCAAGAGAAGAGCAACAAAGTACGAGTGCTTTGCTGAAGATTTTCTTTGCATTTTCTTCTCTCTCCCAACGCCTGTTCTTCCGCCAGGTAAAATTGGATTTGTATATGAAGAAGATGTGCAAGGAGGACTGCCTAAGAGACTAATTCAAGCCTTGTTCTTAAAGCCTACTGGTTTCTTTCCAGAATAAATCTTGGGTTTTCTTAGGCTATATAATGTTTAACTTGTAAATAGGTCTCGAGTTTTCTTACATTGTGTATCAAAAGCAAGAGGTGGGGATTTTGAATCCCAATACAAGACCGTAGAATCTGCATTATTAAACAGCATCAAAAGAATTCCTAAAGAATGAATTGCTCAGTTTAGGTACTTCTGCTTTCATCTCACACAAAATAATGTTCAAAAACCAATACTGTAAGTAAAAATTTTCTTCAAGTAATATTATTTAGAAAGCTTATTAAAGAAGCAAAAGAGGAGAAAGTACATGGCATATCCAAGCTACAGTTTTTCAGCAGATTCTCAATTTGCTTCCGGTGACAAAAGTTGACTCCAACTTGTAATTCGACGCAATAATTCGGCTAATAGATAGGTTTGAGATTAATTTGGTTGGTTTTCGTTTTTAAACGAGTTAACCCACTGGAACTCGATTATTAAATATTTCGTGTTCATTTTTATTACCTCAATCCGCTTAACCCAATTTTGATCTAACATGGCATCCTGTTTATGATACTGTTATAACCCGAATAACTCATTTGTCACCCAAATAACCTGTTTACAACACAAAAAAAACATATTTATAATACAAAAAAAATTATATAAATTTAAATAACTTATGTCACCCGTAATCATTTTATAATTAATATTAACTATTTAATAAATGAGTCATGTTCTATGTGTATTATCATAATGCTACCTAAATCCAGCTAATGAGTTCATCTTTGATAAGAATTCCTAGGCAGGCAGTTTTAAAACTAAACTACTTTTTTTCTCTTTTTTTTTTCTGCAAACTATCATCTAAATTTTAGATTTATCGAAGAAAGCCTCTTAATCCCTTTTAGACATATATATATATATATATATATATATATATATATATATATATATATATAATTCCTTCGGTATTTTGCTAGGGTATCTTAGAGTTCATACTACGATATTTAGCAGTTAGTTGTGTTCATCTCGTGAATTTCATTTTTCATGGTTGATGATAGAAATATGAATCTATAGACTAACCATAACCAGACAAAGAAGGTAATCCTCCCATATATATAGATTAAAGAAATTGAATCAACCCTTCCAAAAGAAAAGAGCCACAATTGATTAAAGCCATGTACATATAGCACTCTTTTGAAAAATTTATCAAATATGATAAGCTGCTACAGAAGACTGGAATCACATTGGGCTCGGCGCACAAGAAGGAGTCAGGGGATTTACATTTAGACCCTTAATAGTTATTTATTTGCTTATTAGTCATTGTATGTCATATTAGACTCAATTGATCTTACTATTTGCTTATTGATACTTAGTTGTTATTGATTTTAGTCAGACTCAAGCAGGCTAGGTCAACCATCTCACAAGTAGCCACCTACTTATGGTGTGTACCTACCTAGGCATCTTTGTATCAATTGGAACCTATCTCCTTCCCCCTAGTTTGACCATTTTTCCTTGTTGGTGAGTTCCACCTTCAAGACATAGAGATACATTAGTACCAATTGTTCACTAGTAGTTCTGTGGATGGGCCAATTTTTCTAAAAGTATCACCCCACAGTTTAGAGTGACAAACTACAAAGATTTCCATGCCATCCTTGGCAAAAT
Organism: Typha latifolia; assembly: GCF_019914945.1. Lineage (NCBI taxonomy): Eukaryota > Viridiplantae > Streptophyta > Magnoliopsida > Poales > Typhaceae > Typha > Typha latifolia. Next base: position 5,162,256 of record NC_133097.1, on the reverse strand, counting down.
GTAGTGAGTAGCTGTTGCATATTGCCATGGCAGGATCAAATGTTGAGGTAAACTGTTATTTTCTAATTATGAGAGGAGATATGAATAGACGTCCAAGCTCTCAATCCTTACACACTGGAGGAGGCCTTTGAGGAAGTCATGAGGATGGAACAAAAGCACAAAGCATTAAGGCATGCATCGAAAATGACTTAGACTAGCCAAGACAGTCAATATACACCTCGAGCGGTCGTCGGATCTACTACTGTAACGCCCCCGCCCGGCACGGGCACGTGCATGCCCACGCGCCCACACAGCATGCGCGGCGCACGCGACAAGACAGGCGGGACCCATCACGCACAAATACTCTCCTGTATATATACAATCATGACATCATCAAATACTACCTGCTAGCATATCCATAATCGCATAACCCATCACTAATTAAATCATATTATTAACCAAATAAACCTGTTAACATATGAATATCCTAGTCCACAATAATATACATTAAACCACTACATAATCTGGTATGACCCACACAGGCCACAACAAACCATCAAGATACAACTAAAACGACTAATATAAGAGTACATTATGATTTGACCTGTATTATACAATTCATCGTCTAATACAATAGAGTACAAATATCAAATACTGGTACAACTCAATTCCTATATAAACTATCATCTATACTATCTTGCATCTATAGCTCACCTCATCATCGCTCTAAAATATCTTCTCGAGATATCTCAAGTCGCTATCACATACCACGTATCTGAGGGGGTTAGAAAAAAAATAAAGAGAGTCATGAGCAAAATGCTCAGTGAATAGACCTTACCCCGAATCAGTGATGTCAAATAGAGAATAAATCATGTACTAGATAACATGAATCAGAAAGAGCATTATGTCATGAATGAGTATATGAATGTTCTTCAATAATACATAAATGAAAAATAGATAACATGTCATGTCATAACTGATAGAATATATAATCATCGACAATGTATAAATAAATCTCCATGTCATATCATCATCATAACTCTTTCATAAATATGACACATGATGCATGCCGACCATGACCATGCTATGATATCAAATGTAACCATATATAATGCATATTGATCACTCGATAATTATATAACCAAATGATAATGAAATTATATGCATTTCTCAACATCACAATCATCAATCATCACTGACATCTCGGTATAATATCATCATACTAGACCACTCTGCACAGTCAACACCTGGTACCCGGTCTTAACATCATGCCCGAAGGCTCAGAGCATACTCTACCATCCGCAAGGAGTATCTCAAATATAATCATACCCTGCCATCCGCTAAGGGTATCAACATCCATCCAGACCGAGCACCCTTCTAGTTGATAGAAATCTCGTGAGGATAACTTGCCACATATGCCCTAGTGAACGGCATGTGTCCGAATGTATGCTGCGCACACAGACTAACGACCTCGGACGTAAGGCCAATAGGATCGTGACTGTGTCGAGCGATCATCATCCACTAAGCGCGTCCTAACCCTCGCGCCCACTCGAGTATCCTCACGCTTTCTATCAACTATCATATCAATCACATTTCATGCTTTCCTTCTAAATGACAGATCAAATGCATATATCCAGTACAATAACAAGTCAATGCATAACAGGAATTTAGGTGGAATAGGAATCAAGAGAAAATGATGCAATGTAGTCTCCAACTGTATCGTCAACATATGCATACTCATGCTAATCTATTACATGCATACTCATGCATCAAATCAACTCGGTAAACAATCATAATAATAGAATCATCTCTAATCATCTCTATATATATCACCAATGTACTCATATCCCAAATCAGCATAATGGAATGCATGATAAAATATGCTCAATTGTAATCATCTCTAGATAAAATCATATAATCATGCTGGAGGCCAAAACATGCGTGTACATAAGATATAATATATCCTAATTTGAGAAAGGCGTCTAGGGGACAAGACTACTCACCGTCTGATCATAAGACACAAACCATGCATCTCTCACGTCCGTTAGGTAACCGAGTAACACTCATCACTAGCAAGGTCCATAGGGTCTCAAATAAGAGGGTAACGAATCTGAAATATTTAAGTAGTATGATGTTAGCTGTTTATCTAATTAGAATTAATTCAGTTAAAATATAAATGTTTATTAGGTTTAGAATCACTTTTCTTTATTTTTTATTACATAACTAGGTCTATAATATAGATACGATTCAAATATTATAATTCTATTATTATTATAAAATGTTACTTATAACATAAAGAGAAGAGGCATGTTTCCTTTTATATGAGAGTATTTCTAAATATATAATTATAAAATAAAATAAAAGGCTACATAAGTATAGACAAGGTCTAATTATAATTAATTTTATAATTCATACACTATCTTGATTAATTAGGGACAATGCAGTCTTTACTCGATAAAATAATAAATAAATAACTAAATAAGCTTAGTATTTTATTTGTTGCAGAATAATCATAAAATTAATAGAAATACTTAAAATATATATGATGAGGGTATTAGAATATAAATCTAATAATTATAATTTACAAATCTATCTATTAATCTAATAGATATATAAATAAATAAATAAATATAAGTGTTACCTATATTTATACCTAATTAATCATTAATTATAAAATTATCATTAATAAAATTATATTGAAGAATATATAATATTATTAAAATAGTTAATGTCTAAATAATCTATTTGCATTAATTAAGAAGAAAAATACCTAAATAAATAACATAAATAAAATAATTAATTAATAAATTAATTAAATCTGCCATAAGTGCTGGGCTCAGCCTAGCATCTTTGCTGCTCTGATCTTTGGCCGAGCCCAAAGACTGCAAGCGAAGAAGAAAAAGAAGAAGTAGAAGCCGAGGAGGAAGAAGAAAAAGAAGGAAAGCAGAAGAAAAAGGAGGAGGAGGAGGAGGAGAAGAAGAAGAAGAAGAAGAAGAAGAAGAAGAAGAAGAAGAAGAAGAAGGGAGGAGAAGGAGAAGAAGAAGAGCGGGAGGGGAGCTGAGGGAAAAGAAAGGAAGAAGAAATAGAAATAAGAAATAAGAAGAAGAAGAAGAAGAAGAAGAAGAAAGAGAGAAGGTGAGGGAGGAGCTTACGGACTCGAGCCGGCGGGGAGGGCACCGACCGTTGCTGGCCAGCCAGCGGCCGGCCTCTCGCCGGTGGCTCGGCTCCAACGAGCTCGGGCGAGAGAGAGAGAGAGAGAGAGAGAGAGAGAGAGAGAGAGAGAGCTTCTCATTGGTGGCGGTGGCTTCGGGAAGGTGGCGGCGGGCCAAGGTCGGCGACGAGGAGTACGAAAGATAGTGGAGAGAGAGTGGAGTGAGAGAGAGACCGAGAGAGATAAATAGATAGAGAGAGAGATTTAAAGAGAGAGATAGAGAGAGAGATTTAAAGAGAGAGAGGAGCCGATGGAAGGGGTTGCGGCGGCTCCGGGGCCCGCCGCGGCCAGTTGGCCGCAGCCCGTTGGCTGCAACAGCGGCAGCGGGCACGTGGCGCCCCCACCACGCAAGCTGCATGCGCAGCTTGCACGCGGCCGGCCACAGTGTGGCGGTCGCGTCGTGCCCAGAATTTTTTTATTATTATTTTTAAGATTGGGTTGTTACAACTACGGTGCTAAGAGCAGCAGCAGCATCATCATCTAGAGTGAGGGCACCTCTTAGAACATCTACTAATATTAAGGGAGGCACATGGCCACCTGTTCAAACTCTCACACCTACCCAGGTGAAGGAGCAAAGAGCAAAGGGCAAAGGGTTTATGCTTTCGATGTGATGAGTACTTCAAGCTGGGACATAGATGCCCAAAACCAATGGAAAGTATAATGCTTATTGATGGATTTGAGGATGCAGAGAATGATGTTGCTGAGGAGGAGATCATGCATGAGCCTTAGGAGGAGGCCTTGGATGAGTTCATGGAAGAAAACATGCAAGTGGAGATCTCGTTGCAAGATAACTCGGGGACAACTGCACGAAAGACCCTTAGGGTGGATGGTCTCATCAAAAGGTATTGTGTACACATCCTAATTGACTTGGAAAGTACACATAAATTTTTAGATGAGCAGCTAGTTAAGAGGATTGAGCTTGAACTTGAGTCGACAACGAGGTTTGATGTAGCGATAGGCAATGCCACCAAGCTTTAGGCAAACTGCTTGTGCCGCTGGGCTAAGATTTGCGTGCAAAGCCACAAAATTACTATGAAATTTTACCATATTGCCTTGTCAGGGGTTGACATTGTTCTGGGTATATAGTGGCTACAAAGCTTAAGTCCTGTCATGCACCTTAGACTTCTAGAATATATGGATGATGTTCAGAGAGAATGATAAGGATGTGTGGTTTGACAGCGTGAGATCCATGTTGAGCCTAACGTTGCAGCCTATGGTGGGCTGCCAAGAATGTGAGACTTGGCATACTTTCTCTAGATGTTACTAGCTGAATCTGAATGGGCTCTAAGCTCAGGTACATCTATTAATTCATCGCATTTACTTGATAAATTTTCTAGGCTATTTGAAGAATCCAAAGGGTTGCCATCGATGAGAGAAGCCGCCCACCATATTGAGATCATCTTAGGGGCTGAGCCAGCAAATGTGCGACTGTACTAGTACCCCCACGTAGAAGGAGGTGACTTCCAAGATGGTTGCTGAGATGTTAGAGCAGGGAATAATTTAGCCAAGTTACAGCTTATACTCATTGCTGGTTTTGCTTGTGTGGAAGAAAGATGGGACTTAGCGTTTTGTCTTGACTATCAGGAGCTCAATGCTATTACTGTCAAAGATCGATATCTCATTCCAGTCATAGAGAGGCTGCTGAGCAAATGATTATCTTTAGCAAGTTGGATTTGCGAACCAGGTATCACCAAATCTAAGTTCATGCAATCGACATTCATAAAACAATGTTCTAGACTCATAATGGACACTATGAGTTTTGAGTGATATCGTTCGGTCTTACTAGTGATCCTACAACATTCCAAGGCCTCATGAATGATGCGTTTAAGCCTCTACTACGATGGTATGTTCTAGTATTCTTTGATGATATATTTGTATATAGTAGGATAAAAACTGATCACCTACGACGCTTAGAGAATGTGTTGAAATCGTTGGACCTGAACCACTTGAAGGCAGATGTTGAAATGCCTTTAAGGAGTACCATAAGTGGTTTATCTAGGCCATGTAATCTCATGGAAGGAGTTGCAGCCAACTAAAGCAAAATAGCATGTATACTTGGCTGTACTATTTCCTTGGACTTACGGGATACTATGGCGGTTCATTGCCAAATATGGGAAGATCGTTACCCCACTCACAACCCTACTGAAGGACTAATTTTAGTGGACAAATAAAGCCACAACGGCCTTTGAAGAATTAAAGATCGCCATGACGTCGATACCAGTCTTGGCTCTTTTAGACTATACTAAATAATTCATGATCTAATGCGACGTGTTGGTAATTGGCCTAGGTGCAATCCTCATGTATGGGGGAAAACTTGTAGCCTTTCTAAGCAAGGCTTTATCAGGGATATCTCACCTTCTATCAACATATGAGAGGGAGATGCTCGTCATCTTACACGCGGTGACGAAATGGCGCCCTTTACTTGATAGGGCGATGCTTTGTCATTCAGACCGACTAGTAGAGCCTCCTATGAGATTCACCAAGTTACTTGATGAGATAGTGAATACACACTTCGGCATAGTAGCGATGAGTCACTAAGTTTCTAAGCTACGACTATAAGATTTAGTATAAGAAGGGAGTGGAGAATCGAACAACAAACTCCTTATTGTGCCAACCTAATGTCGCCAAGCTCATACCTTTTTTGGTGCCCTCCGAAAAACTGATTCCTATTTGAAGAGTGCATAACTCTTATCCTCGATGAGTTGAGGAGGGTAGGTAAGACTAAGCCAGACATTATGATGTTGTTGTAGGAGATTGTAGTTGACCCAAAGAGCTACCTAGATCTTGAGAACTGAGGTGGACTATTGTTGTATCCCGGTGCCCATGGATGTGAGTTTAAGCCATTGATTTGATGAAGTATTGTGCGAGTCTGGCCAAGGCCATGGATGAAGTATTTGTGTGAGATGTCGCGAAGTTTCATGGCATGTCGCATACCATTGTCTTCACTAGCAAGTTTTGGACATAATTTTATACATTGCATGAGACCCAATTGGGCCTCAATTCGTCCTACCACCCACATAAGAATGGCAAAACCAAGGTGATCAATTGGGGCATCGAGCAGTATCTTTGATGCTTCATGGGAGAGAGACTGAGATGCTAGTTATAGTTCCTACCATGGGCGGAGGGGCCCTACAATATTGCTCACTGCAACAACATCAGCATAATATTTTTTAAGATAGTGTGTGGACAGTCAGTACTAGTGCTGCACACTTTTGACCTATTGGCTTCATCAGCATGGATGATAGTTGACTCAACCTTGATAGACTGTGATGAGACACTGAGAAGGTAGCGTGCACATATGAAGATTGCTTAGAATTGTATGAAGCAAATCGTTGATCATAGTCACCATAAGCACGAGTTCGAGGTGGGCGACATAGTGTTCATAAAGTGCAGCCATATCGATAGGTGACATTACGTCCAATATAAAATTAGAGTCATGGAAAGGATAAGACTAGTTGCTTACTGTTTGGATTTGCCCAGGGGATTGCAAGTCCAGTTAGTGTTCCATGTTTCTATACTAACGGAGAGGATCGAACCGGATCGAATAGTGGGGACATATTTGCTTGAGCCATTGGAAGAGATAGAAACTACAAAGCCAGTTCATGTGCTAGCTAGATGACCTCAACATGGGTATAGGCTAGAGTTCGAGATTTTGGTCTTATGACTTGGTAAGCCATCCGATGAAGGTACATAAGAGCTGGAGACGGACACGATAAAATAATTTTTTTTAATTGTAACGATCCGGTAAAAATAAACTCCAAGAGTGTTTCCCCAATTTCATACCTTAGTGATAAGGTGGGAGAAGCATAATGAGCTGATAGGATTCAGCTTGACCGAGTCGCTATAAAGGACCGGATCACATTGAGCTCGGTACCCAAGGAGGAATTAGGGTATTTACACTTAGCCCCCAATGGTTATCTATTTGATTATTGCTTCACATTTTCTTATTAGTCATTGTATTTTGTATTAGACCATATGATCTCACTATTTGCTTATTGGTAGTTATTTATTAATGAGTTTAGTTGGACCCAAGCTAGTTAGGCTTGGCCAACCAGGTCACTGGTAGCCACCTACGTATAGTTGTGGTGCGCACATAGCCAGCCATCTTTGGATCAATTGGAAAACTATCTCCTTCTTCCTAGTATGAACCTTCTTCCTTGTTCCTTCATCCAAGCTTGGCCGACCACTATTGCCGACCTTGTTGCCCACCTCCTCGTCCCTGAGAGAAAACTCATATTCTCCTTCCTCCCATCTACACTCGATAACCATTAATCTACACCACATCACTATCTCCTCCACTGTCCCTGAGAGACAACTCATACTCTCCTCCCTCCCATCTACACTCGACAACCATTAATCTACACCACACCACTATCACCAAACTATTGCCGAGCTCCATCTCCACCACTTGATCACCACTTCACCGATTCGTTCCTGTAAAATTGTTCCTCCATCCATGATCTCCAATGCTACACCACACCACTATCTCCTCCACTATTACCAAACTATAGCCGAGCTCCACCTCCACCACTCGATCACCACTCCACCAATTCGTTCCTGTAAAATCATTCCTCTATCCATGATCTCCAACCCTCCAAGTTACATTCAATTCCAATGGTCAGATCTCTGATCGGCCACCATTCGACCAAATTCAGACTCTCTTCAATTTTCTAAGTTGGATTATGCCATTAGTTTTTCATTCCAGAAGGCCTAGTATATCAAATATCAAACCCAATGTCTACAAGGGCACTTGCAATTCAAACATATGACCTCTCTCATGGGCTGACATTCTTTTCCTATAGCTTATTCTCTCATATGTACAATATTTTATCATGAAGAATATCAAATAAGTCCTTACCTATGTGACTTCTTAAAATTGATTCAAGTAATTCTATTGTCATATTATGTTTGCAAGTTTCTAAATTAGTTGTATATCTTTTAATAATTTGCAATAAAATTCTGTGCATTTTCATTTTCAGTGGATAAGTTCATTTTTAGTTTCTTTCCATGATAAGTCATTTTCATTTCCAAACTACCCATTAGTTGAGGTGAGAGAGGAGAGAAGTATCCAATGCATTTAATGTGATGCAAATAAAACAACTATTATACGTATTTAATTTAATGCATCTTACAACTAATTGGACATGAATATACTATAAATTGATTAAAACATTTCCTTTTCTTTTTCTTCTGTTTTAAAGAAAAAAGAGATCTATATAAAATTAACATAGTAATCAAAGGCATAAGCATCCCTTAGGTCTAAGTTAAGGGCATCCACATCACCACTACAACCAAAGCGATCCACGTGTGGAGGAGAGTCGACAATGGAAGGAGTACCCTCCATGGCCATAGGCCACCGTGGTACTTGGATCTACCAACAAGGCTACAAGATCGAAAATAAATGTGCCAACAAAATCCTCACGAGAAGAGAAGTTCAACCAGAAGGTCAAATGCAACAAGCGGCGACAGCGAGACTGGATGCAACGGAAGAAGGCCACGGAAGGAGGTTTCATGGTTCTACCTCTCTCGGTCACTTTGGAACTCGATTGAAGATTCCTATTAAACAAGAGTGATTGATATGAACCGAGCATCCGTTACCTGATCAAGCTCACGTATAGAGAAGCAGTCCGCATAGTCAGAGGAGAATATTTTCTAAATATTCTCCCATAGTTAGAAAATTACAAAATCAATTGGGATCATTCCTTATCTTCCTAACCTGCATTTTTAATACTCATGTCATTCGCAGATTCTGATTGCACCTAGGGAAAAAAATAGGCAATATTACAGTGGAGGTGGAGATGGCGGGTGATGGTGATGATAGTGATAAGGGTGGTGATAATGGTGATAGATTTGGTTGCACGGGGTGCTGATGGGAGAAGGATGAGGGAGGAGAAGATGGTCGAGATCCCAAGGAGGACTCCACAGTCGAGGGAGATTAAGAGTAACAGGCGTTGAGATGGCACACACCTAGGGTTTGAACGAGGAGGGAGAAGAGTTAGAGTAGAGGAAGAATGAAGAAAAATATAATATTCATTGATAATCTTAATTAGGTTGCCTTCCACATATTAAGAGGCTAACCTAATAAGCAAAACTAACAAATGATAAACCTAAAAATAAGGTATTCTCACCGAGCGAGACATCTGCGTGTTCTCTGTATATGTGAACATATGTAGGTGTTCGAATAAAGCATTCAAACGCTACCTCCCCTCGTTCAAAACGTGACAGCCAAAATTTTTATTTTTGAAGAAAACTAGAAACAAAATAGGAAAATAGTCCATAGGTTGTATCCATACATGAGATGACTCAGTGTAGTCCGCATCACATTAGTGATGAGGTGGAGCTTTCTAGACTAAAGCAATGGCCACCTAAAGCCACCAACCGGTGAATTTCACTAACAAAGCCAAAAACACCAAAAATTAAGGTACATGTTATTTACTCTATCAAATTTAAATTAAATAAGTGGGATTGGAGTGGACTCGCTAGTGAGTTGAGAGGTTCTCCTATTGTTCTAGCGGTGCTTTGGCGGTTTGATCTAATGACGCGTACTTCAATAGGGAAAAAAAGTAGAAGAAAAGGAAGAGGGTGCTAGCGGCATTGGAAGGAGAGAGGGTGTGATAGGATTAGGGTTTTCTTTCATACAAAGGATTTAAGTAGGTTGAATAAAATTTGAAATCTAATAACTCGCCAAGAAGATCGCATTCATTTCCCTTTCGTTGTTGTATCAGTAAGGGAGAGAGGAGGAGGTGCATGTGCCCTCCAGTTTTCTGTTTTTTGTTATTGCAATTAATCATTGTGGCTACAAATTGCCCCATTAATGGCTAAGGCCAAAATTTGTCTCATCCCAAGTGCAACCATAACCCATTAGTTGAGCCAAATTTGCGAGCCAGTCTGCATCTTTGTTGGCGTCAAAGTAGCAATGGGATCTCCTGGAGTACGGAAAAGAGAGAGGAGGTAGCAACAATTTTCAAGGATATTATCAACTATTCATGATGCCTTCTCAACAACTACTTCCTCTAAGGCAACTACTTCCTCTATGAGAGTGGACAGGAGGATAGATCAACAACTAAAGTATCTACTAATCCAATGAAGGAGCTATTAGTTTTAAGATTCAAACCTAGAAGGTGAGAGTTCTGATCAGATAAGACAAAGAAGATCTAAATAGCTTTGAATAGTATAGGAGAGAACATCGAAATATTAAAAGGCCAGTGCAAGATTTCTCTCTACATCACAGTGACAGGTTCCCTCCCATTATCTAAGAGAATGTTATTGCAGTTTTACCATACATGTTATAACAAGAAGGGATCTACTATTATGAGAAAGAATTGCCCCTTCAAGAATCTAAGACTAGTTGGCTCAATCCCCATCCGGAGGCCTACTGGATCAGATGTTTTGAATAGCAACCCAATGTCCATGGCAGAATACCAAATAAGAAATAAATATGAAATGGTTGTGCCCACGGCCAAGTCCAAATGAGTTTAATTTTAGGAGGGATGTGCAACTTTCAAATGAGTTTCCAGTTGTGCTTACGGCCAAGTCCATGGGCTCGAGTTGCTTCAAGGACGAGTAAACCAACATAATAGTGTAACTCCTCAAAATGGGAAAACCTACCTCATATCTTGGATTAGGTATAAGCATCCAGTTTGAGATTGAAATCCAGTGAGGTTAATCTCCCTCAAATTCTTTAATCCCCTCTATTCTCTTTTAAGCGTGAATGGAATCATTGCATGCAAGTAATCGATGCATTGATGCACATATGATAGGTGCCTCGCCTGACCCATGAGGGCCAACAATGAAGCTGCTGCACTTTACTTTGAGGTGGCGATCAAACTTAGCTATGACATAGATGTTGCCTTTTATCTTCTCTGGGTTGGAAATCCAACCTCCATAGAGTCAAGTTGAGAATAAAGGCCATAGAAAGACAAGGACTCTCTACTCATGGCCCACTCATGCTATCTTCATCAAAGAAGTTGATAAACTTAGAAGCCTGCACCCCATGTCAATGACCCACATGACACCTACTGGAGCTCACCTCCTCCTTACGACTAATTTTAAGCCATTCTAGGTCTATGGTAATTAATATAGTAGAAACATCTTGAACTCAATCGAAAGAGCGAGCCAGAAGATTTTGGCAAGCATGGTAGCTTCGAAGAGCTGAGGCCATGAGATCGGAGCAGATGATAGAGGGGTTAATCAATGAGGGTGATTAGGCTAAGTGGATTTATATGAGAAAGGAAGAGAAAGACCGTGTTTTAAAGTGATTATTTGGAATCATTTTTTTTCTTCCTTTCTCCTCTATTCTTTTCTAATATTTGTATTCAAATAAGAGAAAAATTCATCGCCCATTATTTTTTTCTCTTTTCTCAATTCCCTCCATCCAAACACGATGTAAGACAGAGTTGTTTCATCTTAATACACTTTTTAATCATATTTTGAAAAGTTCGAGAAACAAATCGTTAGAAAGTCTCTTATGATGCTTCTTCCATAGCTTCACATCATTCCAGGTAAAGAAATTTATGATTAATTTGGGCCCAGTAATATCCCAGGTAAAGAAGTTTATGATTATCAACTGTCATGAGATAAATGTTCAGTGATGGCAAAACATCAGCTGAATGTATCCACAATGATATAACAATTTCTGATCTGGAGACTTGAGCAATGGAAGAGAAAATTCATCCAACATTATCTACTAGATTTGGTTTCCAAATCCTTCACATTACAATCTCTCTTCTGAGCATCCTCTGCATATTCATATCTATACCAGAACTTCGGTAGTCTCAATTTTACCTGGCGAAAGAATAAGAACGGGAGAGAAGAAAATGTAAAGAAAATCTTCAGCGAAGCACTAGTACTTTGTTGCTCTTCTAATACTTCTCTTCATTCTACTGTAAACAGTCATGTTTATATCATATTTGGTGAAAATTATCTGCTGCATGTTGCTACTTTCTTCCGTCAGACATCCTAGCTTTCACAACAACTAACTAAAGTTGGCATATCTATAAGCAAAAGCACTGGTAGTTCATTTGTCAGCCATCTTAGCTTTTTCTATCACTTTCTTTTCAGAAATACTCAAATCATCCGCGATGTAAAACAGATGTCGAATATCATCACTAGTTTTTCCCTTCATCATCTTGGCCACTTTTCGACAGGTCATATCCTTGAGTCCTTCTATCCCAAGGTAGTTTGCAGCCTGTACATCGACGCAATAAAAGATAATGTTAATCCACTTCACACAATCAGTTGTGATCTTAACCTGAACTGTCTTAACATTATTCAGGAAAAAAAAACTGTGAGGAAATTAACATAAAAAAGATTGATTCTTTAAGAGCAAAATACATGATGAAGAAGTATGAACAGAAGTAGACCGACATACTACCATCCAAAGGGAATACATATTCACAGAACAAAACACCTTATACTATGGGGAAAATGGAATGGACATCTAAGAATACACACTACCTTTGTTAAAAGGATCAAAAGTAGCATATCAGTATAACTAATGAACAGAGCAATATAGCAGTGTACATATGAAACAGTAAGCTGGCATTTCCAGTTAATCTTATCCGGGAAAAGATCAAACATAACCTACATTATATGCTATAAATTATCTCCGCGTCTATATGTTAGATACTTACAATAATCCGGAAATCCTAATTCACTGCAGGATTAATAAGCATATGTTGCAGAGCAATTGATGATGTACAGCATATCCACAAAGAGAAACATCATACCCTAAAATCAAAAGAAAAAAAATACAATCAGAGCTAAGATTTTTAAAGGGAGAAGTCTCCACAAATATATTTTATTTCCAGACTTATTAAAGAGCCATTCATTTTGATAATTTTATTTTATACTAGCTTATTCCATAAACCTCATCTTACATATTGACCCAATCCACGACCTAAGATATTGGCAAGAATTACTCGCAAATGCCCAAATGCTATCTTTAATCTCATCCTAATTTCCACAGAATAAGTATCTATCGTATTTAGAGCATCAAACATCTCAAGATTGGTGACTCACCGAGATGAGCTCGAGGAGGGAATCGGAATCGATACGGACATCCTTCACGAGCATATCCTCCCAGGAACTGGAAGGTTTCATTACGACGGTCTTCCTGCAGAACCCGATGGCCATGTCGAAGATCTTGGTCCTGAAGCCGCTGATGCCTATGACGCCATTTTTAAACTTCCCGGAGAGGAGGCACCTCTTGATCAACGCCGACTCCATCGCTACTGTCACATCCACTTCGCGTACGGAGCCATCCGAGTTCTTCAGGATCACCGTCTTGTTGGATCTGCGTCTCTTCTCTGGCGAGATCAAGCCCTCATTGAACGCCACCTCAGCCAGCAGCTCCGCCGCCGCCGCCGCCCGGAGCTGGAAGTCTTCGGGAAGTACCGCTTCGCTTGCTGTCTCCATCGACATGGATCGATTGCGGAGAGAAAGACCGTCTCTTTCTGTATCTCTCTCGAGTTCTTGCTTCGGAAAAATGGAGGTGAGAGAGAAAGGCTACCAGTCGGTTATTTGTAGTGTTTTTTTTTTTTTTTTTTTTTTTTTTTTTGAAATCAGTAAGTTTCATTCAGCTGGCCGGACCCGAGCTAGCAAGCTAACCCGGGTTGTCCAGGCCCAAGATAATACAGAGATCTGAGGGAAACGGCCTGTCCAGGTCCAACCCACCTGAGGACCCTGCCACCTTCCCCCGGCTAGCTGCCCAGTCGGCCACCCTATTTGCCTCTCTGAATACATTTAATACACTCCACTCCCTACACTCCCTAAGCAGGCTATGGCATTCATTCGTGATGTTCCTAATGCACCACGGAGGGCTTTTCTCTCTCCGCAGGATTTCTGCGAGCTCCCGAGAGTCGACCTCCAGCTTTAGCCGGCTCACCTTGCCCACCGACCGGAGACCAAATCTAGCCGCCCACGCTTCCGCGTATAAGGCATTCCCATTAGGACATGGCTCCCACGCCATCTGTAACACCCTGCCAGCCTCGTCCCTGAGCACCATGCCTGCACCCCCTTGGTAGCTGCCTGGTACGTAGGACCCATCTGTATTAAGTTTTAGCCAGCCGGGCTCCGGAGCTTGCCATCTGGCCTGCGCCCTTTTTGTGGTCTCCTTCACTACCATCTCCCCCCTGGCATATTCTTTAGCCATTGTCATCGCCCTCCCCAAGATTATCTTAGGGCTAACTCTCCCTCCACCGAAGGTAATGGCATTCCTTTGCTTCCAGATCAACCACAACAATGATGCAATGTAAGCCTTCACTTTCGCACTCCAAGTAGTAGTCAGCCAATTCTCCTCCACATGTGTCACCCCCCCCATGCAGGCATGCAGTTCAGACCAGCACTCTAGGCTGTACCTGCATGAGAAGAACAAATGATTTATAGTCTCTTCATGCACCTCACACAGAGCACACAGCCCCCCGTGCCTCAGGCCTAGTCCACCCAGCCAGGCATTGGTGGGAAGCCTCCTCCAGGAAAGTTTCCACACGAAGGAGCGAACTCTCGGCGCCACCTGGAGTTTCCACAGCATCTTCCACCCCGGCCAGTTATCCACCGCTGCTGGTTGGAGGAAGGAATAGATGGATTTCACGGTTGGCATACCTTGCGGGTGCGGCCACCAAATCCATTGGTCTACTGTTGTAGGCCTCCCAGCTTGAAACGTCAAAATGTCGAAGGCCAGTTCGTCACCCACCGCATCGATTATCTGTTGTTCAGACCATATGCGGTCCAGCAAGTCCCTAACCATAACATTTTCATCCAAAAGGCTGCAGTTCATTACCCTCGGTTATTTGTAGTGAGATAGAGAGGGAGGGTACGGTTAGTTAATGGAGGAAGTGGATCGAGTGCATCCCCAGATGCAGTAATTTGGGTGCAGTCGGGACACTAGTGAAGATGGCTAGATTTTAGATTTATTATAAAAAAACCTCTTAATCCCCTGTGGCATTAAAAAATATTTAGTTTTTAAAATATTAAAAAAAAAGCCCCCTCAACTATACTCAACTTTTTTAAGTTACAATATTCCCTAAACTTTGGAAAAGTTTCAATGTAAGTACTATTAAAAAAGTTAGGAGGGTCGGCTTATATGGCAATTATATCAGACGTACGTAATTCTAATTGACCTAAATGCCCTCATAATCTTTATACGACTTACTAATTAAGTTAGGATAAAAATATATTATAATAAAAATTTAATATTTTATTATTATATTCCTTCACTCTCACCACTCATCTTCTTTCTTTCTTCCCGTCTATTTCTCTCTCCCTCTCTCCTTCTCTTTGCTCGCTTCTATTCTCTCCCTTTCCGAGTGAGGATGCTGACATATCTCCACTGCAGGCAAACTTGCTACCGCACTGCATGGAACGGGAAGCCGCTGCGAATTCACTGTTGTGCCACGTGGGACGGGGAGGCATCGACGAGTTCACTGTTGTTGCCTTCCCGCTCACATGCCACTCGATGCCTACGAAGTTAATAGGCAAGTGCACGGGACAGAAGAGAATAAGTTATTTACTATTTTAATTTTATTTTTATTTAAAAATTAATAATATTATGACATATTAATTATTAGTATAGTTGGTCAAAACACGATGAAAAACGTGTTTGAGGATGGCTTGTAACCTAATAAAGTTCAGGGAGCATTCCTAAAACCAAGTATAGTTTGAAGATGTCAGTGTAAATAACCCAAAAATAGTTGTTGTGCTTATCTTTTATGTATACGTCTGAATTTTATTTCAAAAATGTATACAAAAATGAAAGCAGTTAGTTTGAGAACCAAATGTTGCCTTTTCTAGATATGCATATACCCCTTTGCATTTCGTAAATTTTGTTTATAATAACGTGAAGTAAAGTGTTTAGTGTCTAAACCTGACAGTGAAAAGTGAAGTATTTTAAGGCTAGGCAACCCTCCTCAACGAATGAGCCGCACGAGCCCTAAAACCATATGAACAAGGTAGCCAAGGGTAACATTAATACTTATATATCTATAATTATTTTTTACACATAATATTCAAAATTTTAGATTTATTACAAAAAGCCACTAATCCCTTTTGGATATGAATATCCCTCTTTTGCGAGACTATATTTGAGGTTAAATGTTTATTTGGTAAATTCTTTTTTCTTGGTTGAAGATATATAGCAATAAAATTTATAAAAGCTAGCTGTCCCCAATATATAGATTAAATAATTAGTTTAACTTTCTCGAGAAATGAATCACATATAAACGCCTCTCATAAATTACATTTTTTTTTGCAAATAACTATTTATATTTTATATTTATTGATGCAAGCCTCTTAATCCCTTTCTAGATATATATATGGGTTGGTATTTTTGCTAGAGTATGTAAGTCTTTCATACTACAATATTTAGCATTTAGTGGTGTTCATCTCAGTAAATTTCTTTTTCTTAGTTGATGGTAGCATAATAATTCCTTTTTTCCCCCTTTTTTGATAGAATATGAAACATAGACTAAACATAAATTAGACAAAGAAGATAATACTCCCATATATATAGATTCCAATATTAAAACAACAATTTCAAAAAAGAAAGCCAAGCCAGATTTTGAAGCCATGTACATATAAACCCAATGCCTACAAGAGAATTTGCACTTGAAACATATGACCTCTCTCATAGGGTGATAGTTTTCTTTTAACTTATTCCATTATATGTGCAATATTTTATCACAAAGAACCTATGTGACTTCATAAAATTTATTCATGTAATTTCACTGTCATACTGTTTGTAAGTTCCTAAAATTAGTTGTATATCTTTGGGTAATTTGCAATAAAATCCAATGCATTTTCATTTTAAGTGGATAAGTCCACTCAGTTTTCTTTCCATGATGATTTATTTTCACTGTTCTGTTTGCAAACTATTCATCATGTTGAGATGATATAGAATAGAAGCATGCCATGCATTTAATGAGATATAATTATACAAATAAAATAATTATGATATGCATTTAATATACCTTACAGTTGATTGGACATCTATATACCCCATATTGATTAAAGATTATCTTTTTATCTGAGGCTAAAAGTAAAAAAGAAACATATATAAAGTTAACACTGGCGAATCAAGGCCATCCACTTCACCCTAGGTAGGGCTGTCAGGCTTGACGAGCAGCTCGGGCTTGGCTCGGGCTTGGCTCGGGTGAAGCTCGAGTCCGGCTCGGCTCGATCAGAGCTGAGCCAAGCCCGAGCCATCATAATAGGCTCGAAATTAATATCGAGCCGAGCCTGAGCTGGAGCCGGCTCGCTCAGGCTCGGCTCGATAGGCTCAATAGCCTGACTCCATATGACTAAGGACACGTGGCATAAAGAAATATTGCCACGTGTCCCTCACTAACTCATTCTCACCCATAACACAATATTCATCACCCTCACCTACCCCACCCTCACCTACCCCACCCTCATTAATTACTTCACCTTTCCCATCACCACCTTCCCCATCCTCAATTCCCCCACCCCACCCTCATCTTCACTCTCACCCTCATCCTCACTCTCACCCTCATCCACCTGATCACCTTCACTCTTCCCTCCCCGTCGGCCTCCATCGGCAACGACGGCAAGCCACCACCACGGCGCCACGCCTTCCTCTCCGTCGGCCTCCTCCTCCTTCGCCGTCGGCCTCCTCCTCCTCCTCCTCCTCTTCCTCCTCCGTCGTTGGCCTCCTCCATCCGTCTCCGACTCCTTCGGCAAGCCGCTGTCCATGTCGCCACCGCCCACGTCGCCACCGCCCACGTCGCCACCGCCCACGTCGCCACCGCCTCTAATCGAGCTCGAGCTTTGCTCGGGCTCGGCTCGGGCTCAGTTAGGCTCAGCTCGAGCTCGGCTCGGGTTGAGCTGAGCCGAGCCTAAGCAACATTATGAGGCTCGAAACTAATTTCGAGCTGAGCCTGAGCCAGAGCCGGCTCGCTCAGGCTCGGCTCATTTACACCCCTAACCCTAGGAACAAAGCTGCCCACACAATGTGGATTAGAGTTGACCATAGCGATTGATGGTAGGAGTACCAGCCATGGTAGTGCTCAGATCTACCAACAAGGCTGTGAGAGCCAATTTTTTTTTTTTTTGAATAGCTTGCTATATTAGGCTGACCTATCCTCCTGCCGGGATAACGACCTCCTCCAAAACGAGGTTACATAATTCCATAAGGAGAGGGTCCGTCGGCCTAAGCCGAACAGCCCCCAGACCCCGCTTTCCACATTTGGCCGCCCAGTCGGCCACTTTATTCCGCTCTCGCCTTACATGACTCAGGCGACAATTTACAAAAGAGCTGAGTAATACGGTACACTCAGCAACTAATCCCCTAATTTCTCACGGACAGTTGACTCTTTTCTGCATGATCCGAACTAACTCCAATGAGTCAGATTCAACCTCCACCTTGGCGTAGCCCGCAGCAAGTCGCAGTCCCAACCTGAGTGCGTGCCCCTCGGTTCGTAGCGACGACTCGTCGGCGGACGGTTCCCACGCTGCCGCTACCAGGGTACCGTCCGCAGCCCTTATTACAGCTCCTGCCCCTCCAAGACGATCCACCCCGGAGAACGCACCGTCCACGTTGACCTTGATCCACCCCTTCGCTGGGTATGTCCACCTTGCCACCTGCGGCCTCTCCAGAGTGGACCTTGGCCGACCTTGCTTTGCATAGTCCTTAGCAAGTTGGACAGCTCGCGCGGACTAGCATGTCAACATGCATCTCAGCGCCCTCAAAAACTCTCGCGTTACGCAGCTTCCAAAGCATCCACAACGTGGATGCTATTATTGCCTTGCAGTCCAGGGTCTCCTCCGAGTCAGCGTTCCAGGATGTGGTGATCCAGTCTTCTATCATCATGGATGGCCACTCGTCACCCCATCCTTGGCTTGTTGCCAGCGCTCGCCAGATCTCTTTCGCAACCCTGCACGTGAAGAAAAGGTGCGCTATACTTTCTCGATGTATCCCACACATGGCGCAATTCTCGTCCGGGTCGACTCGCATCACATAGAGGCGCGCCCGCATTGTCAACCTCCCCCATAGAAGCTTCCATGCAAACAGGCGAACTCTCGGGGCCACCCGCAGTCGCCAAAGATCAGTCCATCCTACCCAACTGTCTTGACCCCTCGGGTTGATGAAGGCGTAGATGGATTTGGCCTTGGGTTCTCCCGCTCGCTCCGGCCACCAGATCCACCTATCCGGCCCGGCTGCCTCCGTCAGCTCCGTGGTGCCAATCTGGAAAGCCAGGTCAAGTCCGGCTTCCACCACCAGTCGGTCCGCCTATCCCCTAGACTCAGCTATTAGATTGCTAACAAGCATTTCTTCGTTCATCAACCTCGGGTGCATTTGCCGTGGCTACCGATTCCATGGTACCGCAGATAGCCAAGGTTCACCAGCCGCTTTTGTCGTTCTTCCATTGCCTATCTGCTTGCGACACCCGCCTCAGATTGTGACCACCGTGTTAACCAACGCTCGCCAAACCCATGAAGCCCTAGCTGGAACGCTAGGGATCCAAGGGTTAAGTTCACCATACTTGGCTCTCAGTAGCTTCACCCACAGGCTTTCCTGCCAATTCAGAACTTTGAATACTTGTTTCCTGAGGAGCGCCGCCCTTGCCTCCTTCAGCTTTCTTATCGCCAAGCCCCCTTCGGCCTTCGAGCTCGTCACCGTGTTCCAGTTCTAGAGGTGGAGACCTCGGCCTGCCCCGCTCTCCCATAGGAAGGACTAGGCTTTCTTCTCTATTGCCTATAGGATAGTATCTGGCAACCACGTGCATCCCAACCAGTACGTCGGGATAGCCATGATCGTGGCGTTTATCAGGGTGAGTTTTCCTGCGGTGGAGAGTACCCCGCGTTTCCACCCGGCAAGTTTCCTGCCCACGCGGTCCACCAGCGCTTGATTTTCCTGGACTCTTACCCGGCGGTCCGAGATGAGCACACCCAGGTAGGTAAATGGCATGGTCGCCGGTTGGATTCCCAGGCAGTTGGCGAGCAATCGTCTCCCTCTCCTTATATATCCACTAGGGGAGGAGAAGCTGAGACTTCTCGAGGTTAACCTTTTGGTTGGTTAGCTTGGTGTAGTTTGTGAGGCACTCTTGGATACTTAGCGCATTCGACTCAGTAGCTTGTACCGTGATGAGGAGGTCGTCGGCATACAGCAGGTGAGTGAGTTGGGCATCTCCTTCCCGGTAGCCTATCAGTTGACCGCGATCCACTCTCTCGTTAATCAGACTGGATAGGTTCTGAGATACCAGGATGAACAAGTACGGGGAAAGAGGGTCTCCTTGTCGGAGCCCTTTAAACGGTTGTAGCCACTAGGTCAAGGTTCCGAAGGCAAAGGCCGAGGAGGAGATACAAGCCTCTATCCATACGCACCACCGAGTCGGGAAACCCATTCTTTGGAGCGTCTCCATTACCGCCTCCCAGTTAACCCTATCATACGCCTTCTCCATATCTAGCTTGAGCATTTGATCGGCGTCGAGGTCCTGTTGGTGGTCATCGAATGCACCACTTCTTGTGTTGCCAAGGTGTTGTCGGCTATATTCCTTCCCGCCACGAAAGCCGCCTACTCCGGCCCCACCAGCTTGGGGAGGAGGCTCTTCATCCGGTCAACTAGTAGCTTCGCGATGATCTTGTAGCTGACGTTACACAGCGATATTGGCCGAAAATCCTTCACTCTGGTAGGGTTTGCAGTCTTCGGAACGAGCGTGATGTAGGTTCTGCCCCATTGCGGCGGCATGCTAGCTTCGGAGAAGAAATGATTAACGGTGTCGCAAAGGCCTTCCTCGATCTCCTCCCACAGCTTGATATACACTTCAGCTAGGATGCCATCAGGTCCCGGCGCCTTCCCCGTAGGCAGACTCCACAGCGCACCTTTGATTTCCTCCCTAGAGATAGGCTTGACTAGTTGTTCTGCCTCCTCTTCCGAGATCCTCTCGACCTATGGCCATGACCGGAAGGTGTCCGTCTACTCGGTGTCCCCCCCCCCATAACTGATTGTATGTGGTTCTGAAGGCATCTGCCACCTCCCCTTGGCTACTGACCCACCTCCCGTCCTCGCTGAAAATGCCGGTGATACGGTTGCGATGCTGGCAGATGGTAGCTGTGAGGTGGAAGAATTTAGTGTTCTTGTCGCCGTTTTGCACCCACTTAAGTCGCGCTCTTTGCCACCATTTGATGTTTATTTGCCTACTAAGAGCTGACTTGAGGTTATACAGGTGGCACAGCCCGGGCTCGTCCAGTCCCGCCTCCGCATCAATCTTCTCAAGATCCTCCAGCTCTTGTTTGGCTTCCTTTAGTTTGGCTTCGATATCTCCCACCTTTTCCTTGTTCCACCTCCTCATGGCTTTCCGCAGCAAATCCATATTATGGGAGAAGAGCTGCATGGGGTTACCTCTCCTCCGATTCCTCCAAACCTCTGCGGCGATGGTCACACTGGCTTCGTATTCAAGCCAGTAGAGCTCGTACCGGAAGGGCCAAGCTGGTTGAGTTCGCTCGGAGGGGAGGGTTAGTAAGAGAGGCGCGTGGTCAGAGGTAGAGCGATCTAGGTGCTTGACCTAGCTTAACGGGTGCAGTTTGATCCACCTGGAGTTAGCCAGCACCCGGTCCAAACAGACCCGTATGCGTCGGCTGCCTACTTGGTTATTGCACTAGGTGTATGGTAGTCCTGAGAACCCTAGATCACATAGACCTGCCGAGTCAACGAAGGTCGCAAAAGCCTTCGCCTTTGGTCCCAGCTCCACCATTCCGAAGCTCTTTTTCTCCTCCGCATGGAGGTAGGCATTGAAATCGCCAGCCACCACCCAAGGGCTGCCGATGCCAGAGAGCTGCATTAGCTCCTCCCATAGGCTCCGCTGCTCCGCTAGGTGATTGCTGGCATAGACCGCCGTCAGCCTCCAAGTTTCTCCGGTAGCCGGGGTGATTATGAAGTGTGCTGCGTAGCGAGACAATGCCACTACATCCACTCGACCTAGTTTGGCCTTCCAAAGAAGAAGAAGTCCTCCAAATACTCCCACCGCCGGAACTGCAAACCAGGACCAGCATCGACCTAGAGCTTTTGCTACGATAGCCGCCCTATCCCAATCCACATGAGTCTTGAGCAGCACCATAACCTCTGGTTGGTGTTCTCTATTAAGATCTCTACATCTGTCAAGGACTTCCTTCCTCATTGCTCCTCTGCAATTCCAGATTAGGGCCTTGTTCATTGGATAACTTTGTGGGTTGGGAGCGGTCAGTGCTCAATTCGCCCTCCCCCGTTTGGAGGAGGGTAGCTGGTCGGCGCCTTCCGCGATAGCTTCACTGGTTCCTTCCACCTCCATGTCCTTGGTGCCCCATCGCTGAGTATTGCATGGGTAGACAGCAACCATCTGTAAGTTGGTCTTATCTGTCTCCATGTGTTGTATCAGCTCTCCTCCTGGGGCTACTAGTAAGGCTCGCCTGACAGCCCGGACTACACCTACATGGCTCGCCGCCTGTTGAGTATCGCAAGCGATAGCTAGTCTGGTACCCGTTGCTGCCAACCCTCCCTTGAAGATTTCAGTTGGGTACAGGCTGCTGGACTTACCTTTAGCTCCGTTCTTCTTTAGCGTTCGCATGTACGCCGAGCGGGGTGTACCGTCACTTCCGGACCCGAGTTTGATGGCAAGCCCGTTGATGTTTGCCGTGCCTGTCGAGGTCGAGGGACCTTCCTCAGCGCGGTAGCTTGCTGCGCCTTGTGCCTCTCCCTCTTGTTGCATTAAATCCTCCACTGGTGTGTCGGGTTGTGGTTGGCTCGCCACTCCCCTCGTTACGATGTTTGCATGGCCCCCTATCTTGTCAGCTGCTGGCGTGTCCACCTGGGGTTGGCCCGGCCCGCTTCTACTCGCCGCGACTTGATCCCTCATGTCGTCCTTACCCCCTGCTTTGGTTTTCCCTTTAGCATCAATAGGTGGCATGTCACACGGTTGCTGTGGGTCCCGTGGTTCAGTCAGGGTACGTCATTGGTTCTCCTGTGAGAGCCAAATTCGGAGCACAAAATCCTCATGATGACGAAAGTTTGACCGGAAGATTGGACGCAACTAGCAACGACGGTGGTGGCCGGATGCAACCTAAGAAGCTGACTAAAGGAGGTTTCATGGTGCAACCTCCTTCGATCATCTTGAAACCCAATTAATGGTTCAACTACAAAAGAGTGATGAGAAAAAGCTTCTCACACTAGAATGATGGTGATTCGAAGTCGTCAGTCGAGATAAATTCCACTAAGGCAAAACACAAAATACTAAGGTACACGATATTTACTTTGTCAAATTCAAATTAAATATTAGGGGAGATTGACTAGTAAGTTGAGAAGTGTGCTCCTATTGTTCTTGTAACACTCCAATACCGCTAGGTGGCTCTTGCGGATTTACGTGAGAGCACATGGGAAATTAGAAGCTTGACAACACATCATCAAAACATTCCCGACAAAATAAAATAAGCAGAAATAGAGAAGGGCCTACAGGCCACAACAAATTCATTCATACTATAATATAAAGGGGGTAAGCATCCCAACAAAATGGTACATGATCAAAGTAGCTAGAACATGAAATTTGAAAGGACTATCGCCCAACTAACTAGCTACTACCAAACCTCCTGCCAGAGTATAAGTCAATCTGCATCTAATGTCAACACAAAATGAGCCTAATGCTCAGCAAGTGGTACTATCCCTAATTAGTCATCATCAATAATATCACACCCGACTCAACACAAAATACAGGAAAATGCGCTACATAAGGCAATATGCATCGTAACATGGAGTACACATGTCAATAACTATCAAGCATGGTCCAATAGGATTATAGTTAATTATACATTTTGTATGCATGGTACGACTCCTAACCTAGGCCCTCAATCAAGGGTAGACCTTAGTGGTAAAATCGTCTGCCCATAATCCAACGAACAGCATGATCAGTCGTCCACCCCAACAAACTAAGGACCTTAATCGTAAGCTCACACTGAGGTCAGTACCGCACAGCGATACGACCCTCTGAGCCTATGGCTCCACATCATCGCACCACGTGAGCCATCACTCATAGAAGCATTTACCCTATGTCATTAGGTACCACTAGGTCTATGTCATCCTACCATTACTTTCTAATATAAATACCTTAGAGGGGAAATTAATTCTCATCGATCAATAGTAAATTGCCTATCGCGAAACGGTTGTTTGATTGTTTGGGATCCACAAACTAAGGCCTCAAGCGTAGGCCCTACTATATATATACTATAAAATATCCCCCACCCCTAACCTAACTGGGGAGGTGTTGGATATTGTTGAGACGTAAAATCATTCCCTTTCGGGTCATGCAAGTGTGTAAGTGTCATGACGACATGGTAATTAAAGTTAGCATAATAGAATAGTAAATAAGATTATCTAAGCATGCAACACATCACATTAAATTAATAATAAATTATGTCAAGCAACATACTAATTAGACAGGTTTTGCTAAAATACCAAGATTAGTAGGTCATATATGCTTATGCTATCACATCAAATAAGAAATCAAGAGTGGATAGACCAATTGCCTAGATAGTGACTAAAAGTCTCTAGCGAAGAGTAGTCCCCACCTAATCACGGCCGGCTCCGGGATGAGCGTTGGTCATAGGGTGCTCTACAATAGGATCACTAAGTTGGCACCAAAATCTTAAAAGTGGGTTTATAGGGGATAGAAAAATAAAGATAAAGAGTATTAAATGATGTGGGTTAAGATAAAGGGGAAAGAAAACTCGGTTCAATCCTTACCCTGCCCCAAAATATGAGGCCCCAAGGAAGAAAAAACTAGAGGAAGCATATCGGGTGGCCAAGTGTCGAACTTGGGCTAGACAGGTCCTGCCCGCAGCCTAGCACTCGGGCTAGCCAAGCCCTAGCCTAGGCTAGACCCAGCCTAGTGCTTGGGCGCACTCGGGCTGGTCGAGCCCAGCCCGAGGCGAGCACAACGTGCTTAGGCTGGCCGAGCCCAAGCCGAGGCAAGCGCGCCTTGGGTGTGCCTGCAGCACTCAGGCCCTCCATGCCGCCACCCCACCAAGGAACTGGGCTGACGTCCACTCGTCGCTGTCCTGTCAGGGAAGGAGGGACGGTGATGACCCGTAACTCGAAGTGTTGCATTATCACCGCATTGGAAAGGAAAATAACGAGGTGGAAGAGGACTTACCGACGAAGATGAGGACCACACCGGCCCGACCACGTCAGTGACGATCACGACGATGGACAGAGTGGGAGGGAGAAGAGTGGAAGATGAGTAATGGATGCCCGAGCTCTAAGAGGGGGATAAATAGAATAGAGAGGAGGGAGAGAGAGAGAGAAAGAGAGCGATGGCGGTTGCCCGAGCCAACCCCGCCCCCTATCGTTCCGTGCCCACCTACGATGGCATGTGTGGGGAGGGGAAGGGGAGGGCTAGCCTACCTTCCCCACACCTTGGCCTAACAAAGCACCCCTTTGTCAGGCCAAGTTTAGACAAGGGGAGGAGGAGGATGAGGGGACACGTGCCCTGCAATTTTTTTTTCTAGGTGTTATAGTTCTAGCAGTGCTTCGGCATTGATCTGATGACACATACTTCAACGGGGAAGAAAAGAAGAAGAGTAAGAAAAGGGTGCTAGTGGCACTAAAACTGGGATGGGCTAGGGTTGCAATTAGGAATTTTTTTTTAACATAGGATTTAAGTAGATCAATCCGATGACTCACGAAAAATCACATCCACTTTTCTCTCATCGTCGTAACAACAAAGGAAAAGGAAAAGGAAAAGGAAAAGAGAAGCATATGTAATGCACGTGTCTTCATTTTTTTCCCAAATTTTTGCAATTTATTACTGTGGTCATAAAACACCCATAACCATTAGTCGAGCAAAATTCACAAGCCAATTTATAGCTTTGTTGGTGGCGCAATAGTTTAGAAAGATTTTAGAGGGCACACATATAAAAAGGGAGTAGCAACAAAATTATCACAGAAATTATTAATGATTCATCACCTTCTGAACAATGTTGAGCACGTTAACTAATAAAAGTGAATTAGATTCAACTAGCAAAGGATAGCCCATCCATCACCGTAGAGCAAGGAGCTCCTCCTTTAAGGTACTTGCTTCCTATCTAAGGGTGGATAGAAGGATAGCTTAGCGATTATCGGTTAGGAGGGCTCCTCCAAGCTCTGAGCATAGGATCAACTCGCAACACCAGTATCCACTAGTCTTGTGAAGTAGCTATCAGTTTTAAGATTTAGCACACTAGAAGGTGATAGTTCCTATTAGAAAAGAAAAAGAGAATTTGGGCAGTTTTGAATAGTAGGGGAGAGAATCTCAAAAATATTAAAATGCCAGTGCAAAATTCCCTTCTTGCGGTTTTAGTAGAAATGCTACAACATAGCACCTACGATAACGCAAAACTTATAGGAATAAGAATTGACCTCTTAGCTCAATCCCCATTTGGCGGTCCAAGAATGGAAACCTAATGTCCTTGGCATAATATCAAATAAACATGACGTGGTTTCCGCTGTTAGCTCATAGTCTGGGCAGGTTCTATTGGCACCAAGGTCTAACCTAGCTAGGTTCACTCTAGTAGAAAGTTTGTTCAAATATACCTGGCATAGCAAAAGTTCACTTTTAGGATGGATGTGCAGCTTTCGAATGAGTTTTTAGTTGTGCTTATGGCTCAAATCCCTGGGCTCAAAATGTGTTAGGAATGCGTAAACCAACTTAGTAATGTCATGTCCCATAAAATAGATGAGTTTTCCAATCTAGCAAACAAGGTTCTATAAGGCAACTTGACTGCATTGGTAGGATGGGTGGCTAGGACTTGGTATTCTCTCTCTATTACATTTCTCCCCATGGGTGCCGCCATCACATCTGACGTTTGGATCTGGTGGCTATACTAAGCCAGAATTCTTGAAGCAAAATCTATCTACAATTTTTTCTACTCATCGGATTTGGCATTATGGAGGGGATGGAAAACACTATGACAACTTCGATGGCCCTCAAGATTAAGACATTTTGTTGGAAGCTATACTAGAATCTACTGCCGACAGGTTTCTACCTTCATGGTTTGTGAATTGGACTAGAGTTAGTGTGTGCACTTTGTGGCCTCCATAATGAGACTTCACAACACCTCTTCTTTGAGTGCAAGTATGCAACTACGGTTTGGGGGCAGATGATAAAGGATCATCAAGAGATAGAGGGCCTTGTACATAAGGTTAACCACAAATAGGTGTGCACAAGGTGGTATACTAGCAATACTAAGAAGATAGAGTGCAAAGTGGTGACAGCATCCACCTTGTGGCAAATTTGGAAACAAAGAGGAATAGGGAGGTCTTCGGTGGAGTTGCAGACAATCATGGAATGATGATGTGTTGAGTTAAGTACATCCCAACTGAATATGTTCATAGGCCTCAGACCCATGTGGAGGTAGGTGTTAAGTAGGGGTGTAAATGAGCCAAGCATAAGTGAGCCGGCTTTGGCTCAAGCTCATCTCTAAATTAATTTTGAGCCTTAAAATTGGGCTCAGGCTCGGCTGAGCTTAACTCGAGCCGAGCTCGAGTTAAGCGAGATTGAGCCTGAGCCGAGCTCAAGCCTGAAATGAGCCTATTATCAAGTCTCATTCAAGCTGAGTCGGATCGAGTTGGACCGAGCCGAATCGAGCTGGACCGAGCCAAATCGAGCCCAAGCCAAGCCACAAGAAGATGAAGAAGATTGGGACCTACTAGAGTGCTGCATGGCGAAGGTGCTGATCCACCTTGATCCGTCAAAGATTTGCTTGCCCCCACGATAGCTTGACGAGGCGGCGGCTTGTCATTACCGAAGGAGGAGGAGACGGCACCGTGGCGGCGGCTTGGTAAAGGAGGATGAGGGCACAAGGCGGCACCACGGTGACAGTTTGGCGAAGGAGGACAAGCACCGAAGGAAGAGGAGGTGGGGATGTGGAAATGAGATTTGAGGATTAGTATTTTTCTCACCCCTTTTATATCGAGCTTATTGAATCGAGCATGAGTGAACCAGCTCCAGCTCAAGCTCGGCTTGCCCGAGCCTCTCGTTTATATTGGTAGCCCTAGCATTAAGAAGGGCTAAGGTCAAGTGGCAACAATTGACACCGAGGTGGATCAAATTAAACATTAATGGTTCGTTGGTTCTAGGTAGCTGCTAAAAAAAAGCTTGAGCAGTTCTAAGGGATGACCAGAGGTCACGGTAGGCTGGGAACTGGTGTTGAGCTGAATAACACTCATGGCTGAGGAATGGGTAGACATGATCATCGAGGGGCCGGACAGGGTTAGGGTCGGGCTTTTCTAGCCAATCGAGCTTAAGTATTTGTTCACGGCCCGACCCACCAATCACTCGGGCGAGCCGGGTTCAAGGCCAAGCTAGAATAGTCTAGCCTGTTATCGCTCGTTGGCCCGTGAGAGATCGGGCTAGTCAGGATGGACCGACCCGACCCACTTTTTAGCTATTTTTAGAACTTTTTTTACCATTAACTTATTTTTTAAAAAATATTTCTATTCCTCTATTTAAAAAAAAGATATTAACAAATTTTAAAGGTGTGCTAAAAAAATGTAAAATGGTACGTTACAAAAAAATTTCATTGGTTTTTTACTGTAGCAGAACAGGTATGCTACTGTAGCGGAACGGGCAGGCCTAGTTCCGGGCCGAACAAGTGGGCTGAACTAGCGGGCAAAACAAGCAGGCTTTCGAGTCGGGTCGAGCGTGCAAAGGGTTGGCCCGTGTCGCTCATGGGTAGTTCAGGCTCGGGCCAAGCCAGACCCAAATCAGGTCTAAGCCGGGCTTAACTCAATCTAAACTGGGCCGGGTCGGGCTAGGCACGAGCAGGCTAGGCTATTTGATTAGGTCTAAGAATGGGCATGAGGTGAGGACGCATGCTAATTAAAAGCAGGGCCAAGGTAACAGTGAAATCTGACTCAAAGGAGGTGGTTACAATTTTGAGCGTGGAGACCGTGATCCCGTGCGCCATACGTAGTCATGATTTATTCATGGTTGTTGGATTCTCATATTTATGGAGAAGGTACTCTTCTAGCTAGAGCATATAGACCGGGTAGATTAGTCTCTCAATACGTTATGTGGAGGTCGGGAGATCCCCTTTATGCAGATTTTTGTAAGATATTTAATTCTGGATAAGCTGAATACAACTCTCTCTCTCTCTCTCTCTCTCTCTCTCTCTCTCTCTCTCTCTCTCTCTCTCTCTCTTAAAAAAAAAAAACAAATAACTGACTCCAACTACAAGTACTCAACTAGCATAGCACCTCTCTCTCTCTCTCTCTCTTTTTATTTAAAAAAAAAACAATAACTGACTCCAACTATAAGTACTCAACTAGCCCCCTCTCTCTCTCTCCCTCCCCCCAATTTTTCCAAAGCAAGAACTCGAGAGAGATACAGAAAGAGACGGTCTTTCTTTTTTATTTTCTCTCCGCGATCGATCCATGTCGACGGAGACGGAAGACCTCGAGCTCCGGGCGGCAGCGGCGGCGGAGCTGCTGATCGAGGTGATGGTCAATGAGGGCTTGATCTCGCCAAAGAAGAGATGCAGATCCACGAAGGCGGTGATCCTGAAGAACTCGGATGGCGCCGTGTGCGAAGTGGATATGACAGTAGCGATGGAGTCGTCGCGGATCAAGAGGTGCCTCCTCGCCGGGAAGTTTAAAAATGGCGTCATAGCAGTCAGCGGCTCCGATACCGAGATCTTCGACATGGCCATCGGGTTCTGCAAGAAGTGCGTGGGAATTCACCCTACCATTTCCTGGGAGGATAATGTCGTGAGAGATGTCGGTATCTATTCCGATGACCTCCTCGACCTCATCTCGGTGAGTTACCAATCTTTAGATGTTTGATGATCTAACTACGATAGATACTTATTCCGTGGAAATTTTAGCGAAAGATAGAATGTGAGATTAACGATGTTTGATGATCTTTTCATTTTGGATAAGATGTTTCTCTTTGTGGATATGCTGTAAATTAATAATCCAATTGCCCTGCAACATATGCTAATTAATCCTGCAGTGAATTAGGATTTCCGGATTATTGTACGTATCTAACATACTGAGATAATCTATAGCATCTAATGTAGGCTATGTTTGATTTTTTTTCCCGAATAAGATTAACTGGAAATGCCAGCTTACCATTTCATATGTATACTGATATATTGCTCTGTGCTTTAGTTATGCTGATATGTTAGTTTGATCCTTCTAGCTCTAAATTTTATTTACGCTGTCGTTTTGTGGACTAGCTCATGAACAAGGGTAGTGTGTATTCTTAGATGTTCATTTCATTTACCCCATATTATAAGGTCTTTTATTCTTTGAATATGTGTTCCCTTTGGATAGTAGTATGTCTTTCTACTTCTGTTCATACTTTTTCATCATATATTTTACTCTTAAAGAATAAATCTTTTTTATGTTAATTTCCCCCACCTTTTTCTCCTGAATAATGCTAAGATAGTTTAAGTTAAAGATCACAACTGATTGTGTGAAGTGGATTCGCATTATCTTTATTGCGCCAATGTACAGGCTGCAAACTACCTTGGAATGGAGGGACTCAAGAACATGACTTGTCGAAAAGTTGCTGATATGATTAAGGGACTGACTAATGATGATATTCGCGAACTGTTTGGCATCAAGGATGATTTGACTATTTCTGAAAAGAAAATGATAGCGAAGGCTAAGAAGGCTGAGAAATCAACTACAAGTCCTTTTGCTCATAGAGATGCCACTTTAAGCTAGAAGTAGTGAAAGCTAGGATGTTTGACAGAAGAAAGCAGCAACATGCAGCAGATAGTTTTCATCTAATATGATATAAACATGACTGTTTACAGTAGAATGAAGAGAAGTATTAGAAGAGCAACAAAATACGAATGCTTCAGCTGTGAATATGGAAATTCTGGTATCGATGTGAATATGAAGAGGATGTTCAAAAAGATTGTAATGTGAAGGATTTGGCAACTAAATCTAGTAGATAATGTTGGATGAATTTTCTTTTCCATTGTTCAAGTATCCAGATCAGAAATTGTGCATTGTTCAAGCTGATTCTTTGCTATCACTGGACATTTACCTCATTACAGTTGACACTCATAAACTTGCAAATTAATCATAAACTTCTTTACCTGGAATTACAGTTTATCATTTTCATATGTATACTGCCATAATGATGTAAGAAGCTATTGAAGAAGCATCATACAAAACTACCTAATGATGTTTATCTCAAATTCTGTATCTAAGTAATTCCTGAATAAATCTTGGGTTTTCTTAGGCTAGATCAAGTTTAGATCTCTTGTAAATAATCCGAAAATATAATTTCAGTTAACAGGTCTCAAGTTTTCAAGAGGTAACTTGAAAATTCAAATTAGTCGTTTATGAGCCTGATCTCAATATAAAAGATCAAATTTACTAAACTTATAGAGAAAAATAAAAATGCTTACATGGTATTAGAAGCAAGAGCTCGGGATTTTGAATCCCAATACAAGATCATAGAATCTGCATTTTTAGTATCATACTGTATTTATATGTAATAATTTGATGAACAGCCTTAAAAGATTTCCTAAAGAATGTATTGCTTAGTTTGGACACAGTAAGGTATTTATATAATTAATTGGCAATGTATTTTAAAATATTTTAAATGCATAAGTATGTTTAGAATTTTTCTGTGAGTATATGCACAAGTATTATGAAGGTAACCAAATAAATTTAAAGTGAAGAAAATAGAAAGAAAAAAGAAAAGTTTTAGGCAGTTTGAATGTGAAACATTGAAAAGTTTGGTTTGAAAATATTTTCTTACATTAGATTTTGTTTGCCATGTGTTCGAATCACTTAAGAATGCTCATACAATTTCAAATGCTCTGGCTTAATTATGATGACTTCATAGAAACATCCTATGGAAGCTATTGGATATCACATCTTTGCTTTATATTGAAAGTGCTAAATCATCTTTCTACTCAATGTATTTACATTAAATATAAAAAAAAATATCTCGAGAGTAAGTAAGATAGAAGATCAACATCGAGAAGGTTAAGAACTTAATTAAGAGAAGTGATGCATCGTGAATTCGAGCGAGCAAAACCTTACAAATATAGCGATGAAAATTTGTAAGCAGTTTATAAATTCATTTTTGTAATTGCTATGATTATCAGTGATTGGATTCAATTTGAATTTGGATCAATAGTTTTTTTTTCCTTAAAGTTTTAAATTATTATGTCCAAATTATTGTATGCAGTGCTAGATGAACTAAAACCAATTTAATTAACAAAATCAATCAGCAGCAAACAGACTTCGGATATCCATCAGTCCAATTGCATCTGAGATCTTCGTGAGCAATTTCCAACAACAAATTTCAATTAAGTAGTAGATTTTTTCTAGCAGCAAATTTCCATTTGAGCAATAGATTTCCAACAAGAAATTCCCACCCAAAGGAGTAGATTTCCAGCTTGATTGACTGAGATCTTTGTCTAAAGAAGCCTTGCAATATAAGGTTTTTAAGATCCAGAGACGGCGCCTGGTTTGGGGAAAAAAAAACTTCTATGTCTTAGGGAGTTTTCTGCACTGTTTTTTATAGTGTTTTAGTTCAATTTTCAGGTATGTAAATACTGTGTGGTGGTACAAATTTAATTGCTTTAGGGATTTTTCTTCCTTGTTTTCCAGTGTTTTAGTTCAGTTTCCAGGTATACAAATACATTATTAACATGTATCATAGAAACCTGCATTATTAACATGCCATGGGAAAAGTTTAAAGGTCTTCAAATTAACAGGTCACATCACAACTTGGAGAAATTATGGTTAGTCTAATATTTCTACAGTGATCTAACACACATAAATTGTAATGTAGTAGAGTCTACGAATGATGGGTCATTTACGGATAAAAGCATACCTGAAGCGTAGGCTCTTTTTGAAAAAATAGTTAAAAATTAAAACTTTAGTATAAGGAGTTGAGCATTGCAGGATTGTATGAAGTTTAAACTGATGTTTGTCCAAATGTGCGACTAAGATATAACCTCTTCCACTATCTTCATCTCCCTTTTCTCCGTCTGTTATAGAGCCTTCCAAATTGATAGTAAACTATTACCCGATATCCTCAAGTATGTGTTCTTAGTCTTTTCTAAAACCTTCATATTATTGTAACATCTAATTTAAATGAGAAACAAGTGGGTAAGTTTGTGAGTACTCTAAAAGAATATAATGAAGTAATAGGATGAATGAATTGAACACCCACTCGCAATGTATTTAAAGAAGTTCATAAACCATTAATATTCAAACAAAATAAAGCCTAAATTATATAGTACCACGGGCCGCAACATGCGCCTAAAGTTACATGTTCATAAATATTTAAAAAAACAAAGTCCAAGTAGCAACTACTACTCAAATAATTTGAAAATAAAATAACTAGAACGAAGTAAAAGCAGATACTCCACAATATCAGTATCGTCCTCCCCCTAAATATGTGAATATTCTACTAAAACATGATGAGAACACAACCTAGCAAGTATCGTCCTAGATTGTCTAAAAGTAAATATAAATACGAAATGAATGTTATAATGTGTTCCCATAAGTACCAAAATAAATAAAATAAAATTATAACTAATATGATTATTAATAGATTCCTGCTAAATCACGACACCTATTTTAAGTCAAATCTTCAAACTAAATGATAAGCTCACATAGAGTCACAAGATTATATAATATTTTATGCTTACACAGAGCCATAAATCGTATAATATTCTATGTTCACACAAAATCATAAATCATATAACAGCACGTGCTCACACAAAGCCACACATATTGATATGAAATAGACATTTAGTAGTAATGTTGCTTGTACAGGCTTGATATAGTCGGTTGTTGTTTGTGGTCATCAAATTAAGGACTCTGATTGTAAGCCCATATCCCCATCTTTATTATTATCATCATTATACACGATAGAATTATGCACGCATAGCTCTAGGCTGACGCCCTAACTTGTCATCATAGGGTATTGCTAGAATTATAATTCCTACCTTGCAATTATTTTCTTTAATCAATAGGTGTCTAGTCTCTATGTGATGCAATGTGATCGTCCAAATACCACAAAGGCGAGTGACCTCAAGCATGGGCTAAGAATAATATAAGTACTATACAATATGCTTTGGCCTTAATCCCGAGCTAAGTGAGTATAGGGCACTATTAATATAGAGACTTAACAACTTAACAATGCATGCAAGTGACATTATGTCTCTTATCATATTTGAAATTTCGGAGGAATTAAATATATAAAATTAAAACCAAGTCAAATTAGAAAAATCAAAAATCAAATCCAAATTGGTTTAGAAAATTAAATTCTATTAGGTTTAAGAAAATCAAATAAAATTCAAACTTTGAAAGTCTAAACGAAATAGGAGATAAAAGTTTAAAGCCTATTGTAATTCCAAAAATCAAACTCAAAAAAGAACAATTAGCGTAATTTCTTTTTAACATTAAAAAACATCTCTCTCGTAGAGAGGAAAAAAACTACGAATTGATCAATCTCTCGAATCAATCTATTTCACACTCAAATTATAGATACAAGATTCACTTACAATCTCTCTCATCATATTCTAAAAAGTCTCACAGATTGAAATTCTTCTTTTGCTCGAACTTCACGCATCAATGAATTACTTAGTAAAATAAATTGCTCCTCGTTGATTGTTGGCGTGGACCAAACTCAATAGGTGGTAGACCTGCTTGCTATTCTTTAACCTCCTTCGCTGCTTCAAAGAATTATAATAAAACTCAAAGCAATGGGCATATGAAATCTCTCATCAATTTATGTGCATAATAAACTATTTGCCAAAGAGTACAACAGTGTAATGATAGAGTCTTATGCACTTGAATTGGTGAAGATTACGAAGAAAGAGGTGGATAGTCGTGTGAGATTAAGGAATTTAGTTACCAACTACGATGCTACTCTCGTCTATTTTATTAATATTAAAATATTACGTATATTTATGGAAGGCACAATCGAGCAGCTAAATAGGGTAAGGCTGAGTCTACATGTGTTTGTTGCGTCTTGGTGATACTATTCCCTCGGATTTATGTAACTCTACCAAGGGTAGGAAAAAGAGTATTTGAGCAAAATAAACATGTTTTCAATTTTATCTATCGAAACAAATTACACCCTAAATTTAATACCAAAATGGTCTATTCCCTAAGTAAAATGCTAAACTATTAAGCGTTTTACCCAGCTAAAATTAAAAACGCTAATCATATCAGTATTTTTTTCGGGTAATACGCTAATGTGATCAATGTTTTTATTGAAAAAAAATGTTGAGCAATTTAGCGAGTTACTAAGAAAAAGGAACACACATAAAATACTGAAAAGTTAAGCATTTCATTGTTAAAAATACTAAACTATTCGACATCTTATTAAGACATTAAACTACTTATTTTTGCTAATCATAACTTTCTAACTGATAGTCTATTTTGGACATATAATATATCATTATGAGGATGAAAGAAAAATTAATGTAATGGTTTTGATTGAAACTTAATCAAACTTCAAATGATGAAGATTTAAATAAAAATATAAAGAAAAAAATTTGTAGCTTTGTAACTTTGTGTTGGTTATCTCTGTATAAATTGAAATCTTTCCTTGCAACATGCAGCTACTTCAAAGTCTTACAACTGAACTATCTCATCTACGGCGCTTAAAATCATAAAAAGCGACCTAATCTCCTCCAAGTTTTAATTTTAATTTTTTAAAGTTTTTTCTGATAAAGCCTCAATTCTTTAGCATTTTATGAACATAAAATGTCGAATAATTGCACGTTTTATAAAATATTTTTTTTAATATTTCTATCTAAAAGGCAAAATGTAGGTATATAGTGACACAAACCCATTTTGGTATTAGATGGCCAATTTGGTCAAAAACTCATTAGGAAGATGTTTAAGTTGAATATAATTTCTCTGATTAAGAAAACTGATAATACTTTTTTCACTCCCTAAATTATCACTATTTTCTATAATAATCAATTGAATAATATTTTACTATATAATAACTCGCTGAACTATCAAAAATATTTCGCCACACCCCTTTTCCTTTTAAGTTTTATGTGTAAACTATGTTTAACTCAAGAGAAAATTTTATGTTAAATAAAATAGAACAGCGATATTAAACGATGATGTAATTTTAATAATTCATGTAGTAATTATGTATCAAAAATAATTCGAGGAGTCGCAATGAAATATAGTGATATTTTAGGAGTGAAAAGAAAATTATTTATTTAACCAAATATAATTGATTTTCTTTATATAAAACAAAAAATTAACTTTATATATAAAAAATACAAATAACTGACTCGAACTCTCAATGTAGCCTCTATCACCATCTTTCTCAAAGCAAGAGAGTTTGAGGGAGGGAGGGAGGGAGTCTTCTCTTCTAGGGTTTCTCTCCGCGATCGATCCATGTTGGCAGAAAAGGCAAGCGAAGCGGCACTTTCGGAAGACTTCGAGCTACGGGCGGCGGCGGTGGCGGAGCTACTGGCCGAGGCGGTGGTTAATGAGGGCTTGATCTGGCCCTATAAGAGATGCAGATCCAAGAAGAAAACGACCGTCAAGAACACGGACGGCTTTGAGTGCGAAGTGGATCTGACGGCCGCGATGGAGTCGGCGAGGATTAAGAGGTGCCTTCTCGCCGGGATGTTAAAGGATGGCGTCGTAGCCGTCAGCGGCTTCGACGGCGAGGTCTTCGACGTGGCCTTCAGGTTCTGCAAGAATTGCGTGCGAAATGGCCCTTTTGTTTCCTGGGAGGATGAGCTCCTGAAAGACGACGAGATCGCTCCCGACGCCATCATCGACCTCATCTCGGTGAGTCACTGACTTTTGGAACAATTTTATTGTAATTGAATCTTCTTTCGGTACTATTTTTCCGGTATTGAGAAGTTTGATGCTCTATATATAATAAACACTTCTTATTATGTCAGAAATTTTAGCAAGATAGAATGGGATTAAAGTTAGCGTTTGAGCATTTACCAGTAATTCCTTCCAATCTCTGAGTTCCTGGGTTGGATGCAGTATGTTATTGGGACGAGTTTTATGGAATAAGACTAAAATTGTAGGTATTGATATGAAAAATCCCGATTTTTAATAAGCCTGGAAAAAGATAGAAGTATATTTATGGAGCCTTCTCTTAGCTATAATTGTATCTTTTTTTTCTTATTTTTTAATTTTTTTTCTTATTTTTTGATTATAGGATAAGATGTTTCTCTCTGTGGATCAGAAGTGTAACAAGCCTTGTAATATGCTGTAAATCATTCAATTGCTCCGCCACATATGCTTATTAATCCTTCAGTGAATTAGGATTTTATGATTATTGTAAGTATCTAACATATAGATGCTAAGATAGTTTATAGCATATAAATGCAGGTTATGTTTGACCTTTTCCCAGACAAGATTAACTGTATATGCCTGCCTATCATTTCATACATATACTGCTATGTCTCCATCTCTTCACTAGTTATACTGACTTCTTTGTGGATTTTACCTTGAATCACTTTGGGGCCATTTGGCTTTATGTATTTAGGAAAACTACATTTATACAAATAAAGTGTAATATAAAATTCATTTATTAGTTTATAGATTCACTTAATACATCCTCTCAACCTTCCTTCCAAAGAAAAGAAGGAAATATAAGATTTTTTGTTTACGCATTGGTTTCTTATTTAATACTATAGATGCCGAAACATATGAAGCCAAACAAACCTATATGTTAATTTTGATCCTTCTAGCTCAGATTTATTTTGTGCTGTGGACTATGGTCTCATAACATGTAATCTTAGTTGTTCCTTTTCATTTTCCCATGTCACAAGGTGTTTTGTTCTTTGACTATGTATTACCTTTGGTTGGTAGTATGTCAGCCTACCTCTGTTCATTCTTTTTCATCATGTATTTTGCTCTAAAAGAATCAATCTTTTGATATTAATTTCCCTAACATATTGTCTGGAATAATGTTAAGTTCAGGTTGAGTAATTTAACTGGGCTCAGCCCACTATTCTTAAAAAGAAAAATGTTAAGTTCAGATTAAGACCACAACTCCTGATTGTGTGAAGTAGATTAACGTAATCTTTCTTGCCGTGATGTACAGGCTGCAAACTATCTTGGGATTGAGAAACTCAAGAACATAACCTGCCGAAAAGTGGCTGCGATGATGAAGGGGAAAAGTACTGATGAAATTCGGAGACTGTTTAACGTCAAGGATGATCTGAATATCTCTGAAAGGAATTTGATAGAGAAGGCTAAGAAGGCTGAAAAATGAATTACCAGTCCTTTTGCTTATAGAGATGCCACTTTTAGTTAGAGTAGTGAAAGCCAGGATAGTTGACAAAAGATAGTAGCAATAGCAGATAATTTTCATGTAATATGATATAAACATGAATGTCTGCAGTAGAATGAAGAGAACTGTTAGAAGAGCGACAAAGTAGGAGTGCTTCTCTGAAGGTTTTCTTTGCATTTTCTTCTCTCTCTCGGCCTGTTGTTTGGCCAGGTATAACTGAGAATTGAAATTCCGGTATTGGTATGAAATTGAAGACAATGTTCAGAAGAGAGATTGTAATGTGAAGGATTTGGAAATCAAATATAGTGGATAAAGTTGGATAAATTTTCTCTTCCCTTGTTGAAATGTCTTAGATCAGAAATTGATATTCATTTGAATTAATCATAAACTTCTTTACCTGGAGTATCACTGACCCAAATATAATACAAATATCTTCACCTCATCTTTTAATGTTTTTGTTTATATTAGGCAGAAAATAGCGTGCCTTCATTTACTGAAGAAGATCAGACTCAATAGATCTGGAGTTCTTCCCCATGATAAAGTAATCAGCAGGTTCACATATCTCATAATTAAGAGTTCTTTTGATTTCCGTATCAGATTTCCCAAATAAATTGTGCCAAATGCAATGAATCAATTATAATAAAAACTAAAAGTGCAGCTCATACTAGCGAGATCGATAAACAATCGTTTCTTCAAATCATATTTTTCACATATTATTTATTACCAGACACTCTCAGAGAGTAGCAGTTTGCCTGCAATGATGGGTGGATTCGAACTGCCATAATGATGTGAGAAACAAGGGAAGAAGCATCATAAGAAACTACCTATTTATGTGATTCTTAAATTCTATATCTTAAAGTAATTCTCTCTGAAGCTTCAACTATATGGTGATTACACTCGTGAAAACTTGGAATTTTTCAAAATATGATTGAAAAGTGTTTTAACTGGGTGACTAATTCAAGTATGTTCTTAAGCATACTGATTTGTTTCCCGAAGAAATCATGGGTTTTTCTTAGGATAGATTAAGTTTTTTAGATATCTTGTAAATAATCTAAATGTATAATTTAAGTTATAGTTAAATACATTTTTAAAAACCCTTATACTTATGTCTATAATTACTCTACCTCCGATACAAACTTTATACTATACCGAATGTTGTACTTATAACTAAAGTAAAACTATTTAGAGTTTCCGTCTAAATTAACATAGTCCACCTAAATTACCAAGATAACCTTTTTGAATTTAATATATTAAATTACTAAAAAAATGCTCAAATTGCCCTTCTCCCAATCAATTTGTCCAACAAATATAGTATGAGCATTTTAGTAAATTGGCTAGGACTCTATTAAGTGGGAAGAAAATTCTAACAGTTTCACTTTAGTTTGGTAAAAAAATTATACATTATGGTAAAGTAATTGTGCATAAGTACCGCAGGCATATCAATACTTATATTTACGAGTTGTTCTTGCCAAATATCTGAGTTTATGGATCGAGACTAGGTTTATGGAATAAGACTAAGATGTAAGTATTGAGTATTGATATAAAAATAAAAAATAAAAAAAGGCCAACCTTT
Source organism: Typha latifolia (assembly GCF_019914945.1). NCBI lineage: Eukaryota > Viridiplantae > Streptophyta > Magnoliopsida > Poales > Typhaceae > Typha > Typha latifolia. The sequence continues at coordinate 5,122,259 of NC_133097.1, read as the reverse complement.
TTATAAGTATCTAATTTATAGACGCTAAGATGATTTATAGCATGCATGTAGGTTATGTTTGATCCTGTACTCCATAATATTAACTGAAAATTCCAGCTTACCATTTCATATATATACTGCTATATGTCTCCCTCTGTTCATTAGCTATACTGATATAGTCTGTTATCCTGAATTCTTTGTTGATTGTTTCTTGAATCACTATATGTTAATTTCCCTCACAATTTTTTCTGAATAATGTTAGATAGTTCAGGTTAAGATCACAACTCCTGATTGTGTGAAGTGGATTGATCTAGTCTTTCTTGCGCCGTCATACAGGCTGCAAACTACCTTGGAATTGAGGGACTACAGAACATCTCTTGTTGATAAGATTCGGAACCTGTTCGACATCAAGGATGATTTGAATACTTCTGATTTCTGAAGAGAAGGTGATAGAGTGAGGCTAAGAAGACTGAAAAATGAACAACTAGTCCTTTTGCTTATAGAGATGCCACTTTTAGTCAGAAGTAATTGAAAGCCAGGATGGCTGACAGAAGATAAATTTCATCAATATGATATAAACATGACTGTTTAGAGTAGAAAGGAAGAGAATTAGGAGAAGAGCAACAAATTAAGAGAGCTGACAAGCTTTTCTTCTCTCAGCCTGTTCCTTGGCCAGGTAAAACTGAGACAACTGAAATTCTTGTATACTTTATGAAGTTGAAGGAAATGTTCAGAAGGGAGGTTGTAATGTGAAGGGATTTGGAAACCAAATCTAGTAGATAATGTTGGATAAATTTTCTCTTCCATTGTTCAAGTTTCCAGACCAGAAATTGATATTTCATGGTGGATGATACATTCAGCTGATTCTTTGCCTATCATTGGGAACTTGTCATATGACAGTTGAACTAATTAATCATATACTCACTTTTATTGAATTTTATTGTCTTTTTCCCAAAGTGGGAAAATTGCATGCATTCATTCATTTATGGGAGGCCAATACTCGATTTATTGACAATTCTGCATCCCATAATAAAGTAATCATCAGGTTAACATATTTGTAATTTATGCAACTAAACATCAAAAGAAAAGAAATTTCAGAAAGTATTTCCTTTCCCCACTTTTTAGCAACCAAAACAAAAGTAATCTATTGTAATTTTGGGTCTGATCCCATATTACATATTTGTAAGCTGGCAAAAAAAACATAAGGTAGAGGTCCCCTGATTTCCGATATCTGACATCCCAAATAAAAATAAAAACTAAACATGCAATTTAAACTAGCGAGAGATTAGAACTGTTGTTTGTTCAAATCATACTCACATATGAAAATTTTGAATTCTTTCTCTAGCTTCAACTGTATGATGGATAGCACTCAGTGTGAAATCTTGAACTTAAAATATGATTAATTGAGCGTTGGAAAGCAATATCCATTGTATTAGAATATTTGAAATGAACTAATTCGTTTGTATTATGCTACGGAGGAAATCTATCTGTTATTGAAGGATATAGTAATACAAACTGGAACTGAATTTACATGCGGGTGGATTTTCTCTCTTGGTGGTGGTGTTACTATTTCTTGGGCATCCAAAAAAAAAGACTTGTATAATTCATTCTACTATGGAATCTGAGTTAGTAGCTTTGGGAGTAGCAGACAAAGAGGCTGAATAATTAAAAGATTTTTTTTATTAATTGCCAATATGACTAAATTATATGCCTCATATTTGGATTCATTATAATAGTCAAATCATTTTGTCACGGGCATATAGTAAATCATATAATGGAAAATCAAGATATATATATCTTAGATATAATTCTGTGAGACAACTATTAGAAGATAAAAATAATCACTGTGGATTACATTCGATCATGCATAAATTTAGTGGATCTTTGATTAAAGGCTTAATGAGGATTTAATTAGAAAAAAATATTGTGAGGTGGGTCTAAGACCAGTTGAATATCATCACCAAAGGATGACAATCCTACCTAAACCATGAATTTCCATGCTCTAGGTTCAAAGGAAGAAACAAGTTTGGAGGGTGATAATGCAACACACTATCTTGACCTACTCGGAAATTATTTGTTAAGCGCTACGTTCCTGTAATGAATAAGTGATGTGAGTTAAACTCTTAAATAAGTTTGTATAATATGTATGTTTAATCTAAATGAGCACCTAAAAGAACTCTACCTATATAAGTACGAACTCAAATCGCTTCTGTCGGAGTTTGATCAACTCCTAGCACACTCATAAATTTGGAATCAGTGTATGGTCATTAATGCGCGACTAGAAAGAATATTGAGATTGTAACAAATATGTGTGTGAATTCTCCGATTGTGTCATAAAGTTTATTAATCCAAAGACTTTATGTCTATTAACATAATGATACAACTTTTTGTTACGAATTATATTTGGACCAATTTGGATGTAAAAATTTATGGAAATTTTTGTGATGATAGCCTCAACGGATCTAATGGCTTTCATTTCACGTAAATCCGAGGTTGGAGTGAAAGTTAAAATAAAGGAGTGAAGAAAGGTCAGAATGGAGCATATCGATAAATGTCTGATATTGCGGCGATTACTGGAGTGTGGCAAACGGCCAAGGGTGGTAATGGACGGCCATATTGCAGAGTGACTCGTGATTGAAGAGGGTGGCTAGGGTTGGGTGCTTGAAAATATTCTACGGTTACGATCTATTATTACGAAGATAAGCACGATATAACGACTATGATGAAAGATAAGAACGAGATAATAAAATAACTAAACTCATTGATTAATTCCACAATTATTTGCTTTATTTAAATTTAAAAATAATAAACTAATTTACTAATTTGACTCGATTGACTCAATCCACATGATCGGATCGTAATAGTCCACCACTCTTTCGATGTTTTGCTTTGAAGGTTACTAGTATGCGAGCTAGATCTTCTAGTTCACATTGTGCCCATAGACCCATAGGTTTACATGCAAGTCGAGCTCAATTAGTTGATGCGGGTTCAATGGGTTGTTCCACTAGTTGTCCTCCGGCTCATACTTAGGCCTCAAGTCACACTCATGGGTTCCCAACTAGTATCACGTGAGGTGGTCGAGCTGGATCGTAAAAATTTAGGTCACCTTGAGATACATGCACTTCATTGGATAGCCAGAACTATAACCTAGCAATGAAAATATCTTCCTGCCTAGGGGCGTCGCTATGGGCCGCATGGGCATTGATAGTGGCTGGGCAAGGTTGTTGGTCAATAGCAATCGACGTTTGGTGGGCTGTCGCAGTGATAAGCAGCAGTGGAAGCTGAAAATCATGCTTAGAATTAGGTTGTTGCAGCGGCGGCCACAGCGCATCGCTGGTGAGTTCATCGATCCCCAATGGCTACGATTGACAGCCATGGCCCCACTGTAGTGGAGCAGAGGCAGCGGAGAGCCTAGACAAAGCCACCCCAACATGGCTTGGCTTGAGCGATATTGCCACAAGCGTGGCTGTCGTATTTATCCACGCGATGGACTCCGGTGGCTATGGTGGCCAACCATGAGATTGTAGTCCGCTAGTGGAAGCTAACCGTGGCCACTGGTGGTTGCTGGAACACTGGACCCGTGGCCACCAATAGCGATGAGGGCCGTCGACGATGGTCTTTCAACCATCTCCTGGGTCAGTTGTTGACATAGTAGGGATCATATGGAAGGGACTAGATGTGGCCATTGGCTAGGAGTGCCTAGATCGTCGCCGATGGAAAGTTGGAGTTCTAAACCTTACTTGATGCGAACTGGGACAGATCAGATCATATCATGAGGACATTAGGTTGGATGGATTAAACTTATTTACCTTTTAATTGATTCATGCTTATGTAAGCCTTTAAGTCAAGTTTAGTTAAGTTATGTAAGCCACTAAGGCAAATTCAATTAAGTTATGTAAACCACTAAGATAAATTAAATTAAGTCATGTAAGCCTCTAAGGCAAGTCATATTTTGAGTCGTATAAGCCTTTAGGGCTAAGTTTGAGTAAGACTCATTGTACCTGACCTTTATATATAGACGGACAGAGCTTCGTTGTTTATTAATTAAAGCATCAAAGTATTGAGAAACTATTTTAGTTTTGAGTTTATTTTAGTAGTAAGAGTAAGATAATCTAGGAGCATAAGTAAGTTAATTATAACCGTTTATTTTCTTAGGAATAGAATTAAGTTAGAAATCCTAATTCTACCACCAACACATAGCCACCATCACCTCCATGAGCCAACTTACCTTACAGTCGTTCACCATCACCCTTGGCTGTCTGTCACCCTCTGACGACCGCTGCAACGTCGGATATTAATCGTTTTAACTTTACTTCACTATTTTAATTATATCTTTTCATCCAAATATTCGATTGACATGTAACTAGAGTCATTAGAACTCTATCTCGTAAAGCTATCACCACTTAAATTCTCATAATTTTCTTACGTCCGGATCAGTTCAGATCTAGTTTGTAACATTGGTATCAAAGGTGACCCTTTGTCCTTCATCCACTTTTCTAAAGATATCTTCTAATCTAGCTATCCGATCTGTGGGAAATTAGATTCATTAGAAATATCTTTTCTAAGGCCATAACCTATTAAAATTTTATATCGATCCAATAACTAGATCTACCGAAAAATCTCTTAAAATGCTTCATATAAATTTCTGTCCAAAAACTTATTCGAATCGGGTCAAGCCGGTTTGTATCACTACCTTCCACCACGACTGGGGAAGACGATGTCGGGGCCGTCGCTAGGGGCTTCTCTGACATCACATCAGAGACTGGGATGGTCTATAAAGGTAGAAGGGATTCCAATATGACTAAAGGTGGTGCTTTGGCCGCGGTTTGGACCGGCTCTTTCCTTCCCTCACCAGTTGGGTTTGCCTTGCCATAGGGGATTGGTTCCTACGTGGCTAATGGCGTTGGCAGTGCATGGGAGTTGTGTCGAGCTCGGAGAACTGCCATCAAGGCACAGAGAGCCTTCTCGATCCTCTCGGAGACCTCTTTCGATGATTCCATGAACTTGACCAATGCCCTCGCCCTTGCCATTGCCTACGTGGGTAGTTCATCGCCAACGGTTGCCGTTGGTGGTGGTGGCACTAAGAAAACCTCCATAGGGACAGAGAGAAAATCTTGGTCTTCTATGGGTGCTCCTTCCTCGTTCGTTTTTCTCAATCTCATGTTAATCATTGGCCAGAGTACGTCGACTCTGATACTAATATTACGAACCAGATCTAGATATAAGAAATTTACGAAAATTTGTGGTAGTAACCTCACGAGTTACGGATCTAATGGCTTTCCTTTCACATAAATCCAATATCAAGGTAAAAAGTTAACAATAAAAGAGTGAAGGAAAGTCAAGATAGAGCAAATTAGTAAATGTCCAATGTTGAGGCGGTCGTCGGAGGGTGGCAAATGGCACGACCATTGGTGATGGTGGACAGACGTATAGTAAGGTGTCTCATTGTTGAAGATGTTGACTAGGGTTTCGATGCTTGAAGAAGTACTAATAGTTACGATCTACTCCTACGAAAATAAGGACTATATAAAAATAAGGATGAGATAATTAAAATAACTAAACTCAATGATCAATTCTACCATTCTAATTAACTTATAACCACTTTTTTATAGGAGTAAAATCCGAGCGGGTCGAAACCACATATAAATTATCTCCTTCATTTGAACTTAGAAATAATAAACAAATCTAACTAGCTAACTTGACTTGACAAATTCGACTGACTTAACCCACGTGGTCGGATCATAAGAATTCACTACATTTTCAACACCTTGTCCTCAATGTGACTAGTGCGCGAGCTAGATCTTTTGATTCACGTCGTGCCCATAGACCCAAAGGTTTGCATGCCTGTCTGGCTCAATTAGTTGACACAGGTTCACCGAGTCGTAACAACTTAAGGATTTTACACTATGTGAAAATTCAAACGATAAAGTATTTTCACTTATGTATCAATATCCTTCTGTAACAGCAAATATATTTGGACAAAAGTAACTTTTAGTACAAACCTAGTACCAGAAAATGAATTTGCAATGCAATGCAATTAATACTATCCTCTGTTAGTCATCTACCCTCTTTACCGGTAACTAGTAAAGATTGCAAAGAATGTATAGTCTTGTTATTATTTGGATCAACCAATTAGTGTGCCTTCAGTCAAAGATCCAAGGGTACATACTTCTGATGTTATACTCTTCTGCTGGCGTATAGTCATTTGGGAGGTTGAACATGTTCCGGATCTGATCAATGGCCTTCCCTCTCATCCTACAGGCTGCTATTTTGCAGCAGAGATCTTGGAGATTTGCAACCTTAAGATTGTAGGCACCCTGCATAGAGGTGTTATCAGAGTCATTAAAGAAGAATGGGCAAAACTAGTTCACTTTCTTGGTACATCTCAACAATTTGACAAACAGAGGAAATATTGTGTTATTCCAATAAAACAAATAATGTCGAACTGGAGAACATAACGAACAGTGGAACTCTTAGAGTAGTACACAATAATATAGTCTGTTTGAAAAGATTTTTCTTTACTTTCATTTGATTGTTATCATTTTAAAGGAGCAGAACAAAGAAATCCTTGTTACAATTATTTGAGATACACGGAGAAGGAAAGATAGTATATCTTTTACAGCAACATATGAGAGGGTAATCAAGGATCTTGGTGAAGTAAAACAGAAAAGGAGTCGATCATTCATCTATGGTTGAATACACAATTATTTGTGTCAAGAGCAGGCTTATATAATTTGAAGCATATAGATTTACTTGTAGTCATGGAATTGTAATCATGGTTTAAAAAGAATCTACTAGCAAAATTTGATGAACTAAAAATAGTCAATCTAGACCAAGGAACATGAGGCACATGAATAACTGTTGCATTTTTTTTTCAATGGAAAAGCACTATATCACTAGTAGAAGAAAAATTAAAGATCCTGAGTACAGATTAGAAACATTTATGTACAAAAGAAGAAAAAAAAAAGGCATACCTTTTATAAAAATAAAAGAGAGTAGAAAAGATACAGTATCAGCAAAGTGAATAAGAGGATCAGGTTTATGTTAGTTAAATAATTCTGATTAAATACATAGAAACTACCCCAGAATGCACAATTCTGTCCTGAAAAAACTGCAAGAATATACTCTGTAGGAGGGAAAAGCGGGAATAGCCCATAAAGCATAAAACACTTCATTGAGAGTAGCCAGGACTTGTAATGGTCTTAAGTATGATAAACTCAATTAGTAACACAAGAACAGAATCGCTAAATAACTAAAAGTAATAATAGACTTAAATCATTCTTTAAGAACTGACCAAGTCAACTAATATATAGGAAAAAAAGACAGTACAAATGAATCATTACTCAAAAGAATCTCAGAATATGGCACAATACTCTAAAACTTGATGGGCAGCTTATAACTCGTCTTTGATTTCATGCTTAAGAACTATATAAAGAAGACAACGTAAAATCTGACTAAAAATACAGTATCATGAAAAAAAATTCTAGACTAAATAAGTTGCCAACACTTGTACTACTGAAATTGTGATGTTCAATTTATACCAAAGAAAATGCACATGAGTAAACCACTATAAGAAAATGCCTACATTTGTCTATTTCTTATGTATAAACTGCTATAAGATTAAAGTAGAGATCCTTGCTACAGATCAGATACATTTAGCTACAAAAGAGAAGAAAAGAAATATCTTCTTATAACAATACAACAGGGTAGAAAAGATATAGGTTCCTCCAAGTGAATAGGGTGATCAAGTAAAGGTTGGTAAGATAGTTATGATTAAGTAGATAGAAATCCATCGACGAAAAGAGATGTGGCTGTCCAGCAACAACCAGTTATTGGTGAATTGGATCAACGATCAAGCTGCAAATACTGATTGGGTAATCCACCATATTGTGCTGAACTGTACACATCTGCTTTCATTGTATCAATACAACAGGGTAGAAAAGATATAGGTTCGGCGAAGTGAATAGGGCGATCAAGTAAAGGTTGGTAAGATAGTAATGATTAAGTAGATAGAAAATTCAATCGACGAAAAGAGATGTGGCTGTTCAGCGACAACCAGTTATTGGTGAATTGGATCAACCATCAAGCCGCAAATCTTAATTGGGTATCCACCATATTGTGCTGAACAGTAAACATCTGCTTTCATTGCATCCTTGGATCAAATTAGGATTCACTAGTAGATACAACAATTAACCTGAACATTTTCTAGCTCAATATGTTGTTCGCGTAAGATCTTCTGACCTCCTGTTAGGCGAACAACTGGATGCTATCTATAATCAGACCTAATTCAATGACTATGGTCTATGGACCTTTCTAAAAAAAAACAGAATGCACAACTTTCTCCTGGAATAAAAAACTGTAAGTTTGTATTCTGAGAGAAAAACTCATAGAAAGTGTTCATGGGAGCATTGACTAGTAATCATCTTAAGGAAAGGTAAAATCAATTATTAGCTCAAGAACAGAATTGCTGATAGGAATTAGCTACTTAAATCATGCTGTAAGAATTGACAGAATCAACTAAAAATATGGAAAAGACAGATCCAGAACATATTAAGTTATTTTCTTGAAAGATTCTTGGAATGTATGCTAGAATAGATACCATTCCATGAAGAAAGAGTAAAAACTGACTAAAAGTACAATATCCCGGAATAAATTTATAGATTGGATAACCTGCCTTTGTTTGTACTACAAAAATTAAGATGTTCAGAACACAAAAGAAGTCCTGATATATATAAGCAGATTTCTTTTTTCACGTTATATTATACAGGCCCAATAATATGGCAAGTAATGGAACACATTCCAGGAGACTATCTCTTATACCACAAAGAAATCTCAACTTCATAAAATAAGTTCAATCTTCAATAAACGTAAAAGCAAGCTATAAACTGACTAAAATCTTCTTATAATCAAGATTATAGTTTATAAAAGGATTCATCAAATCGATCGATAGCAAAACAATGCATTGTACAAAGCAAGAAACAAGCAAGAGAAGCATCAAATAGATCAAGAACTGATCAAGCTGGTAGAAGGGAGATTTTATTCCGAGAGGGCGATTAATTACCATGAGGACCCAGTAGAGCTCGTCCATGTCAAGGGACGCTGCGAACCTCGCATCCCACCTCTTGAGATCGTTGACGGAGAGCTCCGTGTCGACGTGGACCTTCAAGAACTCGACGATCTTGGCGAGGACCGGGGGGTTGACGTGTTTGACTGTGATCTTGCCGCCAGGTGGCGCCTCGATCTGTGATCGGAGGGACTCGATCTCCATCGCCACCTTATCTGACACCTCGAATTCGGTGCCGTCAGAGGTCCTCAACACCACCTTCTTGTCGCCCGACTGCTTCTTCTTCATCTTCTTCTCCGTTTCCTCGGCGTCGGAGCTCTTCGACTCTACCTTCTTCCCCTCCAATTTCTCGGCGTCGGAGATCTTCGATTCCACCTTCTTCTCCTCCAATTTCTCGGCGTCAGAGCTCGTCGATTCCACCTCCTCCAACAATTTCTCGGCGTCAGAGCTCGTCGATTCCTCCTCCTTCTCCTCCAATTTCTCGGCGTCAGTGCTCGTCGATTCCTCCTCCTTCCCCTCCAATTTCTCGGCGTCAGTGTTCGTCGATTCCTCCTCCTTCCCCTCCAATTTCTCAGCGTCCGAGCTCGTCCATTTCGCGTTCTTCTCCTCCAATTTCTCAGCGTCCGAGCTCGTCCATTCCGCATTCTTCCCCTCCAATTTCTCGCCGTCCGAACTCTTTGACTCCGCTTCTTTCTCAGCCGATGCCTTACTCCCCTCCAATTCCTCGGGAACCGAGCTGTTCGGCTCCACTTCTTTTTCACCCGATGCCTTATTCTCCTCCAATTCATCGGGAACCGAGCTCTTCGACTCCAAATCATATTCGCACGATGCCTTATTCTCCTCCAATTCATCGGGAACCGAGCTCTTCGACTCCAAATCATATTCGCACGATGCCTTATTCTCCTCCAATTCGTCGGTAACCGAGCTCTTCGACTCCACCTTCTTCTCCTCCAATTCCTCCGCAAACGAGCTCTTGGACTCCGCTTCTTTCTTCGCCGATGCATTCTTCGACTCCAATTCCACGATAACTGAGCTCCACGACTCCATCCACATCTCCTCCATTTCCGCGGCATCGGCTCTCTTCGACTCCACCTTCTCCTCAGATGCCTTCTTCTGCTCCAGTTGCTCGGTATCGGAGCCCTTCGGATCCAGTTCTTTCTTATCCGATGCCTTCTTCTCCTTCGATTCCTCGGTAACAGAGCTTTCCTCCATTTCCTCGGCATCGAAGCTCTTCGACTCCACTTTCTCATCAGATGCCTTCTTTTCCTCCATTTCCCCGGCATCGAAGCTCTTCGACTCCACCTTCTTCTCCACCATTTCCTCAGACTCCGAGTTCTTCCACTCCACCTTCTTCTCCTCCTCCAGAACTTTCTTCCCCTCTAATTCCTCGCCGTCCGATCCCTTCTCCTCCAATTCCTCGCCGTCCGGTGCCTTCTTCTCCTCCATCCGCTCGGTAGCACAGCTCTTCAACTCCACCTTCTCCTCCGACGTCATCTCTCTAGAACTCTCTCGGTTTCTTGATCGCTCTAAAGAATGGTTAGTTACTACTGGGAGAAGTGAGGGCTGGCTGGTATTTATAGGACAGGAGAGAGATGGGAGTCGATTAGTTACGGATGGGGATGGAATTAGAAGGGTAATTAATTAGTTATAGGAATTAGTTGGGGCACGATGGCGGGAAGGCAAAGGAGGATGGCCACGTGGAGCGACTGAGGTGATGAGGCGTTTTGGACCGTCAGATTAAGTTAATTCCGTTTTAGGTAGAAAACGGAATAACCTAGGTCGTTCCAAGGTGGGGCCCACTGAAGCATAGGTCAGCATTTCGATCTCGAAATTTAATAAGGGAATTTATTAAAAAAAACCCTAAATAATATTTAGGGCTGTCAAAATAATTCAGCCAGCTAGAGCTCTGTTTGAGTTCGGATCGTCAAACTTAATCTAGCTCGATTTAAAATTGAGTCCATTCAACTTTAATTTGTAGAACAGACTCAATATTATTTTTAAGTCGAGCTCGATCATGAGCTGCCTTAATTAAGTTCAGCTTGATAAAACTCAAATCTAATAATATATTATTTAATGTTATATGAGTGTAATACGCATGACTAATAAAATTATTTAATTAATATCTAAAGGCTTATAACGACACTATATTAGTTCTTATACCTTCGGTCTTGAATCATGCCTTATTTTAAAATTTAATAATCAAGCTCGATTAGACTTGAATTGATTCACACTCGTTGCCAATTATCGTCCTCCTCCTCTACTGCTTATCTTATACTTTCATTATCAAATCCTAGTAGAGAGTTTGTGTCAAAATGCTATTGTCGTATCTCCTTTCATCAATTTGTGTATTAAGCTATTTTATTAAGGCCTATTTTCACTTCTTTAGGAATAATTTTTTCTTATTCTGAAATACAACTCTTTATTTCAAAATAATAACAAAACATAATAATAACTCCATTCTAGAAATATAAATATTATTTATCAAAATTACATCTTATACCACACACTAATCTAATTACTAATTTATTATTAATATCTATCTCATTAATCTACGAAAGGTATTCACAATAATTTCTTTAAAATAAAATTTTCTTATTTTTTTTTCTTTACTTTATATCATATTAAAAATAATTATTATATACTTACTCAAAATACAAGTGACATAAGAATAATTATTTTTTAAATAAAGACATCGTTTTGAGAATAACAAAATAGGCCTAAATGAAAGAAATCTAAACTACATTGAGGCTTGCTAGCACTTGTTACTTATAAAAGGAGTCAAGCCCAAGATCAAATTATGAGCTCGTTTAATAAACCAAATTATCTTGTAATTTGCTCCATCTTGCTTGGGCTCTACCCAAATTAGTTTGTATACATACAATATGTTATATGCTTGTGGGAAATTTTGTTCAATAGGAGCAGACAATACTTAGCATATGAGTAGAGTTCATATCCTAAAATAATTATATATTTGTATTTCAAGTAGCTTTGAAGCAAATTTAGTTGATCAAGTCAAGTTTGAGCGAATGCATTGACATGGTAACCTAAATCTCACTTATTCCAAGCCAGGCTGAGCCCAACCTTAGCTCGTTTACAACCCTAATACATTCTCGACCTAGTATGCAACATCTTTTTCCTTATCATCTTCTTCATGAATCTCAAATTAAAACTTCTCAGCTAGAAAATTTGTTCTCCTGGATCATCATCTTCCTCAAAATGCAAAAGAATGCATCCTCAACCTACACAACCTCTTTATTAATAGATCGGTCAATTGATCATGATATTTTCATAAGGAGGTAATATGTGTAATAATCGAATCTTATTTATGTGGGAAAAACCTAATCCAATTATTAATTAAGTCATATGTCCTATTAATATATTTTGTATTTTACTTATTAGCCAATTCATTCGAGTCCAATAGGCTCAAATATTGCTTCTAAGGGCATTTATTTGTTGTGGAATAACTTCTGTACTAGTTTACATAAAGATATAGTGGTGTAGTTACTATACTTCGATCACGAGAGAGAAGAAACAAGAAAAGAGAAGGAGAGAATGACAAAAATGATAGTTAATTATTCTGATATATTTTCAAAGGTAAGTATAAATAATAATTGAAAAATATAAAATTAGGAGAGGGAAAAATACATATTAGTAAACTAGCGTTAGACATGATCAAAGGGCCCAGCCCGCCCGTGCCCGGCCCGGACCCGGTTTAGGCCCGGCCCGGCCCGAGCCTGAACTATCCATGGGCGGCATGGGCAGCCCTTTGCCCGCCCGACCCGGCCCGAAAGCCCGCCCGTTTGGCCCCAACTAGGCCCGCCCGTTCTGCTACAGCAGCCCGCCCGTCTACTACAGTACTTTGCCCGTCTGCTACAGTAATTTACCATTGCTACAATAAATTTTTTTAAGTATTGTACCATTTTGCATTATTTTAAGCACACCTTTAAAAAATTTTAATTTATTTTAATTATTTTTTAAATGGAGGAATATAAATATTTTTTTTAAAAAAAAAGCTAATAGTTAAAAAAATTCTAAAAATAGCTAAAATATGGATTAGGCCGAGTGATTGGTTGGTCGAGCCGGCCCGGCCCGACTAGCTAGCCCGATCTCTCACGGGCCGACAGGCAATAACGGGCTAGACTATTCTAGCCCAACCCGAGTGATTGGTGAGTCGACCCGTGAACAAATACTTAAGCCCGATTGGCTCGAAAAGCCTGGCCCGAACTCGGCCCGGCCCGCCCGATGATTATGTCTAACTAGCGTTGAAATAAGTTTGTAATTTAGTTATATGCTAATATAAAAAGGCTTATACTAAAATAAATTTATACTTTCCATAATGCCTTGTTCACATGTGGAATATGGTTGAAATAGGAATAGAAATATATGTTTATTATTACAAAAATGAGGAATTTTTTCTAGAAAGAATTATTCTTATATTTACTTGTACTCTGAAATAAAATTATAATAATTATTTTTGATGTGATATAAAGTATAAAAAAAGAGAAAATATATTTTATTTTTCTAAAATTATGATAAAATACCTTTTTGATTTGGTACAAACTAGATCGATGATATATATATTAAGGATAAATCGGTAATTGGTTAGTGTGTGGTATAAAATTTAATTTTAATGAATAATATTAATATTTTAGAATAAGACTATTATGATATTTAGTTGTTATTCTAGAATAATTGGTTGTATTCAGAATAAGAAACAAATAGGGTTAAATACACTTACACCCCTAAATTATATTTGATTTTCACCGGCACCCCTAAATTTTAGATCTAAGTAAAATGACAAATGACAGCGACCAAATATGCCTAATAACTAAAATGCCCCTTATAAGTATTCTATGTTTCTAAACTAAAATAAATTAAAATAGTAAAATTATATAGTTACTGTAACACCCATGACAAAAAAAAAAGAATTAGCGCACACGCCATGCGCGTGCACTCTAACCGAAGCGCACGCACGCAGTTGCGAGAGATGGGAGAGAAGTTTGCCGGAGAACTCTACTCCGCTCCCTTCTCCGCCTCGCCCCTATTTAAACCCCTCCCCTCTGGCTTTTCTATGTTTCACAATCTCTCTCTCTCTCACTCTTCCACCCCTTTCTCTTTTCTCCTCCGAGCCACCGAAGACTTCGTCGCGAACAGCGGTCACCGGAGCACCGACGGCCAACCAAACCCCCTCATCTCAATCCTCGGGTTAGCCTCTATCTTCCCTTTAATTTAATTTGAATATTGCTTAGTAAATCATGATTAATTATAGTTTATCAATTACTACTTTCGCTAGAGAAATTCGCCGGCCAACGTCTTCGAGTCGACTACCCACCGGTCTAGGAAGTTTCCTCACATCAGCCCCTTGCCGTGGGTACCCAATTTGGGTACCCATGGGGTGCGTGGGAGGCGATGCCATGTCGCCTACCACCGCCGGGTTACTTGGACACTAGCGGCCACCACCGACGGTGGTGGCCTTGCTCGTCAACCTCGATTGACTCACCTCTTCATGTGGAAGAGGTGGGTACTCGAGATGGGGGCTTTGAGCCCATTTTTCACTGAATTAGGAAACTCCATGGCCACCGGCCATGGAGTTCCTCATTCCTCACCATCGGCCACACTAGCCGATGGTTCAAATCGGGCTGCAACCCAAGTCGACCTCGTCGACTTTGGGGAGTCGGTGGAGCTTGGCTGCCGATGATGGGGATCACCAGCAACAGCATCTCTCTCTCTCTCTCTCTCTCTCTCTCTCTCTCTCTCTTTCTCTATTCTTAGAGAATCTTAGCTGGGTGGGGGTTGATCAAACTCCCCACTAGCTTGTGTTGGCTACGGAGTGGGTTGTAGCCTACGCCCGTAGCCAGCAGTGGACTGGGCTCATGAGCCTAGTCCACCCAACCCCTATGGACTACGAGGTGGGACGCAACTCACGCCCGTAGCCGTGGTGAGCCCAGGTCCACCCGACCTCTATGGGTTACAATGTGGGCCGTAGCCCACACTCGTAACTAGGAGTGGATTGGGCTCAGCCCAGTCTATCCCAATTTTTGTGTAGTTAATGTGGTGGACTGGGCTCTTAAGCCCAGCCCGCCCAATTTCTGGGTAGCTACAGTGTGGGTCGTGGCCCACACTTGTAGCTAGCCTATCTTTCGGCCTAGTGGACTGTGGGTAGGCCCACATCCCACTTCCTCAGCATTGATGCTGACTAGGCCTTGAGCCCAGCCCAGCCTATGAACCCTTGAGCCTAGCCCAACATGTGGACCATAAGCTAGTCATTATTAGTCTTTTATTTTCTTTAACTTGTGTTAGCTACATTTTTTTTATTATTTATTTATTTATTTTTCTCAATCATGTTATTAATATAATTAAGAATAATACATAATTAAAATAGGCATTTGAATTTATTAGTCTTTTCAATTATCTTTGACACTTACAAATTTGGATGACTCTAATTTTACCATAAATAACCATTTTTAATTAATACAAAATAATATATTAATAGGAAAGGATAAATGTAAAACCAAGTCACCTACAACAAGGTAGTTAGTTCTATAAGTTCATCATTTTTATGTTGATTGTATCTTATAAATTATTAGACTCATTACTATGCGGGGATGATCTCGAAATTCAGGAGAAGCCGACTGATTAGGAGACTCATTACTAGCGGTGTGCTCTTATGCGATAATTCTGCTATGTGCGATGATTCAGCTACAAGTAATAATTCTGCTCTGTGTGATTTAAGAGAGCGGTGTTGATGAGCCTACGACTGGGGTCCTTAGTCTGATGGCCATAGACAAACATGTCATATGCAGCGTCGCCAGACATATATGAGCAATAATACCGCTAGATGACTAGTCCCCCTCGATACTATGTTGCTTTGTGAGATATGACATTAGTGACACGGTTTCTGTGTGGATTTTTATATATATTGAGCTATGATGATGAAAATTATTAAAAATTATATTGTATGCATTTTCTTGATATGCTCATAATTATGGATTTGCATTTCTATTTATCATGTAATATAATATTCATAGATTACTATTGGATTATACTTGCTGGGCCCCGTGCTCATTGCCATTTTGGTGGAAATAATTCAGAGGTAATTATAGAGGACGTGAATATCGAGGAGTAGCAGATTTGTTTTCCTATTAGTATTGTTTATTCTATTATTCCTAGTTGGACTTAGCTCTGCGATGATTTTTATGCTTAAAATTTGTGTATGTACTTATATTCCTAGAGGCTTGTTGAGGCCTGCGATAATTATAACTTTGGATTATTTGTTTGGATCATTATGGTATTTCTAGACTTATCCAAATACTTTGTGAGATTATTTCACTGAACGGTCACGTGAGGATCACGTGGAACTCTCCATGGGGAACAAGTGATTTTTGGAATTTTAGTTACCCTCAATCAATTTAATAGTTTTTTATTTGAAACCATCTTCCCAAGATCTCTTTATCCTTTTTTTAAACTTCTGAAATTCTCTTGCAACTATTTAAAGCCTTTATATTTCCTTCTTAGCAACGCACTTCTTTGTAAGCTTTGATTTTAAGATCCCAACAACTTTTGACACACAAATCCTCACCATTATGACCATGAAGAAAATCTGGGCTTTAATTAGTTAGGGGAACTTAGTAGCGGCACTGGCTCTATGTCCATAGGAAAATCGTGAGGAGGGAGGGAAAGAGAGAGGGAGAGAATGGAGATCATCATCAGATGGAGAGAATGAGAACAACGAAATAGGAGGAGAGGAGATTTGAGTGCATTGTCTATAAGAAATTAGAGGGCACGGGAAAAATGGAAGTATATTTTGGTACATTTGGGTTATTTGATATACGATGTATTCTGATATAATTGTCACGTAAGTTGAATTGCCTAATTTAACTAACGGTAACATTAGTAAGATCACGACGAATGGATGCACGCAATTGATAGTATGTTCAAGTCCAAGCTAACTCTCATGGGTGGGCCTGCATCCTTCAATTAATATCCCATATAAGGATAGTTGTATCATTAACAACAGAGTATTCCTCAATTAATTAACCCATATAAGGATAGTTTTACCATTAATAACAAAGCATCCGTCATTTTTAATCAACATATGAATCTCGGGAAGATGAGTGTGGGTCCGAGTCCGGTTCGGATTTGGCTCGTACGAGGCTCCTGGAAATTTCCCGGACAGCTAAAGCTCAATTCGTTTTCCTACTCTCGATTGGTCCACGTGCCCTTCACTTGGCTTCTTTCCTAAGTCGGTCCGCTCGCGATTCCCAGACCCCACGCGGGTTCGGGTTGCGTATATCCCACGTCTCAGCGCACAACTAAAAAGACGCGGGTCCCACCCCCTCCACCAATCACGCGCCACGTTACGCCGAATCATATTAGTACTCGCGTGACACCGTACCGCCTTGAATACATTTACGACTCGGTCTCTTCCCGTGGCCTATAAATACGCCCTGCCCCCTCCCCCTCTACTCTCTAAGAGCTGTTCTTCTCTTTTGGTTTTTCTTTTTCCTCCTATCCCGAAACCCTAACCCTAGCGCTTCTTAGGGACGAACGGTGATCGGCTTCTTGCCTCGATCGCTACCTTTTTGAGGCGAGAGGGAACGGATTTTTGATTCCCTGAGCCGATTCGGAGCGATACGGGGCGAGGTTTTCTCGATTTATCCGCAGGATTTGGGGGTGTTTGCGATGTCGCGGTGCTTCCCCTATCCGCCTCCCAAGTTTGATGAGGCCTTGATCGAATCCATTAAGGTTCGTTGAGCATTAATGCTACTGCGAATTGATTTCTTGCATTCTTGCTCGACTCCCTTCGGGGTGATCTTGTTCATCGATGGGCTCTGTGATCTGTGTATATAACAAAGGAAACATATATCGGACGATGAATCTTTGTATAGATATTGATGTATTGTAAGTGTTTATTGGATTCTTTTGCTGGTGGTGCTTGTTTTGCCCCCTTTCGAAGCTCTTTTGGCTCTTGATCTCCTCCCTACAGTCGATGGGATGAGTTGATTGGGATTATATGATCGGTTGTAATATTTATTGATACTTGGCTGTTGAAGATGGGTTTCTGTTCAGGCGCAAGAGAATTAGGTTATAATAAGCTAAGGGAATTGCTAAAGCTCTAAAAAGGTAGAGGTTTTGATCTAACTGACTAGGAGCAGTAGGTTACTTGTAATTAGACTATTCTCTTGTCACTTACTGACATTACTCAGTGTTCTTTTAGAGATTGGTGAGTTGACACTGGATTTTGGAGAAAGGGTGTCGTGACTGTTTTTTTTTTAATGTTAGGACAAGAGATAAACTATGTGGGCATCAGATTTCCGGTTACTTGATAAGGCAATTAGCCAATGACTGACAAAAGTCTGATCAACTCAGGAAAAGTTAATAATTTCTAGTGATTTGCTTGAACATACTCTTTTCCGGGAAACCAAATTTTGTAAGTGGAGGTACCTGTGATGACGCACTTAAAAGGTTGGAAGCAACATTTTGGATCAAAGAGCAGAGTGCTAATTATACTGTGGTTCAATCTAAAGAAACTATTTTTCTGATTTTTGTTTGGGTTAGTTTGGTCCTCAAAGATTATTAGTGCTCGATTCTGATTTTGGGTCCTGGAGGAAGCTGATAATATTTGGAATTTTCTAGTTATCTTCAAGATAATATATTACGTTGGGATTTCTCATGGTATAGTTTCATATATTATATATAAAATTGGAACACAAACAGAAAAATAAAAAGCTTGATCTGAGGGTTTGAAATAGTTTTTTTTTAACACTGATGGAAATTGCAAATTTTATTTGAACTAGCCATTGTGATGAGAAAGTAAAGTTACTGGACTAGTACATTTAACATATAGTCAGAATTAGAAGGTATCAAAAGCGGTATGCTGAATTGATAAAAAAAATAGTTTCTACTTTCTAGACATTTGAAGAGGGATTTGTTTTACTGCTTTACATGGGTTAGACATTTTCATAAGGTTTTCCTGCTACTATGAGGGAGAATTTGCGTTTCAGACATGCATTGATTTTCTATTGGACAAATGCTAGTTTTTTCTTCCTCTAATTCAATTTACATGTATTTCACGAGAACAATAAACTATAAAGGCATTGAAAATATAGGCAATGTTGCTAGTTGTTTTTAATGGAACAAGACACTCGTCAAATAAAGCATGATCTGATAAAGTTAATCTTTGTTTCCGAGGCATAGTCTGCCATTATTTACCATGTTTGGGTATTGTCCAAACAAAGTACTTTTTTTCACATTGGAATCTAGTTTTTCGGTTGCTTTACTAAATAAGACTCATACCATCATTCGTTCTGTGTACATTAGGTTCTAAAGGCTAATACAGACCTTGCAGTCTGTTGAGATAAATGTGACCCCCAATTCTCAATTCCTATTGAAGCTTTTTTTTGGGGGGAAGTGAATATTGCATTATAATTGAGGATCTCAAGTAGTATATTATTGCTAAAGGTGTTGCTGCGTGCAACTAATTTTCTCAAAACATACATTTTTTAGTTACATGTTTACTAGTGAATGTTGCTTTTTATAAGAAGACGATAAACATGTTTTTTCAAAACTTTTCCCTTGACATTATTTTTAATTATGAGTTCACTCCATTATCTGTAATGTGGTTAGTTATCTCTGCAGAAGGGTTTCTTTTCTTTACTATTTTTAGATTAGTTACACCAAGATCAACACCTTTATTTATCATTCATTATGAAAAGAAGCTATACTTTGTTGTCGTTGGGCCCACATGATTTTTCTTCTTCAGGTGGTTGATTGTTCTTTTTGATGTTTTGCATGTTGGCTGCTCCATTAGTAGCCGTCTGCACATGAAATGTGTATAAATGTACTTATAGTATTCCATGGTTGCATGGTGTTCGCCTCTTGCCCTTTGAATTTTATTTTACTTAATCTATCTAGGTTACAGTATTTTGGTTTATAAATTGTAAGTGAATTTTCTGCTTTAAAAATATTTGTGAGACATATCTGTCTCAATCGTTTTCTTCTTTGCATTTGCTGTTTTTTCTTTCTTTTTCATCTTGAGGTCAAACATTTTCAAAACTGCAGTTAACTTTTCTTTAGTTCATCTGAGATTAACATTTTCAAAGCTGCATTTTTTTCCCCTCTGACAAAAGGAAGTTCTAAAGCTTCTTTTTTGTTTTAAATAAACATACCAGGATTGCAAAATTGGGATGGAATCAATATGCAATTTGGCTTGCACTAACCTTGCAACTACGCATTTTCTGTTAGGTTGGTCAAATGGTTGGAACTTGCTGCCCATGTCCTTCCGATGATTTCTATATGTGTTAAGCTGGAGGCTTGATTTTTTTCTGGATCCAATAGTTTCACATGCCTAGTTGGTTTAAACTGCTATTCAAGATATTCTGGCATTTGGTTGGAACTTTCAGTGTCCATCTTTTGTTTTAATGGAGTAAAGATGATTCTCAGTATATGGATTCATTCAATTTAGACAGTAAGAATCTAATATTGCAGTTTCTTTTCTGACAGAGAGGTCTTATCTAATAGGTGCAATTCACTTCAAATGTTTAATCTCTTTTCCTTTGGAGGTTTTAAGAAATGGCAAAGCTCCTTATTCTGTTGGGTTCTTTTACCTGTGGATGCTTATCCTCTTGAATTCAGTAATTCTTTTTGTAAACCCTGAATTGTAAACACTATATTGTAGTTGAGGTATTCTGAGAGTTTAGTTGAACTGGTTATTTCTTTTCTTGAATGCTCTAATGTGTGAACAACTTGTCTTGTTGTATATGATGTCACATTCGGTATTTGCCTGCTAATAGCATTATTCAGAAATGATTGCTCTCGGTGCATCATATGGCATGATCTTCCTTGCTTTCCCAAATGGAAATTGATGCTTGTTCTGGTGGCTAATGCTCCAGAAAGAAAGAGAAAGGTCAAAGAAAGAGAAGAGGAAAGAGGAGAAAAGGGCAAAGAAAGAGAAGAAGAAAGCCAGGCAGCAGAGTGAGAACTCTGAAAATGTAAAGCATGAACACAGGAAGCGAAAATACAAGACTGATGACAATGTTACAGAGACTTCCAATGAGCAGTTGGAGAAGAGTGGCCTTACAGAAGACCATGGGCAGCCACATTCTATTCAGACTGGCTATGATTCCCCCGAGAGATCTCAGGATAGCAGCAAGAGGAGAAAGCTTTCATCTGCCAGTCCTATCCATGGTAACAATGGTAAGCCTATGTCCCTGTCATCAAATATGTAGTGCCATTATTTTATCGACTTTGTATGAGCATTTTAATGTATTTGTAGCTTGGGATTAATTTTTTCTTTTACTTATATCTGATGAAGGGACTGTTTTGCGGATCAAGTTGCCAAGTATGAAACAAAGGGAGCCTGGATCATCAGTCACCATGTCAGTAGTTCAATCAAGGTTTCCCGGACAAGGGGCCATAGTGAAAGAAAGGGCGCCACAGTCATATGGGGTCATTAGTCATATCGGACTACAGCCACCAGCAAGAGTGACACAAATGGAACGCATCACCACCCCACTGGGCCAGGGAAATGCAGAGCGACCTGCCTTCAAGTTGAAACTGAAAACAACTGATCCAGAGCAACCTGGCTCCAAGTTTAAACTCGAAATAAGGGATTCGGATACTGCAGCTGCAAAGCAAAAGCAATCCTCTGAGTTAAAACTCGAAACAAGGGATTCAGATACTGCAGCTACCAGGAAACCGAGGTTAAAAGTCGAAGCAAGGCATTTGGATCCTGCAGCATCAAAGCAAAAGCAATCCTCCAAGTTAAATCTTGAAGCAAGGCATTTGGATCCTGCAGCATCAAAGCAAAGGCAATCCTCCAAGTTAAATCTTGAAGCAAGGGATTCAGATCCTGCAGCTTCAAAGCAAAAGCAATCCTCCAAGTTAAAACACGAAGCAAGGGATTCAGATACAGCAAGGGATTCAGATACTGCAGCGGCAAAGCAAAAGAAATTGGAGAAACATGTTGCCAGTGAAGAACCCTGCTTCTCTGGCAGGGATACTGGAACAGCCCTTGAGGTGGAAGTGGCCGGTGCTACTCGCATTCTATCAACCTCTGGCAGGAAGTTGAGTATCTCTGAGGAGGAACAGATGTTCAGAGATTTAATAGTTTGCTGGAATCCTCCTAAATTGCAGTTTGACGATTCAAGTATTGGTGATGAAGATTGGCTATTTGGTACTGCAAAGAGCCAACGAAAATCTAACCCAAACAAGTGTGGAGTTAGTGAAGAACCACTATTGAGTCAAGGGAATGATGTTTCCAACACTCTGCAGCCTCGAGCATGTTATTTGCCTGACTTTGATATGTATCAGTTGCCATATGTTGTTCCATTTTGAACCTTGTATTTACAGATATGGTTGACCCTAGAGAAAGAAGCTCAGAGAAAAAGTTTCGATCTTTTTGTTATTGTTTACCCTTCTCATCCTTTTTCCTACATGAGGCCAGATGGGAATCTATTTGTATGAGATTTTAAAGTATGTAAATATGACTAATAATCATTCGTTCAGCTTGATTCTTGATCAGGTCGACGCTTTATTCTTTGTCTGATTGATTGTATTAACTAAGCAAATGCAGTCAAAGTGCACATTAACTTGTTAGGAGGTCTATAAGCATGGAACCAGAAAAGCTAAGGTCAGCTCTGAGCAGCGGTTCTGCTATCAGGCTACAAAGTGGAGTTCTAATGCTGTGTTGCCCTTTTCTTTTTAGAGAGCAGATGATATTGAAAGTTGGGTATGTTGTCATGCTTCATTTCCAATAACAAATTTTGTATAGATCCTGAATATACATTCAGGTTGCAGGCTTTGCGGGAGAGGGTAGTTTTGAAGGTAGTGCGGCAAACCTGTCAGTGGTGGTTCGCCGGATGTTGGCGCTAGCTAAGGAATACAAGAAGAATATTAGGGCTGCTTAGCCTCGGGCCGAGCGGCAATCGTCGAAGCAAGGTAGGCTCAAAGTGAATATGGACGGTGCATATATAGGGGGAGATGTGGCTGCAATCAGAGAGGCAAACTGAGGGTTGCTTCAGGCGGTCTGGGAATCATGTCCGGGGGTGTCAGCGTTGTTCAAAGGCAAATCGTGAGAGCATGCAAGGTAATTATTAAATAAGACTGTTTGGAGGCCATCGAGATCCTAAGGAAGGTGATTAAAAGCCCGTGGTGCATCAGGAATGCGGCCTTGGAATGTCTACGTCTAGCTGAGAGGTTCAGTGAGATTAGATATATCCGTGTTGAGAGAATGTAATGCAGTAGCTAACTAGGCAGCAAAAGCCGAAAGGTATTGTGTCCTCCGGCCTAGCTCTTGACCAGACAAGCCCTATCCACCCAGAGATTTGTAACCTTATAACTACTGATGTGCTGAATGTGGCGGTAAGTTTTTAATACTCAAGTTGAATACAAACTTCTTTTCATTAAAAAAAAGGAAAAAGAATGTGGTATACAATAAGCTACTTACATAATAACTTTTTTTATGAGATTTTAATAATAGTAACATTGAGCTCTTAAAATTGAGAATCTAAATTTTATTTTATACAAGTGCACTGCCGTATAAAACAGGTTAACTTTTATACAAACAACCCAAATTTTTTTTTGGGTCCTAATCGGACAAAATCCACCCAATCTTTAGCCGCCTATGACTTTGTGGCTTCATTTATATTGATTAGAGAAAAAAAAAAAGAGGCAGTTAATTTCTATTATATTACTACCACTAAAGAGTGGTCTGTCTGTCTTTTATATTCATATTAAATTTTTTTTATATAGCAAATATGAATCAAACTTTAGTACCCATCTAATACGCCTACTATCCACATTTCTTTCCGGTGCACATGTAATATGTGGTGACTATCACCCACTCTATTTATACCGTTTTCTCACCCCTACATTGGAGTATATGATTCCTACTTTTGTCTTCAATCTTAAAATATAACATAATACTTCACCTTGGCAATAGAGTGGAATAGGAATAACAAAGGCTAATTTATTATTACTAAAATGAGGGTGTTATTTTAGAAATAGTTATTCTTATGTTTACTTGTATTTTAGAATAAGAGTGTAATATTTATATTTAATGTGATATAAAATAAGGTAAAGAAGGAAAGATTACTAACATACCATTCGATATGATTTAAAGTAGATCGATGAAATAGATGGTAAATAAATTAGGTAAATGTGTGGTGTAAGATGTAATTTTGATAAATAGTGTTTATATTTTAAAAAATAGTTATTATGATGTTTAGCGATTATTTCAGAGTAAAATATTGTATTTTGGAATAAGGAGTTTTGTTACTGCTGAAATGAAGGAGGGCTAAAATTACACGCATGAGAGTTGATTTCTTATATTAAATATTACAGGTGACATAAGGCAACATGCTAAAGACTCCTCATATTATTTTAAAGTTTCTAACTATTTTAAGTCCGTCAAACTTTTTTTTTTCCACATATCTAAGTCACCTCGAAACTAAAATATAAATCACTGACTCGATGAATTTTATGAAAATTTTGAAACCGCTAAGAAAATTGTTAAAGTCTTAGAAAAGAAATATGTTATATAAATCTCTGTTTAGTTTAACAACTTTCAAATACAAGAAATATTTTTTCTGAGGCTTAGAAATTTCTTTAGTGATATTATAAATGTTTATTAAACATACTGATTTAATCGTGACTTATATTTGAAAGTTTCCCGTCAACGTTTACTTTACGCACAAAAAGAAAAAAAAAATTTGGGAGGGCTAGTTTGGTAAAAAAAATTCTATTATTTTAGGGGGTCTTAGAAGCATCTAGAAGCAAGAAAGGGAGATCTTAACCATGGGTCTAAATTCCTAAAAATGAACCGACGGATAGAGTTACTTCGAGGAGCCCTCCCTCGTCTATGAAAACATTACTTGATCGAAATTTAAGGTCACACTTAATCCCATTGTAATTTTGAGCTACCCTTATTTATTTTAAATTTAATTTACCAAAATGAATTGCACCTCAAATCAAAAGGGAATTTTTTTACTATAGCAATACCTAAAACACTGAACTCATAAGCATTTTATATTTTCACTCAACCGTCCGACTAGTCCAGCATTTTTATATTATAGTAGAATGCTGAAATATTTAGTGTTTTATTTGTAAGAATCTATTTAAGTAAGTGTTTCAACTGATTAAATTAGTTTTATATTTAAAATGCTTATTTTAATAGCATTTTACTATGATGCGATCCGAGTCAGATCGGATCACATTAAAGGGAGATTGGGCTCAATGGATTGAGTCTAATTATCTTATTTGGTAATTTGGTTTAGTTAGAGACTTAGTAGGTTATGATTTTATTTAATTTACTAAATCCAGTTCTGCACAGTTTTGAAAAAAATATTAGCAGAATATTTTATAGATATCCGAATAATATTAAACTAGTTGGTCGATATTTTGAGATCTAACTGTACAAATCTTATAATCTTGGATTCGTTGGAAAGCTCTCTTTAAGAGCATCAATATATTCAAAATTCAGGAGGATCCATCAGTTAGATTATTCGCAGATTCCTTCGGAAGTTACATACTTCATTAAGTACAGAACCGTTGTGGATTAGATCAAACTGATTTGTAACATACTATATGAGTTTGAAGGGCACAACCTATACACGTAATATTTAAAACATGTCTAGATTGGTAAAAAAAACTCGAAATTTTCTCTCTTTTTTTCCGTTTCGAAATGCTTGCAAATTTTCAAATTTGAGACCTGAGAGTAATTTAGGACGCTAATATTCAAAAACTCATACATTTATAAAATTAAAAAAAAGGTACTTTTAATAATTTGGTCTTTTTGATATTAAAATTATAAATTTTGGCTTAATCACAGTGGGAGGAAATACGTAAATTTTCCCTTTTAAAATCTAAAAGTTTAAGCAAGAAAAATAGTAAATCTTGGGAGTATGAAACAATTTTTGACCAAACTAGCCCTCCCAAATATATTGTTTGACTCGTCTAGTACATTTTAAAATTTAAATACAAGACCGTATGAAATAGAAAATCGTTGCTTGAAATAATAATTTTTAATATTGTACCGGATAATAACCGCTAAAAAGAATTGCTAACGGTAAGAAAAAAAAAATTTCCATTCAACTTATTTTTCAGTTTAGCGACTTCTAAATATAAATTATTGATTAGATCAGTGATTATATATATATATATATAAAAAAATTGTCGTACTTTGTAATTTTTTTAGCTAGTTTTAAATTTCTATATATATTACTGACTCAGTTATCGACTTATATTTAAATACACACGTCATAAAAAATAAAAAGAAAAACAAGTTGGGAGACTTACAAAGAGTCAAAAATTCGTCAGATGCATTGCATTAAACGCAAGGGTAGCTTTCAGTTCAGTAGGCAGCTAGTAGAAGATGGCCAAAGATTGTTATCTATTTGGAAAGTGTCAGTGTCAGATCCCACTAGTCAATTTGGGTCTACTAAAGAAAACAATTACTCTTCTTCTTTTCCTTTAGCATTGGTCTACTCTATCACCACTGACCTCTAAAGTTTAAAAAAAAGAAGAAGTTATATGTCCAATGCTATTCGAAGTCTTTAATCAAAGTCCAAGTTCTTGTTATGCTGATATTGATGGCTTTAGGTAATATAATTTGGTCACTCTGAACAATGACTAAGGGGAGAAAATTCAAGCTATCAAACATTTAAGTTTGTTTTGTTTTTTTGTTTTCCATGGAAATGGATGCATTTCTTCTTTAGTATTTCACCTACACCTTGGGTGAAAAGAATGCCCTTCCAAGCTATGCAGTCACAAAGGCCCACAATAATAGCCCTGGACATAGCTTTTTATGCTGTGAAAACAAGATGAACTCAAAATTTAAACAAGGGAGGAACGGGGGAAGAAGATGGACAAAGATGACAATGCCAAACAGGAGCTAATCGAAGCTCGACGAGCGGCTCCAGCGTCCTCGCAAGTATTCCTCCAATGAACTGAGATTACTATGTTCGAAACTCGATATTGATTCAGCGTCCTCAACATCGAGCAATGCAAGGCCTAGATGTGAGCTGACACTTGAAACTGGATAGGTTTCATCATCCATGCAATCCAACTCGTTAGTTGAAGTATCATTTTCGCTGTTGTCTCCTGTCCAAATGTTTTCTCCCTCTAAAAGTCTAAGAATCTGTTGCATAAAAGAACACAAGAAATATTATTATCATGCTTGATAGAGTATACTAGACTAGTATAACAAAATTTGTTATGTTACTAATTTACCTGAATCATTTGAGGCCGAAGACGAGCTGCTCTTGTAATACATAGAGATGCAGCTAAAACCATTCTTCTCATTTGAATTTCATCATAATTCCTGTCGAGACTAGGGTCTAATAGATCCATAACATCCCCTCGGCTTAATATAGGTGTTGCCTGTTTGAGTATTAAGACTAGTTCATGAGAAGATCTAAGATCAAAATCAAATCATTTGATATCTTATTTGTTATCCGAAGTGCCAAAATATGCCAGCAAACTAAGCTTTCCAAAAATTGTTCTTGATTCTTTAGAAACAATAATTCAATTGTGATGTGTGAAGGAAAGAGTGAACAAAAAGAGAGGAAGATTGAGCCTTACCCACATGACTAGACTTTCTTGGCCCTTAGGATTATCATCACTGATTGGCTTTCTACCTGTTAGGAGTTCAAGCAGAACAACACCGAAGGCGTAGACGTCGATCTTATCGCTAATCTTCCCATACATAAAGTACTCAGGAGCAAGGTATCTGTAGAGGTAATAAAAATTTCAAAATCTAGCAAAGATTTCTTCATATACTGCAAATTTGGTATCATTCAAGGACAGAAGAACTACCCAAAAGTTCCAACGACATCGCTATGTGTTATGGAGGATGAGTTAGGTGGTGCCCAAATAGCTAGCCCGAAATCAGATAACTGCCACAAGTGAGAGGAGTCCATAATTGGAAACTCTAGTAAGAAAGGTCAAATTCTTGTGAATTGACACTGAATGTTACCTGAGGTTCGAAATCATCAGTGATAAGAATGTTTGATGACTTGACATCTCTGTGAATTACAGGCTGAGAACATTCTGTATGGAGGTAGGCTAGAACTTCAGCAATCCCAGTTGCCGCCTTAAATCTCATGTTCCAAGATAGTGGTGGCTTGGATCTTTTACCTACCATCAATTGAACTCAGATTAGAAACACCCTCATGTATAAGTTTTCAATTTTACAAAAATTTCTTGAATCACAATGAAACTCTCAGAAGACTTTACCATGCAAGTTTTCTTCTAGACTTCCTTTCGAGAGATAACTATATACAGAGATGAAGCTGTTGTCCTCAATACAGATGCCAATCAGAGGAACCATCTGTTTGTGCCGTAACTTAGTGACGATGTCGACTTCAAGAAGGAGATCCCTTGATGCTTCTGCCGATAATTTTGATAGTTTTATCGCTACCTGCTGACCATTAGGAAGGCATCCCCTATATACCTGGCTAGTCCCTCCTTTTCCAATCAAATTCTCTGTGATTTAAAATTGTAATGACAATTTCACATGTATACTAGATTAATACTCATATACATCGAAAAGGATCTGTATCGAAACCAAACCTGCAGAGAACTGATTAGTCGAAGTGTGGAGTTCCTCGTATCGAAACCATTTGCAGCTTGAGGAATTTGCTTCAAGGATATGCTTCAACTCGTTAATTAACTCCCCTTGTGGTGTACTCGACGGCGAAGGTCTACTTGGTAGGTTCATCACCCATTGGACAACCGACAACTTTCTCACCTCCTCACCCTTTGGCGTCTCAATTGATGATGCTCGCCGGAGTAAAGGCCAACCAAGCCTCTGCTCCGGTAACCTCTTCACTAGAACGGTAATGGAGCTTGAAGTGCTTCCACCCTCTTCCTGCATGCTTCCTCCATGTCCAACTTCAGTAGGTCCAGCAGTTTTCTTGTCAGGACTACCCTTACGATTTGGAACGATAACTTTTGGATCCATGCCAACACTTGGATGCAAAAGACTTCCAAGAACTGGCTTTCGGTCTCCTCCTAAGAAGGCATAGATAAAGATTAGATGCTTAGATTATCAAAAGAAATTGGATTCAGAGATCGCTTACCTGAAGGAGGTTTAGTTGCTTCTCTCTCAAAGATGACTTTTCCATTATGGATAGCAATTACACCAGTGGTTGGAGGTAGTTTCCTGGCCATGTACTTTGCAAGGGAGGATGGACCTCTAAACCACAACAATGATCAGACTAATAACAACAGTTATTGAGCACCTAAATTTAATAACTAATACCTACCCAAATGAGAAATTCTTATTTACTCCAACTAGAACTGCCATGGCAGCGCAGAGCTTTGCCTCCTTGACCAAAACTTTCTGAATTGAGCTCCCGGGCGTGACCCGGCCGACGAGAGTTACCTAAAATCCATGTAATGGTTGAGAATTTTAAATGCTACAACGTACATCATCAGATTGATCAGTGCTTTATGCAGAAAAGAAGCGAAAAGTTGGAAAAAAAAACTTACTTGTCTCATTTTACAGAGGAATTCATACGCTAGCAAGTATTCATCCAACACTTTGATCAAAGACAAAGTGCTTGTCTTGGAGAGATCTGGAATAGAAGAATTGGTCTTGTGCGTAAGAGATGAATATCAAATAGTACTAGCATTCTAAAGTTTTTTTTTTCCTCTCTATCTAGTATACCTGATTTGCGGCAAATATGAACGGCGACGATGCGATCTCCTTGCTTCGCAACTTTGGTCAGTGCCCAATTGATCAAATCTCTTCCTGCGGCATCCATCTGAAGCCCAACAAGTATACAATTTCCCTCTGCCTTTCTATCAAGCAATTCATTCTCGACTGTCATCCTTTCTTCCCCTCTGTTTAATCTCGCATTCCTCTTAACAAAACTTTGCAGTGATGTTACTGTGGACACTTCCTCTTCCCTAAATAAAGAATCCAAAAGTTAGAAAGAAACTAACCTGAAAAGAAGAAGCCACCTAAAAAACACAAACCCAACTCGAAAGTTTCTCAAAAAGATCCAACCTGCCTGCTGGATATAAACTACAAGAAGATAGATGGAAGAACAGCAAGACCCATCAACAAGAAACCCACCTAAAAACTTGTTGCTTTGTCACAATCTGGCACAACATTCCTATAAAAAAAATTAGAACGGCCGAGCCTGAGACATTAGCAGCCCAACTACTCCAACAATCCCCAGATTTGGATTCAAATCCCCAGGATTGAGATAAAGAGAACCCATCAAGAACGACCCCCAAAGTTTGGTCTTTGATGACGACTTAGCTTAGCTAAACTGCTGTTTTCTATTACCAGAGAGAGGAAAAGAGAGAAAGAGACAAAGAGATGGGATTGAGAAGAGAGAAGAAAAGAGTTTTAGAGAGAGAGAGGAAAGGTTGATGACAATTAGCAGAGTCCAAAATGGGCACGAGAAGGGGGAGAAGAGGAGGAGGAGGAGCCCCGGTACTCGGATAATCGGATATGATCCTGCGGTTCACGATACCCGGCATATTTTTCGCGGGAAACCCGCAATAACCGGTCACCGCATTGGACCGACACAACGGTAAATGCAAACCCGTGTTACCGGCTGCAGTCGGTTGGCGGCCCCAACGGTAGTATTTTTTAATTGTTGAAGTTATAACCCACCGCAGGATTTACTTTGACCGGTGTGGTGGCTTAGTGGGGCCATTCGCTTTGAAGGGTAGAATGGTCATTTTCCAGCCCACTGGAGGGGTTTTTAAAATAATTGCATTAGGTCTATTTTGCAAATAACAACCTGCAAGCTAATCTTATTGCAATACAGCACCTCAAATTTTTTTTTCTCAGTTCCTTGTTCTTTGTTCTTGGATATATTTGCAAAAAAATCACCTCTGACGATCCCCTAATTAATCTGAAAATACTACTTTTCTCTCATTTTCTTTTGTAGATTTATTCATAAAAAGGAGTAGATTTGCGTATATCTAAAATGTTAAAATCCAAAATTTTATTTGATCATTTGCAAAACGAGAATCTAAAAAGATTTGTAAATTGCCCCCTTCTTTGTTTGGAATTCACATAGATCTAATTTGTTCATAAGAAATTTTGAGTGTATTCAAATTATATGACTAAAACTTGAGAAGAAAGGACTCTCAGTCAAGAAAGAAAAGATGCTAATTTTTTGAATAATTATACCAAAAAGAGGACGTTTTCACAATATAAGACTAGATGTAGGCAGTGATGTGCCAAATGAAAGAAAAAAAATAATTACATTTTACCCCTTTTTATTTAACTAAAAATAAAAACCTTTACCAGAAGATAATTTTGCATTAAAATGTTAATATTTTTAACAAAATATAAATAGTGAGAAAGACTAGAGCATAAGACAAATATTAATTACTTTTAAAACACATAGGACATTTTGATCTTTTAAATTAAAATTAAATATCCATGGTAAATAAAAGCTCTAAATTTTGACCAAATCAAGGGTAGAAATTACAATCTCGCCCCTAAAATGAAAAAGGTTAAATTCAAATTTACCCTCCAGCAGTTATTCCCTAAATCAAATTCACCACTAAATTCTCCTAAAGTTTATATATATATATATATATATATATATATATAAACATTCATTTGATTATGGGACACACCATTTCAGCTTTCTGATGGGACTTTGATAGATTAAATTCAACAGAAGAATCATTTCATTTTGATGTTGAAAATAAAAATATGTATTACTGAGGATATGGAAACTATACTTGTCTAATATATAAAATTTAAATATAAGATTATGTGTGTTTAAAAATTACTAATCCAAATATAAGTCATTGATTAAGTTATTAGTCCATAAGTAAAGTTATTAAACAAAAAATTAACTTAAATAAAATTAAAAGAATTTAAAATTTTAGTTATTTTTAAGCGCACATCGATCGATCGTCTCTTATTTAAGTCTCGAAATGAATTAGTTTTGTAAAATAATATTAGAGCCCACTTAAGATAATCAAAAGCTCTCCAAATCATCTTACGAACTGCTACTGCTGGTGAGGATCTCATGCAATTTTTGTACATAATATATGTTTATATTTCTTACCAACAAAGAAGAAGAAGAAGAAGAAGAAGAAGAAGAAGAGGAGGTGGGTCCTAAAAGATAATTAGGGAGGCAAAGATATGGTGGGTTATTTTAAAGCTGGGATCATGCATGGCCACACGTAAATAGAATTTGGCTACTACTTAGGAAAGAGACCTTGTACGTTATAATCTTCCACTAGATTATGAAATAAATAATTGAAGCATCTCAGGAATCTTGATGACCCTCAACTACCTAAACAGTAAATATATCTTTCTAAGGTAGGTATTGATTCCAACTTCTCTCAAAGATATCTAATTAAACGTTTCTTATGATAACTGGATAGGTTTTATTCTTTAGAAATTTTTATGGAACTTAATTAATTACAATACACTACTACTAAGGTGAAAACTTAATGGTGTTTCCGTTAATACTATCTTACTTTTTTTTTTTTAAATGAAGAGAAAGAAATGAGAACTTAATAGTATCCCAGTTAAATCGGTGCCGTTGGGATTTAAATCAGCATGAGCCTCTTATTCTTATTGGCGATGTAAATAATTAAAGAAAAATAAAAATTAGAAAACAAGGACCAAAGTGGTTCAAATGGATAAAATAATACAAGGTGGGTATACCTATAAGTGCCTAATTGGATTCATAATGGAAAGATTGACTAATGTTCTTCCTCATCCTGCATTAATTTAAATGCTTGCATTATCCATTAGAGGTAGTAGAGGTAGATAAGGAATCCTACATATCCACTACTACTACTAATAATAATAACAAAGCTAACACCCTTCAGTGCAAGTTTCTCTTCATAAAGAGTGTGTTTATTATATGATACCGAGAATAATTTGTCTCATTCCCACTTAGTATTTGACTAGTAAACAAAACTATAATCAAGATCAAGAATGGAATATGTTGCAAAAAAGAAAAAGAAAAGGGTAGGAGAACCACAACTAGTGAAATTTTCTACAACTATGGCTTCCACTATGCCAATGGCTATGAGATGCCAAAAAGTTATTTCCAGGTCCACACTATAAAACGCTTTCGGTGGCCAAATGAAGAGATGAAGAAGACTAATCCAAGAGAGCACTTGCACTTTATAGTTAGAAAAAATCCTACTGTTTGTCTTTACTATCATTCACTGTATCAGCCATATTAATGCGTTAACTTTTAACCTAGCAATAGACAGAACAAAGATTTTTTCTTCTTTGTAATCTTTTTACTGCGATAAGAATTTAACAGTATCTCATTAAATATTGATGTTGCTAGGATTCGAACCCAAAGTGTCCTTAGGGGTGGCAATTAAGTCGGATTAGTCGGTTCAGGTTAGGTCAGAGTTAACTTTAACCTAACAATAGATAGAACCGATATTTTTTTCTTTTCTTTTAGAGCTACGAGGATTTAATGGTGTCTCACTATATACTGATGTTGCTAGGATTCGATGCCCTTAAGAGTGGCAATTGGGTCGGATTAGTCAAGTTTATGCCAGGTCATGATATTGCAAAAATGAGCACGACTCGTTTATTAAACAGATTATAAATTTTAATAACTCGTACTATTCAGTAACTTATAACCCGGGTTATAAACATGTGATCAAGTGGCACACGTTATTAAAATTATCTGGTTACCGAGTCGGGTCAATTTTCGCCCCTTTTGAATATTCTATAACTTTCCAAATAAAAATTAGATTACCTAACCCCTCATTTCAGATTAAGATTTAGTTACTCTTTTACCTTTTTACCTTAACCCTAATAAACTTATTTTAAGAGTATTTTCTTCATTTTGCATATCACTATATATATATATATATTGTTAGGTATTAGAAGACAACCACCACTCTTGGTATCAACGTGGATTTATCACTTTCCACGTAGTCTAACGTCACATTTATTTTATTTTTCATTTGGGATTTTGACAAGGGGGAATGCAGACAAATAGATGATAAGAAATTTTTGCATCTCATTATATATATAGTGTTCAAAGTTTGGCTGCTGTTTGGGTTCTACTCCGTTTTGAATTCTTCCATTCTTCTCGTAAAATATATGAATTATTTTCCCTAATTCTCAACCGATATAAGATAATATAAATATTCATCAATTATTTTTATCTTACATAAAAAATAATATTTATTGTTGTACCATGATATTAAATATAAGGGTAAAATAATTTTGTAAATCTAAATTATATTTTTTTGATATTTTAAAAGAATGTAGCGATAATTATGATATGCTGAAACTTTTGAGGAGAGGAATATATCCAAATAGATGAGAAGAAATTTCTTCACATCATATTTATATTATGTTCAAAGTTTGGTTGCAGTTTGAGATCTACTTCTAATTTTACTATTTTGATTCATGCATTTTTAGTTTTATTATCTCAAAAATACACTACTAATTTTCTTATTTAGAGTCATCATAGAAGTGAGGGAGAATTAATCTCTAAGATTAAAAGAGAAGAGAGGTAAATTAAAAAAATTTAGTATTTTTTATTTTCTTTTTTCGATAGATGATTATTCTCTGTGCTGATCATAGACTAGAGAAAGTAATCCTTCCAATATAAAGGTTGAATAATTAGGCTAATCCTTAAAAGAAGAAGATAATAATAAATTCAAATCATGCATATATAACGCATCGGCAGAAAATTTATTAAATACCAACCCTAAAATCTTAAGGAAGAATCAAAAGTTATGCCTATATTATACGTTGATAGGACTGATCACTAGACTGCGATGGTCGGTCTTAGTTTTGTTTTCTTTCCCCGAAGGGTATAGAATATTCTATATTCCATCAATTTTTAGTTAATTTTCTTTTAATTCAAGAATTTTTTGAGATAATAATATAAAAATGCATGTGTGGAATTCTCAATAATTGCATAGTAAAGTTTTAAAAGTGATTATAAAAGGAATAGTAAAAGGATATAAAATATGCAATTCCTTAATAAGATAATTATGTATAAATTTAGCATACAAATTAAGAGTTTTTGACTATTCTAAGTCTCAGCACACCAACCAATGTACATAATCAAGTTAATTACAAACTCATTCACTCAAAAACTCATTATTGAGTTCTAACCTACGTGAATACAACATTAAATCATCAGTATACTTTTAATGCTATAAGTCGCTTTTTGTGCGAGTGATTTAGATACGTATAAATTTTTCTATAAAAATCCTGTAATTTACTAGCGGTACTAAAAATGGCTTTTCGAGTTAGTGAATTTTACTAAATAAAATTATCTATTTGATATACTAGAAGGACACTCTAAATAAATAAGTTTGTAACTCATCTATCTCGCACAATGTTCTTAATGATAATAATAATAAAAAATACCTTAGAATATTTGTTGAGGACCTAAGAGCAAGTAGTCCAATTTGTAGGACCTCATGTTGAACAAATGGACAACCAAAGAAATAGTATATGGTCACTAACAACCAAGGATTAATATAGAAAATATGCATTGATTCTAAGTTGAGAAACCCCCCAACTAGATCAATAAACTACTCTAATATTATTTAATAACTTTACAATAGTCTTCTTTTGAGAGCACATGTAGTGGTCGAAAATCATCAAAATAAAATAATATTATTCTCTTAGATCACTAGTTAGGGTTGGCATTTGGGTAGTGTTGAAAAAAATTCAAGCAAATTTGGACAGGATCTATCTATTTAATAAATGGGATATATGAATGTGTTCAAATTATAAATTTATTTTAATTATAAACTAGTTATTCAACTGATAAATAAATTATTTGAGTCATAATCATATTATCTTTTAATTAATGGGTCACTAGATCATAAATAAGTTGAATCTAAATAGGTTGAGATAATAAACATGAATACGACTAGTTTAACAATCGGATGTAACATGTCAACCTTTTTATGACTTAAATAATCCCCCTCAAATTTTGTTCATGGCATATTGATTCTCTTAACTATGGAAAGATCGGATAAGTCATTATACGAGTATCACATGATTAATTTTTTTTTTAAGAAAAAAAGTAAAGTTAAGCATAAAATAGTAATTTGATATCTTTCATTAACACGGTCGAGGAATGAGATTTTTAATAATTTAATGAGTTAATAATATGTACCAAAAAGGAAAAGAATGGTTACCGACAGTATCTCTGGCCACTTATCCCTACTCTTGCTCGACCATCAAGAGGATCTTAGGAGGCATCATGTCTTCTCTTCGCTGTTATTTTGCCCATCTTGCAATCAAAATACTCGTTAGCCATCCGTGAGGCAAGCCGGGCGATAATATATGAACTTCAACTTCGATAATATAATTTCTTCCTGGCTTTCCAAATCATCCAAATCCCAGTGGCAATAATAGCTTTAAAATTTTCCAGGATGGCATCCCAAATGGGACCAATCCAAGTTAATCCAATTGGTGTAGATGTTAAAAAGGACATCATGGTGGCCTAAGGAGCACTTCACTACTTCACATGGTCAGTCTTCTTCCGATTAGAGTACACTATGGTGATGTTTCAACCAAATAGGATGGAGATAGTTTCCTCTCACCCACCTATTCAACCTGACCATCCCTAAATGCAGGAGTGTTGTGCAATCTGCACACTTTAAATGCTCATTTGGCATCCATCACTTGGATTGAATGATACATAAGTTCTTGTAGTTTTAATTTGTATCTTTTTAGATTGGCATCTTTTGAGGTTTGCAACTTTTTCAATAGTTTATGACAATCTAATGGTTGAAATTGTATAATATTTTGAAAAATTAATCACAAGTACTGGTCACTGTGATTGGAATTACCGGTGAGTGCTGCTTCATAGACCATAAATCAAAACAAATAGAAATATCTATATAACCCCTCAACTAAGGAAAAAAAAGAAGTAATTATATAGACTCGCTGAACAAAGAATTTATGTGATATAGAAAAAAGAAAAGTTGAGAGGTGTATACGAAGAACGGTGATAATTTATCCTAATGAAATTGAGACAGTAAAGCCTTTGAACTTCGAAAATGAGATAATTACAATTAGTCTATCTGCACTATTACAAGTTTTCTGCACCTCTTAAATATTATCCATATAAAACCGCTAAAAAAATATATCTACATAAATCCTTAACAAATAGGAAGAAGTAAAACAATAAATATAATTTTTTAAACTAAAAATATTCTTTCGTCCAGAGATCTATGTGGTAAAATAAAATTCAGAGAGTGCACATGAAAAATTCGTAACCCTAATAAATTTGAAACAAGAAAGATGATTCTATGGCCATACAAACCACATGGATTCTTCACTTTTTGGCTGTCACCTTCTTAGATTAACATGCAAATGGGTTGGTACAGGAGATCCCAAGTACATGAAACAAGCTCCATGTTTATGTGCTTTTGCTGCTCAGTTGTAGGATTGTACCTCCATCCTCTTACAGTTCTTGATACTTTCTTGGAGTGTCGGTGGATTCATCTGTGAGTCTTTCATTGCATTGCATTACATTGCATGGATATGAATCTTTATTTTATATATATATATATATATATTTGGAGGTGGGGTTCTAGAGTTGCAGCTCAGAGTACAATTATTGTTTTTAGGGGACCAAGTTGGTACAGTATATAGCTAGTACACAGTTCAAGGATTTTTATATATATTCTCACATATATAAAATATGAGAATAGTCAGAATAATCTAAGACTGTGCTTGATTCCTTTCATTTATTAGGCTTCTTTCACTTAGGGAATAGAGTTGGCAACAAAAATAGTAGTTATTATTTATTATTAACAAAATAAAGAACTTATTTTAGGAATAATTATTTATATATTCACTTATTATATTATAGAATAAGAGCGTAATAATTATAAAGTGAAAAAAAGATGAAAAATATTTATTTTTTTATTAAATTAAGATAAAATATTCTTTCATTTGATATAAAGTAGATTGATTATATATATTAAAGGTAAATTGGTAATTGAGTTAGTGTATAATTAGATGTGATTTTGATGAATAGGATTTCTATATTAGAATATGGCTATTATAATATTTAGTAGTCATTTTAGAATAAAAATTTATTTCTGAAGTGACAGGGGAGGCTAAATAGGGTTGAAATTAATTTTAAAGCTAGCCAAGATTGAAGCTCAACTTGATAAAGCTCGAAATGGAAGTATATGTAAGTTTAGTACCATTAGATCAAAGATTTCAAAATTCATATCTACTCTTCTTAGAAGCTTTATTTGACTCAAGCTTCTTCTCGTGCTCATCTTGATTCAAAGTAGTCTAAATCAAGCTTACACCCCCTGTGCATAGCTTCACTTAATTTATCTACATTATTATTATGATGTAACCACGAGGGTTGAGTTAATTAAGTTGAGTCGAGTTAAGTCGACTCGATGATTTTTGCTTATTATTTTTAAAGTAAATTAAAGTGGATAATCCGCAAATGTAAGCTCAATAAGGTGAATTGGATCTGACATGTTATGACTCTATTTCTATAAACAGGAGAAGTCGTTGGTTTTTTTTTCATTGGGAATGAATATTGAGTTTAACTAATTATCTATCTTGCTTTATCTTTTGACGTAGTCGTTTACTTTTCTAGGAGTATATCTAGCCTAGAAACCCTAGCCCCATCTCCAAACCCTAATTACCAACTTTCTCCACGAGCCACCCTACCATACAGCCGACTTCCACCATCCTATGATTGTTTGTCACCCTCAGATGGCTGTCGCAACATTAGATAATCCATTTCAGTCCGATTCTGATCTTCCCTCATTTTTTTGGTGATAACTTCTTATTCCAATCTCCAAATTCGCTCAAACTAGAGCCAAAAAGAATAAAAAAAAATCCTAATATATCACCTGTTAAACAATTTTCCTACAAAGAGAACATTATAGAACTGGCTCATAACAATTATGCATTGTATAAGAGGAAGCAGATGAGGACTTCTTAGATGTATGTTAATTATCATTTGTTATCCAATAGGTAAACTTTTTGATCAACTGGTTATCTAAAAACCTAAGCAATAAATTGGTTGGCTTTTATGATCCAATCAACTGAATGTATGTAACATTGCACATTCATTGCTGTTCAATGGCTAAGAAGCTTACAAGAATTTTATAATGTTGACACATACCTACTCTAAGGTTATTCCCTTTGTCCTTGATGGATTATTTTCATCAATAATCTCTTTGTCATAATTTCCCTTGTGGTATTTTTCTTTTGAATGAAATTCTATTCTTCAATTATGATGTCAGGAAATAACTGAGCCATGCATGCTTCAGAACAACACTATGTTGCATCAACATCAATAGTATGATCTCATTCACTTACTTTTCCACAAACACTGCCATGCAATTGTTTAGAATATACTGAAAAGAGAGGAACAAACTAATCTAAATCTTTGCCTTTTTATATTCTTGTATTTTGTTTGGGCATGTCAATCACTATGCAGGAGTGGATTCTCTGCAAGTTCACCTACTAATTTCTTTTCATTATATGTAAAGCATATCACTCAGTGTTACCACTTTATTATGATAGAATTACTTGTTTAGACCTAATTAAAGAACTCTTAAACCCTTGGATATGCTTTACTTAGTATAAGCTAAGAGCTTCCTGAGAAAAAGTAATTGTAAGCTACATAGGAGTAATTTAAAGTAGGGCACACCACAAGAGCAACTTGTATGGCTAGGAATTTGGATTCCACCATTGTTGACCATAATTATATCCCTTATTTTTAGAGATTAGAATATCTGATTCAAGAGCTCCTAAAGATCATAAACTTGATCCAAGATGTCAATGTAGAAGAAAATCAAATGGAGGTTCAACGATAGTGATACTTTCTCAACTAAATCTCACTATTATCTTCTAAATTTCTACCATCTAAGATGCGTTACCCTAAGATTTGGCGCTCTCATCTTCCATCAAAACTTAGAAAAAGAAAAAAAAAATTGTGATTAAATTGGCTAGACAAGCTTCATACTAGATCTAATCTAGTATTTTTTTTTTCTTTTCTTTTAAAAAGGCTTCTCCGAACCTCTCTCTTGTGCTCTTTGTGACGAGGAAATCAAATCGGTGGAATGCATTTTCTTTCATTGCACCTATACAATGACGATTCTTAACAACTTCATTATAAAGCTCGGTTTCTCTCCGATCATCAACTCGAGGCATGATTTCTGGTCAGGCAGCCAGGATCCTCCTTTCTTCTCTCTGCCTTTCCATCCTTGGGAGTTTCTCATCTTTTATCATTTAGTAGAAAATTTGGCGAGAATGCAACCATATAATCTTTTAACTTTAAAACTCTCTCCCTAGCCCCAACTCCCATCTTGAGCTAGCTGGCCTTTGGAGGAAGTTAATAGGATTCCATTACCCCTTTCAACTTTAATCTTGACTTACAGCAACTAGTTTGGGATTATAGATTTTCTCTTTAGTAGAACTCTTTTAAATTTTGGACATCGCAAACCTTCCAACCCACTATTATATTCACATAGATTAGAACTACAAGAGGGTTAAAGTTCGAAGAAATCTAAACTTGCTTAATCTAACTCACCTAAACAAGAATTTCAACAACTTGGTTTGCAGAAAATCCACTCCATTTTCCAAATATAATCACCTAATCTAACGCCAATGATATGTTGGTTGGGATCTCAGCAATTGAAATGAAAGCTACATTTCAACAAATTAGATCAATAAGCTGAGCTTCCTCAGGGGACCCTAGCAATTATTTTTATCATTCTAAGGCAAGTTTTAGTGTTTAT
Source organism: Typha latifolia (assembly GCF_019914945.1). Taxonomy (NCBI): domain Eukaryota; kingdom Viridiplantae; phylum Streptophyta; class Magnoliopsida; order Poales; family Typhaceae; genus Typha; species Typha latifolia. The sequence goes on along the minus strand of NC_133097.1, from coordinate 5,081,485 downwards.
GTGCATTGATAACCTTGGCAAATTATAAGCCTTGCTTCTTATATCATTTAACTCCTCAGTGGATGCCTTCCAATGTCAAGTTAGGAGGCAGTCTCTATGCCTTTGAGCAAGTAGTTAGTCTCTTGGTTATGGAGTGATTGTGAGAGGACAACAAACTCTCCTTTTGGTTCCTTTATTAAGATATGGAATCATGGTCCCAATTCCCCTTCTTCTCTAGAGATTCCTTAAGTGACCAAATCTGGAGATTAAAGTATTGAATAATGCTTGGGGTATCTTGGAATATTAGTGCTGACTTTATACCTCTTCAGAGATAAAAACTGTAGAATTATTTTTTTTTATATCTCCATGCTTAAAAAGCCTTAGTCATCAATAATTTTCAAAAGTAGGTTGATGGATGTGTGGAGCCGTAGTTTAGAGAAATAGCTCGGCAATGTTGGAGAAAATTGAAAAGTAGAGAATGAATAAAATCAAATGGCTAGGCTCTTGCAATAGTTAGACAAATGTATATCTATCTTTTGAACAAATTTGTCGTCCACTTGTTGCGGTTGAAAATTACAAAGGCAATAAGTTCTTAGGATACAAAATTGTTATGAATCAAGGTGCAACTTACAAAATTGAACATTGATCTAAACAAGAGTTAATTGTAATAGCAAGCACTACGGTTTTTTGAATATCTAAAACAATAGCACCATCTTTTATTTATAGAAAATAAAAAGACACCAACCAAAACGTGCTAGTAGTTAGATAACTAAAATATAGTTATAGTAGTTAAAAGATCAAAATATGCAATTAAAGAAATGCTAGTTAGATAACTAATAATTAATTCTAATCATGAAAATATTCCTTATCTAAACAAAATTATTTATTTTAAAATAAAAGCATAGAAATATTAATATTTCTAACAAGTAATGTGGCGGTTTGAAAAATGTCTCGGCAGCATTTAGCTCGACGACGTTTAGCTTACAGCAATAGCTTAGCGACACACATGACTTAAATGTTAAACTAAGTGACTTAGTATGTTGGCTAAAATTAGTGGGTTCTAAGTGATTTTGCATTTAGTGAGAGTTAGACTCTTTGCCCAACCTATATCTAGCCTTAAATTTACATCCTATGTATGGTATCTAGGCATTGCTCTTTTTAATATTATAACTATATACTTGGGTGGTTCTTAAAATAAAGCATTTAACTAAGGAAAAAGAAGATAATAGTAATGGTAGTATTTTATACTTTGATGGTGATCAGATGACAAAGGAAAACAATGGAATCCTAAGTCAAAATTAGTCAATTGATTACATATGATCTTCTTCTGACCAGCTAGTGAAAAAAAAAAGAAGCTTTGAGACATCCTAAAAACAAAATCAATCTAAAGCTTATGGGCATAGTGTTTGAGACTAATGATTTATATTAGTGTTTCATCTATTTGAGGATCAAAGTTTAGTGTACTGACATTATGATAATGATGAAGAAAAAGAAAAGTTCAAACTAAGGCACCCAAGGGTTACTAGAAACCTAATCCATATCCAACTATAACCCAATATGTTATGGTGTGCAATCAATCTATGAATGATTTCTCGGAAATAGAAAACTACATCTATCAATGTATAAATCTGAGTTCTTGACTCATATATGACAATATAAGAAATTTAGCTTATAGCAGCGGCAAATATTTGATGCTATAGGCTAGAAATTTATTGATATAGCCCTATAGTGGTAACAAATATGTGCCAATAAAACCCCTTTCTATAGCACTACAAAGGTGATTAAGAACAATTTCTCCACAATATAGCTGTAGCTGTTATAATGGCCGATTATTTACTTACAGCGGTGGATGATAAATGCCGATATAGATAGACAATGGCACAAAAAAAAAGACTGCCATTGTAGATGTTAATATTGATTTATTACCTATAGTGGTGAATGATATCTACCGCTATAGATGTAGAGTAGCAAAACAATCTGTCAATAAAAAATATTTTCAATAGAAAAAATAATTATTATTAAAATTAAATCGACCACATTTTACAACTAAAATATATTGGATCAATCATAATTTGTATTAAAAGTATAAACAAAGCTATTGTGTTATACATACATACATTTTTAATAAAAGGTTATGACATGACAGTTAATTAGAAAAAAAATTAAGACACTTCTTGTTGCGCGTTAGACCTGTTAATGAGGATTGAAAACCATTGGAATACTGATGTAGAACAACCTAGGAGTTGGACCTCTCATGAAAATGAATTAAATGCACACTCAAATAAATAGACAATGAAACTATGATACGCAGAGAGAATAACCTAAAGCTTACACTACATGGGATGCAAATTATAAGATGTATAGATAGAAGGAAAACAAAATTCATTAATAAAAAAAATAATATAATAGTAAAGTAACTATATAATAATATTCCTTAGAAGCCAGAAAAGTTACTATGGTGTATTCAATATCCTTTTTTGATTAATTCCTTAAGATCTATTTTTAAATCCATACGTCGAGCACTTAGTAGGTTCTCGGTGTTTTGATATTCACCCTGCATTACAATGCTATAATATTGAACCTCAAAGAACAAGGAAGAGCAAGAAGAATGAGAAAAGAGATTACTCGATTCACTCCGGAGGGTAACCTCTTTATTCCACATTTCACACGAAGAAATTGGAGAAATCTTTGTTATCTCCTCTTTATTTCAAGATCAATAATAATGTCATGTATAAGTAGGGTTTGATTTTCTAAAATTGGAATTGTAATTTCTATTATGACTAGTTTACCCTTAACCTATATGTCTTGTTATAAATAAATTAGAACTAAACATAATATAACTCTAAATCAAGTCTAAAAGAAAACTGACTTGACCCAACAACAAAATGAAACCTAATAATTCTAGGTCTCAATTGATTTCAATTAAGGATTTAAGTTGATCAACATAAATGAAATAGTTGCATCCTAGCCATTGTTTTATATGATAAGTTCATCGTCGCACATTCAAAGACTTCGATTTTTCTTCAGATGATGCACATAAGTGCAAAAATCATCTTGATCTCCATCAACTCTCCCAGTTTTGGAAAAATTCGACTACAGCGAATGACGGCTATAGTAAAACTCAAAGAGATCTGGATCTAGTTGTTGAAGTTCTCTATCATGGCCACTTGTGTGAGTAGAAACAATGTGATCCTCTAGTATTCTTTCATTCTCTTCTTTTCTCCTCTTAGGAAATGGTGGAGGTGTTGCCATGGAAGAAACTGGTATATTGTTAGTAGATTTCAAAGGAGATGAGATCGGCTCAACCTGGGGCTTCATGGGAAGTTGTAAGGTTTTCAATGTTGAATGTAGAACTGATTCCCACATCTGCACGTAAATCTAAGACATAGGCATTGGCATTGATCTTTTTGATAACTTTGAGTGGATTAACATTCTTAACATGAAGTTTTTTCACAGCCCTTTTGGAATCATTTAGATTGGACGCAAATGATCACCATATCACCTTCCTAAAATTCTTAGAATCTACCATGCATATCTGCTACAGTCTTATAATTTACATTACTCAGAACAAAAATCATGCAAATGCCATGGAAAAGACTCAGCAGACTCGCTAGTCGTAGACTCAGGAGGTAATGCAATCAAATATATTAGCTTTTTAGGATTATATCTTGTGACAACCTCAAATGGACTACAATTACTAGAATGATTAACATAACTATTATATGCAAATTTAGCCATAGGTAAAATATGATCCTAAGTAGTAAGGTGATCACCAATAAGACATCTAAGAAGATCTCCCAAACTCCTATTAATGACATCTATCCATCTATCTGAGGATGTTATGCAGATGAAAGTTGTAGCTTAGCGTTCAATATTTCCCTATCAGTGACCTTGGATTTTGATAATCCACGTAAACATACCACTTCTCTAACAAATAATTTTGCCACATAAGAGGCATCATTCATGCATGGAATAAAATGCGCCGTCTTAAAAGACTGGGTCGACCACAATCATAACTGAATCATGCTTCTGAAGACTGCATAACAATTCTAAAACAAAATCTATACTAAGATCACACTAAGTGTGTGCAATATAGGTAACGGAGTATACAATCCAGTGTTCTATTTTCTACCTTTTGCTAGTTAATAAAAACGACATTGTCTTAAATTAATCCAGTAGAATCTATCATCACCTATCAAAATAGTCTTATCTCGCTCCAAAAGGTCTAATGCTCCACCAACATGTAACTCCCAAAAAATAAATTCTCTTAGGGATGACATTAGAATACACAAACGACTCCCACGAAATTAGAAAAAAAAAATCCTCGTGCAATACAAAGTCACTCGATAATGCATCAAATACCTCTCGAAAAATTAGAGCAATCAACATACTCATCTTTAGTATTATCAAATCCAACCGTATATACAAGATGGCCACTACTCTACTAAGAGCATCAGCAGGTTTGTTCTCAACACCTACACAATGTTTAAGAACAAAAGTATATTCTTGAATAAATTCTACCCACTAAATATGTCTAGGTCCTAATTTCTTTTGTAAATTTAAACATCTCAAAGCCTGATGATCGAAATATATAAAAAAACTCTCTAGGTAATAGATAATGCCGTCGATATTTAAGAGTCTGGACTACTGCATAAAATTTCCTATTATAAGTGGACATACTTTTGTGGTGCTTCATTTAACTTCTCGCTAAAGAGTGCAATCGGATGACTTTCTTGACTCAAGACGCCAAAGATGACTGCAATGTACCAGAACTATCTATCAAAGTGAAATTAAATCATCCACTGTCACAAGTGATCGGAGACGTGAATAAATCAATTAAGACAATGCGATAAATCCAAAGTGAGGTATCATTTACTTGTTATACATCTTCTTTTGAACCTAAAAATATAAAGGAAGCATTGTTAGACGATTCTTGGGTTAATGATATGCATGAGGAATTAGAGCAATTTTCTAGGAATGATGTTTGGTATTTAGTTCCTAGACCTAAGAATGTGAACGTCATTGGAACAAAATGGATATACAAGAATAAAAATGATGAACATAGCAATATAGTTCAAAATAAAGCTAGACTAGTAGCACAGGGATATACTCAGGTTGAGGGTATAGATTTTGATGATGTTAAAAGCGTGTTCTTGAATGGTACTCTGAATGAAGATGTTTATGTGGAACAACCTAAGGGGTTCGAAGATCATAAATTTTCTTCTCATGTGTTTAAATTGAAAAAGGCCCTCTACGGGCTAAAACAAGCTCCAAGAGTGTGGTATGAGAAGTTGACCACTTTCTTAGTGGATGCGGGGTTCACTCGAGGGGGAGTGGACAAGACATTGTTCATTAGACGTGTAAACAAGTGTTTAGTTGTGGCACAAATATATGTGGATGACATTGTCTTCGGGGCAACGAGTCAATCTTTAGCTAAGGAGTTTGCAGATCTCATGCACAGTCATTTTGAGATGAGCATGATGGGTAAGTTGAAGTTCTTTTGGGGACTTCAAATTATTTAATTAGAAAAAAGGATATTTATCTCTCAAACCAAGTATGTTAAGTATCTTGTGACTGGTTTAGATAATGCAAAACATGCTAGAACTTCTATGAGTACAACTACCAAACTAGGTAAGGATATTTCAGGAAAAAGCGTTGATCAGACACTATATAGGAGCATGATTGGTAGTCTTTTGTACTTAACTGCTAATAGACTAGACATTGCATTTAGCATCGGTGTGTGTGCTAGGTTTTAGTCTGAACCTAAGGAGACACATTTGTTTGCTGTGAAACGTATCATAAAATATGTCGGTGGCACAGTTGATTTAGGTATCTGGTTTACTTATGACTCGGGTGCTATCATATCGGGATACACGGATTCTGATTGGGCAGGTTCATGTGATGATAGGAAAAGTACCTCAGGAGGATGTTTTTATATTGGAAATAATCTGGTTGCTTGGCACAGTAAGAAATAAAACTCGATATCTTTATCTACTTCAGAGGCCAAGTACATTGCAGCGGAAAATTGTTGTTCTCAGTTACTATGGATGAAATAGATGGTCAAAAATTACGGCATTGAACAAGATACTATGGTGCTTTATTGTGACAACATGAGTGCTATTAATATATTAAAAAATCCTGTTCAACATTCGCGTACAAAACATATTGATATCCGACATCATTTTATATGCGAGTTTGTTAGATTTTTAATTATTGGCAATTGTGTACAAAATATTCTAAGTATATTTTTACATGTATATGAGCTTTATACAAGTCTAGAATATCTTTGGTTTGAAGAATTGCAAAATTATTGGAGAAAAGCTGTTGAATTCACACCGCGTTCACAAACGCGTTCGAACGCGGGTACTGCGTTCACACAGACCGAGAGCTGCGTTCACAAACACGTTCGAACGCAACCTGAAGAATTCAAGTTGTCGTGTTCGAACGCACTCAAGCCCGTTCGAACGCACCTGAGATCAAGTCATGCCGTTCGAATGCACCCGGGCCATGTTCGAATGCACCAACGAAGTTTGAAAAAATTGGACTTTCGTGAGTACAGATAAGACTTGGATTTGACTCTATCTTGGAGATCATATATGAGGATTGTGATGCCCTATCTCTAGGGTGGTTGAAGAAGCATTATTGAAGGAGACTTCTTGAGGCTACATCGGTTCTTCAACTAACAAGGTTCCACTCATCTACAAAAGTTAATCTTTCGTCTTAAGGGCTATCTAGATGAAAGATCAATCTCGAGGGTTACTGAGGTTGGACTTCAATCACGAGAAATAGTGAATCGTGGGTTCTAGCGAGCAAGACTGAGAGGAACAAAATTGTTTGGATCGACGAGTTATTTTGTGAGTCAGTCTTGTAACTGCTACTATTATAATGATTAGTTTTGATCCGAGTTTGGATCCGTGGTTTTTTCCCGTTTGGGTTTTTCCACGTTAAAATCTTGGCGTTCATCTCTGCTTTCGTTCTTAATATTTCTACGAACTTTTATTTAAGCGAACGAGTGAAATCATTACCTAGTATTTAGATACATACTTGTGTCTAGGGGTTTTTCAATTGGTATCAGAGCAGGTTCTCTCACCCTTTGAGAGAGATCAGATAGGCATGGATTTTCATAGAGATGGACCATCATCTATTAGACCTCCTATCCTAGATAGATCAAATTATGGATATTGGAAAGCTAGGATGAGAGTTTACTTGAAGTCTATAGATGAACGAGTATGGTTTGCTGTTGTGAACGGTTGGAGTCCACCAATGTACATGGTGAATGATAAACTTGCTGATAAACCGATTGAGTCATGGGATAGGTCAGACTATGAAAAAGTTGGATGAAATAACAAGGCAATAAATGCAATTTTTAGTCATGTTTCCTCGGAAGAATTTAGAAAAATTTCTACTTGTGAGATAGCAAAAGAAGCTTGGACGATCTTAGAAACTACTCATGAAGGAACTATGGCTGTAAAACTTTCTAAACTTCAGAGGTTGACTACTAGTTTTGAAACTCTACGTATGGAGGAGAATGAGACATTTGATGAGTTTTATGCAAAGCTGAGTGATATAGTCAACTCTAATTTCAACCTAGGAGAGAAAATTCCTGAAAACATAATTGTTCGTAAGATCCTTAGGTCTCTTCCAGAGAGGTTTCAGGCGAAAGTAAGGACATCGATTCTATGAAAGTTTAACAATTGGTAGAAAATCTACAAACATTTGAGTCCAGTCTTTCAAAACCGAGGAAGTCCAAAGGGATTGCCCTATCCACAGTTGAACAAAATATAGCGTAGTATGATGATGAAGGTGATTTAGATGTTGAAATGTTGGCCATATTTGTCAAAAAGTTTAATAAATTCTTTCGGAAGCCAAACAAGTTGAATGCTGAAAAACTTGAGAAAAGCAAAGCCTTTGTGAAAAAGAAGAATACTGCGAGTTCGAACACAGGTGTGAGCAACAACGGTGTCAAACAGAAAAATAAGAATTCTGAGAATAAAGTTCGATGTTTTGAATGTTCTGGTTTTGGACACATAGCATAAGAATGCCCTAATCGCCTTAAGAAGAAGGGTAAAGCTATGAAAGTTACTTGGGATGACTCAGATGAATTTGATGATGATTCTGGAAAAGACGAAGAAAACTTTGTAGCTTTTGCCTCTTCTCTACTTAATATTGATTCTGTTGTTGATACTGATAGTACAGATGATTAGGATATGTTACTAGCTGAGGAAGATGAATCTGAAATTCAAAAGGCATATAATGACCTGTACCTAGAGTCATTTAAACTCAAGAAAAGCAATCTTAGACTACTTCAACGACTCAAGGTAATCGAACTAAAAAGAATTCAATTTGAGGAGAAGTACAAATTGGAACTTGAACGTGTCAAAGACCTTTCTGAACAACTTGACAATGCAAAAATTAAAATGAAGGCTGATGAAATTGAACTAGAGCAACTGAATAAGGAAGTGACATTTCTAAAAGGGAAGAACAAACTTGACGAGATTCTAAAGGCTCAGATATCTGGAAAAGACAGGTATGGTGTTGGATACACTAGTAATTCAAATAATAATAAAACTGTCTTTGTTTCTACAGGTATACAAAAGGAAGAATATCTGAAGTCATCAACCATATTTACAAAGCAATCTTGGATGAATGCTTCTAAACTGAAGGTGAATCTACAAACTGGTGAATTGTCAACGGCGCCAAGGGTAAACTTTAGTCACACTCCTCGACAAAAGGTGAGTAGAAAATGGTTTGTTCCGACATGCTATCATTGCGGCATTCTAGGGCATATTCGACCTCATTGTAATTTTTTGTAAAAACCTAGAACTGCTTTCATTTATGGGATAAAAACAAATGCCATATCGGTCAAGAAAAGTGATTTGAAATGTTATGTTGTGCATACAGCCTTGAAAGCTTTAAATTCTAATTTGTGGTATTTAGACAGTGGCTATTTAAGACATATGTCGAGTGACAAGTCGTTATTTTCTAATCTTGAAAAACATGAAAGTGGAGTTGTGACATTCGGAGATGATAATTCATCCAAGATAATAGGTAAAGGAAAGGTAAGTTCTCCAGAGGTTCCTATTCTTGAAAATGTTCTTTATATTAAGGACTTGAAAGTAAATCTTCTGAGCATCAGTCAATTTTGTGATAAAGATTATGAGGTAAAATTCTCTAAAAATTATTGTATTATTCTAGATCATGGTGGTAATATTATATGTTATGGATCTAGAACATCTGATAATTGCTATGTTGTTGGAACGTCACATAAACTAAAATGTAACAGTGCCTCTTTCGACATTGCAGATCTTTGGCATCAACGTCTTGGACATGTGAATCACAATTTACTCTGTCCAAATAAGAAGTGGTAAGAGGAATACCTAAGATGAAAGAAATGTCAAAAAGAGTGTGCAGTTCGTGTCAAATTGGAAAACAAATTCGGATCTCACACAAGAAGGTAAATGCAGCTACCACCGACCGTGTGCTTCAATTAGTTCACATGGACTTGATGGGTCCAACAAAAACAGAATGTCTTGGAGGTAAACGCTATATATTCTTAATGGTCGATGATTACTCCAGATATATCTGGGTTGCCTTTCTACGTGAGAAGTTTGAAACCTTTGAAGTTTTTAAATCACTATGCTTAAAATTGTAGAATGGAAAATCTATAACCCTAGTTAGGATTCGTTCTGATCATGGTAGAGAATTTGAAAATGAAAATTTTTCTATATTTTGCGATTCTCTTGGTATTCAACATGAGTTTTCAGCTCCTATAACTCCACAACAGAACGAGATTGTGGAAAGAAAGAACTGAGTTGTGCAGGAAATGGCTAGGGTTATGCTTCACGCTAAAAAGGTTACTCAAAGGTTTTAGGCAGAGGCGGTTAATACAGCAGTACATGTGATAAATCGTGTTTATCTAAGACCAGGTACAAAAATGACTGCATATGAAATCTGGAAAGGTAAGAAACCTAGTGTTAAATATTTTCGAGTTTTTGGTAGTAAATGCTATATCTTACGTGATCGAGAATATTTGACTAAATTTGACACTAGAAGTAACGAAGGCATCTTCTTAGGGTATTCGAATAATAGCAGAGCCTACAGAGTATTTAATCTTGACACTTCTACTGTTATGGAATCTGCTAATATTATGATAGATGAATCCACGACTGATTTAACTGAAGCTACTCCTATTTCTGTTTCTGCAGATACATATGACGAAGAAATAGGAAAGGAGCTTGATCTGGAAATTGAGAATCAGGACGAGGACAAAGTTGAAATGAACAAAGATGACTGCAACGTACCGGAACCATTTGCCAGAGTGAAATTAAATCATCCACTGTCACAAGTGATCGGAGACGTGAATGAACCAATTAAGACAAGACGATAAATCCAAAGTGAGGTATCATTTACTTGTTATACATCTTCTTTTGAACTTAAAAATGTGAAAGAAGCATTGTTAGACGATTCTTGGGTTAATGATATGCATGAGAAATTAGAGCAATTTTCTAGGAATGATGTTTGATATTTAGTTCCTAGACCTAAGAATGTGAACGTCTTTGGAACAAAATGGATTTATAAAAATAAAAGTGATGAACATGGCAATATAGTTCAAAATAAAGCTAGACTCGTAGCACAGGGATATACTCAAGTTGAGGGTATAGATTTTGATGAGGCATTTGCTCATTTTGCTAAATTAGAATCTATTCGTATACTGCTTGCTATTGCTTGTCACTTAAAATTTAAATTATTTCAAATGGATGTTAAAAGTGCGTTCTTGAATAGTACTCTGAATGAAGATGTTTATGTGGAACAACCGAAAGGGTTCGAATATCAAAAATTTCCTTCTCATGTGTTTAAACTGAAAAAGGCTCTCTACGGGCTAAAACAAGCTCCAAGAGCTTGGTATGAGAAGTTGACCACTTTTTTAGTGGATGCGGGGTTCACTCGAGGGGGAGTGGACAAGACATTGTTCATTAGACGGTCGAACAAGAGTTTAGTTGTGGCACAAATATATGTGGATGGTATTGTTTTCGGGGCAACGAGTCAATCGTTAGCTAAGGAGTTTGCAGATCTCATGCATAGTCATTTTGAGATGAGCATGATGGGTGAGTTGAAGTTCTTTTTGGGACTTCAAATTACTTAATTGGAAAGAGGGATATTTATCGCTCAAACAAAGTATGCTAAGGATCTTGTGACTAAATTCGGTTTAGAAAATGCAAAACATGCTAGAACTTCTATGAGTACAACTACCAAACTAGGTAAGGATATTTCAGAAAAAAGTGTTGATCAGACACTATATAGGAGCATGATTGGTAGTCTTTTGTACTTAACTGCTAGTAGACATGACATTGCATTTAGTGTTGGTGTGTGTGCTAGGTTTTAGTCTGAACCTAAGGAGACACATTTGTTTGCTGTGAAACGTATCGTAAAATATGTCGGTGGCACAGTTGACTTAGGTATCTGGTTTACTTATGACTCGGGTGCTATCATATCGGGATACACGGATTCTGATTGGGCAGGTTCATGTGATGATAAAAAAAGTACCTCAGGTGGATGTTTTTATATTGGAAACAATCTTTGCTTGTTTAATGATAATTATTCACTCTCTCGAATTTTATGATAATTAAACTAAATTTAATGCACTCATAACGTGTGTATATTCTTGAGTGAGCATGACATCATAAAACTTTTTTTAAATAGCTCACTATTGACGTTGATTTGCACAGTTTGACCTCATGCTTAGTCATCACAAATGTGTTCATAAAAGATCAATGAAAATGGCTACAATAAGTTAGTGTGAAAGCCATCTTGTTTAGAGTCCAGTTTGACTCAGTACATTACTTGCAAATTAAATAATTTTTTTTTATATTTGTGAATATCTTATTGCACATTGTTTGATATGTACTACAAGAAAAGGGTTACCTATTCATGTGTGAAAGCCATCATTTCACCTATATGGTTTATGTATAAAAAAATAATACAGGAAAAATTTCCTGTTTGGTTATAGAGAATAAGTCGAAAAGTGCAAATTTAAATACTAAGTTGGTTTGACTATTGTGTTGTATCATTGTTTAAATAGGAAAGTTTATTTAAGAAGAATGTTTCATGTTATCTATGCTCATCTTGCATATGCATATTGTTATGATCAATCAAGATTAATTTAATTTTGAGTGATGCATTAGAATTGATTATAATATACTTTTGATGATTTGATTGATTTGTGTGTTAGGACCAGGAAAAAAAAATTTGGGTTGAGAGAGGAGGGTGCACGTGCTCTGCACGTGCAGCCCCTCCCCTCTCCCTCTCCAGTGCGCAGCGGGAAAAAAGGGATTTCATCTAATCCGGATCGGATTAGATTTGATCCTCATCTAAACTATAAATTAAACCCTAATCTCTCTCTCTCTCTCTGCTTAATACTGATAACCCCCAGCCTTCTTCTCTCTCTCCTTCCTCCTTTCTGTCGCTTCTTCCTCACCGTCGGAGTCGTCGCTGTGGAATCGGCCAGCCGGAGCGTCGCCGGAGGAAATTGGACCCACCACACTCCTCCCCGGTGAGCCCTCTCTCATCCTTCTAGTTTAATTTAAAATTAAATAAGTAAATTCGAAATACCTAATTTGGGGTGTTTTCGGCCTCGTCGGCAAATCTGGCCGGCCGGTGGCTTCGAGTCGCAGCCGCTACCTCTGGAAGCGCCTTGCCGTTGGCCTCGTGCCGTGGGCAGACACCGTTGGAGCCCTCGTGGCTCCGGTCGCCGTTGGTCATGGGATCGACCGCCGTTCGCGGGTTCTCCTCCACCTCGCGAGGACGGCGGCACCGTATGGGTGTTGAGACGCCGGGGGTGCGGCCGGCGAACCTTCGCCGTGGCAGTCGCCGGCGCCTTCCTCCTTCTCTTCTTCCTTCTCTCTCTTTTCCTCTCTTTTTCTCTCTCTCTCTTCGGTTTGGGGAAGACAGACTCGGGTTGCCCGAGTCTGATCTTCTCCCTTTTAGTGTTGGATTCAGGTCGGGTTGGATCCGAATCCAAGGAACCCGACCCGGTTCCATTATCTATTTGGATTGGGCCTTGGCCCAATCCATTTAAGAATTTATTTGGGTGGGCTGCGAGCCAACTGCAGCCCAGCCCAATTGTTTTGGGCTCATTTTAGCCCAATTTAATTATTCTTAGGTTAAATTGTATAAACATTTTTAATAATTATTTTAATTAAAAATGTTATTGTTGTTTATTATTTAAGGTGGTGATTTTTAGTACGTGGGCTAGATATTTGAGATTTTTAGTTGTCTTGCCTAGACTCAGGTGAGTGGGTTCACTCACATATTTATTTTATTATATTTCGTATTTTTGTCAGACCATGTAAATTTTCTGTGTGCAAATTATTTATTTCACCCTTATATGTAAAAATTAAATTGTTACAATTTCTGTGTGCAAATCTATTTATTTCATCTGTACGTGCGAAAATTTAATTGTTTTATTTCCTGTGTGTATTTAATTATTATATTCAGTGCATCACCATACTTCGTGCAAATATTGAAAAATTGTGAAAAGAAAAATAAGACTAGTATTGATACGACTTAGAGAACAGTCCCGGTATAAATCGTTTGCGATTTTTCCGTGGTGACTCAAGTCTATCTGGAAGTCCAGGGGAAAGTCCTAAATTAGATCACTGCGGTGACTTTCTTAGGTTACTCTGGCGGGGTTAGGGAACAGTCCTAGGAAGTATGAGAAAATTTCCTAGGTGACTCTAACTTCTCTCAACGGTTAGAGGAAAAGACAGAGTGTGTTGATCACAGGGTGATACCCTCTGATGACCCTAACCGGATCAGCTATGAAGAAAAGTCCCGAGCGTCATCTCGAGGTGACTTCTAGTTGATGTGGATCCACAGGGTTTAGACCCATTGAGACATATGATAGTATAAATATCAAAAAGATGTTAATATGTTGAAAACGTGCAAGGTTACAAGTTGTGACATTTCTCTATTGTTATCATTGTTATTATGTAGAGAGCATGCCTATTGCATATTATGATGGATATTGTTACTTTTAGTTTAATTTATTCAGCATTAATATGTTTTAAAATTTATTTGGTTCGAGTAGATTCCGCTCACTGAGCTATAGTTGTTGGCTCACGAGTTCTATTGTTTTTTTTGTATTTGTTTATTTATTTCAGGTAATAGACAGCGGGGCGACTGAGCGTGATGTACCCGGATTCCACCTCCACTTAGGATTCACCTATTTACCCTTCCGCTATTTTAGATTTTGTGCTTTAGATTAGAATATTTATTTTATTTTATTTTAGAGACTCAAAAACATTAACATTGTTTTTATTTTAATTGCATTTAGTAATAAAATTTTAATAAAGCACATTCTCATTTTATTTATTTATCTTGTCATCGTATACGTAGAGAGTATTGGTAAGGCTTCGTGCATCTCAAGCATATTGAGATGCATGGCCAGTCATGATTCCTATTTTGGGTCGTGACACTGTGTATGACCTATTTCATTCGATTGTCATATTCTATGTCTTGAATCTATTTTGAATTTCTAGAAGTGTATCTCCAAAAAGATTTTTTGATTTTTTCTTAGATTTTTTACTTTAAAAGAAAGAGCATTCGAACGCAAATTTTTGAGTTCGAACGCGGTGACTAGCGCGTTCGAACGCACAAACTGGTGCGTTCGAACGCACTCGAGGATTCTTTATATATTGCGTCTGAACCCAAGGGTTTTCATCTTCAATCTTCCAAACCCTAGAAACCCTTCATTTTCTCCCTCTCAAATCTTCAAGATCTTGGTCTTTTTCATCAAATTTCTCACTACAAACCCTTTTAGAGGGTAGTTCTCCTCCGGATCTAGCATCTTTCGGTCGAATTTCTTAATTTTTCTTCACTTTTGCGAGGTATGATCATCCATCAATTTTCCTATTTTTTTATTCAATTAAGTCTCTTGATCTTGATTGATTTCGTGCATTTTCGAGTTTTGATCACGTTAAAGTTACTATCTTAATGTTTCTTGTATGATTGAACGTGATATATTAGCGTTTTCAAGTGGATGATGGATTTCATTTAGGGCCTTCATGGTTTCTTGAATTTTTTTTGGATTTCTTGCTATCTTTTTGTTTGCTTTGGGCATGTATTGAATCTTGCATCTTGTTTCTTTCTCAAGAATGTCTAGAAAAGCTACAGTTTCCAAGAAACCTAGGTCGCCTTCCTCACCTACTTCGGCTCCCAAGTTTTCTACATCTACGACTGCAGGGCGATACAAACACAATTTTGGCACTCGACATGTTATTTGTGAACGGCCCGTGGTCATTTCTGATTTTTCTGCCTTGGGGATCGAACAGATCTTTACTGAGAGAGGATGATTATCCGTGTGTCGGATGAGCGGGACTGCGTATGTGGAAGTGGTTAGGGAATTTTTCAGTAATGCCACGGTTTTAGAACGTTGTATACGTTCTACTGTCCGTGGGGTTTCGATCTACTTGGACTCCGATGTTATTCGTGTAGAACTCCAACTTCCTGATGGTGAGTTTCAGTATCCATCGTTTGCTCCACTACCTGATGTCAACGAATTTGCTGATACTGTGTTAATCAAAGGGGAACGTTGGAAGGGCAATATGATGCCTCATGCAAAACTGACATCAGTGGCTCGCATGCTTCACCTGCTTTGTCTGTACAACGTCACCCCCAAGACTCACCATTCTAGTATTAGTCCTTATCGTGCCTTCCTCCTTCATGCGATGTTGTCGGGAGTTTCTGTTGATTTAGCTGCGGTGATCTACAATTCCATTCTAACAGCTGCACAGAAAGAAATGCCACGTGAACGGTTGCCGTTTAGCATATTTATTACCAATTTGTGCACTCAGAGTGGGGTGCGAGTGGATGCCTTGAAACCTTCCCTTACTTCGCAAAAACCGTTGGATCGGATTATTCTTAAGTGGAGTCAAGCTCATGATCAGTCGTCTCCTCTCAAGCCGTCCTCTTCTGCCGCTGGACATTCATCACACCTCGACATTTCTGGTGATAGTTCGGACGATGACTCATCTCACACTAAGGGGGAGTTACCACAGTTCTCTGACCGTTTCGATCAGCTTAGCAAGCTCGTCAGGGGACCGTTCTCGACTCCGTGTTGTCGATTCTTCATCGTCAGTTCCCTCCGAGTTCCTAGTCTTTAGCATTTGTGTCAAAAAGGGGGAGAGTGAGTGTAAGTTTAGACGTGTGTTTGGAGTTTAGGAGTTTACTAGTGTAGGGGGAGTAATAGCATAGGGGGAGTTTACTAGTTTATGTTTACTGCTTAAATACCTTTGCGTGAATACCTGTGAACTTTGTTTGCTTGAGTACTTGTGAACTGCTTGCTTGATAACATGTGTTTATATTGTTATTCATTTCAAGTTATTTTCACTTGATCTTGGTTTGGTATATTTTTATTTGCAGGGATTGATATGCTAAAAGTACTAGACTTGTTGAATGCTCATTTTGAATTCTTTATAATATCTTGTAATCTAGATGTTTTGTCACAAATTGCCAAAGGGGGGAGATTGTTAGGTTTTTAATTATTGGCAATTGTGTACAAAATATTCTAAGTGTATTTTTACATATATATGAGCTTTATACAAGTCTAGAATATCTCTGGTGTGAAGAATTGCAAAATTATTGAAAAAAAGCTGTTGAGTTCACACCGCATTCACAAACGCGTTCGAACGCGGGTATTGCGTTGACACAGACCGAGAGCTGCGTTCACAAACGCATTCGAACGCAACCTGAAGAATTCAAGTTGTCGCGTTCGAATGCACTCGGGCCCATTCGAACGCACCTGAGATCAAGTCATGCCGTTCAAACGCACCCAGGCCGCGTTCGAACGCACCAACGAAGTTTGAAAAAATTGGACTTTCGTGAGTACGGATAAGACTTCGATTTGGCTCTATCTTGGAGATCATATATATTGTGATGCCTTATCTCTAGGGTGGTTGAAAAAGTATTATTGAAGGAGACTTCTTGAGGCTACATCGGTTCTTCAACTAACAAGGTTTCACTCATCTATAAAAGTTAATCTTTCGTCTTAAGGGCTATCTAGACGAAATATCAATCTCGAGGGTTACTGAGGTTGGACATCAATCACGAGAAGCAGTGAATCGTGAGTTCTAGCGAGCAAGACTGAGAGGAACAAAGTCGTTTGGATCGACGGGTTATTTTGTGAGTCAGTCTTGTAACTGCTACTATTCTAGTGATTGATTTTGATCCGAGTTTGGATCCGTGGTTTTTTCCCGTTTGGGTTTTTCCACGTTAAAATCTTGGCGTTCATCTCTGCTTTCGTTCTTAATATTTCTACGGACTTTTATTTAAGCAAACGAGTGATATTATTGCCTAGTATTTAAATACATACTTGTGTCTAGGGGTTTTTCAGAGTTAGTTGAAGACAAAATAATAGCACTAGAACATGTTGAGATGGAGAAACAGTTAGGAGATTTGTTTACAAAACCCTTGGATTTACAGAGATTTGAGTATCTTCGTACTTCTTTAGGGATTTGTGCTTTGGACTAATTTTTTGTGTTTTGGTTTACGTGTTTTTTTATTTCATTTCGTTTCTTTTTACGTTTTCTTTTACTCTGAAATTTTCTCTTTGGTTTTAGTTTCAGATTTATCAAGAGTTTTTGTTATAAAAAAATAAAAAAATAAAAAATTTGATGAACTCCTAGATTTAATAATTTACTCTTGACATATAAATATGATTTTTCTCTTGATTATGAGTTATTATAGTCAATTTTGTCATCTTGTAGTATATTGTATTATTTTTTATTTATTCACTCTCTCGACTTCTATGATAATTAAACTAAATTTAATGCACTCATAACGTGTGTATATTCTTGAGTGAGCATGACATCGTGAAATTATTTTTTTTTAAATAGCTCACTATTGACTTTGATTTACACAGTTTGACCTCATGCTTAGTTATTGAAAATGTGTTTATAAAAAATCAATGAAAATGGCTACAATGAGTTAGTGTGAAAGTCATCTTGTTTAGAGTCCAGTTTGACTCAGTACATTGCTTGCAAATTAAATAATTTTTTTTTAAATATATGTGAATATCTTCTTGCACATTGTTTGATATGTACTATAAGAAAAGGGCTGCCTACTCATGTGTGAAAGCCATCATTACACCTATATGGTTTTAGTATAAAAAAAATTACAGGAAAAATTCCTATTCTGTTATGGAGAATAAGTCGAAAAGTGCAAATTTAAATACTAAGTCGGTTTGACTACTGTGTTGTATCATTGTTTAAATAGAAAAGTTTATTTAAGAAGAATGTTTCATGTTATCTATGCTCAACTTGTATATACATATTGTTATGATCAATCAAGATTAATTTAATTTTGAGTGATGCATTAGAATTGATTATAATATGTCTTTGATGATTTGATTGATCTGTGTATGACTTATTTCATTTGATTGTCATATTCTATGTTTTGAATCTATTTTGAATTTCTAGAAGTGCATCTCCAAAAAGATTTATTTATTT
The DNA here is from genome assembly GCF_019914945.1 of Typha latifolia. Taxonomy (NCBI): domain Eukaryota; kingdom Viridiplantae; phylum Streptophyta; class Magnoliopsida; order Poales; family Typhaceae; genus Typha; species Typha latifolia. Next base: position 5,063,003 of record NC_133097.1, on the reverse strand, counting down.
ATTTTCTTAGAATTTTTACTTAAAAAAAAGGGGCGTTCGAACACAAAATTTTGAATTCGAACGCGGTGACTGGCGCGTTCAAACGCGCAGACTGGTGCGTTCGAACGCACTCGAGGGTTCTTTATATAATGCGTCTGAACCCAAGGGTTTTCATCTTCCATCTTCCAAACCCTAGAAACCCTTCATTTTCTCCCTCTCAAATCTTCAAGATCTTGGTTATTTTCATCAAAATTTTCACTTCAAACCTTTTTAGAGGATAGTTCTTCACTTTTTGCGAGGTATGATCATCGATCAATTTTCTTATTTTTTATTCAATTGAGTCTCTTGATCTTAATTGATTTCGTGCGTTTTCAAGTTTTGATCACGTTAAAGTTCATATCTTGATGTTTCTTGTGCGATTGAACGTGATAACTTAGCGTTTTCAAGTGGAAGATGGATTTCACTTAGGGTCTTCATGGTTTCTAGAATTTTTTGGATTTCTTGTTATTTTTTGTATGCTTTGGGCATGTGTTGAATCTTGCGACTTGTTTCCTTCTCTAGAATGCCTAAAAAACCTGTTATTTGTTACCATCTTCGTTACCAAGAAACCAAGGCCGCCTTCATTACCATCTTCGGCTCCCAAGTTTTCTACATCTACGGCTGCAGGGTGATATAAACATAATTTTGGCACTCAACCTGTTATTTGTGAACGGCCAGTGGTCATTTCTGATTTTTCCGTCTTGGGGATCGAATAGATATTTACTGAGCGAGGATGGTTGTCCGTGTGTCGGATAAACGAGACAGCATATGTGGAGGTTGTCAAGGAATTTTTTAGCAATGCTACTATTTTGGAACGTTGTATACGTTCTACAGTCCGTGGGGTTTCGATATATTTGGACTCTGACGTCATTCGTGCTGAACTCCAACTTCCTAATGGCGAGTTCCAGTTATCCATCTTCGATCCACTTCCTGATGTTAAAGACTATGCTGGTACTGTGTTAATCAAAGGGGAACGTTGGAAAAGAAACATGATGCCTCATGCGAAACTGACGTCAGTGGCTCGCATGCTTCACCTGTTTTGTCTTTACAACGTCACACCTAAGACTCGACATTCAAGTATTAGTCCGGATCATGCCTTCCTCCTTCATGCGATGTGTCGAGAATTTCTATTGATTTGGCTGCTGTAATATATGATTCCATTTTGACAGCTGCACAGAAAGAAGCGCCTCGTGAAGGGTTGCCATTTGGTATTTTTATTACCAATTTGTGCACTCAGAGTGGGGTGCGAGTGGATGCCTCAGAATCTTCGCTTACTGCTCAAAAATTGTTGGATCGGATAACACTGAAGCGGAGTCAAGCTCATGATCAGTCGTCTTCTCTCAAGCCATCCTCCTCTTCTGCCGCTGGACGTCCATCACACCTCGACAGTTCTGACGATGATTCATCTCATCCTGAGGGGGAGTTACCACAGTTCTCTAACCATTTTGATCAGCTTAGCACTCAGGTGCAGGACCTACATTCGGTCGTGAATGATTTACGAGCTGAGCAAGCTCGTCAGGGGACCGTGCTCGACTCTGTGTTGTCGATTCTTCATCGTCAGTTTCCTCCTAGTTCTTAGTCTTTGGAATTTGTGTCAAAAAGGGAGAGAGTTTAGATGTTCAGAGTGAGTTTAGAGTTTACTAGTGTAGGGGGAGTTTACTAGTTTAAGTTTACTGGCTAATAACTTTGCTTGAAAATCGTGTGAACTTGTGTTTACTTGAAGATTATGTGAACTTGTGCTTGCTTGAGAACTTGTGAACTTGTTTGAATTATTTTTTTCACTTCTAGTTATTTTCACTTGATCTTGGATCGGTATATTTTTATTTGCAGGGATTGATGTACTAAATATTCTAAACTTGTTGAATGCTCATTGTGAATTCCTTGTAATATCTTGTAATCTAGATATTTTTGTCACAAATTGCTAAATGGGGAGATTGTTAGGTTTTTAATTGTTGGCAATTGTGTACAAAATATTCTAAATGTATTTTTAGATGTACGACTCTTCTTCGGAGCGTCTTCACACATCTATCAATGATTCGTACTGGTTGCTTCTCATAGGACAAATCCTTTCTCAGCTGGATAGGTTCTTCCCTCAAAACATATGACGGGTCATACAGTTACTTCCTCAACACCGACACATGGAATACATTACGAATTTGAGATTGCTCTGATGGCAAATCCACCCAGTAAGCAACCGGTCCTATCTGTGCCAAGATCTCATAGGGCCTATATATCGAGGGCTCAGCTTGCCGTTCTTCCCAAACCGAAATACCCCTTTCTACGGTGAGACCTTGAGGAATATAGACGAAAGATCAATCTCGAGGGTTACTGAGGTTGGACATCAATCACGAGAAGCAGTGAATCATGGGTTCTAGCGAGCAAGACTGAGAGGAACAAAGTCGTTTGGATTAACGAGTTATTTTGTGAGTCAGTTTTGTAACTGCTATTATCCTAGTGATTGGTTTTGATCCGAGTTTGGATCCTGGTTTTTTTTCCCTTTGAATTTTTCCACGTTAAAATCTTGGCGTTCATCTTTGCTTTTATTTTTAATATTTCTTCGGACTTTTACTTAAGCAAACGAGTGATATTATTGCCTAGTATTTATATACATACTTGTGTCTAGGGATTTTTTTCACTAATTAATCGGACTTCAGAAAAAGGTTATGATTCCTGGGTAAAGCTTTTTTTTATTTGTGTCTTGAAGTAGAACATGACCTATCAAGACTATAAAATGACAAAAACAATGTAACTCGATACGAATGGAAAAAGAACTTCAAGTGCATTTAACCAGGAAAGAGCATCATCATTGGACAGTGCTTATTCTGATCAGGAGCCTTTTGTACTCTTTCTGTCACAGCATTGCAGGTAATGTAGATATTTATAATCAGATGCAACTATACTGACATAGAAGTTTAATACAGCAAAGTTTCTTGTCAACACAGCTACTTCTTGTATCTTAGAACTGCCCCAACACAATTTAATTATCATTCAAACATAAAGTAAGAAGAGAGAATTGTTGAGTTTTTTCTTTTCTAGATTCTCCAAGAATTTGATAAAAGCCAGTTCTTGATCTTTTAAACTTGGCCCACACAAGGACAAGACTAGATTGAGGAACAGATGTAACAATCAAGATAATCTTGAAAATTACACAAATCAAGGACACAACAAGATGCTGGACTGAATGCACATGAGAGTGTCCTCCAAAAGTAACTATTCGGGAGAAGTGAAGCCATGCATTTCCATGCATGAGTTGATGAGAAGTATCAAATTAAAATTTAATGTTCCTACATTTCCATGCATCAGAAGGCCCAATAATGTGAAATAAGTTACAAGTGATATCATATTTATTCATCTTGTGCGACCTTTTTCAGTAACTCAAGCTTTATCTACTAAAGAAACAGGTTGTCCTGGACAACTAGTGGGCTGAACTCTCCTTGGCTTAAGAGGAGTTCATTGTCATTGGCAATGAAGTCATCACAATAGTTCCTGCACAAAGAAGCACAAACATAGGCATGTAGTGAGGAAGAGAGAAGATTGTTGGCATTATGCTAAATGGGCATGTAGCTTGTCATGATTGTAATATTCAAATCCCAAGGTCTACATAATGACAACTGAAGAAACAAACAAACTCAGTTAAAAGACAATTTCCAAACTTTGGAATAGACAGAGAGAGTTATATCTGAGTCAAAATAAAAGAAAGAAAGGAAAAAGGTATATGTTACTAAATTGGCCATGAAAGAACTTATAGCAATGCTCAAACTTACTGCATGAGAGGATGGCTCCATTTGTGTTTTGATTTCTATACCATGGAAAGATGGAGCTGCTGCTAAAGAGAACCTCTTGCTCGCAATTACAGGGGGATGATTACACCTCTTCTGCTATGATTAAAGTCTCTGTCTTCAATCCCAAGTCTTCCTTCCAACACCTCCCCCACCCCCCAAGATGATAATGATATCACTCATGCTACTCTCTCTCTCTCTCAACACACAAAATATGGCCAGATATCTTTATATCTTATCACATGGAATCTAAAATGTGGCATCAATACTTGTACACAGGTTTTCCTTGAGAAGCATTCGCTGGAGCATCATTGATCATTATAAGCAATCTAAGAAGCATAAGACATGAATACAACACAATATGAACACAAAAATATGACAAATCTTAAAGAAATAAGACACAATATGTTTATAACAGGGTAAAATAAATAAATAGAAGTATTATATATTATTAATACATTTAATAAAAATATTTTTCTAGACTTATAATATAAATGTACATATATGCATGAATTATTTATAAGAGAAAAAAATAAAATATACACGCTACCGCAAAGTAAAAAATAATAATACTAATACGTGATAATACAATTTAATATTACGATAATAAATAACTAACTACTATTACCTAATTATAGTAGATGGCATAGACAAATATGTTGCATTAATATTAATTTTATCGGATGCACTAATTGTGATTGTTGCATTTTATTCCTATAGATATGTAGGAAATTCCTACAACAGATAATTTATATCATAAACTTTATAATATAGATAAATCTTATATCTAAAAAGTGTCTCATGAATATCTAAAAGTATATTTATCAAATATATATGGCGAAAACTAGGTCCACCGCTATACGACGTATCCAACCAAGTCATTCCTTCTTACTACAAGAACATAAACCTAATCAATGGTTGGCAAGTGTTTGAGCCAATATTGAGATGTGCTGTTTTATAATCCAATTATCATTTTGGGTGTAATCCAGGCCTGAATAAACCAGCATTATTACTAATAATTATTCAACAATTTCCAGTATATTCAACAATGCTATATTAGATCATATTAGTCTTCCAGTATAATCAAAAGTCCACTATAATTTAAAAACGACAGCAAGTTTATGTGTTCTAATGTATAAACGTCTATAATTACCACATATATAGAATATATATTATATTGTAATGCATGGGAAGAATAGCTATTGAAGCAATTCCCCATAAATAAAAGATTCTCTGTTTGAAATTATATCAGGCATGAAAATTAATCATCCCAAATCAAATGTTGTAGTTTTAGGAAGCGAGACATGTATTTGCCACTTTTATAAACAAAGTGAGCTTATCTACTTTTGAAAGCATTTAAGGTTTAAAATCAAATGAAAAATGTTCCATGGAACGAATGTTATTTCTCTTGGTCATCCGTTGACAAAGAGTCATTCGAGTAGTAACTTCTACTTGCAATTGAATATATCATATCAATATGAGTAGTAAGTAAGCACTATTTTATCCCATTTTGCTGCACTGCATATATAAATTATATATGCTCTATTATAATTAAATGTGCATCTATTATAAAAAATATATATGCACTTAGTTTTATATGTTAAAATAAAAAATAAAATACAATTAAATTGCAAAAGCCTCTATTATCAGCTCTTTTTAATCTCAATCACCTTTTCCTTCTGCACTTTTCAAGAATTATTTCCTATCCAAATGGTATAATTTGCATATAAGAGCCCTGAAACTGTCAAATTTTACAACCAACTGCGAAGTTTGAAATTATCTTCCTACCCTCATGCAACAAATTAAACATATACATCTTGCAGTTCTAAATGACAAAGATAGTTGTATGAATAATGTATACTGCTCTGCCATCATTTGATTGCTCAAAGGTCAGGCTTCTCTGACAAATGAGTATTGGATAGAGCTGAGTGCGAAGACCAAGTTGCTTTTCTACAATTAACAACCAAATGACAGAATAAACCAAAGTAATTAAGCTTAAAAATGTTGAAAATCTTCCAGTTACTACCTCTGGACATCTCAGCACACAAGCCTTTCTAAGAAGAATACATACACGGACAATATAGTTACAGGAATATCCGTGGCTGCTCTTCATCTATACCTACACGTCAGAGGGATCTAAATCCTAAAGACATCTGGAGATAAAAAATTACTAGCTATGTAATGCATCCTTCTCTAACTTCTCTTTTGCAACAAATGCATATTAATCATCTTCAATGAGCAGAAGAATCACAATAATAATCATTATGATGCTTGGAACTTTTGTGAAATGGTACTGAATGTTCTGCACCAAGAACAACATAAATTGACCAACAAAACATGATGTTGCAAGATGTTATAGCTTATTGTTCCTAATCTCCGCATGAGCAAACCCCATGTTCAATATGGTGAAATCTATTAGTGTCCTTAAGAATAATCTCCCTCTCAGTGATGGTCGATCGAAATGAGTTTGGCAGCATGATGGCAGTCTCCACACATCCTGAGGTTCATTGCTATCCTTATAGGTGTCCCTGGCCTGGTGTTTATAAGAACAAATGCAATAGCCAGCTTTTCACTGTGCACCGAAAGGTGGCCTTCCTTGTCTTCCTCCTCAACATCATCAGTAGCAGCAACAGACCCCAAATCCTTCATTCTTCCAAATAAAGCCTCCAGTTTCTCATATATCTTTTCAGACTGCGGATGCGATGTGTCACCTACATATGAAATGTATGGACCCTATTTCCTAACTTGACATTACTACAACCTGGTACTTTCTTGATGCCTTTGCTCAGCATTACCCTCCTCACTGACATGACTTCTCCCCATCTTCCTGCTTTTGCATAAATATTGGATAAAAGAACATAATATCCTGATTGAGTAGGAACCAATTTAAACAAATTATCTGCAGCAATCAACCCAATTTCCATATCAGAATGAACCTGACAAGCACCTAGCAGAGCTCCCCAAACTCTCTCGTATGGCTCAACGGGCATCCTTATGATGAAACCATAAGCTTCCTCCACGCATATCATAGCATTCCAAGAGATTAAACCTTTCTTAGGCATATCATCAAAGACTTTCTTTATAAATGTGATATTTTCCGATGCCGTATTCTCCGTGGCTGGCAAAATGGTTGCCATAGTTCCTGCATCAGGCTTTGGTCTCCCAACTGTCACCATCTCCTTGCAGACCTCAATCGCACGGTCTAAAAGCCCTCCATGAGCAAACCCAGCAATCATTGCATTCTATGACACTGAATCGCGATGCGACATTTCTCCAAATACCCTGAAAGCATCACCCGAGCATGCACACAGAGAATACATTGTAATTAATGTATTACCCACGACGAGGTTCGAGTCGAGCCCAAGCTAGCCAACTATAGCGTGAACTTGGCGACCGACAGCGAGCTCTCCAGAGCCAGAGCAGGCCTTGAGAGCGCAATGTTATGACTGTTTTGTTCGCAGTCTATTATATTTTTCACTTTTTGAGTATGTAAATGGGATGCCAACCCCATGTCTTTTGTATATTTTTTGGTGTCTTTTAATTTCCTTCAATAGCTCCTTGCGAAGCAACCTTGGGATCGCAATATTAGTGTCGTCGCAACACTAGTTTGGGTTTTTCCCCGCACGTGCCTATAAAACTCATGGGCCAAAATCCAAACGAGGCTTACTTTCAAAACGTAACGCCCCACAAGACCTTTGAACCCCCCTGGGTTGCAGAATTGGGGATGCTCATACTTAGTAATATAGGAGAACTATCGAGAAGCATTAAGTGAGCCAGCTTCGCAACCGAAGTGCCACTGGTTCAATGGTGTTCATTTTGCCCTCGATAGCTATCCTGCCCCTTTAATTTCTTGTCATTGGCATGTCTTGTAACTTCTTTTCCAACTAATAGAGAATCGTAAACTTGTTTGCCATACATTGTATTTTGCTTGTCTTTGCTTTGTCGCAATCCAAAACAGGTGCATCGCTTGTGAAGCGAACGGCTGACTTAACTTTGCTACTTGAAAGTTGAGTGTTGCGCGGTCTTTGTCTATCGCAAAGACTTAGTCCGTGACAAGTGGTTTCAGAGCGGGTCGACAAGAGCAACATCCTTGCGAAAATGGGGCGCCATAAGCAAGGCGGGGAGACAAGTCAAGCGGCAAATACAGCAGATTTGGGCAAAGGACCAGCGGTGCTGATTAAGGAGCCACATCTGAGCGATTCTGAAAGGCATCGAAGTAACAGAGAGCGGCTTGATGATATGGAGAGACACATCTCGCAACTAAGTGCCAGTGTTGCTCAAATATACACTCTCGGCGATAGGGTGGATCGCTTGGAGGCGTATCAGCAGCACATCGACGACGAGGTCGAGACGTTGCGAGACAACACCAAGGAAGCTGTCCAACACCTCAAGGAGCAGCTAGCGGACCACTCCGCAAGGGTGACGGTACTCACGAGAGCCATGAGCACCGTGCAACCTGCCGCGCACACAGAGGGACATTCTGGAAGGGTCAGAGTGCCAGAACCGCACTGCTACAAGGGCGTAAGAGATGCCAAAGAGTTGGAGAACTTTCTCTTCGATGTTGAGCAATACTTTCGGGTGGTGCGACCGGACTCGGAAGAAACCAAAGTCACCTTCGCAATGATGTACCTCGACGGGGATGCCAAGCTGTGGTGGCGGACTCGTTATGAGGACATCCAAGGTGGCCGCTGCAACATCAATACTTGGGAGGATCTGAAAAGGGAGCTGAAGGTGCAGTTCCTTCCTGAAAATGTGGAGTTCATCGCAAGACGGAGTTTGCGACATCTCACACAGACGGGGTCGATTTGAGAATATGTCAAGCAATTCTCGACGCTCATGTTGGACATTCGAGACATGTCGGAGAAGGACAAGCTTTTTCACTTCTTGGAAGGCTTGAAGCCTTGGGCACAAACATAGTTGCGACGTCGGGACATTCCTGACTTAGCGGCGGCCCAAGCTGCGGCGGAGTGCTTGACGGATTATTCAACCCCTGAAAATCCAAAGAAGAAACCTTCGATGAGCAATGCAAAGCCCCAAAGGCCGAAAGGCAAAGGGGTGATGCAAAGCGAGAAGAAGGGATCTTGGCAAAAGGGTGCGAAACCGAGCAAGAGTCCCGAGAAGGGGTGTTTCCTATGCGGAGGGCCGCATTTTGTGAAGAATTGCCCGCAAAGGAAGTCGCTCAATGCAGTGCAAGCCCAAGAGCAAAGTTCGGATAGCGACGATGAGAAGTCGACGGAGGGCCCTCGCATGGGGGCATTGCGGCTTCTAAATGCACTCAAGGCTCAAGTGGGGGAGAAGCGGAAGTCTTTGCCTTCAAAGAACCGAAAGCCTAATGAGCTAATGTTCGTCGACATTGAGCTCAATGGAAAGTCGACGAAGGCGTTGGTTGACACTGGTGCCACTCATAACTTCATAGCGGACCATGAAGCACAACGACTTGGGTTGCTCCTTTCAAAGGACTCAAGTCAAATGAAGGCGGTGAATTCGAAGTCTCAACCAATCGCCGGGCAAGCGAAGGACGTACATGTTGCGGTTGGGTCTTGGAAGGGCAAGGCCAATTTCATGGCGGTTCCTTTGGATGACTTCCAAGTCATTCTTGGGATGGAATTTCTGCAAACGGCGAGAGGAGTGCCAATGCCGTTTTTGAATGCTCTTTGCATGATGGGGGATGAGTCCCCTTGTGTCGTCCCGGTGGCGAAGACAACGACAAAGGAGACAAAGCAACTTTCAGCACTTTAGCTGAAGAAGGGTGTCAAGAAGGGGGAGCAAACCTTCTTGGCGGCCTTGAAGCTTGAGGCGGATCCTTTGGAGAATGGCCCAATTCCTTTTGGGGTCGCAAGGGTTTTGAAGGAGTTTGGGGATGTCATGCCGCCCGAATTGCCAAAGACCTTGCCTCCTCGGCGAGCGGTGGATCACAAGATCGAGTTGGAGCCAGGGACAAAGCCTCTAGCCCGTGCACCATATCGCATGTCTCCTCCGAAGTTGGCGGAACTTCGGAAGCAACTTGATGAGTTGCTTAAAGGCGGGTTGATCCGTAGCTCAAAGGCACCGTTTGGGGCGCCGGTGCTATTTCAAAAGAAGCATGATGGAAGTCTACGACTATGTGTAGACTATCGCGCCTTGAACAAAGTGACGATAAAAAACAAGTACCCAATCCCTCTCATTGCGGACTTGTTTGATCAACTTGGAGGAGCGCGGTACTTCTCCAAATTGGACTTGTAGTCGGGGTATTGGCAAGTCAGAGTTGCGGAAGGCGATGAAGCAAAGACAATGTGTGTGACACGTTATGGCGCATTCGAATTCTTGGTGATGCCATTCGGTTTGACGAATGCCCCTGCAACCTTCTGTACACTCATGAACCAGTTGTTCCATGAGTATCTTGACAAGTTCATGGTGGTCTACCTCGACGATATCGTGGTGTACAGCAAGACGTTGGAAGAGCACATCCAACATCTCAAAGCCATCTTCAAAGTGCTAAGGGAACACTCCCTCTTTGTGAAGAAGGAGAAGTGCTATTTTGCACAAGAGGAAATCATGTTCCTTGGACACCAAGTTGGCGGATGACACATTCGCATGGACAAGGAGAAAGTTCGTGCCATTTATGATTGGCAAGCCCCTTCGAAGGTAACAGAACTTCGCTCATTTTTGGGGCTTGTCAACTATTATCGGCGGTTCATCGCAAGCTACTCGCGGAGGGCTGCGCCGCTGACTGATTTGCTAAAGAAGGACCGCTCATGGGAGTGGTCTAGCAAATGTCAAGAGGCCTTTGCTGATTTGAAGAGAGCGGTGATGGAGGAACCCGTATTGTAGTTGTCGAACTACTCCATTCCGTTTGAAGTTCACACGGATGCGTTGAATTATGCCATCGGAGGAGTTCTTATGCAAGAAGGACATCCGGTTGCCTATGAAAGCCGCAAGTTGAATGATACGGAGCGGAGGTATACGGTGCATGAAAAGGAGATGACGGCGGTCGTACATTGCCTTCGTGTTTGGAGGCATTATCTCCTTGGGTCTCGCTTTGTTGTGAAGACCGACAATGTGGCCTTTGAGTTACTTTCAAACTCAAAAGAAGCTCTCTCCAAAGCAAGCAAGATGGCAAGACTTCTTGGCGGAATTCAACATGGTTTTGGAATATAAACCAGGTCGAACAAATCAAGTTGCAGATGCCTTAAGCCGCAAGGCAGAATTGGCTACTCTCAAAGCGGTGGCAAACGAGAGTATAAGCCAAGTGCAAGCGTCGCTTTTGAAGAAGATTCGCGAGGGGATGCAAAGTGATCCGATGGCAGAGTCCCTCAAGAAGCTTGTAGATGAAGGCAAGACGCGATGGTTTTGGGTCCAAGAGGGACTCATCATGACAAAAGGAAATCGCGTGTACGTGCCACGGGCGAACAATTTGCGAAGAGAACTGCTCAAAGAGTGTCATGACACCTTGTGGGCAGGTCATCCGGGCATACATCGGACCTTGGCTCTTGTGGAAAGAGCGTATTATTGGCCAAAGATGGGGGAAGACGTCGAAGAGTACATGCGCACTTGTCTCATTTGCCAACAAGACAAGGTGGAGCGCGCGAAGCCTTGTGGGTTGTTGGAACCACTCCCCGTTCCTGAGCGGCCATGGGAAAGTGTCTCTTTGGACTTCATTTCGAGCTTGCCAAAGGTCGGGGACATTGGCTCAGTGTTGGTGGTAGTGGATCGGTTCTCAAAGTATGCGACTTTCATACCAGCTCCGCTGCATTGCACCGCTAATGAAGCAGCTCGTTTGTTCCTAAGGCATGTGGCCAAGTATTGGGGAGTTCCACAAAATATCGTGAGCGATAGGGATCCTCGGTTCTTGGGTTGATTTTGGACGGAGTTGTTCAAACTCTTGGGGTCAAAACTCTTCTTCTCCACAAGCCTTCATCCCCAAACTGATGGCCAAACGGAGAGAATAAATGCTCTTCTTGAGCAATACTTGCGGCACTTTGTTAGTGCCAATCAGCGAGATTAGGTCAAGCTACTTGACATTGCCCAATTCTCGTACAACTTGCAGCGGAGCTCTGCATCCAACAAAAGTCCCTTCGAAGTTATCATGGGACAACAACCTTCCACACCGCATACCTTGGTGGTGGGTTACACAGGCAGCAGCCCTTCGGCATATCACCTTGCCAAAGAGTGGCATCGGAATGTGGAGATTGCCAAAGCCTATCTTGAGAAGGCAGCACAAAAGATGAAGAAGTGGGCGGACAAGAATAGAAGGCCGCGAGACTTTAAGAAAGGCGATTTGGTGCTGGTCAAGCTTCAACCGGCATCGCTCAAGTTCTTTCGCAAGGTGCACAAAGGACTTGCTCGCAAATATGAAGGCCCCTTTCCTGTCATCAACAAAGTAGGCAATGTGTCCTACCGAGTGCAACTCCCCGCTTGGCTTAAAATCTATCCGGTTTTCCATGTGAGTTGCCTCAAACCGTATCATGCCGATCGCGAAGACCTTTCTCGCAATGTGTCAAGCCGGCCAAACCCCACAACGGCGTCGCTTGAAAGGCAGGTTGACACCATCTTAGCGGACAGAGTGCGAACTCTACCCAATGGAGCAACGGAGACCGAATACTTGGTCAAATGGAAGAATCTTCCAATGTCTGAAGCAAGTTGGGAACTTGAAGAATCTCTGCGACATGAAGAAGACAAAGTTCAAGCCTACCGGAAGAAGAACTTGGCGAGCACGTCAAGATGAAGACAAACATCACTTGGTAGCAGCCGAAGATCACCTCGACGAGGACGCCGAGAGTCTAAGTGGGGGAGTCTGTTAGGACTGTTTTGTTTGCAATGTCAGTCCTATTGTATTTTTCGCTTTTTGAGTATGTAAATGGGATGCCAACCCCATGTCTTTTGTATGTTTTTGGGTGTCTTTTGGTTTCCTTCAAGAGCTCCTTGCGAAGCAACCTTGGGATCGCAATATTAGTGTCGTCGCAACACTAGTTTGGGTTTTTTCCCACACATGCCTATAAAACTTATGGGCCAAAACCCAAACGGGGCTTACTTTCAAAACGTAATGCCCTACAAGACCTTTGAACCCCCTAGGTTGCAGAATTGGGGATGCTCATACTTAGTAATATAGAAGAACTATCGAGAAGCATTAAGTGAGCCAGCTTCGCAACCGAAGTGCCACTGGTTCAATGGTGTTCATTTTGTCCTCGATGGCTATCTTGCCCCTTTAATTTTTTGTCGTTGGCATGTCTTGTAACTTCTTTTCCAACTAATAGAGAATCGTAAACTTGTTTGCCATACATTGTATTTTGTTTGTCTTTGCTTTGTCGCAATCCAAAACAGGTGCATCGCTTGTGAAGTGAACGGCTGACTTAACTTTGCTACTTGAAAATTGAGTGCCGCGCGGTCTTTGTCTATCGCAAAGACTTAGTCCGTGACAGTAAGGATAAGTGTAGTGATTCGGCTTCGCATTAATTTGGACTCCGACGGTAACCGAAGACGATAGGCAACTTCTCCAACCTTCTCCACTATTTGATATGGTCCATAGTACCTTGCTGCCAACTTGAAATTCGGTCTGATCTGCATAGTGGACTATCTATAAGGTTGTAGCTTAAGGTAAACTCAATCACCGCTTTGGTTTTGCTTCTCTGTTCTGTGTCTATCCGCAATTCTGGTCTCAAGTGTAGAGTTCAAACTACTATGGAAATTTATGTTATACCACCATTTAGCCAATGACCACTAGTGAGCACATTTTTTTTTTTGGTTTGGAGCTAGTTATGTAGCACAAGTAAGATTCAAGGCAAGCATTCACTCGCTTCTTTTGGCCGTTGGATTGTGGGTGATAGGCGGTACTGAAATGCAATGAAGTGCCTAATCGACAGAATAGCTCCTTCCAAAATTTATTTTGAAAAATAGATCCCCTGTCACTAACAATGGTGGAGGGCAATCCATGTAATCAATAAATATACCAATTGAAAATTTTGCCACTTGTGGAGCTGTGAATGAATGAGCTAATGCTATAAAGTGGGCATATTTACATAATCTATCTACCACAACCCAAATGACTTTCTTACCCTAAGATTTTGGCAGCCCTTCGATAAAATTCATAGAAATATCAACCCAAAGTTGAGTTGAAATTGGCAAAGGTTGTAGCAAACCGTTCGGATGTATATTTGTATGCTTATGCCTTTGGCAAATGTCACACCGCTGAATATAGTCAATGATTTGTTGTTTCATTTTAAGCCAATAAAAGAACTGCTTCACCCTTTGATTTGTAGCTTGTATACCTGAATGTTCACCCATAAGAGAGGCATGGAGAGCTTTAATAACTTGTATGCAAGTATTTGATTCAGCCCCAATATAAATCCTACCATGGAACTTGATTACTCCTTGAGATAATGTATAAGCGTCATGAGTGCTTGTGATAGCCAATTTAGGGAGTAGTTCGGATGCAAGAGGGTCTTGCAAATACGAACTAGAAAGTTCCTCTAACCATCCTAGAGTGGCACTAGTGATAGTGGACAAGGAGCTAGATAGCTCGGGTAGTCGCGAGAGGGCATCAGCGGCCTTATTCAATTTGCTTTGCTTGTAACGCAACTCATAGTCGAACCAGAGCACTTTAGAGAGTCATTTTTGTTGCAAGGATGTGTGCAATTTTTGTTCCAAGAAATACTTGATACTATGGTGGTCCGTTTGTATCACAAAGTGAGTACCTTCCAAAGTGCATCTTCCACCTTGTAATGACTATAACAATAGCAAAGAGCTCTCTTTTGTAGACTAAATAAGACCTACATTTTGGTCCTAATGCCATACTAAAATAGGCTATAGTATGTCCCAATTGTTGTAAAATAGCCCCCACACCGACTCCACTAGCTTTCTAATTCAAATTGTTTTGAAAAATCTGGGAGGGCGAGGATGGGTGTGTTGACTATAGCAAATTTGAGAATTTGGAATGTCTTTTCAACACCTTCAGTCTACAGGAAGGAGTCTTTCTTTAAAAGATCGATTAGAGACTTAGCAATTAGCCCATAGTCATTTACAAACTTTTTATAATAGCCAATGAGTCCTAGGAAACCCCTCAATTGCTTCAATATCCTTGGAATTTGCCAATTAAGCATGCATTGTATTTTAAGAGGACTCGCCGCTACTCCATGTTCCAATATAATATGCTCAAGGTATTCAATCTTTTTTACTACTATAACACACTTGGAAAGTTTGGCAAAGAATGAGTTATCCTTCATATTTTTAGAACTTGCTCAAGATGATGTAAATGAGATTCTAATGCAGGGCTATATATCAAAATGTCATCGAGGAATACTAATACAAACCTCCTGAGTAATGGCTGAAAGGGAGAGTCCATGAATCATGAGTGACTTGAAGGTCGCCAAGGTATTACAAAGTCCAAATGACATGACTCGAAACACATAATGGTCGAAATGAGTTCGGAAAGCCATTTTTTCAATGTCTTGTGGGTGGATTCTGATTTGGTGGTACCCTGACCTCAAGTTCAACTTTGAGAAAATTTTAGCCCCATGCAATTCATCTAGTATCTCTTCTATAATTGGAATAGGATACTTATCCTTGATGGTGAGATCATTGAGTTTTTGATAATCTACACATATCCTCTAACTACCATCCTTCTTTTTGACCAAGAGTATACGAGACGAGAATGGGCTATGACTTGGTTGTATCACTCGATTTCTCAACATTTCTTGCACAATTTCTTCCACAACAGCTTTTTGAGCAAAAAGAACTCAGTAGGGCCTCAAATTGGGTGGAGTTGCATTAGCTTTCAAGTGAATATGGTGATCTTGGGACCTAAGCAAAAGGAATTGGTTTGGCTCTGAAAATACATTATTGTAGTGAGCTAAAAATGTTTTAAAGGGCTGTGTAACTTGAGGAGCAACAAATTGGGCCTCAACGCCTAATGAGTAGATCTGTGCGAGGAAGGCATAATGTCCCTTCTTGAGTAATTTGTGGACTGATGCTTTTGAAGCTAGTTAACATGTTGACTCCGATTGAGTACCTACAAGTGTGATTTCTTGTCCATCCTTATGGAAAGAGAGTTTGAGTGTGATAATATCAAAGACAATAGAGCTATAATGCTTCATCCAATCCACTCCTAGGATCATATCACATCCACCTAACTGGAGAACCCTCATATCGGTTTGGAATTGATGCCCTTGCATGGTCCACAATAGGTTAGAGCATTTTGAGGCACTCACTATCCTTTGCCCATTAGCCACCATGACATAAAGTGGTGTAGTAGTTTCAAAACCACCATGATCTTCTTGCATGGCATGTGGATATATAAAGCTATGTGTGCTTCCACTATCGATTAATATGCAAAGCTTTCTTTTATTAAGATACCCCTGGATTCATATAGTGCTAGGTGAAGAGATTCCTTCCAAGGCATATAATAGATTTCCATTTTAGATTCAGCTTGTATCCCACATCCAACATAACAATTTCTGCCTCATCTTCCTCTTCTATGTCCTCTTCCTACAAGTTAATCATGAATAATTATTGCTTAGCACAATGATGCCCTTCCTTGTATACTTCATCACAATTATAGCATAAGCATTTATCCCTTCTCACTTTCATCTCAGCATAAGAGAGTTTTTGAATAGGCGGATATGCCAAGTTTGACCTTTGTTGTCCTTGTATGGATTCCTTAATAGTAGTTGTCCCTACGGATGGGGCTGATGCGAGGGGAGGGGCTGTGGAGCTCTTCGGGTTGGAGTGAGTGCTAGTATAGGCACTTAGGCTGCCAATGGTTGGACCATAAGAAGGTGCAAACGGTCGAGTATAGGTAGAACTAACATTTACCACTCTCTTGGCCTTGATACTTGAGTTTTAGCAATAAAAACTGCATGCTGAATGTTTGAATGTGTAGCATATGTACCATAGGCTTGATATCCTCCTGGAGTCTGCTGATGAAGCTTTGGATGAAATGGTCTTCGGTGAAGAATCTATTCTTAATCAGCATTAGTGACTTCAACTCCTCAAAACACTCTTGATAAGCAGTAACCAAGCTTTCCTGTCTACTTTTCCTAAAACGTTGTCATATCCCAAATCATCAAACCTTAGATATAGATCCTCCTCAAACTCTTCCCATACTAATATGTCCTTGGATCCTTAGCAATCATGGAACCACGCTTCAGCCTTGTTCTCCAAATAGAGGGAAGCATATAGGTACCCTTTGGTCCTCTGGAATTGTAGTGAACATGAAAAATCGTCTGCATTTCCTGCACCATGCCCTTGGACTCCATCAAAATGTGGCAAGTCTACCTTGGATATTTGAACTACTATGCTAGCTCCACTCTGAATTGCCTTTAGACAAAAATGCCCTTTCTAATCAGCACTGTCCCCTCTCTATAGTGGATAGTTGTATGAAAATTTCTAAGCAGTCACAGATTGGAATTGTGAGGTAACCTTGGCTTCACCCTCATTCTCCCTAAAATGTAGTTCGTTGAGTCCCCTAAATAGAGCCTCGATTTGCGAGCATACTTATGACTGAAATTATTCCATCGACTCCTTCATAGAATTAGAATGAACTTAAAATTGTGTAACAACCCAACCTTAAAAAATTAATTAATTAAAAATTTTATGGGCACGACATGGTCGACCATACTGTGGCCGGCCTTGTACCCATGCAGCTGCATGAGCAGCTTGCGTGGAGGTTGCCACATGCCCCACTGCCATTGCCACAGCTAATCAGATGCGGCCAGCTAGTGCGACGAGCCCCGCCGCTGCAGTTGTGGCCTCCCTCCCCACTGCCTCTCTCTCTCCCTCTCTTTCTTCTCTTCCCTCTCACTCTTTTGGTCTCTCTCTCACTCTCCTCTCTCTCAAACACACACACTCTCTCTCTCTACCATCGTCACCTCCACTGATGCCAATGTGCCTCATCCCTCTCTCTCTCTTTCTCTCCTCCTCTCTCTCTCTCTTTCTTTCCCTTTCTTTCTCTCTTAGGTTCGCCGGAACCGAGTAGCCGGCGGTCGGCCACTGTATGGCTAGTAGCGGTCGAGCACCTCCCCGCTAGCTCGGTCCCCTCCCCTCCCTTCCCTTCCCTTCTCTTTCTTTTTCTCTTCTCTTCTTCTTCTTTGGTTTCTCTTCCTCTTCTGTAATAGTGCTAGGCTCGGCTCAGCACTATAGTCGGCCCAACACTGTAGCAAGAGAAGGTTGCTCCCTCTTGTTATTTTTTTATTAATTATATTTTTTTTCAAAAATTAAGGTAAATTAGTTTTAGATAATTTACACTCACTAGTATAATTATTAGCTAAGCATTTTAGTATAATTAATACATGTAGTCTTATTAACTATAATTATAAATATTTGCATATAAATTTTTATTATCTATTAGATTAATACATGTAGTCTTATTAATAATAATTTTATATTTATATTTATATTTATATTTATATTTATATTTATATTTTATACAACTAATTTTAGTACCTTATTATTGTCTACTACTTTGTATAAAATGGAATATTAAGCTTGCATATTATTTTTGTATAATTGGATAATGACTATTTTGCGTATAATTTATGATTAATTAAATAAGAGTAGGTATTACAAAATACTTATGAATAATATTATTTTTATAATTATATTTTTATTAAATCATATATATAATCGTTGTTGGTTAACAAAAAATAGATAAATTACTATATACTTATTACTTATTCTATAATTAGCAAACTAGGATTTTTATTAAATAAATATAAATTATGGTAATAGCATATTAATATTATCACAATTAAATTTATCATATGAATCTAATTAATTTTAAAACCTAATAAAATATTATATTTTATTCGAATGGATTATAATCGGATAAATGACTAACTTTATGTTACTAAAATATTTTTGAACTCCGAAACCCCTTATTTGAGACCCTAGGGACTTTACTAGTGATGAATGACAGTTGATTTATAGATGTGAGGGATATGTGTGTTGGGTCTTCTGATCAGATGGTGAGTAGTCTTATTTTCTGAACGTCTTTCTCAAATTAGGATTTATTATATAATTATATATATGCATATTTTAGCCTCCAACATAATTATAGATGATTTCAGTCGATCATATTTTATCATGTATTTAATAAGACTGATTTTAGATGAGTATGATGGTGATATATAGAGATGATTAAAGATGACTATATGTTGAGATAATCTCTAGCATGAGTATGTATGTGATACATGCATCATTGGTAATTTCATTGCATTATATACTTCTTTTAACTCTTACCACCTAAATTCCTAATACGCATGACTTGTTATAGTAATGGATAAAATACATATGATTTATCATTTAGAAGGAAATTATTAAATCTGATTGATATGATAGTTGGTAGAAAGCATGAGGATTTTCAAGTGGGTGCGAGGGTTAGGGCGTGTTTAGAAATGATTGATTGCTCAATATAGTCGTGATCCTGTGACCTTATGTCCGAGGTCAGTAGTCTGTGTAAGCAGAAGACATTCAGATATATGCCGTTCGCTAGGGTATATGTGGTGAGTTATCCTCATATGGTTTCTATTAGCTAGTTGGGTATTCGGGTCTGAATGATGATGATACCCTTAACAGTTGGTAGGGTATGATTATATGATTGAGGTACCCTTAACAATTGGCAGAGTATGATTTGAGCCTTCGGGCTGGATTATAAGATTAGGTACTAGGTGTTGACTGTGCATAGTGGGTCTAATATGATGATATTATACCGAGATATCGGTGATGATTGTGATACTGAGAATTACATATAATTATTGAGTAGTTATCATGTTTTAGATATCATTGCATTTGATATCATGATATGGTCATAGTTGGCATGCATCATATATGTTATATTTAAGAGTAATACAAAGATAGTATGACATAGAGATTTATTTATATATTGTCGAGAGTTGTATTCTTGATTAGTTATAATATGATATCTACTATAAATCTGAGATTATTGAGGACTTGTTTATATGAGCCATAGCATGATGCTTCTTTCTGATTCATATTATCTAGTACATGATTTACTCTTTGTTTGACATCACTAATTCGAGGTAAGGTCTATTTACTAAGTCTTTTGCTCATAACTCTCTTTATTTCTTTTCTAACCCCCTTAGATATATGGTATGTGATAGCGACTTGAGATATTCTGAGAAGATATTTAGAGCGATGATGAGGTGAGCTATAGATGCGAGGCGGTATAGATGATAGTTTATATAAAAGTTGAGTTATACTATTTTTTAATATTTGTACTTTATTATATTAGACGATGATTTGTATAATATAGGTCGAATTATGGTGTACTCATATTTTAGTGATTTTAAGTTGTATCTTGATAGTTTGTCGTAGCTTGTGAGGATCTTGCCATATTATATAGCTGCCTAGTATGGTTGTTGTGGACTTGGATATTCATATGTTAACTAATTTATCTTGGTGATGTCATAATTTATTTTGTGATGGATTATGTGTGCACAGGGGTGTATCTGTGCGTGATGGGCCCCGCCCGACCTATCGCGTGCGCCGTGCGTGTTGTGTGGGCGCGTGGGCTAGATCATGGATCCTTTGCTCGTTGCTGCGGGATAGCTTCGCCATTGTCGCCAATTTGGTCACTTAGGCCATCTTGCTAGAAGCTCCTCACGCAGCAGATGATGAATTATCTGCTCTAATACCAAGTGTAGCAATTGGGATTGCTAGGATAGAGAATGATGTTCTAATTGGCAAAATTGCACTCGATTTCACTCGCAATTAGCCTAACAGAAGATGGATTGAAAGTTTGCCCCTTCTCCGAGCTGAAATAGGAAGCTAATCTCCATTAACTTTTTAGTTGCAATTGAAATGGGGTTTTCTAATGTATATACTCAGATCCCCTTTTCTCCTTAGAACGACCACCAATCGGACCCTAACCATCTCACATGCTCAGCATGAGATGACTTAAGGGTCTCTTGGAAACAACTCGACTGATACATGGCTAAAATGAAAAAAATAGTCCCTCGCATCGCTGATACAAATTTATTTGCAAAAACCATCGTCTTCTTCCCAAACGTTGCTTCTCTTCTCTCGCTAAGGCCATGACAAATAAAGTGGGTTTCTTGGAGGTGCGGGGAAACGGGAGGGTGAATCTCATCAACTTGGTTGAGCTATAAGAGTTTTCTCCATTGCAACCTGAGATAATTCAACATTTCAATACTAGTCTCCAGCTTTTGTTTTCAAACAACATAGCAATAAGAAGTATAATTAGGGATGAAAATTGATCCGATATGGATTAGATAGGGCTCAACTCACCTCCAAATTAAAATTTTTGGTTCGAATATAAATTTAGAGACGAATTGGATGGATAATAAAAATTTTTATCATATACTAACTAAATAGATAAGAATATAAATTGAAGGCTCTTTATTTTGAGAGAAAGCCCATGGGTAAGAACATTTTGTTAACATTCAGAGATTACAAATGCAACCTAATATACAAATGAGGGGAATAGAGTGATGATTCTTTAACATAAGCTCCAAAATTAGCCTATACTAAGCAGCACTCTAAGTAAAGTAAGCATTAAGTCTAAGAGAACTATAGGACAATAAAAGAAGTACAACCTTAAAGGGTTCATAGAGCAAAGGGTCTCAAGTCATCCTTAGACTCCATTGTGATTCGCCAATCTAAGACACGGCCCTATGAAGCACCTAAGGTTGAAAATCAAAGTTCACCAACCTACAATGGGAAAGAAAATAAACCAACTATTCTAAAAGCCTAGCACCAAAGGCTAGACAATGAAAAATAAAATAAAAACTCCCACAAAACAATACCTGGTGAAAGAGGTAGAGCATCGAATATCAATGACCACCACCTACAATAGTAATGGGAGGAACAAGTGAAAAGGGCGCGAGCTCAAGGCAGACCAAAAAAACCATAACTTAACCTAAGCCAAGCCAAACCGACACCAATAAGGCTGGGCCAAACTAGTCCCCATCTGATCTTGATCGACTCCAAAACCAAGTTAAGAAGCCAAAGTAAAACTCTGACCAATCTCCTAAGCTGTGAGATTAGGGGAGAACTCAACCACTGTCGATGGAAAGGAGCTAATAAAAACTTTAACAAAAACCTCAAACCTAAAGAGAGCAAGTCGACCTAGAGGAATAGGATTTGCTTGATGCTCGACTAGTGCTGACGAAACGTAACAACAACAAGGGAGATGGTGTAGTGGTCCGAGCCAAACCTCTAGTCAAGCAAAATGTGGAGGGAGAAGGTGAAGGGTGAAGGATAAAGTTGATAAGCACAGAGGAGGAGAGGGAAAGGAGAGTGGTGGAGCTATTGGAAACAATGTGGAAGAAACGTGAAATAGGGGAAGAGAAGAGGAGTTGGAGTAGAGATAACCTCTTAATAAGGGAGGAAAATCCTCCTCCCTCGGCTAGGAGAGAGAGAGGAAGAAGGAGCTGATGAGAAAGTGCCTTTTAGGAGAGGGAAGGAAGCCATGGCCGAAACCCTAACAAAGTTAGGATCAGACCTACTAAAACAACAAATTTTCACTAAGTTTGATAACAAAAACCAAACAAACCTTATAAAAGATTTTGTAATTAATCATAATGTCACTAAACTAACCAAACCAACAAATTTCACTTAAACAACAAAATCAAGAAACCTAAACAAAGTTTCATTAAACTAAATAAACCAAACAAAATTTCATTGACCATCATAACAACCAAATTCGACTACATTTTTTTTCGTTGTTTATCAAATAATATATGTATCGAATAATTCTAGCTGGACTCTTTGAACTATTGTCTATTTCAATATATACCTTGAATTCCTATTTGGTACCATAGAACACCTAATTATTGAAAGTTTCACAAATCTCCTTTATGTTAGTTCGTCGTTATGCTTTTCATCCATAAGATGTTTGCAAGGAAGATGATGGAGGCCAAAAAGTTGCTGACATTATAAGGGATTGGGTGAAATAGATTGTGAGAGTTAAGGAAGAAGGCATCAAGCAAGTTAGTGAAGAGGCCCGGAGGGATGGACCCTTGAAAGTTATTAAAGAGAAGATCAAAGTAGAGGAGGGAGGGCAAGACAAGGATGACACAGGGTAAAGCACTAATGAAGCGATTATTGCTCGGGTCGAGTTCATGGAGGAGCTTGAGGCCCTTCCTTATTTTGACAAGTTAAGGAGAAGAGCTTGGTCGGGTTCTTTATCTAAAACACGAATTATGATATGAATCAAAACCTTTATGGTTTAATAATCTTGAATTATTCAAAATATTATAAACCAAAGCTTCACGGACACCAGAATTGAGAAGTGAGAGCTAAGCCATTTTGCTAGTTTGCTTACTTTAATGCTCTAAAGAAGATCTCAATCAAGTTGTTGTCATTGATCGCCAGAATGGTCGACAACATAAATTCAATCACATTGAGGCCGGTTCGAAGCCAATCTCTCTCAAAGTTCCTCACATATTGCAAAGCAAAGCAGACAATATCCATGTCTTAGTTTTGCATAATTATCCAAATAATAAGTAGAATTTAATGTTCATATCACTTAACAAGTGAATTTACCACCTAAAACTAGTTCCTTGTAAGTGGTTTTCTTATAGCCACTTAGGTTCTTATGAAACTAATAACAAAGTTGCAAAAAAATAAAATAAAACATTAGAGATTTAAAGGAGTAGTTTTTGAATGTCTAGGTGCTGAGAGGTAGCTCTAAAATATTGCGTGACAGGGAGAGAAGAACCCAATCCTTCAACGTTGGTGGTACCCATGGCTACCATTTTCCTGCTTCTAATTTCAATATTATAGGTTAAACAGTTGCTTAGATTTGGAGATGGAATCAAGGCGAAAAGTTTGGTTAGGTTCTTTGTTTGCTTATTACGTATTCATTTTCCAACAAGCACAAGTAGAACAGAAGTTCACCACAAAACCATCTATGTGGGAGGATACTAACCTAAATGGCCATCTTAGGCATAGAAAGAAAATGCATGATGGAAGGTGTCTAGGATGATGATGCAAAAATTATTGGAGTAAAGATGGATGAAGGCTAGGTCAGCGAGGTCAAGGGGGAGATCAGCTGGGTGGTACCTGGCAAGATCTTTTTTGTTGAGGTTGATGCAGACAATCAAAAGGAAGGCTCATTGAACATGCCAAAGTAGGAGCAGTGAGCACACATCAGAACCTATTATAAGTCCAATATATAATTCACAAAAATAAAAAAATATTTTATTACCCCTTATAAGCCTCCCATCATAAGTAGAAGGGTATTACTATATTTTTAATTTTTTATTAACGATGTTAGGGAGATTAGAAATTTTTAATAGTAAGTTTACTCGTGTGTGTGGAAATAGGTGATACAAAGAGTCTAAATAAAATTATCTCTATATACATTCAAGCACTAAAACCAATAGAATGTATGTATTTACATCAAAACGTACTAGCCACCATGTATTAAAAATTCAAGAGTTCATAAAGACCTATCTATCCCTCAGCATATGTTGTTGTCGTCGTTACAACTACCGGGGGTGGTACTGCTTCATGACCTCTTGCTTTCCCTCTTATTCTCACTCTGCCTCTACCTTGATCACGTAATAGTACTAACACAGCTACTGGATATGGTGCCTCATATGTTAGCACAATGTCATCCGCCAGGGGAGGTTGTGATGGCCGCAGCAATGCAAGACAAATGATGTCTAATGCACTGAAGGAGGTGGTGATGACTGATGCACCATAAGAGTTAGTTGTGTGATGCCTAAGTATATATGTCAAGACACATATTCCCGTATTGTCCTTGTCGATGCTTCACCATCACTATTACTCTATACCGTTAATGTATTCTTACCAGTATAATAAATATCTAATAAAAATAGAACATATATATATATATATATATATATATAGCAGATTAGTAAAAGTTATTTTTTTAAAAGGAAAATGATGAATAGAAATAAAACATAACATATCGCAACCTCAATAGTTGTACTATGGATAGAAATAGAAAGTCATGTGATTCCCCTATACTACTAATTCATATAGGGATCACTGTAACCCATACCTGCTACCATAGGTGCTGCATCCACTAATTTGACACCAGGCTACTCCTATATAGCAATATACTTTGCATGGCAAGTTTGCCAATCATAAACACTCTTCTCACACTTATCTATATCATATAATACATAGACATCCTACCTCCGCCCAAATAGGAGCATAAACACAGTCTAAAAAAAAAAACTATATTATATCAAAATAGAATAGTTGCACATTATTCTAAACTGTATGAGGTAGCAAAATGAAGAGTTTGATTTTAGGCAAAATTACTTAGGGTAACTTGAAACTTACCCTTCAAACTATCATAATTGTCGTTATATTTTCTAAAATATCATAATTACTACTAAAATCTTTTACTCTTTCAAAATTATCATTATAGTTAGTTTTTAATAAAATATTCATAACAAACTATTATTAAAGTTAACAAACACCTATAGATAACTAAAACACCATTTTTTTAAAGTTTAAATTATAGTACCAATGATTTTTGTCTCGCATAAAATATTTTTTATTATTGTACTATGATATTAGGTAAAATATTAGATAAATTTGAGACCGTTTTAAACAATTATGCAAGGGTATATTTTTTTTGTTGGTTTCAATCATGATTAATTAGATTTACTAATGAAATAATATTTTGAAAAAAAAAAACACAGTTATTTTCGGGTGGCATCTATGATATTTTGAAGAATGCAACGATTATGATATTTTGAAAGTTTTATGTTGCAATTACGTAGAATTCCCTTAAAAAGAAAAAAGAAGAGAAAAGTTCCCACCCAAAATGCCTGAGCCCTAACCCTTCCTCTTCCAACTCGAGCCATCTTCCTCATTCAACTCAACTCGTCTTCCTCTTCCTCTTCTGCTTCCTCTCGAGCGTCGCGACGGGCGGCGGCGGCTCGGACGACGGTACTCTCTCTCCTCCAGTGGACAGCCACTCTCCCTCTCTCACATTCTGGTTTCATTCCTTCGTCGTATCTGACAAGAGCTATTAACTATTAATTTCGACTCCAAGTTATCTGAAATAGCTTTGTACTGTAAGAACTACGAATTAAGAAATAATGTGTTCATGCACTAATCACTGTCGTTCCGTTTAGACCTTTGGTTTCAGTACCCTTAAGTGAAAATTTTCCATATTTCTCTCTCAGCTATGCTAGATTGCTAATTAGCAATTATTATTTAGTAATTAGTTAATTACTTATTGTTGTGAGAATGTTATTTGTTTACTACGTTTATACATAAATTAGTTTATGACTAATAAAAAGAATTATATGTACTATAGAGTATATTATATATCATATATAATTCTTTATTTTTTATGTATTAAAAATGCTAGATTGCATATGCTGTCGAGACTTTTACTGAGATAGCTTATGATTTTTTTTTATCAGAGTCAGACAACATTATTCTAGAAATTCCTGACAATATATGCATGAAAATGGATAATTTGTACTTAAACTCATCGGTAGCTTCTTTGGAAATGTACAAGATAAATCTGAATGGTCCTTCGCTATTTCCTGATGATTCCCAATTTTTTTGCATTTCTATTCTTCCATTTAAAAATACACTGGAGAATCATATCCTCATATGTGCAAGGGGTCATCCAGCTTTAAATTCTTTGCTGTATGTTTATATATACATATATACAGAGTGCCAAATGCGTACGTTTTCCCTAAATTTGTACATGGACTTCTTCTCCTCTTAGTCCTATCTGGGAGTAGTTCAACTCTACTACGTAGTCGTTGAAGTAGTATTACATGTCTGCCGAGATCAATTCATAACTCACAAGTCTCCGTTTAGATCCTTCTGTCTCTAAATCCAACAGACTTCAGCATTGCCTTCTTAATATATGTCATTTTGCATTTAAATGTGATTCCATGTCATAAGGTATGAAGTGTATCTATCATGTATTGATTGCTGATTTGGTTGACATTATCATTAATGTAATGATCTCAATGGGGAGATTAGCTATATAACATTGTTATGATCTTCAAATCACTATCAGTAAGTTTCTTCTCAATATGTTATTTACTAGTAAGACTTTCTCTTATGTGCAGCTCCCAGTGAATGTTATCTAATGAATTACTAACCAGAAGAAGCAATCATTCACTACTGAGATGGAATCAAGCTCCAAAAGTGAGGAAATTGCTAATTACAACACTAGCACTGCCAAGAAGGCTAGGTTGCAGTCCATGCTTTCTGTCCTCCTCGACGATCCAATACTGTCAGATGTTCCCAAGAAGCCCTCGCTTGCAGATGTTGACACTCTGATCAACTTGGAGCTAGGAAGTGCAATGAAAATATCTGTTGTTAAGTTGGACAACACCTCATTTGGTATGTTCTATTCAGCTTGATGTTCGTCGATTACAATGATATCACCATTGCAATTCCAAATATGATTAAAACAGTTAATCTTTTAATATAGTTTCTTCAGTAAAGTATGTTAACTTATTTTATACTTCCTGATGTGGGACTAAAGAGATGCACATCAAAATTTGAAACTTCTGTTATTCATTGCTACAGGGTTTCAGACCAAGGTCCTGCATGAGTAAAGGAGGCACCTTGCCAACTATGCTATAAGATTACTTGTTAACATTATGACATTTTATATCATGTCTTTATATATTCAGTACATATACGTTTACATAAACAAGCTAATTCGAACCAAGCTTGAGGGAGCCATGGCCAGCTCAAGCTTGGCTCATTTAACAAATGACTGATCTCAAGTCAGCCAGAAACAAGCCGGGATGGAGTACTTGTGAGCCTAGTAGCTTATTGCCGGTCCTAGTTATGTTAGTACCTCTGATTCTCTTAGAATAACCAAAATTTTTATGTAGTCGACTCATTATTCCTTGGGGCCTTGCTCTCATCTAGGATAAATAGGAATAGGAATAACAAAACTTGATTTGTTATTCCTAAAATAATGGTTGTATTCTAGGAATAGCTATTCCTATGATTACCTGTATTATGGAATAAGGGTATAATAATTATTTTTGATGTGATATAAAGTGAATAAAATGATGGAAAAAATTACTATAATACCCTTAGATTTGATTTAAAATAAATTGATGGGATAGAGAGAGAGAGAAGCTTATAATATTATAAATATGCAATGCATACATGAAATATTGCATTATCATGCTTTACGCACCTACCAGCGCGTATTACTATAGTGGGAGCATATATATGCATTGTGTGACAGTATGTATGTAATGCATTATCTTTTGACAAACAATATTATTTATTACTATACTTTACTTATCTACTAGCACACATTACTATGTTAGGAGTATACCTATGCATTGTGTGCTAGTACGAATGTAATACATATTTTTTGGCAAACAATATCAATCATTATTATGCTTTACTTATCTACTAACGCCTATTACTATGGTGGGAGTATACCTATGCATTATGTGCTAGTATATATGTAATGCATTATATTTTGGCAAACAATATCAATCATTAGCATACTTTATCTATCTACTAACGCCCATTACTATTGTGGAAGCGTATCTATGCATTATGTGCTGGTACGTATGTAATACATTATATTTTGGTAAGCAATATCAATCATTACCATGCTTTACCTATCTACTAGCACCCATTACTCTGGTGGGAGCATACCTATGTATTGTGTGCTAGTAAGTATGTAATGCATTATTAGTTTATTTATATTAGTCTTTTATTATATTTAACCTACATATTTTCTAGTTGAAAATAATATGTTATATTTTAAATATTATTATATTTAATAGTAAAATATATTAAAATTTTATTTTACATGGAACATATATTTTTTAATAATCTTTACAAAATGAGATTATTAATAATATTAAAATATTTATACTTTCATATGTTTTATTTTAGCTTAAAACATGAGATTATTAATAATATTATATAAATTTTCCTAAATTTCTATTTTTTTTTATTATTTAATCAGATTAATACATTGTTTAAATAGTAAATATATTATTTTATCTATGAGTTAATATTTAATTTGATAAAATATTAGTTTATTAATATTGTATTATAAATGTTATTAGTACATATAAAAATTACTTTAATAATAAGATAATATATAAAATTATTATTATATCAATTAAATACTAAATTATTAAGAATTTTATAATATTTATATTTACAAAAATAATATTTAATAATAGTAATACTTTTTAAAATGTGTTTATTTTTATGAAATATTAAATTATTGACATTTATGCTGTTTAAATTAAATTTTATTTATTTAGTATAAAATAATAAAAATATATGATAAAAAAAAAAAAGAGTAGAGAGGAGTGATAAATTATGATAGAATGTTGATAAGATGTTTAAGAGAGAGAAGAGAGGAGTAATGAATTATGATAAGATGTTTAAAGAGGTTGTAGTCAAATCAAGGGTAAATTGGTAATTTGGTTAGTGTGTGGTATAAGATGTAATTTTGATAAATAGTGTTTATATTCTGGAGTATGACTATTGTGATGTTTAGCTGTTATTCTGGAATAAGAAGTTATATTATGGAATAAGGATTTTTATTATTCCTGAAATGAACGGGAGCTAGAGGTTTCCATGATAAGTTCCAAATGGTAAATTACTCCTTGATGACTGAAAATTGTATTTAGGCTAGTTAACCATTTAGAATTTGTAAGTCGACCTAGATGTGTACTTTTAAGATGTACTTTGTGCAAAGTGTTGATGCGGATATAATTGAGTCATAGATTTTGAGACTAAGGAATCATTTTCTACGAAGGATATCTTATTTGGCTTATAGGTTCTTTCTGGCCACCAACCAGCAGCAGTAAGCACTTGTATTTATAACAATATCAACCGAGCCTTAGTTATAACTCTTTAGGTTGGCTCTATGGGTACCTCTCCTCTTTCCTTTTTAATTACTGCAATGTGTTCCAGCAAATCAAGAGGTATCATAGTTTTTCTTAATATTTTTTCCTCTCTCCTTATTTTTGGTCTTTCCTTCCCAACACGAGCTATATTATATCGTATAAAATGGCAAAATTTCAAGTGCAAGGACATTTAGATGATAGCCTTGTAATATGAGACAAGACAGAGTCTCTGCAGATATGTACTAAACAACTACTAATACATATACTTTGTCGACAGAAAGGGAAGGAGTTAGGGGACAAAATGAAGCTAGCAGTCCTGTTGAATTGTAAGGCAGAGTCAATCAACAAATATCATGTACTTGTGTCATAATTGCATACTCATGTATTTCAATAGTAAGATAAAATAATTTAGATACACTAGATTGTTACAAACCATATTTGGATATAAGAAAATTATGATATTTTAATAGAGGGAAGCCTCGGAGGTCACGGATCTAATGGCTTTGGTTTCACGTGATTTTGAGGTCGAATGTGAAAAAATAAAATAAAAACAGTAGAGGAAGGTCAAAATTAGAGAGATTGGTTATTATTCAACGTTGTGGTAGTCGCCGAAGGGTGGTGAACTACCAAGGACGGTGTTGAACCCGTAAGGTAGGGTGGGTCGTGAAGGTGATGGTGGCTATGGGTTGGAGGTAGAATTATGATTTTAAGTTAGATTTACTCCTAGGAAAATAAACGACTTTAATTAATTTACTTCTACTCCTAGATTATCTTAGTCTTACTCCTAAGATAATCTAAGGTTAAAATATGATTCTTAATTCTTCATTGGATGTTTGGATGCCTAAACAAAGAAGCTCAGCCCCTTTATATATAGAGGTCAGATACAATGAGTCTTACTCAGACTAGTTTTAAAGCCTTATATGGCTCAAACTAGGACTTATTTTAAAAGCTTATATGACTTAATTGGATTTGCCTTAATGGCTTACATGACTTAACTATACTTGCCTTAAGGGCTTACATGACATAACTAGATTTGTCTTAAAAGCTTACATGACATAACTAGACTTATTTTAAGGGCTTACATCATGAATTAATTAAAAGATAAATAGACTAAATTCATCGAGCTCAATGTTCCTGTGATTTGATCCGATCAGATCCGAATCGTATCATAGATTAAGTGCCCAATACTCTATAATTGTAGGTTAGAAAGCACGGAGTTATTAAATGCCATACGGAGTTGCATAGAGGAGTTTTCTATAGGACTTTATAAGAATCCTTGACATTGTGAGAAACATGTTAGCTTCTTACTTTCTAGCTAATATAAGCAAGACGTTTGTTTCTCTAAGTGTAAAAATGCCATGCTGTGGATATCATTTCCCAGTGTATAGTAAGTGACTTCTAAATGTTCTGTGCTCACAATGTGTAGACACAAATAGGGAGTTGTGCCCTAAAACACAGAGAAAACCTTATAGCTGTGTGTTCTCAAATCATGGTGACTGTCAACTACCCTATATTGCTGCATGTTCTCAAAGCTAGATTTTGGCATTCTTTTCTGCTTTGGAGGTTTGAAGCATTTAAAGGCAGCAGGTACAAATCAAACCACATCAAGCATGAGCTCATTTTTGGTCGTAAACAACTAGATGGATCACTAAATCTATTTTGGGCTCATAAAGACAAAGAGAGGTGGAAAGGGAGTCGGTGGCACCAGACCTCCTTTAATTACCTTAACCAACTTCCATGGGCTTCACCATATTTCATTGATTCCCTAACTTTGAAACTGAGGTCGGTCTCCAAACTTGCCACCATTCCAGCAGGATTATAAAACATGCCCTCATGCCTTGGCACTTAAATCCTTGGTGCCAACGGTCTAGGATATGTAAAAGCATATCCAATAAGAAAATTGTAATTAGTCTTATAATCACATGGTTATAATAATCATGCTCTGATCTTAAGGTTATAGCTGTAACCATAAATTAATACACATTACATGTCAGCAGTAGATGCTGACAGAAAAAATTCAGTTTTATTACCTCTTCTTTTCTTGTAATTTAAATTTTTAGATCATCCTTGATGGAAATAGTGTGTATATTATCGTTGTTAAAGTAGAAGAATTTATTCATCATGTTATCTTCATAATTATCCAATCTCATAACGCTAGCTTGCCAATTTGGATCTTGAGTAGTGGACAGGATTTGCTTCATTTAATTTACCTTTATCTTCTTGTTTGCTGAAGATGTTGCAGTACTGAACTCTGCTACAGTTAAGGATTTGAAATTAGCTGTTAGGAAGAGAATAAATGAGATTGAGCAAGCACAAATGGGTCATCGCCACATTTCATGGTACTGCAACTCTACCATTTCATATCTTTTATAGTGTGTACTACTATGTTTTACCAAGTACTTTTGATGAAAATCACTTTATATCTATGAATTTTGTTTTGTATCATTATGCCTCCATGCACTTTTAATTAAGTTAAAACTGTTAGGTTTCTATCCAGAGTTAACGTTGTTCGTGCCTCTCTTTTTTTTTAACAAAAATCACTTTTATACCCTAAACTTTTATTTTGTATCAATAAGCTACCTTGAACTTTTTGTTCGAGTACATATTTATTTAACAAAAGTAGAGTTATTTAAGTCATTTTCTAAGCTCTATTAATGACGTTTGTATTTGCAATTTAGTTAAAAGTACAGAAAGGCATAGTGATATACAATAAAGTTGGGGAGATAAAAGTAATTTTCACCCAAAGTATAAGTGGTGAAATATATTTAGTTCTTCTAAATTTCTTCCTTTTTTCTTTGCAAAAACGTAATATGTATTGGAACAGTGTTTGTGATTGTCAATGGATAAAATCCCTGGGACAATTACAAAATGAATGCTTTTCTAGAATAGTTTGATTTGCTATTTGAAGGATGAATGAAAAGGCCATGCCTGAGTCATGCGGAAGCATCTGTTTTGTGCCATAGATTTATCATTTATCCTTCTTCTAAATACTCTGCACTACCCATTTTGTGAACTTGTCTTTGTGTGTCTCTTAAACAATAGTAACTAGTGTGAATGTTCATTGAAATTAAATATATATTTTTCTTAAAGAGATCATTACTTAGTGTGGTAGGTAGCCCTGCCACATTCTGTACTGGTAATGCAGCTTTCTTAAATGCCAAACTTTCAGTGAAGTACCTCTAAGACAGAACTTTTTTTTTTCCTATTATAAAAGGTTTTATTAACATGAGTACCTTATGAACTGTAAACTGCAAGATGGTGGACACAGTTCCATGTTGACATCAATTTGGTGGCCTACTAAAAAGAATAGAAAGTACTGTTTTCCATGATTAAAAATTAAAAGAATACATACATTGGGAACTCCTGCATTTATGTTTTCTAATAGCTGATAATTCTTTAAGCTACAAGGAAGGGCTTCAGTCATTGGTATCTTCAAGTTGGTTTTTGAAACACTCATTTCCAAAAATCACGTGTTCCTCACATGGAGAGTCCCACGTGATTCTCACGTGACCTGTTAGTGAAATATTCTCATAAAGTATCTGGATAAGTTTAGAAATACCACAATAATCCAACAAATAATCCAAAGTTATAATTATTAATGGCCTCAACAAGTCTCTAGGAATATAAGTCCATACACAAATTTTAAACATAAAAACTCTCACAGGGGCTAAGTCCAACTAGAAATAATAGAATAAACAATGCTAAATAGGGAAATGAATCTGCTACTCCTCGATGTCCGTGTCCTCCATAATTAACTCTGAAATATTTCTACCAAAATGGCGGTGAGCACGGGGCCCAGCAAGTATAACCCAATGGTAATCTATGAATATTATATTACATGATAAATAGGAATGCAAATCCATAAACATATCAACGGAATGTGTACAGTATAACTTTCATCATCATAGCTTAATTACATAAATATCGTCACAAAAATCGAGTCACTAATGACATGTCTCACAAAGCAACATAGCATCGAGGGGGACTAGTCATCTAGCGGTATTATCGTCCATACATGCCTGGCGACGCTGCATATGACCGGTTGTCTGTGGCCATCAGACTAAGGACCCCAGTCGAAGGTCCATCAACATCGCTCTAATAAATCATTGCACACAACAAATTTATTACTTGTAGCTGAATCATCGCACAGAGCAGAATCATCGCATACGACGGTTAAGAGCACACAGCTCGATAGAGTGAGTGAGGGTAGTGTAATCATCCTTACTAATATCATACTAGACTAGTCTCCAACTAGGGTAGTGTAATCACCTGAATGCTCTACCAGCTAACGACCTTAGGTGTAGACCGCTAATATAATACTATATAATACACTCTACCCTTAACTTCAGGTTGAGTGAGTGAGGGGGGCACTACTTAGTTGGGACTTGTCTAACAATGATACATGCACGTGGTGCCATGACTTCTATTATTTATTATTTCATGATCATCAATGTACAATG
Organism: Typha latifolia; assembly: GCF_019914945.1. Taxonomy (NCBI): domain Eukaryota; kingdom Viridiplantae; phylum Streptophyta; class Magnoliopsida; order Poales; family Typhaceae; genus Typha; species Typha latifolia. The sequence goes on along the minus strand of NC_133097.1, from coordinate 5,028,929 downwards.
TACTATAAACAATGCATGGAGCCTATCATACATGTGCAATAAGTAGTAAATAATGCGGGTAAGAATTGACATGTAATTAATACAAATAAGAAATAACATATAATTATTGCAAGTAAGAAATGGCATGTAATTAATGCAGGTACGAAATGACATAAGTATACATTATTCGTAGGCTAATATAGGATTCTACTTGCTTGGAATATCTCTGGAATCCGTCTCTCATAATCAGTCGGTCCCTCCTGAATTTTGAGATTCTCCCCGCAAAGTAATGGGTCTAATAATTTATAGATAAAATAAACATAAGAGTGATGAACTTATAGGACTAACTACCTTGTATAAATTAAGTTTGATTCTCTAGGTCCGAATATATTATTTTGTATTAATTTAAAAATGGTCATTTATGGTAAAATTAGAGTCATTCACATTTGCAAGTGTCAAAGATAATTGAAAAGATTAATAAATTCAAATACCTATTTTAATTATGTATTGATCCTAATTTTATTAATAACATGGTTGAGAGCATAAAATAAATGCAATAAATGTAGCTAACAAAAGTTAAGAAAATAAAAGACTAATAATAATTAGTCTATGGTCCAAAAGTTGGGCTGGGCTTAAGGCCCAGCATTGCTTAGGTGAGAAAGTGGGCTGCTGTCCCACCTACAACCCACTAGACTAGAGGTGGTGGATTGGGCTTAAGGCCCAGCATTGCTTAGGTGAGAAAGTGGGCTGCTGTTCTACCTACAACCCACTAGACTAGAGGTGGTGGACTGGGCTTAAGAGCCCAATCCATCAGGGTGAGGAGGTGGGCTGCCTATCGCAGCCCACCAAGTTCTAAGGGGTGTTGGACTGGACTCAAGGGCCCAGTCCAGCAAGGTGAGAAGGTGGGCTGCGGTGCGGGCCTATCGCAGCCCACAAGACTCTAAGGTGGTGGACTGGGCTCCCGAGCCCAGTCCAATGAGGTGAGGAGGTGGGCCTACCGCAGCCCACAAGAGTCTAAGGTGGTGGACTGGGCTTAAGAGCCTAGTCCAATGAGGTGAGGAGGTGGGCTGCGCCCACAAGAGTCTAAGGTGGTGGAGCCCAGTCCACCGAGGCCTTAGAAAAGGTTTGTGGGCATGGGCTACGGCCCACCCCACAGCCTAGATGAGGATGCGGTGGGGGTTGGGCCAACTCCCACCCCTTCTCATCGTTTCCTTCCTAGAGAAGAAAACAGAGGAGAAGAAAAAAAAAAGAGAAGTGGTGCTGCCGCCGGTGATCCCCGTCGTCGGCAGCCTAGCACCATTGGCTCCCCAAGTCGACGAGGTCGACTTGGGTTGCAGGTGAGCTTGAACCATCGACCAATGTGGCCGTTGGTGAGAGTTGAGGAACTCCATGGCCGGCGGCCATGGAGCTCCCCAGTGCAGTAAAAGATGGGCTCAATGCCCTCATCTCGAGTACCCACCTCTTTCATGTGAAGAGGTGAGTCAATCGAGGCTGACGAGCGAGGCCACCACCGGCGGTGGTGGCCGCCTGAGTCCAATTAACCCGACGGTGGGAGGCGACATGGCATCGCCTCCCTCACGCCCCGTGGGTACCCAAATTGAGTACCCATGGCAAGGGGCTGAAACAGGAAAACCTCTTGGACTGGTGGATAGTCGACTCGAAGTTGCCGGTCGGCGAATTTCTCCGGCGAAGGAAGTAATGAATATACTCATAATTAATTATGATTTACTAGGCAAAATTCAAATTAAACTAAATGGGAGATAGAGGCTAACCCGTAAATTGAGTTGAGGGGATTTTGGTTGGCTGTCGGCGCTCCGGTAACCCGCTGTCCGCGACGAAGGCTTCGGCGGCTCGAAGGAGAAGAGAGAAAGCGGTGGAAGAGCGAGAGAGAGATGTTGCGAAAAGTAGAAAAGCTCGAGGGGAAAGAGATTTAAATAGGGATGAGGAGGAGAGGAGAGCGGAGTGGAGTTAGCTCCACTCCGGCGTACTCTCTCCCATAACCTGCGAGAGGTGGAGGAGAAGGAGAAACAGTCAGCACACGCGCCTAGCGCGTGCGCTAGCAGTTAGCGCTAATTTTTTTTATTTTTTTATACACGGGTGTTACAGTTTTAGTATTAATGGCTAATTAGTCCTTTAGAGGGAAGGCTTCATGTTTCTATTTTCTCATTTTTATTCTTTTCTTCCATTCAATGGAATAATGATATTAGCTTCGTCTTCCTGGAAAAAGTCAAAAGATGCCACCGCCATGCTATAATACGTGGAAATAAGTTCTCACCTAGAGTATGGAGCTGTTTCAGAACAGCAAGTACATTATGTATATTATGTAATTGTTATTCTGTTATTGTTTTTTTAGGTATATGGCTGAAATAATAAGTGATACTTCTCTCATTTCATTATATAATCATCACATTGCAAATCAAACTCTTTGCAGGAGGCATGTTTGGGCTAACTATTGCCTGGCTCACCATAACGAAAAGTTGATTGATGATGATTCTGCACTTTCAGTTCATGGGATTCGTAATAACTCCAAGGTAACTCGTGTTCTATGGTTAAGTGGAAATTAGTTTCTGCCTTTTAATTCGTCAAAAATGTTCTTTGGATAAGAACTATTAAGCAAGAGAAGCTTCTACATTTGCCAAAATTTTCATGATGTACTTCACATTGAATATGTTTTTAGCAAATTTTATGCAATCATGTGACAACTAAAAGGTTACAATACTTGCCGAGGTCCTTTGGACAAATATATACTTGGTAAAAATGAAGAGAAAAATGTTTCCCCTTTATATGTTTGAGTTGTCTAAAACTTCTTATTATAAAAGCTCATCTTTTGTATAATTCTTATCTATTATCTGTTTTTATGAGCTTCCTAACAACTAGAGATATTGCCTAGCAATTTTCCCAGAAAACCACTATAAATAGTTATCAGCGGGTGTCTCAAGGTCACATATTCCTGTTGATTTCAATTCTTGTAGTTTATGTAGTAGCAATTCCACATGAGGCTTGTGAATTAGTAAATTGAAAAGATAAAGGCTGTATTTGCTAGTGATGCGGTTGGTTGTCTGCATCAGCTAGTGCACTATATTGGCTGATACATTTATTATGCATCAACTGATGCATGAATCTGGTGAAACTATATAGTTCTTAGTGCTGGTAGGACATTAAATAAAACTGATCAGTTGAAATAATGTGCCAAGTATACAATAAAATCAATATTAAATTGCAAATATGAGGCCTAAACTCTATTGAATAAACAGGGCATTTCAATATACAAGTTAGGGTCCTGTGAGAGGAGATGTGCGTAGCCTTACCATCTTATTTCGAGACTCTTTCTGAGGCTTGAACTTTCGATCTCTTGGATGAAAAATGCATGCCTTATGTCAAACCAAATGGCACTATCATTACCCAAATTTGGAATCATGACCGACCATATACTCTAATAAAACTTGAGAGACATGAAGTCAATGTTTACTTTTCAAAGTCTATAAATGAAAGGACTCAAAGTCGATTAATAATAAAAACTTCCAAGGGTAAGATAGAAGTCTAATACTAGGCAATCAATGTCTTCCAAAATAATACTAAAACAACTAATGCTACCAAAGGGAAAATTAAACTTTTAAGTGGAGGCAAAATGTTCCAGTGCACCACGTACATTTGCCATTCGGATCATCAACAAAAAAATGTGAAAAAAAGCTTTATGAGCTAACAATTTTAGCTCACTAATTGAGCAAAGATAATATGATGGCATATATATGTTAACTATGAAATGCAAGACGAGGAAAACATGAATGAATCCACTTACCTATGGTCTACGCAGAATAACTCAAATCAATAATCTAAGTAAAAATAATCACTTTTATCAATAAAATTAAGGTTCCAAAAATTGGATGTTAAAAAAAAACAATACGTATCAGCTGTATCGATTGTATCGAATTAGACTATTTTTAACTACATAAATTTTAAATATTTTTAAAAATACTAATTAAATTCGAAAAAATTATAAAACATTAATAGAAAAATAAGAAAATAATAATTACATATGAAACCTAAAAACTAAAGAAAAAACTCACTCAAAAGTATAATGAATTTTGAATTGAATTTGACAAATTTTTATATTTGTAAATTACTACTGCAGAACAATAGTGAAAAAGAAAAATCTTTTCACTGTTGTTCTATAGCAGTAAGAAAAGAAGAATTAAAAAGTGGGTGGGAAAGAGGAAATAGAGAAATAAGAAAAGAATAAAAATCACCCGAGTTCACCAAAGTGTGGAATAACTGAAGAGGATCACCAGGAAAATCGCGGATTGAGCTCGGTGAAGTATAAGGGGTGAGAGGAGAGTGTATTTAAGAGATAGAGGGTAAAAATTAAAAATTTGGGAAAAAAAGTTGAAGAACATCAATTATTAATGTCTTCTAAGTTAGATACATTTTAGATTTGACCTGAATATTAAAAAATTTAGTTTTAGCCAATACTACTGAGATTTGGGTCTGGATCGGGATCAACTATGACCAATCCCAATTCGGATCAACCGATTTTGAGTTATATGATCTTAATTTAACAATAAACAAAATTTCTAGAATTAAAATTAATGGGCTAGGCTAGGCTACAACTAACCCGCAGCCTATAAGATCAAGACTGAGCTATAGGCCAGCTCGTAACACAAACCCGAAAAGAAGGGAATGTGGATTGGGCCTTAAACCCAACCCACACAAACACATGGATTTTGCCCAACCTATACCGCTTTCTTCTCCTTCGAAGGAGAGGCAAGCAATGGAGGGGAAAAAAGTAGAGCAAGTCAGGGGAGGTGGTTATTGAGTGTCTCTACTGCTAGCAATCCAAACCACTGACATCAAAATGTTCTACAATGCAAAAAAAAAAAAAAAAAAAAAATCAAAGAACTCGAAGATGATAGGAATCAAGGAAAGGCCACGATCTCTACCAATGCTAGCTTGAGGGCGAGACCCGCGATAAAATCCCACATGACCTGAGTAACCTACACGAGGTGGAAGGATTTTGGCCAAGGTGATCGACGACGAGAAGCACACCATCCATGGCCAACAGCCATGGTGGTGCACAATTTCTCTATCTTGGCCACGAAGGCACTAACCAAAGGTGTCTACAGACTTCTCACTAGGAGATGAACCCATCTAGGAGGTCAAATGTGACTTAGCTCCCTCGGAAGTTTAGAGTACCTAAGAAGGGTACCTATGGCATAACGTTACATTTGTTTTTTTCCATATTTTCTTTCTTTGAAGTACTAAGTTTAGAGTATTTAACAAATGTAATGTCAATCAATTCCTAGCCCCAGAATTTAGAAAATTAAAGTGATGAGAAATAGTCTTATGCCCTTGAAATAAAAAGCTTCAATAGGAAAAACATAGATTTATCAAAGCATGTTTAAGCCAAATTTCTAGCTATGCTGATAAGAACCGTGTTAGGGTCGGAATCGTCTCAACATTAAATTTAGAGTTTATGAGTGATCAACTAGTGTTAGACGTGATCATCGGGCGGGCCGGGCCTAACCGGGCTTAAGTATTTGTCCACGGCCAGACCCACCAATCACTCGGGCTGGGCCGGGCTAAAATAGTCTAGCCCGTTATCACTCATCGGCTTGTGAGATATCGGGCTGGCCGGGTCGGGCTCTACCGATTAAGATTTTCAGCGACTCGTGAGATATCGAACAAGAGCCAGGACGCTGGCTTTGGCGGCGGTGGAGGGGGCGAGATCTCGTGGCCGAAAGGCGGGGGTAGCGGCAGAGCTCCAGATCTCCTATCTCCAACTCCGGAGTCGTAGTGTCCTGATGAAGCCATGGACGACGAGAATGGAGCAGAATTTTGGCGGTCGGCGACGCTTCACCGTAGATCACGGCCGGATCTCGCGCTGCTCGAGCAATGCCTCCTGCGAGGTGCTGCTGGAAGAGCCGCCATTGTGGTATATCGACTGGAAGAGACGACACCGACGAGTGCTCTAAGGGACAAATGGGCCGATCTGGAATCGACCGCCGGGATGGCGCCGCCTGAGGCCGAGATCGAGGAGTTCTTCGCTACGGTTGAGCGCGCCGAGCGGCGGCGGTTCGCTGACAAGTGTCCAACCATCCAAGGTAGCTTGGGCAGATGGAGTCATGGAGATTGGAGAGTTGTGGTCTTGTCACTTGTGGAGTTGTGCCATTGTGGGTGGTGGCCAGCTATTGCCAGTTGGCCACTGCCCACTTGGCCATTTTTTTTACTTGGGCTGTCGGCCACTTGGAGGGATTTTTTAAGAGTTTTATAAAAAACACCCTATATTTTACCATTATTATTATTCACCCAAATTTACACAGCCAGTTGGCCGACTGCGTTCACACCGTGTTCACACCATGTTCGCACCGCGTTCGAACGCGCTCTCAGGAGTTCACACATACAGAGAATGCATTCAGGCTATTCGAACGCAAAAACAGGCGTTCGCACATACAGAGAACGCGTTGTAAATAAAGTAAATGAAAAATTAGAATTAAAATAAATAAAAATAAATGAGCAGATTTAAAAAATAAATAGTTAAACAAATGAGTAAATAGAAATATTTTTATAATTAAACAAATAGTTACACTAAAATTAGGAGGAGTTTTTTTGCATCACTATAGAATGAGCACATCCCAACTAGGTTGGCACCTAACCACATATCTATCATTTGCATAATCCATCCATTAATTGTAAAAAATAAAATAAAATTACATTAGTCATTGAGATCTAAAAACTCAAATTCTATATTTTTTATTGCAAAATGGTCGTCCATTTGCGATATAGATTCGACAACATACCAATTTTGTAGGCACATCAGTGCTTCAATTGCTTCTTTTTCCAAATATGATCTATATTGATCAATCAATCGCCCACTTGTACTGAAAGTAGATTCTAAAGGTACAGTAGACATAGGAACGGTCAATATATCACGAGCCATGGTAGCAACAATTGAAAATCTCATCTCATTTGCCGTCCACCATACTAAAGTATGTATCTATTTCATCCTCACTTACAAAATGATTGTAATATGCTTAAAGCTCAGTGATTCCCCTCGACGTTGATGAAGTTTTCCTCATTTTAAGTCGGGCAAGCAATACTTCTTAGTACTACACATTCAGGAGAAATAACAGAAGATGAAGGTGTAGACGAAGAAGAATCATATATAATAGAATAATCATTAAAAAGCCTTTCAAAATAACTTTTAATAGTTATTGCACGAGAAACATAGTCATCTTGTTTATCTTCATATAAACCATTGAAAATATCGAAAAGGCCGGTCTCTTTAAGTTGAGGTTCTAATAAAATGCCAAAACCAATAAGTAAAAGAAAAGGTTCAAAATATTTAGCATATTTAGTTTCCATTTTTTGTAAAACATTATGTAAAGTCCGATCATTTTTAAAAGCAATAAAAAGTTGAACAATATTAACAAGTTGCATGCCAACAATTATAATTGTAGGAGAATAAGAGCTTGATAACATATTAGTAGCATCAAAAAATATTTTTAAAAATATTTTATTTTTTTTGTATTTTCCCATTCTAAATCAGTAGGACATTCTAGTTCATTATTAATATCTAAAGAAACATAAGAAATTATAGATATTCAAGTACTAATTCTAACATTTCATAAGTAGAGTTCTATCTATGTTGTAGATCTTATTGAAGTTTTTTAGCTTTTAATCCACACCATTTATACATATTTGCAAATGTTCTAGCTCTTTTATCATTAAAAATGATATGATGTATAATTTCTCTAATTTTATAAATTAGCTCAGTTATTTCTTTTAGACCACTTTGTATAATTAAATTTATAATATGACATATGCATCTATTATGTAATAATTGAAGAAAACATCGAAGATTAGAAATTATGGAATCATTATTAGATGCATTATCAAGAGTGAGAGAAAAAATCTTATTTTGGATATTATAACTTGTTAACTCTTAAATAATAGTACGAGAAAGATATTCACCAGTATGACTCTCATCAAGCTTTTAAAAAGAAATTATTTGTTTTTGTATTTTTCAATTATCATCAATAAAATGTGCGGTTATACACATAAAAGACCAACGTTGGCATGAAGTCAAAATATTACTAGTAAAAGAAATTCTAGATTTTAATTTTTCAAAATCTAAAATTAATTTTTCTTTTTCTTCAGCAAAATATTTTAAAACATCTCTTCTAATTGTATGACGAAAAATTCTTTTAAAAGTCGGATTAAAACCTCTTTGTAAACAACCTTCAAGTTCCGGATCATCACCCATAGCAAAAGGTTTATTTCTACGAATAATATATTTAACTATTTCTTTACGAGCATTTTCATAATTTCATTGAAAATTTAGAAATATTTTCGTAAGCATCTTAATTAAGCAACATTTGACCAATATCAAGTTGACATTTTTTATGCTTGTCTTTAATATGCCTTATTAGGTGAGTAGTGTTATTTTTAGTTAATGCAGAAAAATCATGATTACATTAAAAATATTTAGCTCTACAATCTATAACATTACCTTGGCCATCTTTCGTTTCAATTCTTTTGAAATACTTCTAAACTACGGACTTTAATCTTTTAGAACTGCCTGATGATGAAGCCGAAGTTAGAGTTTCTAGTTCAGGTTGAGGTTGAGATGCGAGTGTAGGATTAATTGAATCTCTGCCCTCTAATTGTGATTCTATATGATTATCAAAGGAATCCATATTGGAGAGAATTTGCTACTTTGAATACTAAAAAACTTGAAATCTTTAATTTGAAAAGAGCTTGAGAGATTAGAAAATTTGAGAATGTGTGATGAATTTAGAAAATTTATCATCTATTTATAAGCATGAGTAAAGTTAAAATTACCAAAATACCCCTATAAAATAGTTGTTTATTTCTGTTAAAAGGGTAAATTGGTAAAAAAAGTGGAGGTCATATTTTGCTAATTTACCGTTACATATATTTTTTAAATATTTTTGTTATTCTCTGTTTAAAAAAAAGTATATTAAAAAAAATTAAATAGTACATGGGCTGATATGTGATGGGAGGTGAGCTAAAAAATTTAAACAATACTTGTACTTGGGCTGAATTGTGATGGGAGAGATAGGCTAAAAAAATTATAAAATGGTACAGTGTACAAAATTTCTCATTATTTTTCACTGTAGCAGCGGGCCGAACAGGCGGGCTAAACGGGCAAGCGGGCCGAACGAGCGGGCCTAACGGGCTGGCAAAGGGTTGGCCCGTGTCGCCCGTTGGTAGTTTGGGCTTAGGCCGGGCCAGGCCCAAATCGGGTCCAGGCCGAGCTTAGCCTAGTCCAAACCGGGCCGGGCACGAGCGAGCTGGGTGTGTGAGTAAGTGGCACAATAGGGCGTGCGAGTAAGCTAAATTGATGAGAAGAACAAAGCGCCGGTGATAGTGGTTTAGGCAAAGAATGTGATTTGATAGATGATAACACTGGATAATGGTTATTTAGTAGTTTTTAAGGCAAATTGCAAAAGTAAGTTAATGGAGTTTGTGAGTAGGCTGACCTTGAGGATTGAGGGGAACAATTAGATAAAGGGGAACTAAGAAAGAGTCTAGAGTATTAAGTGAGAAAGAGAGTTTGAGAGACTAAGAGAGATGGAGGATGCCTATACACATATTTATAGGCTAGCCACATGTCCTAAAGACCCTAAAGAAATCTAATACGAAATAAACTCGTTGTGGGAATTCAAATGGCCTCTCCGAGTATTTAAACGTCCAAACCCTTGACTGGCTCTCGGGTCGGGGCATTCGTTTGCTTGGCAAGGGCGTCTGAATGCCTGGTAGTGGAATTCGAATGCGTTGCCCTGAGATAGCCTAAATGCTAGATTGGGGCCATCTGAATGCCTGGAAGGGGTGTTCGAACACCTCAGCCAGAGAATCCTACTTTCGTGAATTTAAACCACTCCCTAATGCAATCCCTCAGCAAGAAAAAAACTATCTAAGAGCTGAATTGTATCCTATGCTTAAAAGGGAAACAAAGAGAGGTCAAAATTCCATGGTCTAAAATAAACTTTGTTTGAAATAGTCTTTAATAGTACTCATATTTCTCATTATATTAAAATATGCATTTTCAACTTGTCTCCAAAACTTGTTGCCGAAAAGTAGTTTAAGAATTTTTTTTTTCTTATTCTAGAATAACAGCTAAATATTATAATAATATTATTCTAGAATACAAATACTATTCGTCAAAATTATATCTTATACCACATACAAATATTAACTCAGTTACTAATTTACTCTTGATATCTATTGTATCAATCTACTTTATATCAAATCAAAATATATTTATAGTAATTTTATAAAAAATAAAACACATTTTACTTATCTTTTCTTTACTTTATATCACATTAAAAACAATTATTATGTCTTTATTCTAGAATACAAGTGAACAGATGAATAATTATTCTTGAAATAAAAACCTTATTTTAAGAATAACAATGAGGATACCAATTCTAGAATTGATCTTATTTCTAAAGTAAAGACCGTAGAAATATAGCTCGAGACTATTCTCTTAGTACTCCTAACATAATAAAGGATTTGCTAAGCATGTTCCAGCCCACTAAGTACCATGTTCTCCGTAAGATGCAGACAGGAAGATGTAGAAAGGATAAAAAGATCTATCAAAACCTGATACTTAAGCTTGATAAATCAAAGTGTATCATTGGAACTATAAGAAATAACTACTGGAAGAATTACTAATATAAGCTAGTGTCATTTCTGTTAAAAACTTAAAACCAACTTCATTTATGTATCCTTTAGTATTTCGTATTTCTTTCTGTCTTTTAGAAATTTGCATTGCCACATTTTCTTATAAAGTAAACTTCAGCTGAAATCTATTATTCTTGTATTTATGCAGAATAAATAGCAACTATGCTTTTATTATCTGACCAGGATGATAGATCTCAAAGTCTTGTCTGACTCCTATCCTTTGTGGATGCAGGTTTATTTTTTGCCACACATCTTGTCAAGAGTATACCAGAAGCACTCTAGGAGAAAGAAGCATCGCTTCTTTCATGGTCTTAGCAAACGATGGTAAACATCCTCTTCAATATCTCGCGTGCTTGCTTCAATGGTCAAGTAATAGAAGGGCTATGCTTCATGTTTGTTCTCCTAACTTGCTTCTGTCTTAAGCCAGAAGTGCAATCAAAGACATTAGTATGTAATCAGCTGCTGCAGCACATACAATCGAAGGCATTAAGCCAAATATTCATTTTCTGGACTCTTTGTAAATGTCGTTTAAGATCAGAATTTTGTAAGGTTGCCAACCAACTTTTAAGAAAAGAAGTCAAAAAGAGAAAATGAAATGGTTTTTAGTAGATAAGTAAGTCAGTTTTTTAATTTATATTTTGCAACCAAAGATTAAAAGTAGAAAAGCTCTAAAAAATGAATACTTTCTTTCTCTATTTTATAGCAACCAAACAGAAGTCTTTAACATATAGATTCATCTTACCTTTTCTTATGAGAAGAGAACATAAAATCCCAGGTGATGGCATATAAATTCTCTTACTTCTACTAAGTTCACACAATTTTTTTCTTTTCCTTTGTAAAAGTATCCAAAAACCTTTCTCATCTCACAAAGTATCGTTGCCTTACCTCTGAGAGTGAAGAGAGAGTTGCTTTATATTTAATGATGGCTGTCTTTTTCTAAAGGGGCAATAAGTACTAGAATAAGTACATAAAATGGTTTACTTCTTTTTCCTCCTCCTTTTCCACATCGCTTCTAAATAACTTCCATTGTAGTCCTCTCACACATTATCCATTGTTCATCTCCACCGAAGAAGAGCATTATTTTTGTTAGTACTGCTAAAGGTAAAGCCAATGACGAGAAAAAGTTAAACAGTATTTCCTCCCTTCCTATATTGCAATAAAAATTCTTGAAACAGGGATCCGATAGAATTCCAAAACAAATATAAATATTTATAATAATTTTGTTCCGTTTCTCTCTAATTATTAAATAAACTAGATTATCTTTGGGGGCAATTTGCACCATAAACCATGACAGTTTTACCCAATTTTTCAGTAGAATGACTATAACACCCCTGAAGAGAACCACTATGACCTACAATTTGATAGTAAAATGCATAACCATAGAGACACACTAAGATAATATTTGTAAATTCCATAGATATAATTATAGCTTCCGTAAATATTTAAGTACCCAAATGGTACGGTCTTTATTTGTGTTGTTGGTTGGTCTTGGGCCTAGACGGGCGCCACCTCGCCTTCTCGCGACTGGAGAAGCGAAGTGAATCATTGCTATTTGACTCGGACTTGTTCTGAAAAAATCGGAAGGGGAGGGGTTCGGGGAGGGGAAACCTTCCCTTCCCGCTTTCGACGCTTTCTTCCCCAGGTTTTTTTTTGAGCTTCTTCTCATTCTTCTTTGTTTTTTTTTTTTGGCTTCTTCTCATTCTTCTTTGGCACCTGTATTTCCATTTTTCTTCTTTCTTGGTGTTTTGGCTCGCAATAAAGCTAGGGTCCTGCCTGGGTCCCCCATTCCGCCCAAGTCGGACTCCATAGACATGCAGAAGAGAAATGCTATCCCCCCTTTTCTTTTTCTTTTTGAAATACAAAACTATTTTTATCATCTTTAGTTTATGTAAAAATTTATCTTTGGATTCCATATATATTTATGAATTCTATGGATATATTTGTGGATTCTATAGATATATTTGTGGATTCCATAGATACATTTTTATAGTTAGGCTAAATCTCTAGAGCACTCAAAGAATTATCAGGCAGGTCCAGAGCCAAAATGGGCACAACATACAAAAATGATTGTATTGAAAAGAAGTTGTATGGGTATTTTTGTCTTGGTTTATATAAAAGTTAAATAGTTCAAGACATCATGTTCACTGGTTAGCAAATAAATCTGATAATATTTCACTATGGAAGGTTCAAAGCCAAAAGCTACCTATCCTGATGTAGTAACTTTTTGTTGTACTCTCAATCAAGTCTGCATTTCATATGTATTTACAGCCAATTCATTCATGTGGGGGATTGTTGAAAATTTATGTATTTGACATAAATTTTTATTAATTTTGAGCAAAGTTTTAAGTGGGGGTTCACACATTATTAATGATAGTTTAATGGTAGAATTAATTTACCTTAGAGAATATTTTATTGTTATCTATTCACTTAGTCAAATCCATAAAGAGATGTGAATAAAAATTGGCTCTAAAATATATATCATGACAATGAAAAATAAAAACAAGTGAGTTTAGTACCATACTGGATATTTGAGAAATGTTAGTATGGTATATAAATGACAAACTTCTTATGGGCTTTGGGCCCCATAAGGGGTACCTATTTTGTGGGTAAATGTTATTATATAATTTAACACATGCGCGCGCCACCCGGTCCGGCTCGGCTCGGTTCGTGCGCACGAGTCAAGTCCAAATTTAATTTTTGGTTGAACCCGAAGTGGTGTGTCCATATTTCTGCATTTGTGATACATACGATTTGGTTCAATCCTTTTCAAATCTTGCTCGAGTCATTGGTTTGTATTTGAGAGAGTACAACACAATTTAAGTTCAACAAGGCATTCGAATGGCTGATTCCTTTCGAGTGCAAGGCGTCATTGTATTCTTGGGAGACCCATGTCTGTTCTAGAAGCAATTGGTGGAGGGCGAATTAGTTTTAAGAAGATAGTGTTTAACACTAAATTCGACTAAACAGATTTTACATTCTGTAATCTATAAGTTTATTTTTTAATTTATTTATTTTGAGTCAAATTTTTTATGACTTTTGGAGTCAGATTATTACCGCTAACATTCTTCACTAGATATTTTCCCATCTCTACTCCCCCAGCTCCTTTCTAAGCTCTCCCAACTCCTTTCTAAGCTCTCCCAACTCCGTTCTAAGCTCTTTCCTAAGTCAATTCTCAATTCCTCAAAGACCTCTCTCTATCTCTCTCTCTCTCTCTCTCTCTCTCTCTCTCTCTTCCCTTCTCTCATCGCCCATGGACAACTCTGACATCGAGCTCCTGCAGAAGTTTGCCAACTTGCTAAAGGAGGACAACATGGAGGAAGCTATCCCACTGATGGAGGCAAATACCATCTCGACAAGGAAACCTATCCTATGTTTGATAGGAAAATTGATAACGGACTAGACTGCCAATGTCTCTCGCTTGAAGGCAGCCCTCATAAAAGCCTAGAGGCCTAAAGGTAATCTCTCTTTCATTGAGACCGGAAAGAATACCTTCCTCATGGAATTCAAGTTTGAGATCGACCGATGAAGGTGTGGTACAGCTTGCCTTAGCTCTACAACAGATATCTATTCTCCTTGAATTACTTCGCCTTAGAACAAATTGATGGAAGCTTGAATTTTTCCTAACGTCGAATTTTGGTTTCAATTCCACAGCCTCCACTTAGAATATTTCTCTATGAGCACTATCGTTACCTTAGTTGCGAAGGTGGGTGAGTTCGTTCCAATGGAAAGTATCGACCTATTAAATAGGCCAAATTCATCCGAGTCAGAATGAACCCAAATATTTTGAAACCTTTTACTCCATCTCTCATAGTTACCTTATCCAATGGTAGTAGACATGAAGTGCTCATGAAGTATATGAGAATGCTAAGGTATTGCTCATACTATGGTCGCATCGACCATGAAATGCAGGAGTGTATGCACCAGGGATCTCTTGAAATGCAATCAAAACGGATTACCCCTCCTCCCATCTTCATGCCCAACAACCAACTCTCTTGAAATCTAAGTTCTTCAACCTCAAGGCCACACTAAGCTAGCCTAAACTATTGTACCGTCGGTGGGGGGAAGGTCGTGCTTAGCCCCAGTAGTCAACGATCGAAGTTGGTGGAAATTGTGTGGAGAGCAGTTGCCTTGTTGTTGAGGGAGCCAACCCTATTCTAGCCTCGGGACGGTTACCCCATTCTCAGTCTATTGAAGTGACAAGCGAGGACGTGTTGCACATGGTCTACCCGACATTAATTGCTCATGTAGCTAAGCTTCTAGTTGCCGAAATAGGACTCAGACTAGGCAAATCTAAGGCTAATGTTCCTCTCCATCCCTCCCATCCCATCCCAATAAACTTACAAACTTTTAGCATATTGGTGGAGATAATTGACATGTAAGTTTCCATCAAATCTCCTCCTCTCGCAAGGCAACCGTCGTATCCACAACCTACTTTGCCTATTGCCAAAAATACCACCTCATATGTCCCATAGAATCTAAAGTAACTGTCCCACCCACATTGATGTCACAACCATGCAAACCCTAGATACTATCGCCATGCACTCAATCATACCCCATGTTCCCAAGCCTCACCTCACGCCTACCTCAAATCTGTGTCAAAAAACTCCCGCTTCCAAAATCTACTGCCCTACCAAGTCGAGCTCATCACTTCCATCTCTCCCTTCCATTGAAATGTCACTGCCATCTCCAAGCAAAAAGAAAGCTCAGACCAAGCTATCTTTCATACCTAAGTGTCTATCATTTTAGCCGATACCCTTACATGAAGGATTCTCCTCATCTCAAGCCATTGTATCTACTAGTAATCCTCTCGCCACTAGTCAACATGAATTCTCCTGAGCTGATAGCTAGGCCAAAGCAGCATGGCATGAAATCATTTTTCTAAACTCTTAATATTTTATATTAATTGTGTCCAAAAGAAAGGTCATAATTCATTTAAAATTCGATTCGCATTTGTTTAAGATCTAATCCTCTATTCGAAAATTATCAAATTTATATCTATTTAGTTATGATATAGTTTTAAATTTTACTATCAATTCAAAAGCTGTATCTTAATCTGTATATAGATTAAAAATATAGATTCGAATATAGGTTGAGCACTATCCATGTTAGACTCATTTTAGGTTAGACTCATTTTAGGATACCAATTGACTCATTTTAGGTTCACCCTTAGGTTAGACTCATTTTAGGATGATGTAATCATCATGTATTATCATAGCTATCACATATTTGGCAGATGGGACAAATTGAATGATTAGGGACAGATTTGATTCCTAGTGATGTGGTAAACATTAGTATGTCGATAATACTCTAATTTTTTTGAAAGCAAATATGAAAGGAGACTGTAGTGTTAAAATTATTTTGTTCTACTTTGTAATTATATGAGGTTTAAAATCAAATGTAATAAAAGCTGATGGAAGGGAAAATGTGCGAGGATATGTAGGAGAGGCTTCCTATCACATACTCAAACCTAAGGAAGGAAGCATCAAGCTCGGGCTAGAAAATCCAAGATTACCAACATAATAGAAAGACAAAAGAAATAACAATAGACAAACCTTACAGCAAAGCTAGTTAAAATATACAAAGAAAACTCTCACAAAAATACAAGAAGCTAAGATCCAAATAGCAACAAGGCATATGGGGGAACATATTTTATGGCCAATGAGAGTAGAGATGGGCTGCAATGGAGTAAGGGGAAGGAGAGAGGCTATTGGAATAAGATGTTGATGAGATGCAGGTATCGGTAAAAATGGGTCGGATTAAGTTTGACTCAACTCGCTACCCGATTCGGATAAAAAAATCCTATCCGATCTGGATCTGAGTACAAATACGAATAGGAGTGTAGTAAAATGTCCGGATCTTAATACGAATAGTCTATTATGAAAACATCCAGATCTAAATACAGATACGATATAATTAATATTTTCGGATACTGATTCGAATAACGGATATTTGTTTACTCGCTTATATAAAATATCTAATCCTCTAATTTTAAACCTGCCAAACCCCACCCTCTCCATCTCTCTCAAATCATAGTCCTTAGTCACCTCCTCCCTCCACTCCCAAATCTCGAAGCTCATTCCTTGCCATCACCGATCACCGTCTTCATCTCGGCGTCACCAACCTCCGCCTCCTCCGATCCTCCCTCCTCGAGTAATTAACCAACTATCCATCTATTCACCGGTTTTTGTTCGTATATTTAGTGATATTTCATCTATTTATTCATCCATCACAAATAAAGGTCTTTCTCTAGTTTCTTTTTTAATAGCACTTCACTACTCAAAGAAGAGTACCGGAGGTTGCTTACATTCTTAACTATGATAGCATGTAGTTATAGTAATTCATTCTGTGCAGGGATCTAGGTCGATTATCTAAAGCTTTGAAATCTAAGAAGGCGATGCATATTGAGAAGAAGTCCATGTACAA
Source organism: Typha latifolia (assembly GCF_019914945.1). Classification (NCBI taxonomy): domain Eukaryota; kingdom Viridiplantae; phylum Streptophyta; class Magnoliopsida; order Poales; family Typhaceae; genus Typha; species Typha latifolia. Next base: position 5,011,823 of record NC_133097.1, on the reverse strand, counting down.
ACTTAGGGAAAAAGTAAGCATTTGGAACTCTGTATATATGTATATATAAACATATAGCAAAGAAGTTAAAGCTGGATGACCCCTTGCACATACACTGATATGATTCTCCTGTGTAATTTTAAATGCAAGAATAGAAAGAAGAAAAAAAATCAGGAATCATCAGGAAATAGCAAAGAACCATTATGATTTATGCTGTGCTTTTCTAAAGAAGCTACCGACGAGTTCAAGTACAAATTATACATTTTCATGCATATATTGTCAGGAATTTTTAGGATAATATTATGTCTGACTCTGATAAAAAAACTTCATAATCTATGTTAGTAAAACGTCTTTCACTATCTTTTCTAAGAACCAACTGAAGATATAATTTATATCCGTATCCGTTTATGATTCGATCAGTATCCCTCTGACGTTTTAGTTAGTATATGATATTAATTTTTGTTATCCGTCTAATAGCCGTATCCAAATTCATATTCTAACAAAAGCATGAACTTTGACGTGGCTTTGAGTACAGTAGTATTCCATCATTTCCATGCTGTCTGAAAACAAAAGCTGGAGACTAATATTGAGATGCTGAACTATCTCAGGTTGCAATGGAGAAAACTCTTGTAGCTCAACCAAGTTGATGAGATCCACCCTCCCGCTTCTCCTCACCATCAAGAAACCCACTTCATTCCCCTCCAAATCCCTCCTCCATTCCATCCCCCGCTCTATCCCAGACCACCCCGTACTCCAACTCATAGACCAATGCCAGTCCCCTTCCTCCCTCCCCAATCTCCAATCTCTCCACTCCCATCTCCTCTCCCTTCCCCACCTCATCTCCGACCCCTCCGTCCAAATCAAACTCATCCGTGCTTATGCCGCATGCGGGGACGTCTCCTACGCCCGCAGAATGTTCGACGAAATTTCCCACAAGACCACCATATTCTTCAACGTCATGATCCGTGGCTACGTCACCCACCGCCGCCACCGAGATGCGCTTCTCCTATTCTCTCACATGGGTCGGGGACAAATTAATGCGAAGCCGGATCACTACACTTATCCTTGCGCTCTCAAGGCCTGCTCTGGCTCTGGAGACCTCGCTGTCGGTCGCCAAGTTCACGCTATTGTTGGGAAGCTTGGGCTCGACTCGAACCTCTTCGTGGGTAATACATTAATTACAATGTATTCTCTGTGTGCATGTTCGGGTGATGCTTTCAGGGTGTTTGGAGAAATGTCGCATCGGGATTCAGTGTCCTGGAATGCAATGATTGCTGGGTTTGCTCATGGAGGGCTTTTAGACCGTGCGATTGAGGTCTGCAAGGAGATGGTGACAGTTGGGAGACCAAAGCCTGATGCAGGAACTATGGCAAGCATTTTGCCGGCCATGGAGAATGCGCCATCTGAAAATATCACATTTATAAAGAAAGTCTTTGACGCTATGCCTAAGAAAGGGTTGATCTCTTGGAATGCTATGATTGCTATCTATGCAAATAACTCGATGGCAGCAGAAGCAATTGAGCTGTTTAATGATATGGAGAAGGATGGTGTGGAACCTGATGTAGTGACACTTGCCAGTGTGCTTCCTGCTTGTGGGGATCTCTCGGCATTTGACTTAGGGAAACAGATTCATGAGCTTATTAGGAAAAAAAGGATGTGCCCAAATATGGTGCTTGAGAATGCTGTGATGGATATGTATGCTAACTGTGGATGCTTGAAGGACGCAAGAGAAGTTTTTGATGGTATGCGTGAACGCGATGTTGTGTCATGGACCTCAATCATTTCAGCTTATGGTATGCATGGGTGCGGCCTAGATGCTGTTAGACTCTTTGAGCAGATGCAAGAGTCAGGTCTGCGACCTGATTCCATAGCCTTTGTTTCAGTTCTTTCTGCATGCAGCCATGCTGGGCTTTTGAGCGAGGGGAAGTACTACTTTCACTGTATGACCAATAAATATCATATTAATCCAAAAGTTGAACATTACGCCTGCATGGTGGACCTTTTAGGACGTGCTGGATGCATTGAGGAAGCTTATGATTTCATCATAAGGATGCCCATTGAGCCAAATGAGAGAGTTTGGGGAGCTCTGCTAGGTGCTTGTCGGGTTCATTCTGACATGGAAATTGGGTTGATTGCTGCAGATAATTTGTTTAAATTGGTTCCTACTCAATCAGGATATTATGTTCTTTTATCCAATATTTATGCAAAAGCAGGAAGATGGGGAGAAGTCATGTCAGTGAGGAGGGTAATGCTGAGCAAAGGCATCAAGAAAGTACCAGGTTGTAGTAATGTCAAGTTAGGAAATAGGGTCCATACATTTCATGTAGGTGACACATCGCATCCGCAGTCTGAAAAGATATATGAGAAACTGGATGCTTTATTTGGAAGAATGAAGGATTTGGGTTATGTTGCTGCTACTGATACTGCTCTTCATGATGTTGAGGAGGAAGACAAGGAGGGCCACCTTTCCGTGCACAGTGAAAAGCTGGCTATTGCATTTGTTCTTATAAACACAAGGCCAGGGACACCTATAAGGATAACAATGAACCTCAGGATGTGTGGAGACTGCCATCATGCTGCCAAGCTCATTTCGATCATCACTGAGAGGGAGATTATTCTTAAGGACACTAATAGATTTCACCATATTGACCATGGGGTTTGCTCATGCGGAGATTACTGGTGACAAGGCTTCAAATGTTAGGAACCATGAGATATAACATCTTGCAACATCATGTTTTGTTGGTCAATTTATGTTGTTGTTGGTGCAGAACATTCAATACCATTTCACAAAAGTTCTAAGCATCATAATGATTATTCTTGTGATTCTTCCGCTCATAGAAGTGATTATTATGCATTTGTTGCAAAAGAGAAGTTAGAGAAGGATGCATTACATAGCTAGTAATTTTTTAATTCCAGTTGTCTTTAAGATTTAGATCCCTCAAACATGTGAATAGCAGGTAGGGATAGATGAAGAGCATTCACGGATATTCTGTAACTATGTTGTCCATCTATGTTTTCTTCTTAGAAAGGCTTGAGTGTTGAGATGTCCAGAGGTGGTATGCGGAAGATTTTCAACATTTCCAAGTTCAATTACTTTGGTTTATTCTATCATTTGGTTGTTAAATTGTAGAAAAGCATCTTGGTTGCAACCAGCTCCATTCAAAACTTATTGTCAGAGAAGCCTGTTTTTTTTATGGATAACATGATTGCAGAGCAGTATGCATTATTCAGACAATTATCTTTGTTGTTTAGAACTACAAGATGTGTATATTTAATTTGTTGCATGAGGGTAGGAAGATAGTTTCAAACTTTGCAGTTGGTTGTAAAATTTGACAGTTTCAAGGCTCCTATATGTAATAGATATTGTGCTTGCATAGATGAGCCAATTATACCATCTGGATAGGAGATAATTTCTGAAAATTGCAGAAGGAAAATGTGGTTGAGATTAAAAAGAGCCGGAGGCTTTTGCAATTTAATTGTATTTAATTTTTTTAATTTAGTATATAAAACTAAGTGCATATATTTATTATAATAAATACATATTTTGTTATAATAAAGTGCATATAATTCACATATTCAATGTGACAAAATGAAACAAAACACATGGTTACTTACTATTCATATTGATATGATATATTCCATTGCTCAAGTAAAAGTTGGGTGACCCTTGTCAATGGATGACCCAAGAGAAGTAATGGCTGTTCCATGCATAATAGTGGCAAATACATGTCTCACTGCCTAAAACTACTACATTTGATTAGGGGTGATTAATTTCCATGCCTGATATAATTTCAAACAGAGAATGTTTTATTTATGGGAAACTACTTCAATAGCTATTTTCCTATGCATTACAAGATAATATATATCCTATATATGTGGGAATGAGAGCCACTATACATTAGAACATATAAAATGACTATCGTTTTTAAATATTGGACTTTTGGTTATACTGGAAGACTAATATGACATAATATTAGCATTGTTTATATATATATATATAGTAATAAGTAGTAATAGTGGTTAATATTGGAAAATTGTTGAACAATTATTAGTAATAATGCTAGTTTATCGGGCCTGATAGATGCCCATAATACATAAAATAAGACATGGATTCTAAAATAGCATACCTCAATATTGGCTAAAACACTTGTCAAACCATTGATGATTAGGTTTATGAACTTGTAGTAAGCAATTGATAAATTGAACCGCCAACTACATAGAGAATTTGAAATGAAAAATCTTGGAGAGGCTAAGAAAATACTCAAGTGCGGGGTCATAACTTGGCACAATGCAGAGAAGTCCACAGTAGAAAGGCTCTATACTATTTACTATTTAATATATAATTAAGAAGTGTTTTCGTCATTGGGTTTAAAACATCATTAGTTTTCAATATAATTTTATTGTTTTATCAACTTTATATCACATCAAATGTAATTATTATACATCTTATACTAGTATTAAACTAAACATTAGAAAAGTTTATATTAGTATCAGCTCTCTTTTTCTAGTATTAAAAATTAGAATATTTATGTCTACTCCACCCTAATTCTACAAGTGATCGATGGTTAAGAATTTTTATTATTCCTGAAGTGAATAAGGCTCAAGTGAACGAGGGCTAAATGTTTTGAAATTACTACACACACACATCAATACAATCCAAAGGCTTAAGCTACCAAGTTTTTGAGCCAAATTGTGTATCTCAACTTTTTCTCATTTTGGAGTCACAAGTTATTGAGTCAAATCACTGGGCAGAACAATATCGCTGTCTATAATCTTCTCAAACATGCTTTCTCATCATGTCTGTAAAGTCTGGTCTAGCCCACAGCTCGATTGGTATACAATCTACGGATCTTCTCTAAAATAAAATCTTCTCATTTTAGTTGTCTTTCATGTGGGGCAAATTTTAGTCTTCAATCCAACAAAAGATAGTAGTTTGACAATGAGCTCTCTTTTGGACATGATGTCGGGCACACAACTTTCAGCTCTTCTTTGCTTGCATGACTAAGAAAGATGAGAAACTCGAAGGATTTGCATTGTTATTGTTATGCATGAAAAGCTCTACTAAAGATGAAAGAAAATATAAAGTGACTAAAATTATTACAATTCTTAACCATTAAAGCATTGGTGGATTCGCCAAATTACTTAAATAGAGCAGTAGGTAGAAGTTGTCACCAACAAATATAGCCTAAGAATCTAAAACACTATCGACACTTTTAATAAATCTTGCCAATTGCCTAAAAGGAAAAGCTCCAAGTATGTCAAAGTGCTAACTTTAGCAACCAAAAAAATAAAATTTAAAAAAAAATACTTTGAGATTTTGGGTCAACCAAGTTTATTAAACTTACTTAAAATTTTCTCAAACTAATTAGTAGTAAAGATTCACAAGAGATGATTTAAATTTTGCTCTAAATGGTGTATGTGGAGCAAATTCATCCTAATTCTAGCTTCATCATTTGCTTTATATAACAAGATATTTCACCTTACTATATTTAATTGCTAGAAAATTGAGTTCAGTGAAGCGATTCTTTTTTTCTTGAAAAAAAAAGTCAAAAAGAGAAAATGTATAAGTCAGTCAGTTTTTTAATTTATATCTTGCAACCAAATAGCAACCAAATATTAAAAGTAGATAAGCTCTAAGAAAAATAAATACTTTCTTTCCCTAATTTATAGCAACCAAACAAAAGTCCTTCAACATATAAATTCATCTTACTTACCTTTTCTTATGAGAAGAGAACATAAAAGCCCAGGTGATGGCATATATATTCATCTTACTTCAACTAAGTGCACACTTTTTTCTTCTTTTCCTTTGTAAAAGTATCCAATACCCTTTTTCTTTTCTCACCAAAGTATCATTGCCCTTACCTTTGAGAGTGGAGAGAGAGAGAGAGAGAGAGAGAGAGAGAGAGAGAGAGAGAGAGAGAGAGAGAGAGAGAGAGAGAGAGAGAGAGAGAGAGAGAGAGAGAGAGAGAGAGAGAGAGAGAGAGAGAGAGAGAGAGAGAGAGTTGCTTTATATTTAATGATATTTAATGGTGGGTGTCTTTTTCTAAAGGGGCAATAAGTACTAGAATAAGTACATAAAATAGTTTTCTTCTTTCTCCTCCTCTTCCTCATCTCTTCTAAATAACTTCCATTGTAGTCCTCTCACACATTATCCTTTGTTCATCTCCACCGAAGAAGAGCATTATTTTTGTTGGTACTGCTAAAGGTAAAGCAAATGACGAGAAAAAGTTAAACAGTAGTTCCTCTCTTCCAATAGAATCCCAAAACAAATTTAATTATTTATAATAATTTTGTTCCATTTTCATCTAATTATTAAAATAAAATAGATTATCTTTGGGGAGATTTGCACCATAAACCATAAACGATTGCTGTTTACGTTTTTGCACTCTTACCATTATATTTTTACTTTATAATGTTACCAAATTTTTCTATGAAAATGAGTATAACACTCGTAAACATATTTTATTGGAGAGAGTCACTATTACCTATAACATTAAATGTTGCTTGTCTTTTCTAATTTTCTAATCATCAAGAAAGAGAAAGTGTTAAAACAAATGGGGATAAGTATGGAGATAAGCATGTAGAGAATGAATATATATTATTTATTAATTCTTCTCCAGTAATTCATTTTTTCGGTTGTAACGAAAAGGTATTCACCAAATTCTCTCTCTTTCACCTTTGTATAGGGGTGAAAATGGGTCGGATTAACTCCGACCCGACCCGATTCGGATCGGATCGGATTCGGATAAAAAATTTCCATCCGATTCAGATCCAGATTCGGATACGGATAGAATTTTTGAAAAAAATTCGAATAGGGTCGAATATATTTTTCGGATTCGGATACGAATATCAAATATCCATTTATCCGCATATTTTTTAAATGATTTACAGTTTTTAGTTTGCTTATTTAAATAGTAAATAGAGATTAATTTCTCTAATTTTATAAATTTGACGTACAAAAATTTTATTTATCATAAAACTCTTAATAATTTTGTGTTAATTATATATAAATAAAATATTATAATTATTTTAAATTTAATCAATGTCCGTTTAAGATCCGATCCTCTATCCGAAAATTATCGGTATCCGTTTAGTTAGGATATGGTTTTAAATTTTGCTATCCGTCCAATATCCGTATCCGAATCCGAATCCGGACTAAAAATATGAATCCGGATATAGGTTGAACACTATCCGATCCGTATCCGATCTGTTTTCACCCCTACCTTTGTATCTATATGTTATTATCTTATAGTGTTTTCCTATATAGAAAGTGCTAAGAATTGATGAATATAAAATATTTTTTTATTATAAAGTAGAAATACTCGTCTTTTACACATAAATTCATCGTGTTAAAAGTATAGACAAAATTTTATAAATTAATAAAAGAGCATCTAGATGAATATGATACTACTATTAAATAATCTTTCCATCAAAGTAAATTAATTCTTTTATCGACATTATTAAATATGAAGATATCTTATTAATGTTTAAAATATGCCTAATATATGAAAAAAATTATATATCTTTTTGATGGTGAAATATATAATCATAGAGATGAACTAAGATAATAATTGTAAATTCCATAGATATAATTATAGCTTCCGTAAATTTTCATCTTTAGTTTATATAAAAATTCATCTTTGATTCCATATATTTATTTATTTATTTATGGATTCTATAGATATATTTGTGCATTTTGATATATTTAGGAATTCTTAGTTACTAATTACAAAATCTATGATAATTCTCCAAAATCCATATTTAGTAACTATAAAATCCTAAGTTAGTATATACAGAATCTAAATATATGAACTATAAAGTCTGGTGTTAATATCTATGAAATATGTTATTGGTCACTATATTTATCAATTAAATGAGTTATTTTATTTATAACATAGTGTATTTAGAATTATTATATCTAGAATTCATAGTTAGTTTTTAGGAATTCATAGTTGTAATAATGGAATTTAAAATTCATAATTACGAAATTTGGAGTTGGTTTCTATAGAATCCAGAATTAGTTTATATGGATTTCGAAGATACTAAAGTGAAAAATTGTGAATCCAAGGTATAATCTGATACCAATTGAAATAAAAATAAGGAATATCTTTACTTCATATCGGGAGAATCAACAAAGAAAATTCCAAGTCTAAAATTGTTTCATATTTTTCTTTTATTATCCTGAAGTTTTGTTATGTACTTGACTTGCTAGCATATGAGTTTGTATGTTAAACTGGTGTCGAGATATGTATCCAACTTATCTGGTACAGAATCCAGAATTAGTAATATGGAATCCGAAGTTGGTATTCATAAAATCTAGAGTCAATATATATGGAATTTGAATATACTAATTATAAAATTATATATATTGTATTAATTATAAAATTATATATATTGTATGCCAAAATACTTTGTTTTTGTACATAAATATTTCAAAATATAACATCTATAATTATTTATGTTATATGTCGAAATACTCCGCTACTAGATACAAAGAAATACATATTGAACAGCAATTTAAGTATTTAAGTGTTGTATGTCAAAATAAAATTTCATTATTCTACATATTACAAAATCTAAATTGTTTCAAATACATTTAATTATAATAAATTAGGTGTGTGAGTTCAATTCCTCTATACTCTTTTTTCGCAGAAGAGTTGTCAAATAAGGTGTTAATTGTCTTGGCATAATAGTTATAGTTGGGGCAATTGTTATTTAGCTTGGGTTCTCTCCCTTTCTTGGCCACTTTTGATTGTCCTTTCTTCTTTTGATTCTATTAATTATACTCTTTACTGTAAATTTTGCATGGAACATAGTCATATCATCCCGGGAGAACGTCATTGGTATACCACTTTATAGCCGATTTTCATATTCAATAAAAAAAAATGTTGTAATCCGTTCTATAGAAAAAGATCCCATCAAAAGTATAATATATGATAAACAAAAAAAATATTCTACTAATTTATTCTTACGATTCATACTGCTTTGAGATAGATGAATTTTTTTCAAATGCTTAGTCATGAGACTAATCATTATGACTAATTAAAAATTCTTTAGAAATGTTATGAGCAACTAGTACCATAATCAACATCCGGACATTTACTCATTGTGTCTGTAAAATATTTATTTATAATTATGAATCACGAATATATATCTATGGCTTCCATCTATATATCTATCGATTATTTTCCTCCCATTCTCAGTCACTCTCACCCTCTCTTCCCGATTCTGAAATCCTTTTGCTTTAGTGTCCTTTTAGAGTCTTCGTCGGCCGTTGCCTTAGTGCATTGAAAGGAGCCATAAGGTTGTGAACTGTGAAAATTCCATCATATCAATGCAAAAATTAAGGTGTTAGCTTCTCTCACTCCTACGACAACCCCCTTTCTCTCTCGTAGGTCATGTCTTCTCTTGTAGGCTATTGTAGGCCACCACAAGTCCTCCCCTCAATCTTATTCTTCCTAGTGAGTCTATGCTATGGTCCTTTCCACCACCATTAGAGGATAGTGTAGACAGAGACAACCTTAATAGGATTATATCCTACTATGCCGCCTCTTGGGATGGAAGTGCCAATCCAAAAGAATGGGGGAGGGGTTCTTCTTTATTCAATTCCCCAGCAATGAATCCCTATAAAGATTGCCTACATGTCAAGGGTGGGATGATCTTGATCTAGCCTTGGAGCTTTAGCTTAAGGCCACAAAGATCTCTCTTAGGTTTTGCATTTGGATCTCTCTTGTTAACCTACCTCTTAGCTGTTGAAACATAAGATCGATCAACAAGATCATCAATACATTTGGAGTGTTGAAGATCCTTGACACTGATTGTCTTTGTTTCAAGGAGCTGACCTAGTTTTAAGCCATTATCACCTGTGAGGATCTAAAGGAGATCCCTAATCATGTCCTCATATACTTAGTCGGTTTTTGCCATCAGGACAAGTAGACATTGGCAGTTGGGTTGAGGGCCTCGTCCCTACTTAGTAGCCCTCAACTTAGGATATTGTGGTAACTAGGACTCAACCTTTTGAGGCTAGACAATTCGAAGAGCATCTTAAAGAAAGGAAGGAAAATAAAATTAGGTATCATCGTCATAAGAAAGCCAACTCTAGTAAACATAGGATGTGGAGGAGGTAGACCATCCTCTATTAGGCCTCGAAGGAGAAGCGCATTCGCTAGGCTAGCCTCTAGTTGCCTCCGTTAGTTTCAACTGACATGCTAGGGAAGGTGGACCCCCTTCTCTTGATAGTTTCTAAATGCATGGGTGATAATCCTATCCCCATATATTGTTGACTCTAATCCTAACCCTACCTAGGAGAGAGGGTCATCTCGTCATAAGCATACATCTCCCCTCTTGTCCTTTATGCCTATCTTGATGGCATAAGGTTGCCACTTTTTTGAAAATATTATTGAGGATTACCTACAATATTTTTCTAGCCAACTAAAAGGACTCATGTGTTTGGATCTATTTTCTTCTTCTTTGGCTGCCTTAAATACTTTGGGCCCCTATTCTCGACCCTGCCTTATCCAGGCTCCTCTCCTCGAGTGGAGAACCTCCATTTTACTATTTTAAGAATGTCTTTGATCCCTCCCCTCTACTTGATGATGCTTTGTCCCCTAAAAATGGGGAGGTACAACGGTCAGGTATTTAGCCTCTTCTTAGCCCTATGGATAGGTGGTGTGCTATTTCTCTTAGCTTGCCTAATTTCTTTGCTCAACATAAATGACCCTTTTGTGCATGCTAGAATTGGAACCTATTGTCCTTCTCCACCACTACTAATGATGATTGTGCCTCTTCGACCATGCCCAAACTTATTGATCACATCTCCCCTTCCTTCAAGTAATAGATTTCTTAGATCCTTGGTCTAACCATCTAACTAAGGGACCTTAATGAGGTCATCTCTCTACTGTGGCATAGGAACGCTAAGAGGAAGAACCGAGTCTGATGCTGTTGTTATTAGTTTTTATTTTCTTATTATGATGGGTTCTTTTGGTTGTTATAAAGTGTATATATTGGAATTTTAAGAGTTTAGGCCTCACTTGCAAGAGGAGTCACCTAAGTTGTCTTATCAATCCTCTTGTTGTATTATCGTTTGTATAAAGAAGACTAAGATCTTTGAACTTAGCCCAATCTTTCTTTTGTTCTATGGATGGTAGGTTAATTGACTAATGTGTTTGGGTTAATGTTGGCCAAGTTTCAGGTGGTATCAAATCCTGATAGAATTCCTCAGCCTTCTCTTTCTTTGGATTTGTAGATTAGGTTGTTTCTCCCTCTTGGTTGAGTTTTCCTCCAATTCCTCAACTAAAAAAATTCTTGATCATCAATATTTAAGGGCCTACTGCCTTTTCTCTCAAGGGCGTCTTCTGATCCTGGGCTAGGTTGGTTGCTTGCGCTTGTCGGGACTTCAACGTAGTCAAAGGTTTTGGTGAAGTTGAGATAGTTGTTGAGATGGGCTGGGCTGGTTGCTTCCTATCAAGATAGTCAATGACTTGACATCCAACATCTATCCTCTAGAATGCGCTTTTAGTCAAGGTGATCACCTATCTGGTCTACTCTTTATTCCTATCGTCGATCTTCTCAGCAAGCTATTTCTCTTCACTCAAGATAGTAGATGATGGTGGTTGGTGGTGGGCTGGCGTTAATGGGGTGACACCAGTGAAAAGTGATGGTGGAAGGGTTATGGTTGATGGAAGGGTTAGGGCAAGTGTTGGATAGATTGGAAGAATGAGGAGAAGAGGGCTACCCCTAAGAGACTAAAGTGATTGGTCGGTCGAGGGAGGTTAGAAGTGGCGCCGCCGGGGATTGAGAGAACGAGAGTGAAGAAGATGAAGGAGGTAAGGCAAAACTCAATTCTTCAATAATAACTCTATGGTTGCCATCGACATCCTTTAGAGGCTAACCAAACAATTCAAAATTAACCCTAAACAGTACATTATCGCCGACCGCGTTCGAACGCGAACGCGGCATTCGAATGCATAATTCACACTCTCTGGACGTGATGCAGGCATTCACAACCGCGTTCACAACCGCATTCGAACGTACTCTACCCGCGTTCGAACGCGACTTACAGAAAACTTATTTTCTTAAGAAATAAACATTAAAATCAGAAAACAAAGACACCCCTAAAGTGAATCCATGCTCGAGACAACGTTGGTGAAGTCCGAATCGTATCAACTAATAGCCTAGAATGGATAAATGTAAAAAGTAATTCTCTAATTGGAAAGCTATTACTCTATTCATTGGTCATTGGCTCATCCTAGTTAAGATCATTCTCTTTGCTCTCCTTGCCTATTTTTTTCTCAATCTTCTAGATCCTGAATTCAATCATCAAGAGGATCAACTCCCTTAGGCGAGCCTTCCTTTGGAAAGGCGAGGTGTCATTCTCGATTTTCCATTACATTGTAAATTGGGCAAAGATTTGCCTCCCTAAAAGACTAGATGGCATTGTCGTGTATAACTAGATGATGGAGGCTGCTAGGACCTAAGTCAACCTCTACTTAGAGGGAGACCATCTACTACTCTACTACAGATAACTCATCTTCCTTAAAGACCCCCAAAAGATACTCTTTTCTTAGAAATGCATTTTTAAGGTGGCCCCCCATTTCGTCACTGGCTATCCTTTTTTCCTAAGAATGGAGAGTAGATACGATTCTGGATGGACCGGTGGATAAGGGACTTCTCCTTTCAAGCTCGATTCCCTTTGCCTTCTACTCATTATCTAGACCCTTAGCCTTTCTTAAGGATGCTAGCAAAGTGAGGTGTCCTAGGAGGTTGGATGGTGCTACCATTACTGAAGTCAACCAGATCAGAGCGCTTCAAGGGATTGTCAGCTAGCTTGGTGAGTTCTCTAACATCATCTCTTAGATATTCACGTCCTTTGGTTCCTTATCGGTTGCTTCCCTCAACTTTATAATGCTCCAAGACTCTTTTGACTCTACTTGGACTTTAGTCTTTGGAAAACCTCCCTGCCCTCTAAGATGAAGATTTTTCTCTAACTAGAAAATGACTTTTTGGTCATTTTCCCTACATGCTCCGCAGCTACTACTGGTTTTCTTGGCAAATGGCAGCTTTGCATCTAAGACTACCAGCAAGCCATAATCACTTTTTTGGTATGTTGTTGCTATGGAATGAAAGAAACTAGAGTTTTTAGAAGGAGGCTCATACGGCCATCAATCTATGTACTTCCCTAGCCAACATTTCACAGGTTTGAAGGTCCTCCTTCTCCTCCTCTTCTCAGATTTCGTTCAAGTCTTTCTTTGCTCTCATCTCATTGTGATGTTTTATTCCCCTCCCTCTCTCATCCCTTCTCCTATTGTACATCTCTATTTGTCTAATAATATAACTAGGGTCAGTCCATTTTTCTCGAGAAAATAATAGTGTTGTGTTAAGTGTATTTGGATTAGATTAGATTTGGGTCAAGTCAACCTTCGTACTAACACAAACACAACCTATTTATTAGATGGATTAAAATGTTAGACTCAAATATGACCTATTATTATATGGGTTGCAAATATTTTTTTGAATTTATTTGAATCTAACTTTATGCTATAGAGCCAATCATTTTTTGACTTGAAAATAGGTCATGAAATTAGGATGATAACTGTGAGTTTTTTCTTGTTGCAAAGGATAAATGAATTTGTAGGCCTAATGTTAAATAGGCAATCGCCTATCTCGAAATATCTTTTGGTCTTTTTGTTATCTATAAATTTTTCCATTCTAATTTATCTGAGATTCAATAAGGTTATCTTATCAAATGGCAATGATATCATAAACTTATTTTTATCTATAAATTTCTATATGGATCTGATCCTCCATTTTATATTTGTTCAATTGCCTCAATTTTAAGGAACATAAGATAGAAATTTGGTGGTTGTTGGCTATAGCCAACTTCAAAGATAAGTTTATATTACAAATTAAGTATAACAATATATAGATGGAGGTTACCTATAGATTTTTATTGTTAGCCCTCAATGTCTTTCTATTATTATTTTAATTGCCAAGTAAGAAAAAGATCTTGTAACTAGTCATATTTTATTTAGCAAAATATTCTTTGATAATCAATTCATTTTCGGAAACTATCACTAGGCATAAATATGAATAAAAAGTGTGTACTTAGATTTAAAAAAATGACTGACTTGTAGCAACATGAGCAACCTTCATTTTCTCATAAAATCTAGGAATCTTTTTATCGAGTACTCCAAAAATTTGATCTTGTATTATAGATCAAGAATAATAACAGTGGCTAAAATGATATTACATTCATTTAGATACTTCTTTAAGTACTCCACATTTATTTATGTGATCATGATACCAATAAAAATTATCCTAATCTTTACGTCCATTATACTTAATTTATTTGAATTATAAATATTTTGGCAGAAGTTCACATTATTGGAAGGTAAATAGATTTTTATGATAACAAATACAAAAACTTGTAATTTTCTTCAACTTACCATCCGTTTTGTAATGGATAATACTTATAAGTGATAGCTGCAGATGATGACATGCATGACAGATAGTAAATAACACTTTCAAGCATTAGATAGATTGAACATATCGTGTCTGATACATTTCTTGCTATCCAAAGAAATATTTAAACACTCTAAAAATTATGTTTCTTTACTTGTGAACATTAAAAAAATTTGATGTGATTCTAATTTTTGTGTATAGAATCATTTGATTCGTTTCAGCCTTCTTAAGCTACTAAATTAACGATATGAGCATAATAGAGTACATTGAAGAAATTTTGAGTAAACAACAAAGAAATTATTTACAAAAGTATTATCTAATGTGAATGAACAATTAAACAATCGTTTCTCTATGTCTCATTCAGTCAACAACATATAAATTCTATCAGAGAGCAATTCTAGTGTGTAGAGTTAGCATTATACAATTTTTTATTAGTAAAGTGTGAAATGAGACAATAATAATATATAAGTAATTATATGTGGTTATAAAATCCCAATCTGTGGTTATAAAATCCATAGATGAAATGTCAAACTTTTCTTTTTGACAAATGGCTATATTTGGTTTGAGTTTAGAGAGGCTGGTTTAGGAATTCTTAACTTGGTTTAGTAACCAAACATTTTTTTATCTTTTCTATACCTAATCAAGTTCACTATTCAAAAAATCAAGACTAAGAAATGAAACCAACTAATCAAGTTCAAGGCTTAGCCTCAAACCAAACAAGTCAATATAAACACCTTGATAAGAAACATCGGAGTTTGATGGAACAAAACACCAAACCCTTTTTAGCATATTCCCCCAAGAACATTACCATTCAATCTATAAATCCAGATTGAAGGAAAAAACTAAACAAAACAATCACCAAAACTACCACAATTCTATCAACCATCACTATTAAAACACCTAAAATAATATATCAGCCACCACCATAATTTTTAGAGTATGAAAACAACCACACCAACAAAACAACTGGTTAACAAAAGCTAAAAGTTTATGGAGCAAAATAAAGCATCCTCTATCTAGCGGCCTCCATCCACGGGAATAAAGACATCGATCATTCGTCCTCATCCAGGTTCAACACCACCCTAGAAGCAAAGTCCTTCGCCTTCTTTGTAGCATTCTCCCTCTGACTACCTGCCTAGTAGGAGAACAAAGTTATTATTTTATGTTGTATAGTATTCCAATCTCTTGCATTATCATTAAAAATTCTATTGTTTCTTTCAAGCCAAACACTCCAAATCATTAGCAATGAATCAAATAAAAAACATCTTGGTATCAACCTTCTTAGGCATCTTTTCTTCTCATTTAAACCACTATTTTACATGCTTAGGAAAGACAATGAGCCTAGTGATCAAGCTAATCTCCTTTAGTAGCTTCTTAACATATAGGCACTTCAAAAATAGATGATTTACAAACTCATCTTAGAACAAAACACATAAGTAACACTGTAAGTCCAACCTCTTTTCAACAGGTTATCTCTCGTCAGAATTTTGTTCTGATGAAATGTCAAATTTAATTTAATTCAGAGTAATTAAAGGTATGTAGCCAAATTATTTTTCTCATCCTTCATCTATATTTAACTCTTTTCAAAAATTCACCTTTATTTTGTTTCTTCTTTTATATTTGACATCATTGTATAATTAACTACTTAATGCTTTAATATCCTTATAGAAACAAATTAAAAAAGTAGTTCATACTTGATAATTGTCATTATTTACATCTCATAGTACTTCTCTTTATCCAATTTAAATACCAGCAAAGAGATGGATTCTTTTGATTTATCAAGGAATTGTTGCCCAATATCTTTCTTTTTAAAATTTTGTTATGCAAACTCAAAAATGTAGAAGTCACATACTAACGAACCATGCCTATCATATTTTTGTGGAAGCTCTACATAGTAGTCAAGTGTTTCATGAATGATCTGATACAACTTGTTAGAATCTTTTCTTATTACATTAGTTATTTACTTTTCATTCATAAATTTTTTGTGGGTTGTGATTGAACGCGGAAGGGGGCGCGTTCGAACGTCTGCATCAATTTGCAAAAATAGAGAACGCGAAATATGCGTTCGAATGCGGTCGAGAGCGTTCGAACACCCACGTGTGAACGCCTGCATCAGTTTGCATCCATAGAGAACGTCTTTTGTGCGTTCAAATGCGGTCGACCCCGTTCGAATGCGATCAACGAGTCCACTAGAAATAGGGTAAATAATTATTATTTTGACTTATTGGCTAGCCTCTATAAAGGTGTGGATGGCAGCCAAAATTATTATACTTAATAAATATTAGTTTTTATCTTCCTCTATCCTCTCTCTAGTCTCTCTATCCTAATCTCTCTTCTCGCTTTTCACCAACCAGCCACCTCTAACGTTGGCAAGGTCTCATCTATCGTCTAATCTCTCTCGTCTATTGAGTCCTCCGTCCTCTTTGGGATTTTTGAAACTACATCAACCATCCACCCTCATCTCCATTCTCATCCATAACCCTAACATCCACTCCACCCGTCACCACCACCATCATCCCCACTCTATTATATTTTCGTCCCAGTTGGAGTTCAAATCTACAAAGGGTGTAAATACGAAAAATGTACATTAGGAAGTTATAGATCAATCAAACTTAGTTTAGTAATTTTTTGACTATGAGAGAATATTTTCCCTTGGTTGTGTAGACTGCTTCCTACAATCAATCAAGATCTTGAAGGGATCGTTCCATAACCTATTATCATGATCTCATCGTTCAAACCAAAAGAAAAGGCTACCTCTCAATAACCTATTCATAGTTTCATACTTGTTATACGTTATATACTTAACACTGATAAATTTAGAAGCTTTCTTATTTACTCCATCTTTTGTAGTATTTTTGATAATGAGAGCTTGTATTAAGTTGAAATTGTCTCCTTACCTGCTAAGTAGGGCAGGAGTCAATGGGCAAAATTGTACAGAGATCTAGGGGGAATGGGCCTTCCAACCTAGTTACATAATATTCTAAACTTTATTTTCCTCGGTGGGCTGCCCAGTCAGCCACCTAATTGCCTACCGTCATGATATGTAGCAATCTTACATCACAGAAGCCTTGGATCAACTCTGTGCACTCTCCTACATGGTTCCTTGTCTTCCAAGGGGTAGATATTTCACCTTTAATGATTCTAACCGCCTCTAGAGAATCTGATTCAAGGACTAATCTAGACTCTCTATCCACTAAACGAAGTCCCATGCGCATTGTCCAGATTTTTGAAAGGATGGCTGACTTGCTCGGACATGGTTTTAGCACTACCACCCGGATTGATCTCTTTTCATCCCAGATTATTGCTCCTACTCCAACTTGGTATTCGTTGTCATAGTACACTCCATTGGTATTGAGTTTGATCCACCCAGGCTCTGGCAATTTCCACCTAATTTTCTCCGTGATCTTTGGACATGGAGCTTTTGGCAGCTTGGAGTATTCCTTGGCTTGTTGGGTCGCTCTCATCACCACCATCTTTGGACTAGCTCTCTCTCCTCAGAACGCAAGGTTGTTTCTCTGCTTCCAGATTTCCCAGATGGTTGTGGTATTAGGCATCTAGTAGCTATGTTGCTACTCTCCTCTTGATGCACTATCCCTGTGAGCCAATCCTCACCTGGTGTAAAAGTCATTCTAGGTTCATGCTATTGTAGCTCATCCCAAACTGCTTTAGCAAACCAGCACATGAAAAAGAGATGAGCCATAGTCTCCCCATGTAGTCTACAAAAAAGGCATGCATCGTCCGACGTCATTCGTAGGGAGTGTAGATAGCTCATTGACGGAAACCTGTTTATGCAGACTTTCCAAAAAAAGTCTTTATGCGAGGTGCCATTGGTAAGGTCCATAACCTTCTCCAACCTAGCCACCTATTCATATTGTTCTTGTTTAGGAAGTTACAAATAGACTTCACCCTAGGCTCACCCATGGGATGGTTGCACCAAACCCACATGTCCACCATGTTTGCCCGCTGACCTTGGAGTGTCGCAATGTGGAATGCGACCTCTTCTCTTGCTTCATGAGTCAGTTGTTGCCTAGTCCACATTTGCCCATCGAGGAGATGCGCCATGAGTAGGTCTTGGTCCAACATAGTGTCGCTCATTATATGCTGCTACCTGCACCAAGGAATTTTGGATGACCAAGGATCATTGGCCGCTCTAGTGGTGTTGCCATTGCCCACTAGTTTTTGGCATCCTCTTATGGTAGCTGCTAATGCAGAGTTGATGGCTTGCCAAACCCAAGATAATGTTGTTGCCACTTTGGTGTCCCAAGGGTCAACTTCACCATATTTTTCTCTCAGCAGGTTCACCCATGGGACGTTCGCTTGGTTTAATACCTTGAAGGCTAGCTTGCTCATTAGCGCTGCTTTGGCTAGCTTCAGCCTTCTTTCTGGCCGACAGACCACCGTCTTCCTTATTCTGAGTCATCACATCCCAGCTGCTGAGGTGTATGCCTCGTCCTCTGCTATTTCCCCAAAGGAATGATTGGGCGATGCGTTCAACCTTGTCTAGCACTGAGTACTGAGTGTAAACTTCTACTTGAATATTGTCCAATCTAGGCGCTTTTTCGAGGGAAAGCTCCATATGACTGTCTTATTCTCCTCGTTGCTCACCGCCAAGATAAGGTTGGCAACTTCTTCAATTGAGATGGTCGGCATCTCTAGCTAATGTATGTTCATTTGGTTTGGTTCCTCGGCTGGGCCCCAAAGATATGAGTAGAACTCCACAAAGGCAACATTCACTTCCTCCTCATTCTACGTCCAAGGATGCTCTCCTTTCTGAATAGCTGAAATGAGGTTACGGTGCCGGCATATCGACGTAGAGATTTGAAAGAACCGAGTGTTGCTATCCCCTTCACACACCCACTTCAGCCTAGCCCTTTGTTGCCACTTAATGTTGACCTACTTGCTCAAAGCAGCTTTGCGGTGATATTGACTGCATAGCTAGGCATATCCTTCCTTGCCAAGTAACCCTACTACATCGAGGTTCTCCAAGTGTTTGATGGTACTTGACGTCTCATGCAAGTGTCTATCAATATTTCCAATGGCCCCTCGTCTCCATTTGCGCATCGCTTGATGCATCATGCAAGTTTTATGGCTAAATGCATGCAACAGGTTGCCATTTGCCCCTCGAGACCAAGCTTCCGGCATAACAATCTCGCTCTCCTTGTGCTCCAACCAATGTAGTTCGAATCGAGTTGGACTGGCCCATCTATGATGGGCTAACGACATAGATAATAGAAGCGATGCATGGTATGACGCAGTCCTATCAAGATGGGTAACTCTGCTTAGAGGGAATTTTCCAAGCCAATGGGTGTTGGCTAGAACCCAGTCTAGCCTAATCCAAATGTGATTGGGACCTTGTTGGTTTTTGCACCATGTAAAAGGTGGCCTCTCAAACCCCAAGTCATAGAGACCCATCTCGTCCACAAAGTTCTTGAAGGCCTTGCACTTTGGACCCATCTGCACCAATCAAGAACTTCTCTTCTCCTACAATGAGAGGGTAAGCATTGAAATCACTCACCACACTCTAAAGGGCATCGGTGCTCTGAACACTGGATAGTTCCTCCCACAGCTCCTTCTATTCATTTAGTTAGTTGCTCACATAAACCGCTAACCAACCCCATATTTATCCTTTGGTGTTGGTGATCACCATATGAACAACTTGCCTTGACACCACAATGACATCCACCCGGCCAACTTCTTTCTTCAAGAGCGCCATGATGCCACCCGAATGGCCATCTGCTAGCATGGCAAACTAGTTCCAATATTTTCCTAGGGCCTTTGCTACCCCCTTGGCAATCTCCCAGTTTGCATGGGACTCTAACAAAATTAGGAAATCTAAATTATGATCCCTATTTAAATCTCTGCACCAATCATGCACTTCCTTCTTCAAAGCACCTCGGCAATTCCAAAATATTGTTTTATTCATTAAAACAAAAGCTAAGGGAGGGGAAGCCTAGCTCATTGGGTCCTTCCCCTAGCTGTCCTCCTATCCACCTCCGCCTCTGCCAGCAACGAGTCACTTGGCTGGGATGCTTCACCCTGTGTGCCACCTTCATACGCCACCAACGCCAGTTGATCCTGCCTTTGATCTATCTCCATGCCCTATTACCCCATATCCAAACCTAACCCGTCTTGCAGGACTTTCGGTGGGTATTGACCTCTAGATTTTTTTTGTCCTAACATAAGAAGATCTAAGCTCTCTAGGTTGGCCAGAGCCTAGTCTAACTTGGACCCTGTTGAGGTCACCACTCTCGGGTTTGCATCAGTCTGTGTTTCTTTATACGAATCTAGATCAGACCCTATCATCTCAGGTCCTTCGTTTGTTATGCTCTCAAGGCCTTCCTCCCCATTATCTGTTCTTTCACCTTGTTGGCAACTAGAAAGATCATCCACCATCTAGAGATTATTTGGTTTGTAGATCTTTGGTGTGTTTGCAGGCTCCACTAGGTCTCCTATTTTGGCTTTACCTTTGCATGTCATCCCGATTGTTCCCTCCCTCCTTGCACTACTCCTTGCATTGCTCCGAGCGATGGCATGCCCAACCACACAAGAAATAGTAGAGAGGAATGTTCTCATAGACCACCATTTGGTCTAGATATTTTGACTTTAGGCTTAACCAGATAGTTGTCTTCAATGGCTTCTTCAAATCAACTTCCACACAAACCCGAGCAAACTGACTATGGGTGTGGTCTAGCGTCGTCTCGTCAACACATGAGGTTTCCCAAAGTATGCAGCCACTATGATGAGAGCCTCAAGTTCCTAGTATTTGGTTGTACAATTGGATCCATACTAGGGCAGTCGTGAAGGCATCTTCTAAAGGCTGAATGTTGCCTCTACAAGGTATTAGGTTTAGAACCATACCTAGCATCATCCACAGTTCATTGGTGAACATGAAGGCCAACTCCTCATCTCTCTCAAACTGAAATATATTGAATCCCTCCTCCATGTTGGAGATAAAGAAACCATCAATCCCATTCCATAACTTTGCCAGAATGAACTTGAGTCTTGCTAGAGTATGCCTCTTCCCAGAAAACGGCCGAACAAGGTGAGTTTCCATCTGTCCCAGCAGGCTTGTAAGACCACTAGTTCTAGGATGATGTAGTCGTCTGTCTAAGCTTTGATTTTAACTAGTATATCCTCCGTGATGTGCCCTTGAGACCCTACTCTAGTGTCCACATCAGCCCATGAACTCCTCTCCGATTGACTATCTTTGAAAGAAGACCCTCACCGGAAAGAGACATCTTCTCCACCTACAGGGGGTGGGGATGGGGGTGGTTCTTCTTTCTTCTCATTTTCTCTATCTTCTATAGTAGGTAACATATAAACTGCTACTAAACTATTTGTCTAATATGTGGAGTTTTATTTCTATGCTTATTTTTAGAGGAAGATATGTCGAAGTATTTTCTCTATCAATAGTAATAAATACTCTACGCTATCATGCTCAACTCCAACTATCAAAATAATATCAAATTACATAAAGTAAATATTTAAAATGCAACCATTAAATTTTCAAAATTAATATCAAATTTTTTATAAATAGACTCCATATCCCATCAATTACTTCAAATTGCTACAAATATTCTATACTCTTCTTAACAATGCAAGAAAATAGTATCGATAAATCTTTTGCAAATTCATTACTTTTTCCACTAGTCCTAGCTCTACTATGGTTTGGTGCATATATCTTTCCTTTCTCTTAGAAGCTTTTCCTATAGATACCATCGGCAAGATTCTCTCCTCTCCTCTTCTTGCTGAGTGGCTAGGAGATGAAAGAGACATTCTCTTATTTTTCCCTTCTTTTCCCTCTTTCCCTTTCTTCTCGGTGCCGATGAGATCCTCCTCTCTCTCCTCCTAGCATGAGTGTTTAGGGAGGAGAGGAGATGTCTTCTCCCTCTATTTTCTTTTCCCTTCCGTCTCCTTCTCCTCTCTTTATTCTAAGCATCTCTTCTCTATTTTCTTCTTCCCACTTTTCCTGCACCGGCTTCATTTTCCTCTATCTTAACCTCACCACCATCATTCCCTCCTTCGCTTGTCGCCATCCGGCCTGCCTCTAACTCCCCATCTTCCAATTGTCTCTCTATCATGTCTTTTCTTTGTTGTTGCTATAGTCCACCTGCCATTTCCGCTGCCTCCCTCATTTCTAATGTTTGCATGCCCCTCATTGTCCATTGTTGTCATCGACCTCGCTGCTGATTGTAATTACTTCCAGTTTGCTACTAAATGCAACTACTCACATCTTGCCATTGATCGCAACTACCCCCTTATGTTCACTTGACCTCTTCCCTATCTAGTTATCTCTCCTCCTCACTGGTAATAGACTTGCCCCTCTCTATCGTGGTCGTGCGTGTTAGCTTTTTTTTGTTCTTCAATTGATGTGTGTCTTACTTTCGTTCAATTTTCATAGTATATTTTTGTTGTAGATTGAGGATCCTTCTCTAGTGTTTTGGAGATCCATAAGTTTGTATACCTACAAATGTTGAATCGCAATAGAGCCACAAGCTAATCTTAGGTCCCTTGCATTTGTGTATCTACCAAAGTCAAAGTTGTGTTTCTTAATATATTTTATATGCACCCTATAATTTGATATATTATTTTTATTTATTGTAATATTTACTATTGTAGCTAAACGAGAGGCTTCTGTCAAAGGTCCATTGCTCTATCTCCCCTCTCATGTTGTGTATCAGGCTGTTTAAAATGAATGAATTAAATTTGTATCTATGGACTTTCCTTTAAAAAAATCTTGCAAGATAAATGAAATGCAAATGACTTTGTTCTATATATATTTTTTATAATACTTCACATAATATACAAGATAATCTACCACGAAATTTGCACATCCATGAGCTAGCATTTCAATATATTAGAATTAGGTGATACATGACAGCCAAGTAAATTAAGAAGGAATGATACCGTAATGACATTCAATGTATTTGCAAAGGGAAAAGAACGAAGAAATTATCATACAAAAAATAAAAAATATGTAACATCATTCGCCATTCTTGACTTGCCTACTAGCTTTCCATTGAAAAAAGAAATTATTTTTATTGATTTCTTACTAAGATGTTAGTAATTTGGGCAATCTTATTTTTGTATATTTCTGTGAAAATTCTAACTCCTAAGCTTATGAAAGTTATCCTTTTGTTATGAACTAGTTCGGTTTGAGTCTTAGCTTTAACGTGATTAATTAGTCCTACTTTTTAGTCATAATTTTAGTAAATTGAACTATGCTAAAAAAAAAATTGATGTTTGATTGCAAGCTAGCTAAGAGTGTAATTAATTATTACCTTTAATGTGATATAAAAAAGTGAAAAAGTGTTGATTTTGGAGGAAAATATATTACATATAAAATTAAGGCCAAAATACTCTTTGACTTTGATGATATTAGATAAAAATATTAATTTATTTTTTTGCAAGAAAAAGTATTTTATCGTATCTACACGCTTGTAAGCCTGCGAGCTCTATTTGACTTACGTGGTTGCTTACTATCTTTTTTTTAGGAGGTCGGTCCTTGGGTTAAAAGTTGGTAAACCATTCTATAAGGTAAGGTTACACTTCTTTCTTAAAGATTGCGGGTCTATAAGTCCTTGGCTTAGCTAACAAACTGTAATTATTTTTTTGTTGCGGGCTTCCCGCAAATCCGCATAGCATACATGCATTATTTTATTTTTTTTATTTATTTAATTCCACATATCCTTTTTTAATTATTATTTATTTATTTATTTACTTTTTTTAGCATGC
The DNA here is from genome assembly GCF_019914945.1 of Typha latifolia. Classification (NCBI taxonomy): domain Eukaryota; kingdom Viridiplantae; phylum Streptophyta; class Magnoliopsida; order Poales; family Typhaceae; genus Typha; species Typha latifolia. Next base: position 4,987,649 of record NC_133097.1, on the reverse strand, counting down.
ATATTCTTTTTTTTTATTACTTTTTTTTTAAATTTTTAAGCACATATATCTTTTTTTTAATTTTTATTTATTTATTTACTTTGTTCAGAGGCACATTTTTTCCAAATAATTATTTATTTAAGCCCCTATACAGTTTATTTTTTTGAGATGATAAAACCCCATGTAAATTATCTTTTTTAATGAAGCTCTCAATATTACATTGTGGGCTTACAACTATTTGCGAGGTTAATCACCTTATAAGCTATTGCAGACTTAATAAATTTTAAATCTTTTTAAGTTTATTTTGGAGATAAACTAAAAATATATGAGAGAATTTAAAATAGGGATATTATTATTATTTTCATGTGATATGAAAAATGTAAAACATATTTATTTTTTAGGAAAATTTTGTATGTGTCGTGCAAATAATACCAAATATTATTATTAAATTTATAAAACAAAAATTCAAGTCATATCAGTCGTAAAATTATAATTTGAGAAAAAAATTATTTTTGACTAATTTATATTTTATCTCTCCTCTTTCATCCTTAACTTTGTTTGGGAAAAAATAGTATTTAGTTACGGTTAGAAGTCTCTAACTAAGTTTAATGGCAAGTCTTGAATTCAAATAAAATGCCGCCTAAATTGTTTTAGCCTCTAATATCATGTTGAATACCTATCAAGTTAGTCATTTGGTGCTAAGTGCAAGGCATATGGTTAGACCTAGGTTATATTGGTTCCAATGCTCTAAAACTTTCCTATTCTACGCCAACCCTTCTTGGTCGATCAAGAGATGCTATGCGCAATTGCATCAATTATATTCATTCAACGATTTTAATTGTGGCCCAAATCAAATATAAAGAGCCATAAGATTACAGATGATCTAATTTATAATATCTTATGGTCGTGATCGATGTGTTGGCACACATGAGGTACAAGATTGAATCCCAACCCACAGGTAGGGCTGTCAAAATAATTGAGCCGGCTCGAGCTCGACTCGATAATGCTCGATCAAGCTCGGCTCAAAAATATGCTGAGCCGAGCTTGATCATTAAAGCTAGGCTTGAAATTAAATTCGAGCCAAGCTTGATCCCAAGCCGGCTCGATAAAGCTCGAATATATATATATATATAATATGAGTAATATCAAACTAATATGAACCATCAGATCAAAACCCTTCTATCCATTCATAATTTCAACCATTATTTTCTGACACAATTATCTTTATTGTTTGTAATTTATATTTTGGTTGCTTTTAGTTTTTTGACACAATTATCTTTGTTACTTATAATTTATATTTTAGTTCTTTGTAGTTTTCTAACCCATTTATCTTTATTGCTTGTAATTTATATTTTGGTAATATTTATATCTTTATAGTTGAATTATGTTTTATTTCAAGCTTTATTCAAGCCTAAATTAATTCAAGCTTGCTCAGGCTCAAAAATGATTTGAAATTAATAAGGCTTGAAATTGCTCGTTTAAGCTCGTTTAAGCTCGTTTAAGCTCGTTTAAGCTCAAAATTGACTCGGATCGAAATTATTTTAATTCAAGCTTAGATCACAAAGACAGGCTCGAAATTAATTTCAATCCAAGCTTGATTAGAGCCAGGCTCGATCAAGCTTGGCTCGTTTACACCCCTACCCACGGGTTCACCTTAGGGTCATTTTTTTTTTGAAAAGAAGAGCTATATTTAGCTATTTAAAAGGTTTCCAGATGGACAACTGTCCATCTCAACCAAGGCGTACAGCTCTGGTGGCATAGGGTCCCCCGCTCGGAGCGCTCTGGTCTGGGTTGCACCTAAGCCCCTTCGCGCTGCCCAATCCGCAGCCTTGTTTCCTAACCGTTTACATGGCTAATGTGGCCTTACATTCCCACACAATGCCCTGGACCTGCCATGGGCAAGGGCTCTCCTCTCTCAATATCTTCACCAGCTGTTCCGAGTCTGATTCCACCTCCGCAACCTGATCCCCGCTTAATAAGCTTAAACCCATTTGCATTGCCCAAGCCTCCGCGTGAAGTGGTGACACCGCTGGTGTGGGCTCCCACCGGACCATCACCACTCCTCCCTTATCATCCCGAATGATAGCTCCAGCTCCCACCTGGCCCGCACCCGAGCGAAAAGCTCTATCAATGTTCACCTTCACCCATCCTCTTGGAGGTTGGCGCCACCCGACCTTCTTCTGCATCGCCTTTGTTGGTTCGACGTTCCTGGGCAGGTTGTATTCCTCTCTCAGGAGCTGAGCTCGTCTGGCCACCAAGCAAGCTGCCTCCTCGGCTCACCAAAAACTATTCAGTTTCGTTGTTTCCAGATGCCCCAACACGTGGTTGCTATCAGCGCCCGGATGCCGTCGTCGTTTCCCTTCCTGCACCTCCCCCACTCCATAGTGATCCACTCTGATCCAACCAAGCTTCCCATCTTCTCTAGTTCCGGTTGCACCTGGCCTAGTATGGTCCATATCTCTTTGCTGTACTGACACTCTTGAATGACTCTAACATTCTGAACTGAAGCTTCCACGGTGACTAATAAGTCATCCGCATAGAGGAGGTGTGATAGGTGAACCTCTTCGACCCGGTAACCCTACAGTAGCCCACGCGCCATGCGATCCTTCAGCAGGCTGGACAGTATCTGGGACACTAGTAGGAATAGATATGGGGAGAGGGGGTCCCCCCTGTCGCAGCCCACGGTGAGGAGTTATCCACCGTGACGGTGAACTGTTCACTAGGATTGCATACCTCGAAGACTTGATACATGCACTGATCCACCGACACCACTTGGTCGGAAAACCCATGGCTTCCAACACCCCCAGCACTGCCTTCCAATTAACTCGGTCGTACGCCTTCTCCATGTCCAGTTTGAGCATCATCTTCGGCTTCAGATGCTTGTCACTAACCATCGAATGTGCAATCTCCTGGGCCGCCAGAATATTATCATATATATTCCGGCCTCTGATAAAGGCCACCTGCTCTTTGTCCACCAGCTGCGGCAAAAGCCCCCGCAGCCTTCCTACCAACACTTTGGCTATGATTTTATATGCCACATTGCATAGAGAGATCGGCCGAAACTCTCTCACCGTGGTTGGGTTCTCCACCTTTGGTATCAGGGTGATATAGGTATGCCCCCACTGCCGAGAAAGTCTTTCATGCTGGAAGAAGTGTTTAATCACGTCGCAGAGGTTGTCCCCTACCTCCTGCTAGTACAGCGAGTAGACTTCCACCGGTATCCCATCTGGACCCGGCGCCTTGCCCGTCGGCAAACTGTGTAGGGCTTCCATGATCTCGACGTTGTCCACTGGCTTCAGCAGGTTGACACGATCTTCCGCAGAAATTCCAGGCAGCTCCAGCCCTTCCGGTAATGTCGAGGCATCATCATGTGTTGGTCCCTACAGCTCCTCATAGTGGTCAAGGAACCTCTTCTCTATCTCTTCGTGACCTTGTATCCATATCCCCTCCTCCGATAAGAGTCGTTGAATTTTGTTTCTTCTTCCTCGCATCGTCGCCATAAAGTGGAAGAAATGTGTATTTCTATCCCCCTCTTGCACCCATCTTAGACGCGACCTCTGTAACCATTTTAAGTTTAATTGTCTACTCAAGGCAGCCTTCCTGTTATAGCAGCTTCTCAACTTGGAGCGGCCCCCATCATCCAGGTCACCACCGGCGTCAAGCTCCTCCAACTCCTTGATCTCAGCCTTCACGGAGTGCAGCTGAGTCTCCAAGTGGCCCAGATCCGATCTGCACCAGCCTTTAAGCTACCGCTGCATGGTCGCCATTTTGTGTGTGAAGCCATGCATGGGGTTCCCATGCACGTCTCCCCTCCAAACCTTCTCCAGGATGCGCCTACAGTCGTCATATTCCGTCCAGTACATTTCAAATCTAAAAGGTCACCTTCTATTTTCCACCTCCTTCGGAACCATGACTAGTAGTGGTGCATGGTCCAACGCAGATCTGTCTAGGTGTACCACGCGGCTCTACGGATACCTCCGAGCCCACTCCGGGTTTGCCAATGCTCGGTCTAATCTGACCCATATTCTCTTGTCCCCGCGCTGGTTGTTACACCAGGTGAACGGCACTCCTTCGAACCCTAGATCACAGACTTCAGCATCCTCCATGAATTTTGCGAACGCAAACGACTTCGGCCCAAGCGTAACTCGGGCAGAAGTTCTTTTTTCATCCGTGGAGAGTATCGCATTGAAGTCTCCAGCGACTACCCACGACAGGTCTAGGAACCCTAAACCCACCAGTTCGTCCCACAGCAGGATCTACTGCTCCAATAGATTGATTGCATATACTGCAGTCATCAGCCAAGTCTCGCCTTCCACTAAGGAGACCACCATGTGCGCCGCATATCGCGACACCGCCACTACGTCCACGTAGCCAACCGTAGTCTTCCACATCAGTATCAATCCTCCTGATACCCCTTCGGCCGGCACAGAGAAGGAGGACCAGTTTCTTCCCAGTGCCCGTGCCACCACCTTTGCTTTCGCCCAGTCTGCATGGGTTTCCAACAAAACTATAAAATCCAGCCTATGTTCTCTGTTCAGATCACGACATCTGTCCAGTACTTCCTTCTTTAGGGCTCCTCGACAGTTCCAAAATATTGCTCTAAACATTAGACAAGATATATGTTCATGCCAGTCTGCCGCGCTTCGCGGCGGATCTCTCCTGGTCCATTCTGGCCGTCTCCCCCGCTTCCGTGGCTTGTGCACTGAGGCCATTGCTGTCTGCAATGCAGACCAAGGCCCACTGGTCTTCACTCGGCCCTTCCAGATCCATAGGCATCTGCCCATTATCTAGTGGGTTCGTCAGCACCTCTTTAAGCCTTCTCATCGCTGTGCTATGGCCTTTTGACGGTTCCCTCTTCTCCGCAGGTGGCCTCGTTCCAGTAGTCGCAATGCCATCTTTGCAGGATGTCCTCTGGTATTTATGTGCTTTGCCTCCGCGATGTTCTTTCCTCATTGGCATGAAGATGATTTCCTGCTACGTTCATCCCCCGTCCCGAGCCTGATTACAGTCCCGTTGATACTAACATAATCCCGGTCCTGCGTCACTTTCTTCCCTCTGCAGTCCAGCTCCATTAGTCCGTCCTGCTCAGATGGGACAGCTTCTTCCATCTCTTGACACGTCTTCCTCTCATCTTGCATTGCCTTCCCTTTATCCCCCTTCCTTTGTTTCAGACCGCTAGTTAAAGGGGTTCCATCACTTGTCGTGTCCATCACCTTCTCTTCTTTGGTGCTACACGTCTGTTGGCTCCCAGTGTGCTTGGTTTCCAAGATCTTCTCTTTCCCTTTAGCCGACATCCTCTTATCAGTATAGAGGCTCGAGCTCTCCGTCTGTTGGCCCATTTCCCTGACTGCCTTGTAGCCCTAGGAAGCGTCTTGATATGTTCTGCCATGTTCTCCTTCCCAATGCACCCTTTGCTCGGTGTTTCCATACTCGTCCCATACTGACTTCCATTTGTGTGTAAGTTCAGCTTACTCGCCTCTGGACCCACTTTCCTAGACCATGCTTTCCCTCTTTCGATCTTCGCCTCTCTCACCTGCTCCATCGGGTCCCGCGCCGCCGCGTTTTGCGCCACCTGCGGTTGCATCACCTTCCGCCTTCGCCTCCTCATCGTGCACCACGGTCCGTTAGGTCATGTCTGTTCCGTCATCGGAGGTTGCATGGTCTCCTCCTCGGTTGGTGTCTGTTCGCACTTCGCTTGGGCGGTTCCCTCCTTTCTTGCTTCTTCCTTCCTGTGCTCACAACCCGCTGCCCGATGCCCTATTTTGCCGCAAAGGTAGCAGAATACCGGTATGTTTTCATAGACCACTCTCAGGTCCACCCAGTCTTCTTTTGGTCCCAGCCATACCGCCTTCTTTAATGGTTTCTGGAGGTCTATCTCCACACACACCCTGCAAACCTTGCTCCTCGTATGATCCAATGTCGTCTCGTCCACCCTCAGCGGCTTCCCGAAATACTCGGCCACCGGAACCAGTGCTTCTAGCTCCCAGTACTCCTGAGGCAGATTGTGCAGTTGGATCCAAACCAGAGCAGAAGTAAAAGCTTCCGCTGTAGGCCTGAAATTGTTCCTCCACGGAATGAGACTGAGCACTCTTCCTTGTATAGTCCACAGCCCTTTTTGTGAGGACATGTACTATATCCTCCTCCTCAAACTAAAACAAATAATACTCTCCAGACATGTCCGAGGCAGCAAACTTGTCTATTCCGTTCCATAGTCTAATCAGCGTGCGCTTGAGCATCTCTAGTGGAATACTCCTTCCTAAAAACCTCCCGAACAGCGTGAGTTTCCACCGGCTCCTGCATTTCTCTAGGACTTCCGGGTCTATAATAATACATTCTTCAATTTGTTCTCTTAACTTCTCCAGTATCTCCTCTGGGATGCGTCTGTTGGTGCCGTTGGCCTGCTTCCCTTCCATCGCAACCGAAGCCCATGATCTATTCATGTTCTCGCGTTCCTTCTCTTCTCATTGCGATCTCTTCTGGGCTCGCCACTCCCCCCACTAGCATCAGCCGGTGGGGAAGGTCCCTCCATTCCCCTGGTGTCCTCGCCGGATCGCCTCTCAAGATTCAATGGAACGAGGAAAGAACTCTTCTTCATGCAAATTGGTGGGCTGAGTTTGGGCCGGGCCGAATCATGTAAGATATCTCTATCGGATAAAATTTATGCAGGCTGATTTCTTATTTTCTAGCCACCAATCTTTCAGTTTCAGGTGGCTATGAACGGTTGAGAGTACACAGTTGCGTTGCCACGAAGCTTCGGATGCAGGAGAATTCCTACATCCAGTGCTGCACTCAATCGATTACCTACTTCAGACCTGAGCTTCTGCCCCGTTAGTAGTTCCACACGCGCAGGACGGCACGAGCACATGTGACTGGTTTCCTTGACCCTTTGCAACTAATTGCACCCAATCCGCAAAACCTAATTCCGTTTTGGAAGCCTCAATCGATTCGAACACAAGTAACCAAAACAAATCCGAATCCAAACACCCATTAAGTTAATATGTATATATACATATTTGCTAACAATACCTTCGACACACACCAATCCTTCCTTTCCCGGAGCAAGAACAAAGCAAACCCCACCTCTCTCTCCTTCTCACCGCCACGAATCCCACCCTCTCCCTTCTTCCCGTTCAATCCTCGATCGTGATCACTTGGTCCTCTACTGTCCGATCCCTTCTCTATCCCCAAATCTTCGCTGCTCCTTTGTCCCCAATTCGAAAACCCTAGCGAGAGATTGTTGGCAAGGAGTAGGATTTCTTGAGCCGATTCGATCAATCGGCGACAGATCTAATCGATTTCTTCTCTTCGGTCGCGTAAAGATCGAAGCTTTGCTCGTAGATGGTGGAGGAATCGTCGCAGTGATCTCGCCGTCGTCTTTGCCGCCGCCCGTAGGGCGAGGGAGGCGCCCTACTTTGTATGGAAACGCGCAGCCGCAAGCGGGCGGAGGCCTCGTCTTCTCAAGCCCCCACCACCCGCTCTTCTAAGCGCTCACGTACCTCTTCTTCTTCCTCCTCTGTTGCTGCCGCTGCTCCGAATCCCCCAACCACTCGTTCCCGCCGCTCTGCTGCTGCTGCTGCTGCTGCTGCCGCCGCTGCTCCCATGGACTCCGCGGGCGATTCCTCCTCCGGTCGCCGCCGCGCCTCTGGCGGCCGAGGCCACTCATGGGCTGCCGAGAAGGGTAAGGAGCAGGAGCCACCTGAGGCATCCCGCTCCCGCGATAGAGACAGAGAGCGAGAACGAGACCGTGATGCCGAGAGAATCCTAGGGTTGCGGTTTGATGCTGCAGGTGCTGCTGCCTCTGCGGCCGCTGATGACGATAACGACAGCGAGGGAGGCGTTAGTATACTTCACCAGAATCTCACGTCGGCTAGCAGTGCACTCCAGGGCTTGCTAAGAAAGCTTGGTGCTGGGCTCGATGATCTTCTGCCGTCGTCAGCCATCACGGCTTCTTCGCTATCGCAGCAGAGCGGGCGGCTGAAGAAGATCCTCTCGGGTTTAAGGGCTGAAGGGGAGGAGGGAAAGCAGGTAGAGGCATTGACCCAGCTCTGCGAGATGCTGTCAATAGGGACTGAGGAGTCTCTAGGGTCCTTCTCGGTAGACTCATTTGTTCCTGTCCTTGTTGGGTTGCTCAACCATGAGAGCAATCCTGATATCATGCTGCTTGCTGCAAGGGCGCTCACCCACCTGTGCGACGTGCTGCCATCCTCATGTGCTGCGGTGGTGCATTATGGTGCTGTGCCATGCTTCTGTGCCCGGTTATTGACAATTGAATACATGGACCTTGCTGAGCAGGTGTGCCCCTTCCCTTTTTCCCTAATTTGATGGTTTATGTGCCTATTGGTTTGTTAACATTAGTAGTTGGTGCATGCAATATTTAGTGGTACAAGCAATATTTAGTGGTGCTGGATGAAATTGTTGCTTGAGTGCTAGTTGTAATTTTTGTGGGTTCACTTACTGTAAATGGTTAACTAATATGAATTTGAGTGTAACTAGATTTGAGCTGCAGTAGCCTTTATAAAAGGGACAATTGTTTGCTCCTGCTATCTTTGTGCCGATGGAGCAGAAAGATGTTGAACATCTTTTACATTTGTTGCTTGCTTGTTATTTTACCAAAAACCTGGAATAGCAAGCCATGGTAATGGATAGAGTAAATTATGAATGTGGTTACTGGTTCAGAAAAGCTTTATTTTTCTTGAATTGTTAGGTATTAATTGTGATATTCTAGGTGAATTCATCTCTTTGATAGATAGAGGCCATAACAAATGTGTACTTCTATTGCCAAGAACTTTCATCTCTGATACATCACTTCTTTTCAAAGTAAATTTATCCTTTTCATCTCCTTTCTCACAACTGTTTGATTCTTCTCCTCAGTCACTGCAAGCTCTCAAGAAGATATCACAAGAGCACCCGACTGCTTGTTTGCGTGCTGGTGCACTAATGGCGGTGCTGTCTTATCTTGACTTCTTTTCAACTGGCGTTCAGGTAATTGTTCTATAAGTATGCTCCCTAGTTTATTGTTCTTGCGTTATACTGTTTATTCAGGTTTTCGGCAGTGAACTAATGACTCCTAGTTTTGTGTATTATATTTACTTCTACATTTCTTTTCAGAGAGTAGCATTGTCCACTGCTGCAAATATGTGTAAGAAACTTCCTTCTGATGCAGCTGACTTTGTTATGGAAGCAGTTCCGTTGCTCACAAACCTTCTGAATTATCATGATGCAAAGGTACATAAGATGTTATGAAATTATTAGATTCCCCAAGTACATATATGGCTGAAGTGAGGGCCTCTGACATCTTTATCTGTTGAATGGTTTACTAAGATGTCAATTGTTCTTTCTTTCGGCAACATCAAATTTAGGTGCTGGAACATGCCTCTGTTTGCTTGACACGTATTGCAGAAGCTTTCGCCTCATTGCCTGACAAGTTAGATGAGTTGTGTAATCATGGTTTGGTTGCACAAGCTGCTGGGTTGATATCCATTAGCAATTCTGGAGGGCAAGCTTCTTTGAGTACATCTACCTACACGGTATGTGCATGACTTTATTTGGGTTGTTAGGAATTTTCTGATCTTTGCTAATCTGTTGGAACAATGTCTTTCAGGGGTTGATCCGCCTTCTTTCTACGTGCGCTAGTGGATCGGCCATAGGAGCTAAAACTCTTCTCCTTTTGGGAGTCAGTGGCACTTTGAAAGATATTCTTTCAGGTTCTGGTCTGGTTGCCGGTGCTTCCGTGTCACCTGCTCTAACTAGGCCACCTGAGCAGGTATCTTGTACTTGAATTATTATAACTCTGCTGTCAGCTGATTAGTCCTAGATTTAATAATTTTTTTGCGTAGATGGGAGGAGACTATAGGTAATAGGCCGTATAATAGTTGACTGCGTCTAACTTAATATCTGTTATTTGTGGTAGAGGTCAGCCCGGTGTTTGGAGCAGTCTCAAGGTTTAACCTAGTGAATGAACTACAGGACTTACTTCAAAGGCATCAAGTGAGGTGTTCGCTCCTATTGTTTATGAAGTATAGGCCTACTATGTGTGATATTTTATTGGAAGGAATTTGTGAACCTTTTTGGACGATTTGGGTAGTCACTGCAATAAGAAAAAGAGTTGAGGAAAGAGGTCTTACTTTGACTCCTTTACAAATTTGTCTAAATCAGCTAGAGAGTATACCTGACTGATTAGCTCCATCGTAAATTGTATCAAAAGAGCTCACATTTTGATGAGAAACTCATATATAGGAAATTTAGGAGATCCTGGAGTATCTATATGACCTATTTTATATGGTTTATGGTTCAGAATGTTTGGGAGTAAGATGCCACCACGAAAAGAAAAGAAACAAAAAGGGAAAAGATAATATGGAATTAGATGTTGTTGAAATAGGTATGACAAATAACAGTTACATAGGAGTTTTTAGGGTTATTTTGGTAGAGAATGAGGCAATTGGGTGCGATAATAACGCAATCTATAGCTAATCTTGTAGTAGACTCTGCTAAAGATGTCAGATTTGAGATCTTCTGTACTTGAATGAGGAGATGGATACCTAAGTTACATGTAAGGTTGCCTTAATTATCATGTCAGTCTGAAATGAAATCTCGTGTAGTCAAATCTATTGTATGAATAGTAGGCTAAATGAGATTCATGTCGCACAATCATGGTACAAGTCAACAATTGTAGTAAACACAGCTGTCTTATTCGGACAATATCAGTCATAATGTATCTTTTAGTTGTGCATGGATCCGCAGAAAGCACTTGTGATCCCTTTCCCACCTGTTGCTGAATTCTAAGCTGTGACAGACATTTCTTTTCTTGATGTGAGTGCTCAATTTAATTTTCCTGTTCCTATGATAGATATGGTGACATAGGGGATTATATGGTCAGTGAGCATATTGGATCAATTGCCTCCCAAATATTTCTCTATGTAGTGTACAAACTCAACTTACCAAGGCTTGACGGAAGCATTTTAACTTACAACTAGCAATCGGCCTGATTCTACTATTTTTCACAAAATGATTAAATTTCCTATTCAAGATAATTATTTGACAGTGGAACCTGCCTTGAAAACTTTTGACTGGTATAAGGATCTGCCTCACTATTTGCCCTTGCGGTAAAGGATCTTTCAACATTTCCTGCACATGCAAGGAAGTAAAATGGGAAAATGATGAGACTTATAACATAAGCACTCATGTTCATTTGTAAGATTATAATCTCTGATGAGCTTAACAGACTGTATTTTCCAACAACTGGAGAAATTTTTGCTTCCAGTACTGGGAAAATTTGGCTATTTCCAGATGCTGTTAGTTAATGGATTTATGGCTGAAAACTTTCAAACTAGTGAGAATTCTTGTATGATTTTAGAGGAGAGAGGATATATGGTTAACAACATTTAGAAGTTAAGTGGTGTTACACTATCACTATCACTATCACCGGGTGATGGTGACATGCTTATTGTCTTAACTTATAAGACTTACTATGTTTTTTTCTCATTTAATTAGGTATTAAATATATGTGGTTCCCTTTAAGTTTTAAATCTTGATATAGTATTTAAATAGAAGAGTCTTAAGTGTTTCAGCATTTTTTTAGGGACATTTATATTTTCATCTCTACAATTTCAATTAATTTTAAGAATGTTCTTGAAGTTCTGTTTTTTCATTTAGATATATGAAATTGTGAACCTTGCCGATGAGCTTCTTCCACCATTGCCTCAAGGAACCATTTCTCTTCCAATTTGCTATAGTACTCTCGTTAAAGGTTCATATGCAAAGAAATCTCCTGCAAGTACTTCTGTCAAGCAAGATGACACAAGTGGGACAGAAAATGAAATTTCAGCACGTGAGAAGTTATTGCGTGATCAACCAGAGCTTCTTCAGCAGTTTGGAATGGACCTACTTCCCATTCTGACACAGGTCTGTGGTTAGTGATACAATTTTTTTTCTCGGATCCTGTTTCTGAGAATTTTTTTTTCTTTTTTATAATCTATTCCTTGCCAGGTGTATGGGTCAAGTATAAATGGCCCTGTTCGTCATAAATGCCTTTCTGTTATTGGCAAATTAATGTATTTCAGCTCAGCTGATATGATACAGTCTTTACTTGGCACAACAAATATTTCCAGGTACTGTTATGAATATCTTTTGGATTGGTGTCCTTGAAGAAAAGGAAAGCACCTTATGCTAATGAATGTCTTGTTCTACTTGATTTACAGCTTCTTAGCAGGAATTTTGGCATGGAAAGATCCACAAGTACTGATTCCTGCGCTTCAGATAGCAGAGATTCTTATGGAAAAACTTCCTGGAACATTCTCCAAAATGTTTGTGAGAGAAGGGGTGGTTCATGCTATCGATGCACTCATATGCTCAGACTCCTCAAGTGCGGCTCCTTCTCAAGCATCTGTACCTGAAAAAGACAATGAAACTTCACCCGGAACTTCTTCACGTTCTCGGCGTTATCGACGACGTAGTGGTGGATTGAACAACGAAAACAGCTCATTGGATGAGTCTAAAGGTTCTGTAACTGGGCTTGCTGTTTCACCTCCTACTTCTGTGGAAGTCCCTACGTCAAGCTCTAGTCTTCGTTCTGCAGTTAGTGTTTGTGCGAGATCGTTTAAACATAAATACTTTTCTTCTGACTCTGGGTCAAGTGAAGTAGGAGTTGCTGATGATCTTCTTCATCTGAAAAATCTTTGTGCAAAACTAAATGCTAATGTTGAGAATGTTAGAGTGAAAGCCAAAGGTAAATCAAAAGCCTCTGGAGTCAATTCTTTTGATATTGCTTCTAGTGGCGAAGAACAGTTGGATGGAGTTATATCTGAGATGCTGGCTGAGCTTAGTAAAGGCGATGGTGTTTCCACATTTGAATTCATTGGCAGTGGAGTTGTTTTATCATTGCTAAATTATCTATCATGCGGAACATTTGGAAGAGAAAAAATTTCTGAAGCTGATCTGCCTAAGCTTCGTCAGCAGGCACTTAAGAGATATAAATCTTTTATTGCAGTTACTCTTCCTTTTGAAAGTAAGGAAGGGACTGGAAATCCAATGTCAGTATTGGTTCAGAAGCTGCAAAATGCTTTGTCTTCTTTAGAACGTTTCCCAGTTGTACTGAGCCATTCAGGCAGATCATCTGGTGGTGGAAGTGCTCGTCTGTCCTCAGGTTTAAGTGCTTTGTCTCAACCTTTCAAGTTACGCCTATGTAGAGCTCAAGGTGAAAAATCTCTGCGTGATTATTCATCGAATGTTGTGCTCATTGATCCACTGGCCAGTCTGGCTGCTGTGGAAGAGTTTCTTTGGCCGAGAGTTCAGCGCAGTGATTCTGGACAGAAACCTTCGGTGGTAGCTGGGAACTCAGAATCTGGAGCTGCAGCTACTGGTGCTGGTGCTTCAGCAGCAGCCACATCAACTCCATCAGGCCGGCGACCTTCAACAAGATCTAGGTCATCAGTAACAATTGGAGGTACAACTAAAAAGGATGCTCCGGAGGGAAGTGCAAGCACTTCAAAAGGAAAAGGTAAAGCTGTTTTAAAGTCTACTCCTGATGAAACAAAAGGACCTCAAACAAGAAATGCTGCTCGTAGAAGAGCTGCTTCTGATAAAGACGTAGAAATGAAGCCGGCACATGGAGACTCTAGCTCTGAGGTCTGTTTACATTTTAAGTTTCAAAATAATTGTCATTTTTCTCTTTTGGATGATTTGACATATGACATATACAAAAAATCTAATCTAGAGTTCCTTTTCTAAATGCTTGTTTGTGGTCTAAGTTTATATATATATATATATATATATATATATATATATACACACACACACACACGTCCATACATGTTGTTTCGTGTACAAACTTTATATCAGATCTTGGAGAATAGATTTAAGTATTTAACACATTTATTGCCATCCAGTACACCTTGGATCCTGAATGAAGAAAAAGTTTGGCATACTACTTTTCTTTACCCCACCTTCAGTAAGCATTTTACAATCTTGAGGCACTATCAGTGGCAAAAAAAAAAAAGAGAAACTTTTTCTGAAGTTCTAATATAAAGCTTGCATGAGCATTTGTGCCTGCATCTGTTTGTCCATGCATGCAGATCTTTACATAAATGACCCATAGTCCTATTATGTGATTTCTTCTTGTATATTTCTGAATTATATAACATATCATTAATTATATCATATGTACCCCTTGGTTTTTCTGCTTCATTGCCGCAACTTTGTTATTACTTACATTGCACCTTTTCTTACTCTTTAGGATGAGGAGCTTAACATATCTCCTTTTGAGATTGATGATGCTCTGATGATTGATGAGGATGATATTTCAGAGGATGAAGATGATGATCATGATGAGGTAGTTCATAATTTTTCTATTTTGCTATTGGATATCATTACCATGCTAAGACATCTTATTCTTGAGTAATGTTGATGTTTATTGTTTCTCTTGTTTCAGTTGGCCTGCATTTTGTTCTGCTACATAGTAGATTCTATTTTTTGTTTTTGAAATATATAAGTGGCCTGCTATTACGATAACCATGATTATGTTTTTGTACTTCTCTTACTAACTCTAGTTGTGTCATTATATGGCTACTAATTTTTTTTTTTCTATTCAGGTTTTACAAGATGGGTCTCTTCCTATATGTGTACCAGAGAAGGTACATGATGTGAAAGTAGGAGATGCAGCTGATGATGCTAATGTTGCTTCTTCAACAAGTGATAGCCAAACACAACCTTCGTCTGGATCAAGTAATAGAAATGTCTCTAGTAGGGGCTCAGAATCTGCTGAATTTCGTAGTGGGAGCAATTTTGGTTCAAGGGGTGCAATGTCATTTGCTGCTGCTGCTATGGCTGGTCTGGCTTCTGTAAGCGGCCGAGGCATTAGAAGTGGTCGAGATCGCCGCGCACTTGGAAGCAGTGCAAATGAGAACTACAATAAGTTGATATTTACAGCAGGTGGGAAACAGCTGAGCAAACATTTGACTATATATCAGGCTATCCAACGGCAGCTTGTGCTTGATGATGATGATGATGAGAAGTTAAATGGATCTGACTTGCCCAATGATGGTAGCAGGTTCTGGAGTGATATATTTACACTAACATATCAGAAGGCTGATAGTCAGGCTGATAGGGCATCTCAAGGAGGTCCAACTTCCTTGGCCCCAAAGTCCAAATCTGGCTCTTATTCTAAATCTAGTAGTGACACCCGATGGCAGCAAACTTCACTTCTTGAAAGCATATTGCAGGGGGAGCTTCCTTGTGACCTAGAAAAAGCTAACCCTACTTATAACATTCTGGCTTTATTACGTGTTCTAGAGGGTTTGAATCAACTAGCTCCTTGTTTGAGAGTGCAGGCAGTTTCTGACGACTTTGCTGAAGGCAAAGTCACTAGCTTGGATGAACTCTACAGAACTGGACCCAAGGTTCCTTCTGAAGAGTTTGTTAACAGCAAATTAACCCCCAAACTTGCCAGGCAAATTCAGGATGCTCTTGCATTGTGCAGTGGTGGTCTTCCTTCATGGTGTTACCAAATGACTAAAGCTTGCCCTTTTCTGTTTCCATTTGAGACACGGAGGCAATATTTTTACTCCACAGCTTTTGGTCTGTCTCGTGCATTACATCGTCTTCAGCAACAACAAAATGCTGATAATCATAATTCAGCAAGTGAAAGAGAGGTTCGAGTTGGCAGGTTGCAACGTCAGAAAGTTCGTGTTTCCAGAAACCATATTTTGGATTCTGCTGCCAAAGTTATGGAAATGTTTTCCAGCCAAAAGGCTGTTCTTGAAGTAGAATATTTTGGTGAGGTTGGCACAGGATTAGGTCCAACGCTCGAGTTTTATACTCTTTTAAGTCATGATTTGCAAAAGGTTAGTTTAGGATTGTGGAGATCCAACCATGCGGGGGATAATTCTGCCATGGAAATTGATGGAAATGGAATGAATGACGATGGTCCAGAAATGAAGAAACAGAACTCTGATTTGCTTGTTGGGAGCAGGGACTTGGTCCAGGCTCCTCTTGGTCTGTTTCCTCGGCCGTGGCCTCCAAATGCTGATGACTCTGATGGAAGTCAGTTTTGTAAAGTTGTTGAATATTTCCGTCTGGTTGGTCGAGTAATGGCTAAGGCCTTGCAAGATGGACGGCTTCTTGACCTTCCACTGTCCACAGCATTTTACAAACTTGTACTAGGTCAAGTATGTATGCATCAAATTAGTTGTTAAATCATATGTTCTTTTTCTTTTACTTCCCTTTATTAACTTTCATCTTGGTGACAATTGGGAACTTTTGTCCATCAGGAGCTTGATTTGTATGATATTCTCTCGTTTGATGCCGATTTTGGGAAGATATTGCAAGAACTCCAAGTCCTTGTTTATCGTAAACAGTTCCTAGAATCAACACCTGGTGACAATAAGCAGGCAATTGCTGATTTACGCTTCCGTGGTTCTCCTATTGAAGACCTGTGTTTAGATTTTACTCTTCCTGGATATCCTGATTATGTTCTTAAGGAAGGAGAAGAAAGTACAATTGTAAGAGATTTGGAAAATTTTCACTCTTTATTCCTTGGTTGCTTTTTGTAGCTGTATGTTAATAATGTTGTAAGCAAAATGTCTTTTGTAGGTTGATATTCACAATTTGGAAAAATACATCTCCTTGGTAGTTGATGCAACTGTTAACACCGGAATTACACGACAGGTAGAAGCATTTAGGGCAGGTTTCAACCAGGTAATTTCAGATATCTTAATTCCTTTCTTGGTACTTTATTAGAAGTTATGATTTTGATGTCCAGTCTATTTCCCTTGCCATTTTGTTGTGAACACACTTGTGATTTAGAGTTTATTTACTAGTGAAACCATGAAAGAGATAATCTTGTTGGCTTCTGTAGCTACATCTCTGAAAATATATTCTCTCTAGATATCTTGTACATGAAATTAGTGTAGATAAGCATAGGCACAAAAGAAAAGGTGTTGATATTCATCAAACATATTTGATATTATTTTTTGGGAATTCCACAAGTTTAAGTAAAACGGTTATCAGTATAGCTTTGAAAAAATAATAGATTATATATGTAATCATAACATAAACTTGATTTTGTAGTTTGAACTGAATACCAAATCTTAGATGTTTACTGTATGAAGATGCATACAGCTTATTTCATTAATAACTACAAGTTTATATGGGAAATATGGGTTGCATAGCTTGTCTATACTGTGCTCTCTATAATCCTCTTCAATTTAACATCATTGATTAAACAAACAGCATCCGAAATGGCAGTAGATATGTTTAGTATCTTATTCAACTATCATTCTTTTCTGTCTAATGTTTGAAACCAGAATAATAAACAAAAGTCTCACAAAGATACATGCGTATATACATAAAAAATATGTTTTTTTTTTACCCTCTAATTTCTTTTGGTTTTTGCATTTCTATTAATTTTATAACTTTGTATGTCTTGTTTGAGTTGAAATTCTAAAGCCAGATCTGAGACTAGAAGAATTTGCCAGATTTTGTTACAACTGAAAATTCCTAACGAACAAGATAAATCAACTCTTTTGTAGGTTCAATTATCATATGCCAATTGAGTAATCGCTCATATCTTTTATATCCTGATAATTGATTGTATTTTGTCACATGTCATCATGAAAAGTTAATTTGTTGAAAAATGAATAGGAAAATCAACTCGTGTCGCAAAATATTTTGCCCTTCCATGATGTATGCACAACCTATTTCTGTCCTTTCTCAGTGTTCTTACTATAAGTAAAAGTCCTACAGACTCAATTAAGGACAGTAGTGTGTTGTTGATTGTTTGAAGTTTTGCCTAAGATGTAAGTGATTTTTTGAACTTTGAAGTTTTGCCTGAAATCCAGTATTACTGGCTATAACTTGAAAAATAAGCCAAAATGCATTGATCGAGGCCAAAACTTACAAGATTATTATTCTTGACCTTTGTTTTGGACCAGAACCAGCTGAAACTGATCCATTTTGGCCCAAGTTTTTTGTTTTCCTTAGGGGTCAAAATTGAAACCAACCAGAACTGAAATCTATAACTTCAAAGTTCAAGCCTTACTGATAACTGTTACAAGTATCACAATTGTTGTGTTGGTGGTGTTGGCTCTTGCTCATGGGGGAACCTTAGTGGATGTTAGCGATTATATTCTTATTGGGTTATGGTTTTGTCGGTCTATTGAGTTTCCAAAATAACCACTTCATGTTCTAAGCAGACAACTGTAGGAAAAATAAAATGTAAACTGAGGAAATTATCGAAGGAAAACTTAGAGCACTTGATCCCTAAGTTTGATATATATCTTAGTCTTCTATTTGTTGTTTAAGGGCACATGGTTATTTCAATTAAGTAATACTAATTTGTCTCTAATTAGGCTTTTAGGCTAGTGCATTTTTATATAATAAAGTGATGGAATGTGTCTCAGTCAAATGGAGGTGCTACTTGTATTCAAGCACACAATGTAATATATATATATATATATATATATATATATATATATATGCACACAAATTTACGCATAGCAATTCATAAGGATTTACATGCCTATGCATAGAAGTTAAGAAGTTTTAATACCCATTGCCTCTCCCAAGTAGTTCCAAATCCATGCCACTGTCCTTGTTGGAACAATCCAATTTTTTGAACTACCTAGTCAGAATTTGTCTGAGCAGAGGTCTACAGTGCCACTGGAATGTGTATTAGGCAGGCTTTCTCCATCCTGGATAACTAGTGATGTCTTGATGGACCATCTTCTAAGCTAGCTATCTTTGCCATCCTAGAAACCTGTATATCCTTAACTAGATTACAGAAAATTGTTGTTTCACCTTTTAGATCATGACGAAAAGGAAAGACAAGCTCTGAATTTTACTCAGGGAGTTATATAAGTAAAATAAGAAGATAACAGTAGCTCAGATCTTTTTTTTTTTTTAAATTTTAATTTTACACTTTGAAACTAATTTGAGTTGTACAAAATGATGTATTTAGCTCAATTGTGATAGATCTATTATTTGTAAAGATCATTATTCATAGATCTAGCATTTTAGTGCTAGATCTATAAAAAATACTATTTAAAATATAGGAATCAAATAGAAATTTTAATTTTCCCCAAAAATTTTCTCAAATTTAAAAAAAATCTAAAATTAATATGTCAAATTTATTTAAATTGAGTAAAATTTGGTATATGAATATATTAGATTAATTCTATATAAGTAGATTTGAATTCAAATTTTCTTAATTTTAGCCAAAGTTTCGGTATGAATAGATATTTCGCTTATTTTTTTCCCTAAAGTTCAAAAAATCTAAAATTAATATGTCAAATTTATTTGAATTGGATCAAAGTTGAGGAACATGTTGGATCAACTATTGTCAACTAGGTTTTGATTTTAACTATTGAGCTTTTGTTAAGTAATAAATTTATTCAATCATATTTTGTGTTGAATCATGTTGCACTTGATTTTTGCTATATATATATTTTTTAATAAAATAAGTCAGTTACAACATTAGTAAAGGAGCAAAGACTAATGTAGATTTTAATACGAAGATTCGGATAAGAAACATGTATAAAAACCCTAAAAATAATATTAGAGATGTGCCACTAGCATGCAAAGGCGACTGGGTTTTGGTATGGCACATGCCGTTGGCATCGCTATCTTGTCAGACCATACTCAAGTCATTTTTGGAACATAAATCTTGCTTCATATTTTAATCATAATATTCCTTGTTTGTTGTCAAATTGTTTGAAATTTTTTTAGTATCACTCTTTTTTTGCTTGTATGCCTTGCTTATATCATGGTTATTATTGTAAGGTCTTTGACGTCACATCTTTACAAATATTTTCTCCACATGAGCTGGACTACCTAATCTGTGGTCGCAGAGAATTGTGGGAGGTAACATTTTCTCTTTACCTTTCATCTAAATGCTTTTTTTTTCATCCCTTTTCCTCATAGCTATAATAATTATTGCCACATACTGCAGCCCGACACACTGGCTGATCATATAAAATTTGATCATGGATACACTGCCAAGAGCCTTGCTATTGTTAATGTGAGTAGTCTTTCAACTTTTAAGTCAGCTTAATTATCTCTCCCAATTCTTTTGTGAACTGTACTTTAACTGTTTCTTCTGGCTTTTAGCTCCTTGAGATCATGGCAGAATTCAACCCAGATCAGCAACATGCTTTTTGCCAGTTTGTGACGGGTGCTCCTCGACTTCCTCCTGGTGGTCTGGCTGCATTGAATCCGAAGCTTACAATAGTGAGGAAGGTATGTAGAATGAGCCTCACAAATCTACTTGTCGGACCTGTGCATTTGCATTTCATTCTCTCAAAACTTATTCCTTGATGACAGCATTCTTCCACTGCTACGAACACGACATCCAATGGAACTGGAGTGTCCGAAGCAGCTGATGATGATCTTCCTAGCGTCATGACTTGTGCTAACTACCTGAAACTTCCTCCATACTCTACCAAGGTTATATTTTCTCATACTCTCTATATGGCAGTTTTCTTCTTTGAAAGTTTATTGACAAGATCCCTTTAATTGCAGGAAATTATGTACAAGAAGCTGCTGTATGCTATTAATGAAGGCCAAGGGTCATTTGACCTGTCTTGATTTTAAAGCAAGCTACCAGTATACTCTGCAACATCGAGGGCAGTTTTTTCGTTGGCACAGACCAAGCAAGCAGATCCGTCGTCTAGAAGTGGGTGGCAGACATATCTGTTCTCATTTTCTCTTCCTTTTCCTTTTTCCTAATAATAATATTGTATATTCTCATTGTTCCTTGAAGTAATGATCTAACAGTTTATTTCTCTTTTCTGTTGTCTCCTGTTAGGGTTCCATTATAATTTTGAGATTGAATAAATCTACTTTTTTCTTTCAACCCCAGCTAATATTCTACTAACGAATCCCGAGCTCTTTCCATTGTCCTGTAAATATTGTAAGGAAACTCGTCTTTTGAAAATAGCTTTTGCTTCTTGATTGAAGCATTTCTACAGTTGGAGGAAAAAAGGGGAAAGCCCAGTAACATCAAATTGGGTTAATTTTATAACTATTTTCGATGAAACAATTACTAGCTAAATTAGATGAGATTTTGTACCTGCCTCAGGGCAACTCTAGCTAGTTATTAACAGGGGACAATTATGTTCAGCACTCTTGAATTATTACAGTTTTTCAGGTACAACATTTAAAGTTTTTGTTATTAAGAAAAATATCTACATAGATTTGAAAAAAAAGAGGTAATTAT
Organism: Typha latifolia; assembly: GCF_019914945.1. NCBI lineage: Eukaryota > Viridiplantae > Streptophyta > Magnoliopsida > Poales > Typhaceae > Typha > Typha latifolia. Next base: position 4,966,465 of record NC_133097.1, on the reverse strand, counting down.
ATTATCTCTTTGAGTTGAGAATATTTGAGATCAGTTCAGGAGATGTGCCTAGAAAATTATAGTTTAGATGGCTAAATATAATTAGTTCTATTAATAATGTAATCCCAACCTCGGTAATGTGATAGGCCACATTTCCAACCGTACAATTATTAAAGAGTAATTTGAAAAAAAAAATTGTTGCTTTATTTCGAAGTATTTGAATACAACCAAAACAACACTAAAACAATAATAAAAGTTATAACATTACATTAGCAAGCTTTATCCTATATTTAGTTCCTTTCGAGTCTTCATATATATATATATATATGAACTCATCATAATATTGCATCCATAAACTAACCATTAGTTAGATAAAGAGACTAGCCCTCCCTAATATATAAGTTCAGTAATTTGGGCACGAGCAACTGGCTCAAATCATGAGCTGCTTGATTGTGTTTGTTCATTGATTGTTTAGATGGGCAAGATTGATTCTTTTAACCTACATTGAAACCCAAAATTGCTGTAGTATGAGACCCAGTGATAGTAGCGAATCAATGTATTTGTCAATTGGGACTTTTATCTTCATTCTATAACCTCACTTTGAAATCATGTTGCTAATAATTAACCACAGAAAAAATGTTATTGAGGATTAAGATTAAGTATGCTTGAATAACGTATATTGGAAATAGAGGATCACCTTATGTATGAATGGTTTAAGTAGCGTTCTTTCGTCATTTTGAACAGCTAACAGTGTCTTGAAGGACAATATTAGCTATCTATATCTTGAAATATGTATATCCTTATCTTCACATCAGAAAGAAAGAAAAAAAGAAAAGAGATTGTTTACACTTTCAGGTCTTTATTGTTTGGAGTTAGCGTCTTAAGTCAGCATAAACATAAACTTTGATGGTCAAAACTTGGCCATAAAGTTTCATTTTATTATTATTATTATTATTACTACTACTATTATAGGCTTAGTAAGCAATTACATTTGATACACTCAAAGGAGAAATGGAGATAGAGCGTCGGCCTTTCAACAAGCGTTATACTTGACTGAAATACAGATAGACCAACAAAGAACCATAGTATTAAGTATGGAGGCGAAGCCTAATGCACTTTCAAGATCGATACAAAGTCTCTCGACACAATGAAGTAGAGACAGCCTCGGAGATGGGCCATGGAGACAAAATGGAATATTAGTTACCTTCGGAGCTTGCGGCTTGAGGGGGTGAAAGCATAAAAGAGAACACTACGGTAAGTGGCAGCGATAACAAGGCAGTGGACACGAAAGGAGAGAGCAAGGGGGCGAAAAAAAAAGAAAGAAAAGTGAAGGAAGGAAGACCTATGGAGATTGGCGATCAAAGAGAAGAGGAAAGGTAATCGGGACCGATAGAGAGGGAGATCGGACAAACCAAGAAGAAACAGTGAGAAGAGACAGCATGAAGAAAGTGAAAGGGGGGAGGAGAGAGAGGAAAAGAGATCAAAGAGAAAGAAAAATACTGAAGGGAGGGGAAGAGCCCCTCCCCTTGTAAAAGTTTTTAAGGATAACTTTATGCACATCTTTTAAACGTAGATTAGGTACATATATAACTTTATTCATATTTTATTATTTGGTTGTAAAATACTAAAATATAATGATTATCTTGAATAAGTTTATACAATAATTTATGCTTGGTTACTAACTATGAATAAGTATGTTAATTATACTAAAAAATTTGCTTAGAAAACGTGTATAAATTTATCACATCTTCTACTTTTGATAAGATTTTATAGATAACTTATCTTGTGACTTATCACCTAATTTATCACCTAATTTATCACGTGACTTACCTTATATAAGGTTTGACCAAAATATGGATAAGTTAGTATTTGGTTGTAAGATATATTTAAGGATGTTCTAATTTATGAAAAGTATCCTTTAAGCACGAATCAAATGTCTCCTTAAATTTAAAGGTTTAGTTTAATTTGGAGCTCTACGGCTGATTTGTAGGAAGTAGTTTTTATTTTTTTTTGTAGGAAGTGGAGTAGTGCCATGAGAATTCTAAGGCACTATGATTTTTTTTCATCAGAGGTTTTGTTTATAATCACCTGCATATTGGTGCTAATGTCAATTGTTTTGATTATGGCTTTTGATTATTGAAGTCCTTCTTTCCCCTATTCAATTTTTTTCTATTTTTTATCCTATTTTAAAAATCAAAAAGTTTATTTTTTTAATTTCATTCACTCCTAAACTAGTTTAGTAACAAAATATTTTTTTTATCTTTTTTATATATAATCAAGTTTTCAAAAAATTAAAACTAACTAATCGAGTTCGGGACTTAGCCTCGAACAGAACCAAGCATAAAATATCCATAGTTCTTGTTGTCCAGTAGATTGCTTATAAGCAATTTGCAACAATGAACCGATAAATTCAACTTTAACTTTCGAGGTTTAGCGAATTTTTTTTTGATCAATGGTGTAGCTAAATGAAGGCATTGTTTGGTTCCCAAGAGCTAATAGAGATTGTTGAGCATGGATACATAGAGCTCGAAGATTTGGCTGCAATTGCAGCTCTTACTCAAGTCCAGAAGGACATCTTGAGAGAAAATAGAAGAAGGATCAAAAGGCCTTTTTTTTTTTTTTTTTTTTTTCTACCAAGCTATAGATGAGATTGTATTTGAAAAAGAATCTCAAGTGTAAACAAATCTTACAAGGGCAATGAAAAGATGAAAAGTATAAGGTTGCAAACCTTAACGAGGTAAATTCAAATCTCTTTCGACGAAAGCTCCTGAAACTATATCTCGATATTTTTCACAAATTCAATCTGTTGTGAATTAATAACGAATAAACAGTGAAAAATTAGAAGGTTTACATGTTATTGAGAAGATCATAAGATCTTTAATATGTCAATTTGATTATGTTATGGCTGCAATTGAGGAAGGAAGAGACTTGTTAACTGTGACAATTGAAGGATCAATGGGTTCATTTTGTTCTCATGAACATAAAATGAATCACAAAACTGCAGTATCTGTAGACAAGGTAAATCTTTCTAGCACAAGTAGCTCTAACAATGAAGGGAAAGTCTCAAACAAAGACAGATGGTAGCACCAAAGGGGACAAGGGCACCACCTCTCTTGAGAAAAAGAATTTCAATCAGCAATCCTCTAAAAAATGCAAGGTATGATAAGTCTAAAATTGAGTGCTTTTGTTTTAAGAAATATAGATATTATCTATCATAGTGCATAGTTAAATTGTCCAAAAGAATTTCTGAGATGCTAACTATGTTAAGGAGGTACAGGAGAAAGAAACTTTGTTGTTAGCTTGTAATACCTCTGAATAATAATATTTTGGTGAATAGTATTTAGATACCAAATGCTATAATCATATGTGTGGAAAGAAAGAGTTATTCTCTTGGAGGAATTAGGACCAGAAGAGATTTATTTTGGGAATAAAGCAAAATTTCAATTATGGGTAAAGGTAAAATTCTCATACAGTTTGAAAGATGACTCTCATGAATATATTTTTGATGTCTTTTATGTTCCTAGCTTATATTGGAATTTATTGAGTATGAGTCAACTCTCTGAAAAATGAGTTGAAAGAGGCATTTATATTAATAGAAATCAGATGACAAGAAATCGTATATTTCATTTACCTCTACAAAGTGAATACAAATTGGCTTTGACATTTTCATTTTGGTCATTTTAATTTCAATAGACTAAGAATATTGACAAAGAAGCAAATGGTTACTTGGTAACCTTTATTGAAAAATTTTAATCAGTTGTATGAAGGTTGTATTCTTGGCAAGCAGCACAATGACTCTTTTCCAATAGAAAAGTCACCAATGGAAACTAAATCACACAGAGGTAATCAACATTCTGAAGATGCTTATGTGGAAAAGCAAAGTGGTTGTAGTTTGAAGATGCTTCATACAAATAGAGGAGAGTACACCATTAATGACCTTCCTAATTTTTTGTAAAACTTGTAGAATGAAGTATCATTTTATAGCTAGCTAGATTTCTGAGAGGAAGAAGAGGACAATTGTTCAAATGGTGCTTAATATGTTAAAAGATAAAAATTTACCTAAAAAAATTTGGGCAGAAGTTGTCTTGTGCTATTGAAATTTGTTCTTAATATGACAACTGAAGAGATATGGGGTAGTCTCAAACCAAATGTTGAAGTCTCAAGAGATTTTTAGTGTGTTGCATATGCCCATGTACTAGTTGAAAAAAAGAAAGAAATTTGATAGTAAAGGTACAAAATGTATTTTTATTAGTTATAGTGACAGAACTAAAGGTCATATATTGTTTAACCTAAAAACAAGTGAAGTCACTGTGAGCAGGGATGTAGATTTCAATGAAACAGAAGCTTAGGATTGGACAACTAAAGAGAATAAGCAAATCGCTATTTATTTGAATGAAGAGTTAGATATTGGGGACTCCCAACCCAATGTTGCAATGCATAATTCCTTTAATTCATCTTCATCTGCAGCCCATGATGCAACACCTCACAGTTCATCATGCAAACCTATTATGCCAATACATTTATATGATTATGTTATAACCAATGACAATGATGTTTTTGACAAGGAATTCATAAATTTTGTCTTATTTGCAGATTGTGATCATATTATCTTTATAAAAGCAATATAAGATGATGGGTGGATGTTCTATGGATGAAGAAATTCATTCAATAGAGAAACAATACATGGGAGCTAACTTCTCTATCAGAAGGAAAGAAATCAATTTTTAAACAATATGGTCAGGTGGACTGGTTGAAGTCTAGATTGGTTGTAAAAGCATATAAGCTAAAACTAGGTGTTGATTACTATGATATGTTTGCACCCGTAGCTAGACTTGATACTATCCATATGCTAATTGTTTTAGCTGTCCAAAAGAAGTGGCAAATACATCAAATAAATATAAAATTTGTATTTTTACATTGTTTATTTGAAGAAGAAGTTTTTATTGATCGACCTATTGGTTATGTGAAGAAAGATTATGAAGACAAAGTACTCGTGTTTAAGAAAGCGTTATATAAGGTTGAAACAAACTCCAAAAGCTTGGTACACTCATAGTGATTCATATTCCCAAAAAAATAATGGCTTTCTAAAGTATCCGTATGAATCTACAGTATATATTAGAATCTAACTCATAGAAATATACTCATTGTATATTTTTATGTGGATAAATTTAATATTCACAAGAAATGATTCAAGTATGTTTGTTGAATTTAGGAAGGCTATGACTAACAATTTTGAAATGACTGATATGAGATTCATGTCTTATTTTCTTGGACTTAAAGTTGTGCAAACTGGTGACTAAAAATATATGCAATGGATATTCTGAAATAGTTCAATATATAATTATGTAATTCGATCAAGACTAAATTTGGATAAGCATGGGAATGGTGAATTTCTTAATCCAACTTGCTTTTGGAGTCTAGTAGGGAGTTTTTGTTATTTGACTTCTACTAGGCCTAATATCACATTTGGAGTTGGCATTATTAGTCATTTTATAAAGATACCAAACCAAACCCACTTGCAAGCTGCAAAACAGATCTTACAATACATAAAATGTACTCAAAATCTTGGTATCTTTTATTCTACTAATGATTGTGATCTTGTCAGAGAGCAATTGTGTAGGTGATCTTGAAAAAAAGAAAAAGTACTTCCGATTTTGTGTTTCACAAGGCTTAGATAGGAGTATTTTGTTGTTCATCGAAGGAACAAGAAGTTGTTGCTCTCCATTGCTGAAGCGGAGCACATGACTACTTCCTCCACTGGAGGTCTAAGATGTTTGCTTGCGACAATTATTAAATGAGTTGCATTAGGAGCAAACAACTCCTACGAAGATTTACTGTGATAATAAATTGGTTCCCCCTAACTAAAGATCTAGTATTTTATGGGATAAGTAAACACATTGGCATCAAATTTCATTACATTTGCTCAGTTTGTCAATGGAAATGAAATTGCAATAGTACTTTGTAAGTCTGAAGATCAAATTGTTGACATTCTTACAAAGCCATTAAAAGCTGAAGTCTTCTACAAATTAAAGAATACGATGGGATGGTCAATTATGAAAGTTTGAATTCAATGGTATTTTGACCAACTTTTTCTTCTTAGATCTTAAGAAATAGCAATGCGAGTATGTGAAAATTCATCTGCTTTACCAGAAAACTGAATCATCTGAATTTTAACACGAATCTAACATGAAAGAAATACAAGAAGAACAACAAAAGTACACCCATAATGTTCCACTAGGGGCAAAATCTTTGTCCCATCACCAAAAAATTATCCCTAAACTCATCTACAGAGAACATCGAAACGGTTCCAGAACAAACTGAAGTCCAGCCAATAAATACCACAGTTTTTTTTTTCTTTTTTCTTTTTTCTCCCCTTTCCTGAACAACAGGATGCTGCAGCACACTCTTCACTTCTTGCCCTGCTTGGCTTTTAGGTCGCTAGCTGCTGCCTTAATAGCTGACTTTGCGAGAGTTGTGGGCTTAATGGCACTCTTGGGGTTGAGAGCTTTTCTTACCTTGAAGACAGCCCATGCAGTTCCAATAGCATGTCCTGCAGCACCAAGTCCATCATTTGTGACCTCAGCTGCTTGTTCGCCATACCTGCAAATTTGACATGTAAGTCTTCGATTTTCAGAATTTTTGAAGTTCAAAAGAATCAAAGACCAATTCGATAGGTACCCATACAAAACTCTATTTGTTCATTTATTTGGTTCAGATGAATGAAATGCAACATAGAGTGATTTTTGCCAACTTATTGTTCATGACTACTGCCAGAGAAGTAGAAGGATGTATAGGGAATTTCTTATATGATGCTTTAATTGAAAAAAGATATGAGATGGAAGTCAAATGTAACTTCTTCTGAACTACCCTGACAAGGCAAGCTAAAACTGCTCAGCTTCCTGAACTAAGTAGTGGTAATAAACATAGCAATCTCCATAATATGATAAACAACCCATTGGCATTCTCCAATGAAATTATATTGGTGCAGGGATCCATAAAATAAGCTTCACATACTTGACAAATCAGGAAGTTAAAAATAGATAGTGTCTCAGAATTTAGTACCTGTGAGATACAAGCCCTGTTGTCACGACCGAAGATGTTTGCAAGACATTTTTACCAGCCACTTCAACAGCATCACAAATCTTTCCTAATTATTTCAAGAAAAGAACAAATTAAAACCATGCTATGCCTGCAAAATGGCTTTAAACTTTCGGCTTTCACAAGAGGGTAACAGTCTAAAACAACCAATATCACTAATATAAAAACATTTGGAAGATCCAGCCAAACATATTGAAAGAATCAGTGCAATATTCTAAGCAAGAGAATTACAGAAGAAGAATAGGACTTGTCTTCCATGATTGCCTATCATATGTGTCATTTGTATGAAATAATTGAAATAATCAGTGCAATATTCTAATCAAGAGGATTACAGAGGACAAAGAACAGGACTCATATTCTATAATTGCCTACAAATATGTTCTTTTTTCTACAAATTTCCTTGCTAAATATCCATTTATGCTCAGACTTTGTCCGCTCACATTGTGAACTAACATTATTGTGCTTTGCTATCATACTAGTGGAAAGTCATTCATGGTATTGTATCTCTAACAAATTAATAATGTGGAACAAATAAGCTTCCAAGGGGCTTTTTCAGGAGGAACGACCATAAAGCATTTATAGTAGAGCATTAATCTAATTGCAATCAGTATCTGGTAAAAATGTTGCTGGACTCTCTGGACCATTACTACAATCTAACAACGAAGTCTAGCATGACGCACAAGTGGCAGCAATTCGATGTTGTATTTGCATCTCAAATGTGATGGATAGTCCAAAGACTTGATCACCAACTTCTCAATTAAGAAGGAAACACCGTCAGCAAAATTGCAAAGCTATAGAATCTAACTAATACTAGATATATAATGAAAAGTCTTCATGCTCTGCTACATATATTATGGCAATGGTCTGACTTGATAACTATTAGAATATCTATTTTATTTTGGACGTCTCAATTTTCTTCAACTTTTGGAATGTCTTCTTTAACAACAGTCATTGGAGCCAAAACAAAAATGTTTGCCAAATAAGTAATAGAACAAGGTCCAAGGTCTAATCAATCATGGCAAACAAAATTAGACCATAGAACTGAAAGATCATATCAGTAGAATAAAACCAAAAAAAAAACAATATGGAAAGAAGAACTAATAAACACAAGAAAGGGAAAACCATATGAGGACAACTTATTGGCTGAGAATTCAAGATAATAGATTGATATTGTCTCTCTTATTCCCTATCACCATGTTCAATAATTCGAGTCAAAGGACAAACTATGCTTAACTTCAGCATAAAGTGAGAATGTAAACACAACTAATCTACCTTCCATAGTAGAGCAACCCTCTTGTAACTCAAACCACAGAAGTAAAATATTATTTCCCACTACAAGGAGCAAACTTTCTCTACCTATTTTAATTTCAGTCTTACAGTTTGGAAAAAAGATAATTTAGCCTAAAAGATTGAAATGACAATTTTCATTTTGTCTTTGCAATTCTAATTTCTAACAAGGAACCGTACAAACAGTCATCACGATGATAATCTAGACAACAGAGAAAGATGACGACTCCTGATTTAAAGATTTTTCATCTGTAATGTGCAATTAAGTCAAAGAGCTATATGAAGTGTGGTGACCTTATAATAGACCAACCAATCCAATTTCTGAGTTCAGTTTTTTAAAAGCATAACTGTTGGCTAACAGGTCAGATTCGACACCCAAAACAGAACCCAGTGCCAAATTCAGTTACCCTAATATTGGGGTGAAGTCCCAGAGATATCTCCCAGTTAGTTGTCTGGTTGGATATAGATCCCATACTCAATCTGACCCAACTCTGAAAAATTAACACATCCAATTTCAAGATATATCAGCTTAACGTTTATTATAAAAAAATAATTACTTCAAACTTGTCAAAAGCAATAAATTTGCAATAAGTTCTCTCTTTCTGGCATAAGCTAGTGAGCAAATAGTGTTTTCATACTAACATGGGTTTCATGATAAGACCATAACACAAATTCATAAACTTCATACTATCATTAACATTCTAAAATGTAGTCTTAAATCACCTCAAGATTCCACAACAGCAAATTCTTAAATGAACCGTAAGTATCAGTAACTACAAAAGCACCTTTTTGTTAACAGAGGGGAAGAAACAGTAACATACCAAATCCATCAAGAGAAGCTAGGACAATTTCCCCAGGCAATAGCCCAAAGAACTTCTTCCCTGCTTTTGAATTTACAATGGAGCTGGTAAAAAATCCAGAAACCTTCACAACCCCAGATAGGATCCCGCTTGCCACTTTTTCAGACATCCTTGTGACCTTCTTAACCCTGGGAGGAAAAAAAGAATTCATTATTTTTTTTTTTTACCAAATAATGAGGAAGAACATGCAGATAAATGAGGTGACTATTTGAATCTTTCAAGAAATAGTTGAATCAGGAAAAGTCTATAACGAGTGTAAAAGATGACATAAAGAAGATGTTCTTATTAGAAATAGTTGATGTTTGCTCTCATGGAAGAGCTAATTGAATGTGTAACTTTTCAATTCAGAACTGCACCAGATGGCAACCTTAACCACTAATGGTGACCACACCCAAGATAGCTTTTGAATATAGGAGGGGAGAAGATGACTGCACCATATGCCAATCAACACCAAAATAAGAAAATCAGACTAGAGAGAGATGAATGAACCAAAGGATGATAATGGTAGATGATTTCACACATTGCGTAATCTTGTAGCTAGTGACTAATCATTAAGGGTAGCTGAGACAACAGTATAGAAAATTAACAGAGTGGTGGCACCTTCTATATAAGCATTTTCAGCCAATATAGCCTTTAAAGGATGAGAAATGGAGCAAATCCATATGTGGCATGCTTAAAAAAATTAGATCAACAATATGAGAATACAACAGTAAAATATGCGAACACTTAACCAGAGATATTAATGAAACAGAAATGCTCCAAGTAACATGTCAATAAGAAATTCCACCTCCACCAAAACTATTGCACAACCAGAGAGCTATCATCAAAGTTAAATGATTACATTCATGACTTCCCCTATATCACTAATGGAACACTAGTAGAACAATTTGTGAAAAAGGACTTATTGCCCCAAATTAATGCATCTTAATCCAAGTTTAGTTAGCTACCACAATTTCATAAGAATAATCTTTCTTCTTTGCTGAAAAAAGGATAGGAACCTATTTCTACTGTATCTTTCACACGAACAATTACAAATGTGATCAAACCTATTTTAATTTCTTTGAAAGACAAAAAGATCAGCCTATCACCAACATAAATCCATCAAAGAAACGCATAAAAGCAAGAAAAAGTTTCTATCCAATATTACCTACCACATTGATGAATCAAACCATCTCATGACTCTAAAGGGCAACATTAAGGAGTGAAAAAGCCAATACCTTTTCATCCTCTTCATGGCATCCCGGCTAATCTCGGTCTTCTTGGAGCTCGGCCCGACCCTCCTCCTCAACAAATCCTCCCCCCACTTCAACCTATCCACAGTCACATCCCCACACCACAAGATCCCCCTCACGAGCTGCCCCGATCCTTTCGCGATCACCCTCGCCGCCGAGCTGCTGTAATCCTCCACATTGGGCGCGAGCGTTGTCCAATACGCCGCCGATCGCTCCTCCATCATCTCCTTCTTCGGTCCCATCGCCTCCTCCGGCGTCATCTCCCTCGCTGCCGTCCCATCCAACACCTCCGACTTCTCCTTCCCGGCCTCCACCTTCTGTATCGAGAAGCTGCTGTAGCTCTCCAAGATCCGATCAAATTCTTGAAGCAATCTCCCTTGCCCCTTGCTGGCGAACGTGAGGCCGTAGTTGAGGAAGCCGGCATCCGATCCGTCGTCGGCGTCGGCGTCGGCGTCGGCGTCGGATTGTGTGTGGGGGACGTGGAGGGAGAAGAAGTAGTGGGAGTCGTCGAGCTTGACGGCCGCCTCGTCGCGGGCGAGCGGCCATTGGACGAGCTCTCCGCCGCCGGCAAGGCGCGCAAGGACGGCGACGACGTTCTCGCCCTGCCGGAGGCGGCTGACGGAGAACTCGCCGGCGGCGAGCTCGACGCTTCGGTGGAGGTCAATGAGGTGGAGGATCGCGCCAGAGATGACGAGGAGGGTTTCCTCAACGGGAGGCGGCAGAGCAGGGTTCGCCGTAGTGTTTCCTTCGTCGGCAGCGTCGGGGAAGAGGTTAGTGGCGAGGTCCGTCATATCCAACGAAGGGTATAACGAGGGACGAGAAGGGGGAACAGCGGCCGGATAAGGGGCGGAATAAGGAGGGGGATTGGAATCGAAAGGGGGATAAAGAGGGGAGTGGGAAGTGGAGGTGGAAGTGGAGAGGAATGGGGAGTTGAGGTCGGGGTTGGATTCGAGTACTTGCGGGTAGAGGGGTTTGGAGTTGGAGTGGTTTGGGGAAGCCATTGGAGTTATAGAAAGTGAGGAGAAGAGAATAGAAGGACGGAATTTAATGGAGGTGGTATTAAGAGTTGCGGAGTATCCTTTGGGGAGAAGGAAGCAAGGAAGGAGGAGAACGTGTAAACTACGTGTAGGACAGAGGAAGTGAACGCGTGCGGTTGTGAGGGAACTGGAGTAAGAGATTACTTTTATACCCTTTTCGATATATTATTGGATAGGGGATGTCGTCGTTTTGTGATCTCGGAAGGAAGTCGAACTGCCGACATGTTTGTAACTTAGATTTTCTATTGACGTCTTCCGACATGGATAGGGGATTATATCTTCCCAAAGGAGGAGAGAAAGGTGAAATTTTTATAAATTAAACCTGTCACTCTTGAGGACAACATTTGTACTAAAAAAAAATCCTCCGCATACTCGAAGCTTAATAGCTTCTGCAACCAATAAATATGTTTAACTTTATAATTTTAATAATTGTTAATTAAAATGTTAATGTTTTGAATAATAGAATTAATTGACCATGGTGGTGAGAGCTAGCTTTTTACAGCTGACAAAAAGCTTTTGCTTTGAGTTCAGGGTTAGCCATTTTATTCAATAATTAAATTTTTTTTTGTCTTTCTTATATCTAATCAAATTTATTTTTTGTAAATTAAAATTAAAAAAAATAAGGTTAACTAATTAAGTTCGAAACTTAACCTCAAACCAAATAAGACTAAAGCAATAGTGCAAGTGTATACCTATTCTAATTCTTCTCCATCATTGTTAAAATGCAGGAGGCTAGAAGAAGAAGATAGAAAAAGTGGCAATAATCTTTAATAATTTTAAAAATTGTTGTCTTCTATATTTTTAGAGTCCAACTAAAATTTAAAATAATTCAAATTAACTGTAACACAACGACCTCAGCATCGGACGTTCAAACGTTGTGGATGGGCTGCACTCTCGAGTTCGAGCGTTTGAACGCCACCGGTGAGTGTTCGAACTCCAAAACCCGAGAATAATCAATAGGGTGTGGCATTTGAATGTCAAAACATGAGAGCATTTATTCTTGGACGGAGGTTGTGGCATTCAAACACCAAAATATGCCGTTCGAACGTCGTAGACTAGGACTGCTCTATTGGAACAAAAAATTCTAATGATAACCTGATTCGATCCAGCAAACCCGATGTCCCCGTAAGTTGACCCGGTAAATTAAGCCAAAATTATAAAACTGAGTAGTTTAAGAAGAATAAAGAAACTCATTTTACACTCCTTTTCGCAAGAAACGCGTGGGCCATGGTCATTTAAAAGAGTTCGAGTCTTAGTCCTCCTCCTCGGATTGCTTCCTTCGTACCTCATAGATGTACTTGTTTTGCCACTTGGCCACTGAGTATTAATTGCCATGTAATATAAATAGTATAACTCATAGCACTATCAATTTTGAGTTTCTGACCAAATTATGTCTCTTTAGAAATTTAAACGAATAATTACACAAAAGACTCTAAATTTATCACTATTTTTTACGTATCTCTGATAAATATTTTATGGGGAGACATATAAATCCCCAAAATTATTAAAAATATCTTATTTCTTGAGAGAGTGAATGTATTTTGGTAAACCGAAATTTATTTATCTTCTTCACTCCAAAATATGAGAGTAAACACATCATATAACTTATATAATTAGTACATGATAACTTATGGATATAAAAGATAATTAAAACCTAACAGAATCGATATTTGGGTTTATATTTTAGAAAAACAATTCTGAAAATATAAATATAACTAACCCAAATTTAAATACCTAGATAGGCCACCTTTTAAATTTAATATTCAAATAGTGATATTATTTTGAGTCTAGTTAGATCGTAACCACGAGGCTACTTGACATCTTAATTTTAGTCATGAGTTTATCTTAGGAGTAAGAGTAAGATAATTTAAAAGTAGAAGTAAATTAATTATAATCATTTATTTTCCTAGGAGCCACCCTATTATAAGGCTATTGACCACCATTCTTTATCGTCCGCCACCATTCGACGACTGCCACTACATCAAATATTTTCACTTTTGTCCCGTTTTGACCTTCCTTCACTATTTTATTTTTTAACTTTTCACCCTGACCTTTGATTCATATGAAACCAAAGTCATTAGGACGTTACCTTATGAAGCTACAACCCATAAAATTATCATAATTTTATTACGTCTAGGTCTAGTTCGTAATAGTGGTATTAGAGCTGACATTCCTCGGACAATAGTTATCACGCGATCTAAGACGAATGGAAAAAAAATGATCATGAAGGACTAGGAACTCATCTTTGTTTCTGTGGGAGTTTCTCCGGTGCCCCCTCCACTACCGATAGTCGCCGACAACGGATCATTAGGGTGAGCGAAGGGGATATTTAGAGAATTTTCGACAAATTTGTGAGAGATAATCAAAGACCCAATCCATGTCTTGGTAGAGGTCCTACATGGTCGCCCAACACCATCCAACAATGCTAGCGCTATCGGTCAAGGCAAACTCAACTTAGTCACGACTAGAAAACTCCACCCATGAGGGAGGTGGAGAGGAGCCCCACAACAACCACGACTCCTCCAGCGGCGGTGAAGTCTCCTCCCACCACCGTAGAGGCTCATAGACATCGCTACCACACCGGAGGCCGCCTATAGTAGTGGTTATGAGTCGTCTTCCCCACTCGTAGAGAAAGCTAGAGCCGAAAACTCGAGTTTTCCATGGACGGCAATCTAGCCCCCACTGGCCCAACTCGCCACATCCGGTACCTTCCTTGGACCACCCGTACCTAAACCGTGGTCGCTAATCTCACTAGCATCGGTCAGAAGACTGCCGTCGATGGCCATTATCACTACGGTGGTCCGACACTCCCATGACCACCAGTGGCCACGGCTCGCTTCCTCAGGTCGACTACCAACTAGTTGTGTCCATCGCAACCACCGGCGATTGTCAAGTGGTTGAACTCGATGATTGCCACCACAAGAAGCTACCCCCATAAGTTAGGGTGGTTCTACTGGGTTTCTCACCGTCGCCTAGTGATGAAAAGAACAATTTTCGAAGCAGGCTAGATTTTCATGAACTAGTTTGACCACCTTGTGTGAACTAGTTTGGAACCTATGTGCATGACCCCGAGCACAAGTACAAGCTTGAGGATGACCGGTGGAACAACTCGATGGGCTTGCATCATTGGACTGAGCTAAACACATATATAGTCTAAGCATGGCATGAGCTGGACCCATGGGCATATTGCAACGCCCCCGCCCGGCATGGGCACGTGTACGCCCACACGACACGCGCAGTGCACGCAATAGGACGAGCGGGGCCCGTCACGCATAGATACACATATATTCAATATAATCTATCTCATAGATAAATCATACTATCAACCAAATAAACATGTTAACATAATCTGACAGGGCCCACACAAGCCATAATAAACCATCAAGATACAACCAAAATCACTAATACATGAGTTCACTATAATCCGACCTATATTATACAACTTATCGTCTAATACAATGGAGTACAAATATCAAATAATTGTACAACTTAATGTCTATATCAACTATCATCTATATTGTCTCGCATCTATAGCTCACATCATCATTACTCTAAATATCTTCTTAAGATATCTCAAGTCACTATCACGTACCACATATCTAAGGGGGTTAAAAAAGAAATAAATAGTCATGAGCTAAATACTCAGTGAATAGATCTTACCTCAAATAAGTGGTATCAAATAGAGAGTAAATCATGTACTGGATAATATGAATCAAAAGCATCATGTCATGAATAAATATATAAATATATCCTCAATAATATATAAAGGTATAGTGGACATCATGTCATAACTGATCACATATATAATTCTCGATAATGTATAAATAAATCTCTATGTCATACCATCATCATAACTTCTCAAATATGACATATATGATACATACTGCCCATAACCATGTTATGATATCAAATACAACCATATATGATGAATAATAACCACTCGATAATCATGTATATCAAATGATAATGAAATTATATATTTTTTAATATCTCAGTTATCAATATCGACTCTGAATAATATCATTGTACTAGACCACTGTGCATAGTCAACATCCAGTACCCGGTCTTATCAATATGCCCGAATCAAAACATACCCTACCATCCGCAAAGGGTATCTCAAACATAATCATATCCTGCCATCCGCAAAGATATCAACATCCATCCGACCAGGGCACCCTCTTTGCTAATAGAAACTACGTAAGGATAACTCACTATATATGCCCTAGTGAACGACATGTGTCTGAATGCACTTTGTGCTCGGAAGGTCCAACTAGCATCATTCCACTTAGAGGGCGTGACAATTAGGTGATATTAGTCGGCTGAGCGAACTCGACCATTCGAGTCTTGGTAGGACTTTGTGAATGCACTCTATACTCAATTTGGTCTGATCCAATACGAGAACTTTCAAGCTATGTTGACTAGCTGACTCAGTCAACAACTGTTCAAGCATACTGGAAAGAGTTTGAATGAATCTACAATCGAGTCATCGACTAGTTAGACTCAGCCTTGAAGAGTACCTTTATTAGTGAGCTCTAGCTTGATAGCCATGATGAGGTCAAGGCTTTGAGCCCCACTAATTCTGATAAGGCTTTCTCCCTAGCTATTCTAATAGAGTGCAAGTTGGATCAGTTGAACCAAATTCGCAAGGAGGAGAGAATAAAGGCGACCTAAGCCCACTACCCACTAGAGACTACATTTATCCCGACTAAGCCCGCGCAGACGGCTTAGCCCAACCAATAGCAGATCTCGTGTCGCTTTGTACCCAATTACTTGGAGGAGCGTAGAAGGAAAGGCTTGTATTTTTTTTATTATGATGATTGATTTGTCCCTAGTCAAAAAATACAAGCGTCAGCCAGCCTATGTCATGTTCTTAGGCAATCACGAAGAGGGTGAATCTAAGTTCACTGATTTGCACGATAAGATCTACAAGTATAAGGATGTTAGGGATTTAGTCACCTTGAGTATAAGGTGTCGAAAGCGTAGTGGATTGATATGATTTGGATCTTATCGAATCGAATCATGTGAACATTGGGCTTGATGGATCAAATCTATTTATCTTTTAATTAATTCATGACGTAAACCCTTAAGACAAGTCTAGTTATATCATATAAGCCTTTAAGGCAAGTCTAGTTAAATCATATAAGCCACTAAGACAAGTCTAATTAAGTCATATAAGTCTCTAAAACAAGTTCCAGTTTGAGTTGTATAAATTTTTAGGAATAGTCCGAGTATGACTCATTATACTCAATCTCTATATATAGAGGGGTTGGACTCCTTTGTTTAATCATCTAAGCATCAAAACATTAAAAATTATTTTAGCCTCAAGTTTATCTTCGAAGTAAAATAATCCATAAGTAAATTAATTATAACTATTTATTTTTCTAAGAGTATATCTAACTTAGAACCCTAGTTCTACCTCCAACCATAGCCACCATCACCACCACGAGCCACCCTATTATATAGTTGTCCACCACCATCCGACGACTACTGCAATATTAGATATTTTCACTTTCGTTCCGTTCTGACCTTCCTTCACTGTTTTATTTTTAATTTTTCATCTACACCTTTGATTCATATGAAATAAAAGCTATTAGAACTCTAACTCATCTCTGATTTGTAACAAATAGGCCAATTTCAGATATGTGCTTTATTTTAATAAAATTAGCACTTAAAAATGCTCTGATCAAATAAACTAGGAAAATATATACTTTTTCTTTTTTAGAAAATGAAATGAGGTGTCCCAATTAAATGGATGCCAGCAAAATTAAATCATCTAAGCATCACTATCCCATTGGCCAATGAAGTGGAAAAGAATATCATATTGGTAGAAATAAAAGTAGAGAAATATCTTACTGAGATTTTGATAGGAAAAGCAGGTAAGTAATAAAATTTGAATTTGGTTGAGAAGATGAGGAGGGTGATGGTTCCGAACCAAATTACAATTTTAAATTAATTTTTAAAAGTAGTATGGAATAAGAGGAGAGAGAATGATAAAATAATATAACAAAAAAAATTAAGTTGTTATTTAATCACTACACTAAAATAAAAAAGTTTTACTTAAAAAAATTATTTATATTCCACAAGTGAACAGAGGGTTAAACTACGTTCAAGCAAGCTACCGTTGGCCGAATGAGCACTCTTATAGACTTATTGATAGTATTAGGAGTGACTTATTCAAGTGTTTTAAGTTTATAAGGAGGCTAAAAAAAATCAAATAATAATAAATTCAGTCAATTTTCTCCAATTATATTGCTGTTGGAGTCCTTGTAGGAGAAATCATAATATTTCTTGGCTTTATGTACATATATAAATTTGTTTTGGGTGGAGGCGTTGGATGTTGATATCTCTTGGCTGTATATGTATTACTATGTATATGTTAATTTCCACTAGCATGCATAGCTATCTCTGATAGTTGACTATTATTAATTAATCGACCACAACGTGAAATAAATACAATTCTTTTTTTTTTTTAAACTTCACACCTCACATCTTGATTAATTCAGCTTTTATTTATGTTTTTCCTCTAATTTTTTTTATTTGGTGAATTATGGAGAAATCCCATGCCCGGCCCACTTCAAATAAATATATTTTCGTTTTATAAAAATTTGATTAAATCTCTAATCTTGAAATCAAATCCCTAATCTATATATCTTCTATTCACTTGTCCCAAGTAATCCCTAATTTGTTTCCACTCCCAAAATAACTTCTAACATAAAAGAGATGGGATATAATTTAGACAAAAATAATAATGAAATTAATCCAGACGACAAGATAAATAGTCAGTATTATTTTATGATCAAAGCAATTAATCTGGTATTTATCTTTTTATATATTGTACACTTATTCTTAAATTATTCTGATTAATTATAGTATTTTATTTTATTATTTTAATATTGTGATAACTATCTATCCATGATCATATATTTTATTTTATTTATCATATATAATTAGTGATACAAAACTAAATTTACAAGAGAAAAATTTTTGTTGAAGACGACATTAAAGCTGTCAGAATTTAGATTAAGAATTAGAATATCTAACAAATAGCAAAAAATTATAAATTTGGTTGAAATATTAAGCATTATTTTATGAATTACTCAATATCTTTTAGCGGACTAAATACTTTAAATATAAATTATAATCATTTTGCCCCTCCCCTTAAAGCAAAATCCTAACTCTGCCATTAAGTCATGTAATCAATCACAAATTGTAATACATATTAATAGCATTTGTGAGGATAGTATAAAGGGTTTAAAGCATTTTTTTTTAATAAGGGTAAGGGTGTAATATATTGAGGGGTAATGGTTATTAATTGAGTCATTTCATCCGTAATATTCATAAGAAAAGATTTTAGATCAAGTTGAAGATAGATATATACTATTAGATCTTGTTCTAATGGTCACAAATCATTTCTAGTATAAATTAATTATTTAACTGTGAAAATAATGTAGGAGAGGACAAAATGGACATCTCGCCGACCGACAGCCATACCAAGATGGTGAACTCCTCCGGGGAGTACATGCTTTGAAAGGCGGTCAGCAAAATTAAAAAAAAAAAACTAGAGGGCATTTTGGAAAATAGAATGAAATATTTTTCTTTTTACAGAAAGCTATTGGAGCAGGGAGGGAAGCTCTAAATATAGAGCCAAGCGGGCTCTTATATTTATTATTTAATTAATATAATAAATATATATATATATTTATTTATTTATATATTATATTTTAAAGCACTTAATAAATACTATTAATATTATTATTTTTTAATAAAAAATATATGGTTAGAAAACTCTCATCGATATCTTTATAATAAAACTAATATTCAATAATTTCAAAAATAATTTTAAATTACTATTTTTTAATTAAAAACATCAAAATTATATTACACAAAATAAAAATAAAATATTTAAAATAACTTAAATAATTTAATATTAGACTTATTTTAAAGATCTCGATGATAACATTCTAATAGTACTATTTTTGTTAAAAATTTATTAACAAAATTAATTATATATTCAGTTTAATTAATTAAATTATTTAATAAAAAATACAGACGGAATTTAAATTTTTGGATTAAGTTTTTATAGGGTAAATTTGGCATTTCTAATATTTAAATAGTATTGGAGCTGGGCTCCAAATTTAGAGCTCCACTGTAGTGGGCTATAAATTTGAAGCCCCGTTTAGAGCACGGTTGGAGCTTTACCGGGATCCAAATTTTGAGTTTTAGAGCCTGATTCGAAATGCTCTTACAGTAAACAAATGTATATGAATGACTAAAGTAAAATATTGGTTACTGATTTTCTTTTTTTTCACATGCATAAAATAATAAAATATTTTTTCCTCGTAAAACAAATGCATACGAACGGTGAGATTCTCCACCATGCATCCTATAGTCTATTTTGGGGTTTTTAAATTATAATCATCTAAATTTAAAAGAGACAAAGTATTATTATGTTTGAATTAAAATGTAAGGACTCCGAAACCCAATGGATTTCAGTAAGTTGCAGAATTTCAGTAAAGCTAAATATAGTCTTCTACATGAACTTGATGGTCTATACAACATCATGATGTTATCTATAGCTCCAGGTATATTCTACCAAGCAAAAGTACTCCATAAAAAAATAAAAAATAAAATAAATAAATACATAAAAAAAACATTTTAAATGTTGTTTTCTATCTTTTGCTATGCAGTCGAACGCATATGCAGGCATTCTTGCTGCATTCTGATATACTAGCATATGAATATAACCAGATGAAGTCCTTAAATCCTCTACTCTCTGGGAAGCTCTCACATTGTTATGTCCTTCTTGAAGTTGCTTTAGTAATTTCCATCTGATAATAATCTTCCTTAGGTATTGTCTTGATTGATAGATTTTCTTGTATTTGATGTTGCTGCTGAGAAGTGAAACAGAGAAAGTTCAGTAATGAAACAGCGAGCATTATAAATAAGCTTATTGTTGTTTTTCTCTTTGCATCAAAAATTCTTAGTCTAATGGCTTGAAGGAATGCAATTTTGGACTCATAGGGTGTGTAGTTATTGAGAGGAACATGAAATATATAATAAAGATTACACCCCCTGAAGGCCAAAATCTTGTCCCTTTGTTCAAGTCATCAGACTAATAATTTCTAATCTCAGGCAAAGAGAAAAACAAAAATAAGTTTGTCAAAATTTGTTGTATTTGTTGTTCTATTACCGAAACTTCTATAACCCTTAGCAATCAATACTCGTTGTTCCATTATCAAAACTTCTGTAACTCTTCTCAGTAGCAATATACCACTGAGGATAGCAACATATTACAAGATAAGAAGGTTTTGGTTCTGATCCTTAGAAAAAAATAAATATTTTAGGCCAAAATATAAGAATTTCAGCCTATTGTGGTCCAAAATAAAGTCAAAATCAGAAATCTTGATTGTTTCAGCGTTAGTTTCATTGAGTTTCACCATTACTATTTTGTCTAAGATGAAACTTCAAACCACAATATATTTGCAGAGAAGTTTCTTTTTCTATATTATTTACATGACTGCAAAGAATGAATAAAGCAGAATAATGTCTGTACTTAACAACATCCTTGCAGATTAGTCTTTTAACACTTTCCCATATTCATATAAAGGCAGATCTAAGTCCATGAGTTTCTGCCTGCCAATTCCTTTACATTTGATTTAAGTTTTGCACTGGATTTTATTCCTTCAAACTATCCTTGCCAGATCTTAACTGATGTTTTGTTCTTTTATCCTTCCAAAAAGAAAAAAGAAATGGACTGATGCTTTATTCTCTTTCTTTGGGTAAAGGTTGAATTTGATTTCTTTTCTTTTTTTCAGAAGATTTATCTGAATGCTTTAATGACTTTAACTTAATGGCAGGTACAATTGGCTACCCATGCATACATAGTCTAGTATATATTTTGCCCTTACTTCTAGTGCTGATACTTAATCGTCAGTTGTTTTAGATAGACTTCTACATATCTTATAAATGTGTAGTTATTGAGAGGAATAAATAATGAATGTGAAACATAGTAAGTCAGATATTGATGTATCTTATAATTTAGTCTTTATTGCATTTCTTTCATTTTTTTTTTCTTCTTTACAATTTAAGATATTGAAAATGTCCCTTCTTATATAAGGGGGAATTGACATTTTCCCCATTGTGTTTAGTCACAGACTCTCCATTCTGAGCAATCTTTTTTCCTTTAATTACATAACTTAATATTCATTTTGGGTCACCTCTGTCCATTGAGGAATGCTAGTTTCGTTCAGCTAGAGTGTGATAATTGTGTTGGGAATTTCAGTTGCTTCTATTGGGCTTGCATGTAAACAAATTAATATTTGGGGCATAAGAGATTTGAGTTTTGAAAGACCCTGCTCAATTTAGGATTATCTTTTTTTGTATTCTAGAGAGTAAATATCAAATTATCCCTATTCTAGATTAGAAATATTATTTAAATTATTTCACACATAAGCCTGATTATAATTTTATTCTTAAAGTTACTAAAATTATTTTAAAAGTTCTTTCCCTATCTCATACTGTCCACATATCTCATTCCACAAACTGAAAGTTCTTGATCAATTCTTTTGCCCAATCTTTTCACTCAAATTTCTTATCTATCTCTTCTCTCCGTCCACCCATATACCTAATTACATACTTACGAGTATGCATAGCATACTTATAATAAAATAATACATACCTATAATAAATGAGAAAACTTAATTTAAATTGATACGTCAAACGAAGGGTATTTTTAGTTAACTTTCACTTTTTCTTTGTACTTTATGCCACATAAAAATTATTAAATATTAGTCTAGATTGTAAGTAAATATTAGAATACACTACTCTAGGTTAGAGGTATAATTTTAGGATTAAAAATCTAAAATAGTTATTACAAAATTTTCCTTAATCAGCCGTGAGGTTGGGAACACATTTTATTGATCCAAAATGATTTTTTTTTATCATGGCAAGCATGATATGCCATGTGGAGCTCATTTTTTTATTTTACCTTTTTCCTATTTCAATCAATCATTAATTATATGCATTCATATTATGTGTTGATAATGTTTCAATCTCATTATTGCTATATCTTTGATAAAAATAAAAAATTACTCGAGAGATTGGCCAGTTAGCTATTTTTTTAAACTATTGGGATTGTTGTGATGCTTCTATTTGTTGTTATGATATACTTCAATTATATGTAAAAATTACTACAGTGTTATTTTATATTTTTCTGGTCATTTGTCTTAGCTAATAACTCTTATGTTATTATAAGTATAATCACTCTGTGTGTAATTTTCATGATTGCTTACAATTATGCTATAATTCCAGACACTTCATGGTGAGATTGATTAGTTGAATGAATTGAGGAGTAGTCTTGCTTAGGTATTTGATGACCTAATTGCATTGTTCTATTACCATAATAGTCCTTATTCATGTATGAGTTATTGGAATAGATGATTGATGAAGGTTCTATAAGCTTGAATTTCCACCACAAACAAAACTACATATAAGATTAATGTGGAATGAACCAATTTATGCTTTATATATTTTTTGCCGGAATTCCGACTATGTATAAGATTAGTGCTGGAGGCATCTATCAGCTCTAGGAACAAACAAAACTATATGACAAGTATGTAACTAGCATATACATAACAATGTATGACCTCAATATACAAAATATTCTTCTTAGAATTAACTATTTTGTCATTAACCAACCATGCAATGTGAAGAAAATTTATGCAGGCATACTTCGAGAAAATAGCTTTATATGTAACATTTCTACAAATATACGACATGTGCATAACAAGACTACAAACACATGATATTAACCAACAATTTAAGTCGACTCTAATGTTTATATTGTCTACTCATATTATTACATCCTTCATTACGATTACTATTATTAGTTGTAAACTGCAAAGTAGAATATAGCCTATATAATATTATCTTCGGATCTTCAAACCTTCACACATCTGGACTCACTAATTACATTCTAAATTTTAATCATAAGAGAAAAGCTTTCATTTATTCGTACACAGTCATTTTCAAGAATCTAAATACAAACATCCAAGAAAAGTTGTCACATCTTTTCTTGTAGCAATATGACTATGAGCATTGGTCACTTGATAAAATATAAATCAATCTCCAAATGAGCATATCGATGTGCTACATTTCTCTACTCACTTGATTAATACAGTAAAACTACAGAGCAGAAACATACCTGTTGTGATGTAGTGGTGAGTTGCTGCTCCAAATCTTGAACCTTTGCCTTACTCTTCAAGAGCCCTTTATCCTCCTAGATAAATTTTGAGATTAGAAGAAAGACGACAAAGATGGGTTGATTTGCTGCTTCTATTGGGTTTGAGAGGAGCACAGTTGGGTTTGAGAAAAAGGGGTTGGGGAGGAGCACAGATGGATAGGGGAAGAAGGATTTGAGAGATATTATTTTACCTTAGTTAATGGCTCGGGTTTACTAGCAAGTATGGATGCGGATATCTAAGGATATATTAGTAATTTGAGTACCCTAGGTTAATTTAACTTAAAGTCTAATTAGTCTCCAAGATGAAATCAACGGCAATTTTAAATGATTTACTGGCTTATATAGTGTCTATAATAGTCATTTGCAAATATAAGTGCATATTTGAAATGATTTGCTATCTTGTGTCTTATAGCACCAATCTGCCTTAACCCTCCACTATGTAGTAAAGAGTGTGGGCATGCAGCTTTAACCCTGCAACTAGCTTGTTGTAAGCCTGCAAATGGAACACAATGGTTGACTATTAATCCCGCAAACGGAACACAATACTTACAATTAAAACAGCAAATAGAACACAATGCTCGACTATTAAGCTAGCAAAAAAAAAAAAAACATAATACTTGACTATTAAGCTCACAAACAGAACATAATGCTACTCGACTAATCCTACAAATGAAACACAATGTTACTCGATTAAACCCGCAAACGGAATACAATTGGTGAGTGCTTCACGATTGAGTCATCAAATTGCTTAGTAAGCTCACAAACATAAGACAAATAAAAAGCCTAAGCCTGCAAACAACGCTATTACATTGCCTATCCATACATGTAAACATCCAAAAACCACCAAAATTACTTAAACTGAAAATGAACATCAATATATCATTTTTGCATTATATTACAATAATTCACCATTTTGAACTACATTCTTACTAATTCATAGGAAAAATAACAATTGCAGTAAATGGTCTGAAAATTTAAATTAAATAATAATACAAACGTCCCAAATTATTTTTTCCAAACACCTTTGAAAAAGGTATACAAAATGGAATTGCATATTTAACCAAAACTTTTATCATCATTTTCAACTTGCATATAAAACTTCAGCTCCAATCAAATAAACCAAACTGTGGAGTAAAAAAGTAAAAAATAGTTTCAGTCTAATGTAATAAATTAAGAACACAATGTAAAATATTACAAATACAAGCCACAAAAACAAACTGTACTTTTTTCCAACAAAATTATCTAAAATATCCAAACAAGAAAAATTAAATCAATAAATCATATAGGATCCTTTAATTGCACTTTCTCATTCCTACATATTAAAATTCCTATACGGAAATTTTCCAATTTATCTAAACTGACCCTAATGGAAGTCAGCACAACTACTTAGCTAACGAATAAACTACAAAAAGTTAAAAGCCATCCAGGTTTTGATTATTACTTTTAACAAATTGAAAGCAGAGCATAGCTAACTTGGGAAAGTAACATTGAGATGAGTGGAAATTTTGATAATTACATATCAGCCTTGTCAAGGCACCCTAATAAATCAGATAAAAAGTGTATGATACAAATAGTCTCCGTGTATGCTAGTCTTAGGGACTCAATTAGGGAAAAAAACGAACCGCATACAAAATGCTTAAAAATTTATATAACACACACAAAATTAAGGTGTCAATCTAAGCACAAGAACTCTATGCTGAAGAAAATAACTCTAAAAAGAAACTAATAAAAGCATCAACCCACTTACTAGTGTTTCTCACAAATAATTTAATAATTGATTGAGCAAGCAAGGAACAAGAGTTTAATTAATTATATATGACATTAATAATGACAAGTATGTAACTAGCATATACATAACAATGTATGACCTCAATATACAAAATATTCTTCTTAGAATTAACTTTTTTTCATTAACCAACCATGCAATGTTAAGAAAATTATATGCAGGCATACTTTGAGAAAATAGCTTTATATGTAATATTTCTACAAATATATGACATGTGCATAACAAGACTACAAACACATGATATTAACCAACAATTTAAGTAGACTCTAATGTTTATATTGTCTACTCATATATTATTACATCCTTCATTTCAATTACTATTATTAGTTGTAAACTGCAAAGTAGAAACTCATAATAGACTCATCGTAAAAATAAAATAAAAAATCGTTGTTGGGATTGGAATGGATTCTTCAAAATCATGTAGCCTATATAATATTATCTTTGGATCTTCAAACCTTCACACATCTGGACTCACAAATTGCATTCTAAATTTTGATCATCAGAGAAGGCTTCCATTTATTCGTACACAGTCCTTTTTGAGAATCTAAATACAAGCATCCAAGAAAAGTTTGCTACATCTTTTCTTGTAGCAATCTGACTATGAGCACTGGTCACTCGATAAAATATAAATCAATCTCTAAATGGGCATATCGATGTGCTACATTTCTCTTCTCATTTGATTAATACAGTAAAACTACAGAGCAGAAACATACCTGTTGTGATGTAGTGGTGAGTTGCTGCTCCAAATCCTGAACCTTCGCTTTACTCTTCAAGAGCCCTTTATCCTCCTAGACAAATTTTGAGATTAGAAGATAGACGACAGAGATAGTTGATTTGCTGCTTCTATTAGGTTTGAGAGGAGCCCAGTTGGGTTTGATAAAAATGGGTTTCAGGAGGAGCACGGTTGAGTTTGGAAAAAAGGGGTTTGGGAGGAGCACAGATGATACGGAAGAAGGATTTGGGAGATATTCTTTTACTTTAGTTAATGGCTCAAGTTTACTAACGACTATGGATATGGATATCTAAGGATATACTAGTAATTTGAGTACCTTAAGTTAATTTAACTTAAAGTCTAATTAGTCTCTAAGATTAAACCAACGATAACTTGAAATGATTTGTTGACTTATATAGTGTCTATAATAATCATTTGCATGCATAAGTGCATATTTGAAATGATTTGTTATCTTGCGTCTTATAAGCACCAACCTGCCTTACCCACCACTATGTAGTAAAAAATGCGGGCATGCAGCTTTAACCCCATAACTGGCTTGTTGTAAGCCTACAAATAGAACACAATGATTGACAATTAAGCCCGCAAATGAAACACAATACTTATAATTAAGCTCGCAATTGGCTTGTTGTAAGCCCGTAGACAGAACCCCATGTTTGACTATAGTTATATTGTCTGAAAGCTCTCTATTAATTTGTATAATTTCAATTTTTCGGATGGTTTATTGTTGCATCTCTTGATCATGTAATTTCTTTGCTATTGTTGTATAATAAATATTGTTTTATGTAAATACTACTATTGTTCATTTTATACACGATTAATCTCTATATACTAATGTTCCTTTTTTATGTTTGCAATTCGATCAAGTAAAATAAAAGTTGTGGTTAAAAAGGAATCAAATGAATAAGTACATGGTCGGAATATATAATAGATGTTATAACAAAATAATCACTACGAATGCGGTTAGGCTAGCTCATTTGAAATATTTAAGAACATGTCATTTCACCATTTGATTCAATTTCCACATATTGATGGCAACACACTAATGGTGGAACAGTTGGTCTATCTTTGGTCAGTTGAAGATAGGACATTTCAGTTGAGTGAACGAGCAGTCAACTTCAATGCATTTAAGTTTTGACCTACAAATTGTATGATTTATGGTTTTGATACACAGAAGTAATATTTTGTTCATACATGTTTTAGAATATATATTTGTGAGAAACACTATTAAATCATCTGTGAGTTAGGTGGGTTATGCTTTTATTAGTTCCTTACCATTTCAGTTATTTTCTTCTGCACAAAGTTCTTGTGCTTAGATTGGCACCCCAATTTTGTGAGTGTCATCCAAATTGTTAAGCATTATGTATTGTATGCAGTTCATTTTTTCTAGTTGAGTCCCTAAGGCTAGCATACACAGGGAGACAGTTTGTAACATAGACTATTTATCTAATTTATTGGGGTGCCTTGACAAGGCTAATATGTAATTATTGAAATTCCCACTTATCTCAATGTTACTTTCCCAAGTAAGCTATGCTGTGCTTTCAATTTGTCAAAAGTAATAATCAAAACCTGGATGGCTTTTAATTTTGTAAATTTATTCATTAGCTAAGTAGTTGTGCTGACTTCTATTAGGGTATGTTTAGTTAAATTGAAAAAAATTCCATATAGGAATTTTAATATGTAGTTATGAGAAAGTGCAATTAAAGGATCCTGTGTAATTTTTCCTATGGATTGATTTAATTTTTTTTTGTTTGGATACTTTAGATAATTTTGGAGGAATAAAGTACAGTTTGTTTTTGTGACTTGCATTTGTAATATTTGTCATTTTCTTCTCAATTTGTTTCATTAGACTTAAAATTATTTTTGTTTTTTTACTCCATAGATTGGTTTGTTTGATTGGAGCTAGGGTGTTATATGCAAGCTAAAAAGGATGAGTAAAAGTCTTGGTTTAATATGCAATTTTATTTTGTATTCCTTTTTCAAAGGTGTTTGGAGAAACAATTTGGGGGTGTTTGTATTAAATTCTACTTAAATTTTCAGACCATTTAATGCAATTATCATTTTTCCTATGAATTAGTAAGAATGTAGTTAAAAATGGTGAATTGTTGTGAAATAATGTAAAAATGATATATTGATGTTCATTTCCAGTTTAAGTAATTTTGGTGGTTTTTGGATGTTTACATGTATGGATAGGCAATGTAAATGCATTGTTTGCAGGCTTAGGCTTTTTATTTGCCTTATGTTTGTGAGCTTACTAAGCAATTTGAAGCACTCACCAATTGTGTTCCGTTTGCGGGATTAATCGAGTAGCATTATATTCCGTTTGCGGGCTTAATCGCAAGTATTGTGTTCCGTTTGTATACTTAATAGTCAATGATTGTGTTATGCTTGTGAGTTTAATAGTCAAGCATTGTGTTTTGTTTGCGGACTTAATCGCAAGCATTGTGTTTCATTTGTGGGCTTAACAGTCAAGCATTTTGTTCCCTTTGCAAGCTAACAACAAGCGAGTTATAGGGTTAAAGTTACATGCCCGCACTATTTACTAAATAGTGCAGGGATAAGACAGGTTGGTGCTTATAAAATGCAAAGCAACAAATCATTTTAAATATGCACTTATGCCCGCAAATGGCTACTATAAACATCATATAAACCAACAAATCATTTGAAAAATACACTTAAGCTCATAAATGACTATTATAGATATCACATAATATTCATAAATTATAATAATGACCACCATCATTATATGAGAAGGATTTTTTTGTCCATCAAATTTATATATTATCCATTTCTCTCCAAAACTAATAGTTTTTCCACTTTTTTACATCACATCACAAATAATAAATACACTCTTAACCTAATTCAAAACCAAACACCAAATTACCTTAACCTAGTTCAAGGTACCCAAATAAAAACTAAGAAATAAGGTCAGCTAATCTAGTTCATAGCTTAGCCTAAAGCCAAACAAGGCCTAAAAGAATAGAATATATAACTTACAATATGGCCTCGATGCCACAAATTACTAGCCTGTAGGCAACAAGCACTTGACACATACATGTTAACATTGACACTCGCATTACTTGCTTTTTAATCTATTTCGACAAACCTAAATTGAATTGCAGATCATGTGTTCTTTCTATATACTAGCACATGTTTAGAGTTAACAGGCATGAATTTTTCATAAGCACATAATAATCTTCATATCTGCCAAACTAGATTACTATTTCAAATGCAGAAAAACAGATAATTCAGTGTAGTTTGGTAAGATAAATAGCAACGAGATGACCTGATAAAAGATGTACCTTATTATACCACAAAAATTGCTCAATTTGCCAAACCCTCGGACAACGGATAGTGTGCCACCCGTGCAACAAATCAGTGATAAGTACCTTTTTCTTCAGAGCTCAGATTTGGTACATCAAACAGTAACCTAAATAAAAAAAAAGAAGACCTTGGTGGTGAAGGTTGTGAATTTCCAAAACTCCACGCACTGCAACTGAAGTAGCAATTCAGTGCACTACACTTACTGATTCATGTATCACATTTTTCACCAGGCATGAAGATGACTGTAGATTGCTAGCAAGAAGGCAGTCTGCATCAATTATATAGGAAATGACGAGAGATGCACTCTCCACTGCATCATCATTTATGAAATCAAGAACTGAAGAAGAAGATTGGGACAGATTACATCAAAAAAGGTGACAAATACTTAATTAAAAAACAGTATTGTCAATTTTAACATGGATTTAAGCACTAATTTACAAACATAAGGCTTAAACAAGCCTCAAAAGTTTTTGGTGTCCATTATCATCACTTTGTAAGTTGCAACACCTGATCAAGCAAAACCATAAAAGATTCTAGATGATGCATGACACCAATTTTTGGTTTTCCTTTCCTAATAAGTGCATAATGAATTGTGGAAAATATTATCACTCATTCTAAAAGATCCGGTCTAATTTTGGTGTTAAATTTGCCTATAGAAATCATTAACATTCGATATGTAAGGTTAGACACTTGGGACACACTAGGATAAAAGAATGTCTTGTAGCTTTAACAGCCGACAATCTAGAGGATTGGTACTTTCAACTGCTGGTTCATCACAGTCAAGGATTGTCGTGCATGTGGCATGGCACGACACGTGCCGCAACACTTGCCGAACGTACCGCAATACTAGAGGTTCCTGCCATGCTGTGCCACTTGCCAACTATATTTCAATACTAGAGGTTCCACCACCGACCCCATGTAAAAGAGGAGAGAAAAAGACTAGAGAAAGAGAGGGAGAGGGAGACTACTTACCATGCCACACTCGATGACAAGCCTCTCCTATTCATTGTCGCTGTCGTCCTCATCTTTCTCCTCTTCGTGCCGTAGAGGTTGATCTGCTACTTTTAGATCCGCTTTGTAGATCCATTTGTTTGTCATCTCCATTCCCAATTGGCTTCTCCAATCTCACCTCTAGGGCATGGAGAGGAGAAGGATGAGGGCGATGGCAACGAGGAGAGTGTCATCAACGATAAAAGCTTCGCAACACGATAAATAGTCAACTTGTTTACAGATCATCTCGCTCAGTCCTTCCATCAGGTGTCATGCGACACCCTCGTGCCTCATGCCGGTACTATGCCAACACGGCAATTCATAATCACAAGTAGTTGTGCAGGAACTAGTCCTGTTTTATAAGGATGAACATAACTCCACTATCAAAGATCATTTATACCTCTATAACACTAATTCTAATTCTCGAAGAATATTGGTGGCATCCTAGTAGCATGAGCTCAGATGGTGATCAATAACATATTCTTTTATAAATGGAAACTATCCTGGTGGGTCTCATGGAGATCTACCCCTTTACCAAGTTTCCCTTGGGTAGGATATTTATACAATTAGTCCTCCGAGGCTTGATCTATTTATCTTGACAAATTGCAAGAACAATTGCCTCGTCAATTTTGAATATTATTAGCATGTAGGATTCCAATGTGAAAAATGAACTAAGAATGATACTCAACCAAAAAGATCTACTACAAGTAGATCTAGCTACATAAAGATAAATAACTGTAGCACAAGTAATACAAAAATCAGGCCATTCCTAGATAGTTAAAGAACATAGAAAATTAGTAGTCTTCTTGAAGACAAAATTCTCACAATTTGTTTCAGTGGTGCTAATACAATAAATTTATCAGAATTGTGGTTTTCCTCGTACTTGTTTGCATCTTCCTACAGTAATGTTTTTGTAACACCCCAATTTAAAATTAAAAAAAATAATAAAAAAAAAACCCTGACTGACGCACGTGCGTCAGCCTGCCACCCTGCCCTTCCCTTTCTTCTTCTTCTTCCCTTCCTTTGCCGTGCACGCCACCCATCTCCCTCATCTCTTCTTTCCCTCACCGCAGCCCCTCCGTTCTCCTCTCTCTCCCTCGTGGTTGCCGCCAGCCGCCGAGCTCGCCGACCCCCCCCCCCCTCCGGTAAGCTTTCCTTCCCCTCCTTCCTTTCTTCCCTTCTTCCTTCCCCTCCTCGGCCTCGTGCTGTGCCGGACCCATGCCGTCGCCGTCCCCACGCTGCGCCGCCGCAGCCCATCTGCCTCTCCGCCTTCCCTTCGTCTCCTCCCTCGGATGGGGAATACCGAGGGGGGGTGGGTGGGTGGGGGGGGGGGGTTGTTTAACCCCCCGTGATCCCCCTCCCCCTTTCTTTTGTGGGCTGCGGTCATACCGCAGCCCACCGGGCCCGGGTGGGCTGCGGTCGACGCGCGCCCATCGAGCCCGGGTGGGCCGCGGTCCGACGCAGCCCACCGAGCCCCTTGGTGGGCTGCGGTCCAGACCCCCAGCCCACTAGGCTTGGGTTGGGTGGGCTGCAGACCGCAGCCCACCAACCAAGCCTCTGGTGGGCTGTGGTTGGACCCAACCCACTTCGGCCAACCTTGTGGGCTGCAGCCCAATTGCAGCCCACCTTGGCCCCTTGCCTATTAGGTTAGGTTTGAGCCTAACCCAATACCCCTAGCCCAGCCCTTTGGGGACCATTTGGACCCTATAACCCCGTTTACTTTTTTGCACCTGATTTAATTAGCCTGATCTAGTATCAGGTGAATTGTAGGATGACATAAGACCCGCCCTAGGAGACCCTTGACTCATGTAATTGCCAACCATAATTACGCTAATAAGATAATTGATTCTATTAGTTGGCTAATCTTACATATGACTTTACTTGCGTGAATTAATAGGATTGACACCGCGTGAGGAAGATTTTGGGATTCCGGACTAGCTAACGAGTTTTACCATACCGTGGAGACCCCCCAGGCGAGTAGAGTTATACAAATTTAGAATAACATAATTACAGTCATTATACCTGTCATGATACGGTAGGAAATGTCAGTATTAATGTATGCAATTGGTACTCCCTGTTATATCTTTTGCATATGTAGTTATTTATAACCTGTTCATCATAGTATCATGAGGATGTTAATGTGTATGATAATGCTTTACATGTGTCCTGTATGGTATACCATTGCATAGATGTATGATTGCTGTGAATATGGAATGTAATGATCATGATGACTATAACATGCTTTATACACGCATAAACACTGCACCACTTCCACCTATCATTAGTAGTCGAATTCGGACTAGGCAGTACCCCTACTCACTCAGCCCAGGGTTAAGGGTAGAGTGTATCATATATGTCTATACTATTAGCAGCCTGTGTGGCATTCAGGTAGTTATACTGCATAGTTAGGACTAGATTATGATGATAGAAGAACATGATTGTGAGGCGGGGATATAACTCTAGCGGTACCCGACGACGCAGGGTTAGGGCGTTTGTTGATGAGCCGAGGGCTCCCGATTCTCCCGCCGAGGGCGGTGATGATTTAGAGAGAGTGAGATATGGGCTTACGACCGGGGTCCTGAGTCTGATGGCCACAGACAACCGGTCACATGTAGTGTCGCTATACACGTGTAGGTGACATTACCGCTAGATGTGTATATATCCCCCCTCGATGTATGAGATGATGGATGATTGTTTCTTAAGAGTATTTACCCTGTGTGGTGAATAGCTCGGTGAGCGATGATAAGTATGATTATTGCCTTGGTAGACATGAGATGACTAAACTGCTATTTTATTGCTATGCATAATATGTAAAACCTATGATTGAGATGTGTATGAAAAGAGATTGTCTCAAGCTTTATATCTCGTGTGAACTTATCATAATACGTTTAGGATCTAGCATGTTCCAGATAGTGATTGGTAATCTTTATCAATTGCATTGACTTAGAAAATTGTGGTAAGTCATTTCAATAAGCATATCGTTATCGTTAGCAAATATGGGCATACATTGGATATATACATGCGATGTCATTAATTTAGATTGTATGAATCCTACTCGGGGGCTGTAAGCTCACCCCTCGTGGCGGTATTATTTCAGAGCTAGGGGACGCAGGTGCGGGTAGCGAGGAGTAGCCGCTTTTCTTTCCAGTACGTATATTAGTGTATTAAGCCCCTGCGAGGGTGTGATGATGACGTATTTTTTTGGACTTTAGCATTGTATTTTGGATGTATATTTGGAAGGCTTGTTGTGGCCTGTGGACTTGTATCCGGACTCTTATAATTGAGTTTATTTATGGTGAAATTGTGCTGTTGTGTGCCTTGTGAAATCCTTGTACTGACAGGTCATGTAATACACCGCGTGGGGGGATTTACCCACGCGGTTTACACGTGTATTTAGAGGTTTGGGTGTTTCAGTTTTGCCCAAATCAAGTCTACCAAGCCCTAGCATTTTTTATGAAGCATGAATATGGATACGGATACAAGAAATGATACAATACGATACAAATACAAGATACGATACGATACGGATATGCCAATACAACAAATAAGGATATGATACGCCTAGGATACGCAGCTAATATATGTATATATTTATGTCTACACATATATTAGTGAACTTGTATACTTGTATTTTCTTAATTGAGGAGAATATATTATTCTTGCGTGTGATACTCTATAAAGTTCTCTAATTTATTCATTAAAAGAACTACCACTCATAACAAAAGTCCAATATATTACATAGTATTTTACTAACTAAAATGTAAGATGATATGACCCAACCTAAGGGTGGTCGAAGGATCACCAACGGATCTACCTAGGATGTCCAAAAGAAGGGTGATGCAGACCAACTTAGAGTACTGGAAGCTCGATACCAAATTGATACAATAGATAGCTAGATTATGATTGGCCTACAACTATAATAATAAACAAAGACAAGAACCATACGGAAGGTAGAGATGGTTAAGGCAAAGAGAGACAAAGAGGAAAAAGTCAGAAACGAAAGAGAAGGCTAGGGCCAAGAGAAACAGAGAGAGCTAGAATAAAAGAATAGTCTATTCAATAATTCAAAAGCATATATAAGATACAAGTCATAAGTTCCTACTTATAGAGAATAAAACAAAAAGTCCTAAACCAAATAAAAAATAAAAAATTTAACCTATCTAAACTGTCCTCCAACTCTTCCTCAGATTGTAACTTTGTTCTGCCCCAGATAGAATCAGAATTGAAAAAAAATCCAAATACAAAAATTGTAGATCAGGACGTCACCGATCTAGTCTATCTACTTTCATATTATTGGACCTCATATAAATATCTTATGAATATTCTCCAAAACTGGGCTGATGCGAACCGGATCAGATCAGATCGCATCATGAGGACATTGGATTCGATGGATCGAGTCTAGTTATCTTATTTATTCTGCTTATGTAGTTTAATTAGAATCTAAGTAGGTTAGAGTTTATTTAATTAGCTAAGTTCATTGACTTTTGCGCAGTTTCAGAAAAATATTCTGCAGATATTCATCAGTTGACCGAATATTATGAGACCACTTAGAGAAGATTGAAGACGTCCTGATCTACAACTTTCTTATTCAAAGTTTCTCCAGATTAGGACTCCATCTGTGGCATAATGAAGAAACATTCCGAAAATGATAAGGAAGGTTGATTTAGCTAAGTAGTCATATTTATCTCTAGGTCATATTTATCTTTAATGTAAACCCTTAAGGCAAGCCTAGTTAAGTCATGTAAGCCACTAAAGCAAATTTAATTAAGTTATATAAGTCTCTAAGACAAGTTCAATTAAATCATATAAGCCTCTAAGGCAAATCCTAGTTCGAGTTCAATTAAATTATTGTACCTGACCTCTATATATAAGAGGGCTAAGTTTTATTCATCTAAACATCTAAGTATTGAGAATTAATTGAGTTTAGTTTTTCTTAATCTCGCATTTATCGTTTTTATCATAACCGTTAGATCGTCTTTAATTTCCTAGAAGTTAGAACTAGGACTCTAACTAAACTACATAAGCAAATAAAACAAATAAGGTAAATAAATTTGATCCATCACGTGGCTATGGCGGCTGGGAGGGTCTGCAGTGGTGGAGGGCCTCCATCGCTGTCGAAGGAGGGGCCATGGCGGCAGTTTAGGCTAGCTCGTCCCCTCCCTCTCAGTTTGGATTTTGCTCACCATCGGGGGGCGTTTCGGCCATGGCCGGCGGCATGGGCAGCACAAGGCGATGGAGGGTGGCTAGTTTGTCCTCTATCAAGGCCTAGATCGAGGCCTTGAGAGATGTTTGCATATCATTCAAGTTCTCATTCGATGATTCTCGTAACGAGTGGACGGACTCTATCAGTGCCTTTGCCCACACAGGTGGCTTGTCACTGACAGTTGCTAGTAGCAGTGTGGCGCTAGGGAAACACCCACAGAAACAGAGATGAGTTCCTGATTCTCCATGGTTATTCCTTCCTTATTCGTCTTGGATCGCATGTTAACCATCATCCAATGAACGTCGACTCTAATACCAATGTTACGAATCAAATCTAGACGAAGAAAATTGTGATAATGATAGCCTCGTGACTTACAATTCTAATGGCTCTAGTTTAACATAAATACGATGTTGGGATGAAAAGTTATAATTAAAATAGTAGAGGAAGGTCAGAAGAGAGAAGATCGGTAAATATCCGACATTGCAACGGTCGTTAGAGAGTGGCGAACGGACAAGGGTAGCAGTAGAAGGCCGTATAGTAGAGTGGCTCGTGATTGAGGATGGTGGCTAGATTTTAAAAGTTCGGCAGGGTTCCATAGTTAAGATCTACTCTTATAAAGATAAAGGCGATCTAATAACTATAATAAAAGATAAAGATAATAGGAATAATTTGGTTAAACTCAGATCATTCAATGATCATAACAAACACATGTCCGCTTCTAATTATAGGAGTAAAAAATCCTAGCGGATTATATCCATATACGGATTATCTGTTTTATTTGAAATTTAAAACAATAAGATAAATCTAACTCAATTTAACTCAACTTGGCTCAACTGACTCAATTGACCTAATCCACGTGGTTGAATCGTATCAAGACGTCATTGATCTACTCTATCTAGTTTCATATTATTTGGATCTCATATGAATATCTTATGAATATTTTCCAAAAGTGCGCAGACTATAATTTTCCGCAATTCAAAGACTTTAAACTAATTTCTTACTCGAACTATGTTGCGATCCAACTAGCTCATGCAAATAAGTAAATGACATAAACAACTAGGATTCTAATTAAACTACATAAGTAGATAAAACAAATAAGGTAAATAAATTTAATCCCTTGAGCCCAATATCCTCCTATCCGACTCGGTTAGAACCAAACTAAAACAAATCATAAATTGGTTCGAACTGAACCATACATTGACACAAACTAATAAAGTAAGTAAATCACTAAGCCAAACATATTAAGAAAATGACTCGATCTACTCAAACGACTCGAGCGGCCAGCTAGCTCAAGCTAACTCAGGCTCGGACTTGGAGTCAGTCCAAATCATATCATAAGATAAATCAGCGAATTCAGTCAATAAGTCAGAAGAAATTGACCATTGTGACATGATTTCCTTATGAATCATAAAATAAAAAAAGTGAACTCAATCTTTTTACAGAGAGAACATTCTAAATCCGATAAGAAATGAAAGGTAAGTCTCCTTATATTGGCAGGAATCTTGAAAGTATCCAAGACATATATAAGAAATATTCAAGAAGTATCAATGGCATAAATTTTATTTTGAAAATTGGAATACTTTAAGTTTAAGGAACTATCCAATAAGAATACGGTGAGAGTATGGGAGTACTTGTGTTTCCTAGCATAGTTCATAAGTAAAAATTGTAATCCAATTACATATTCTAGATTCTAGATAACAACTCAAATATTGATTAGAACCTTAGATGGATGAGTTGTCTTATACCTTCTCTGTAGTTTCTTTTATTATACAGATTTCATATATAATATCTTACCCACAAAAGAAATAACATCCATCACAAAGAAGCTCATGAATATAAATTAAGTAATTAACTTTTAAAGTCAACATAAGATACATAAGACAGCCATGGCTTGTCATTGTCTTTAGTGGTAAAATATAAGAAAAGCTGATATGAGCTTTGGATCTAGCATGTAGTGGGACAAGTTCTATGTAAAGCTTGTAACAATGGATCCCAAAATCGGCCAATCCCGAGTAGGATCGGTCGATCTGGATCGGGGATCGGCCATAACCGATCCCGATCAGACTGGTTTCGGCTAGTATCAGCTGGTATCGACCAGTTTCGGCCGTTTCAACTGATCTGTCTCGGTAGTATCGGCTGAAAACAATAATATCAGCTAAAATTAACTTTTTTTAAGATTCAGGTTAAATCTAAAATGTATCTAACCTAGGAGACATTAATAATTGATGTCATCAACTGCTTTCTTTTTAAAATTTTCATTTTCATTTGGTGGCCGTTTCGGTGAACTCCTTTGGCTAGTCCACACTTTAGTGAACTCAGATGAGTTTTTTATTTTTATTTTTATTTTCTTTTTTCTCACCCACTTTTTAACTCCTTTTTTCTTACTGCTATAGAACAACAGAGAAGAAATATCTCTCTTCATGTTGTTCTGCAGTAACAATTTGCGAGTATAAAAATTTGTCTAATTCAAGTCGAAATTCATTATAGTTTTAAGTTACTTTTTCTTTAGTTTTTTAAGTTCATATGTAACTAATTTTTATTTCTTATTTTTTTGTTTTTTTTATAAATTTTTAGAAATATTTCTGTATTTTAAATAATATTTAGAATTTTACATAATTAAAACTAATTCAATCTGATACGACCGATACAGCCTATACGACCAATACGTATCATTTTTTCCAACGGTCGATCCCGATACCGAGTTTTGAAACATTGCTTGTAACAGCATGTTGCAATAGTCTCTACAGATAGAGCAAGTCAACAAAAGGAAAAGAGTAAATGATACCTATTATTAGTTTATCACATAAAAAATGCCAAGTTCCACTTAACATGATGATAGAAGAGATATCTTCTACAGCATCTGGATAAGCTCAAATGCCAACACCAGAATTACAAGAACAAGTTTATGGTAAACCTCAACTATACAAGGGATCTGGTTAAGTCTACTTAAAGCTTGCAGCTAAAATGTAAATACAAAGGTACACAAATGGTCAAATGCATCTCCATATAGAAATTATGTTGTCCTCGTTCATGTCATCATACATCCAATTTCATCCCCTTTTTTATGTTGTTCATGCACTCAAATATGCAAATATTAGCCCAACATGTGCTGCCAGGACTTGTTGTGCGGACGACCTGTCCAAAGGAGATGCACAGGGTGGCACAGTGTCATCCGGCACAAACACCACCCCCATAAGAGGAGGGAGAGGAAAAGAGAGAGAGACCCAACCGTTGCCACCACTTAATCTCGCTGCTCTCGCCACCCCTCCTTTCTTTTCTCCATTGCATGCCCTCCTCCCTCGTCCATGCTGCAATTGTCAACCATAGGAACTCAAGATTCTCAAGCAATGATAGGAAGAAAAGGCGATCTTTTCATATCTACAAAAACTATGAACAGATCATGGCATGCTTCATACCTATCAAGAACGAGTAGATCCACGAGAACTTTGGCCGACATCGACTATCGAAGGAGATCCAAGAGCACGGCAGCCGGAGTTGAGGGAGACTATTGATCAACGACGTAAGCTTGTGTAGGATTATAGAGGAAAGAGTCGACGAGGGCTCGAGGTGGAGCGGCGTGCTGGCATTCCGAACTTCGAAGTCGGACAGCTGATTGGGATTTGGATCATTCTCGTTCTACAAGTTTCTAAACCTAGGGAGAGAGAAACTAAGTCATTAGATCAAAAGTTCTCTTTTATAGTATAGTTATAGTTGTAGTAATACTAAAAACTTTAGAAATTTAACAAGTACTAAACCGAATTAAATTAGGATTTATAGTTGTAATCATCAAAATCCTCGTATTTGATGATCTGGAATCTGGAATCTGGATTTATACTGTTAAACCCAATGGTTTTAACAATCTTAGGCCTAAACCCAAGTCCAACAAAGCCTAATGGCTTTGACAATATTAGGCCTTAGCACAAGTCTGACAAAGCCATAGTTTTATAAAACTTTCGTCTTGACGTCTAGGCTCCCACCTTAGAATATAACTAGGCTCCACTTAGGTCCCACATAGATGACCGACATTTCATATCATATTTTAGTAGGTAGATTGACTTTGAAATTCCAAATTATTATACATGTTGATGAATTAGTGGATTCGAATAGCTTACTGTAGTTCTTAACAAGAATGCACTAGTATTTTGTTTAGATTATAAGTATTAATTTTAACTTCTTCTCTAACTATTATTTATTGTATTAGTTTATTTTTTAACTATGTTGAATTTTGGGTGCCCACCTAGCACCTAAATGCTACATGATCCCTTGTTCGCTCATCTGCCGCCTACAGTCTTTTAAAACCTTGGACAAAGCCCAACGGTTTTAGTAATCTTAGGCCAAGCCTAAGTCCAACCTAGCCCAATAGATTAACAATCTTACGCCAAAGCCCAACCCATTGCAATATGTCAGAGCAACTATAAGCCCAAACACACCTATATCTAAGAAGCTAACCATTAGCCCCAACTAAATTTTTGTAAAAACTTCTCGTCCCTTTGGGCCCCATATCTTATTTATTTTATTTATTTACTTTCATATGTGCTGCACTAAAAATAAATTATATTGCTTCTGGTAGATGTGTTGTCTTTGTTGCATAATATAATAGTTATTAGTTATGACCATTTATGATCACAATAACTATATTTTTTTTCTTCATTTATTTTGTGATGCACAATAGTTTTTTCTTTTCAGTGTATATCATCTGGTGCAATAAAATCTACACAACAGTAGCAGCATGAAGAGAGTCCCTATTACCGTATACTATTATGGTGGACAGACTTGCACTTGCGACTTGACTGAGATCTAGGTTTCTAATCTTATTTTTATCTAATGAATTCTGAACCATAATTATATACTAGTACATGACGAATTGAAATTTCCATTTACCTTATGTTTCTTCACAGTGCATGCTGAATTCTGGCTCATCCCTAGCAAATCTTGAGATTGTCGTTAGCCCCTCCATTACTTTGTAGATCTCACGGATTTGCGGATGACCAGAGTCTGATGAGAAGAACTCCACAACCTCACCACTCACCTCTATCAAGCTACAACCCGGTGACTTCCCTAAGTTGCTTCTTCTCACCATCCTCTTCAATGCTGCAGCTTCTCTCCATCTCCCAGTGGCTCCATATATATTTGAAAGCACAACATAGTTAGCAATGTCTTCCTGTCCGAGCTTTATGAGTCGATTCACGATGAACTCAGCCAAACTGACGTCCCTGTGAACTTGGCAAGCCCAAAGCAGAGAACTCCATATAATACAATCTGTTTCCATTGGCATATCCATTATGATACCTAATGCCTTATTCAATAAACCAGCACGTCCAACAAGATCCACCATGCACCCGTAATGCTCTATCCAAGGAGAGATTGAGTAGTTCGTGGTCATCAATGTGAAGTACCTCAGCCCGTCTTCAAGCAGACCCATGTGCACACAAGCAGATAAAATTCCAACAAATGTGATTCCATCGGGTTTCTCTCCCGCACTCGTCATCTGATGGAAAAGCTCCAATGCCTCTGCGCCATGTCCATGCATTGCTAGTCCTCCAATTATTGAATTCCAAGTGATCAGATCCTTCGCCTCCATGCTATGGAAAACAGAGACTGCATCTGCTATGCAACCGCATTTTGCATACATGTCAATTAAACCATTTCCAACATAGATGTTTCCTTCGAATCCATTGTACAGAGCATAGACATGAATCCATCTTCCCCAATTAAGAGCCCCCAACTTAGAGCAAGCAGATAGCACAGATACAAGTGTTGCATCATTGGGCTTAACATTCGATGATTGCAGCATCCACTTAAACACATCCAAAACCTCAAAATTCCGACCATGGCGAGAAAACCCCCCAATCAATCCATTCCAAGAGAACACATTTCTTTCAGGCATTTCGTCAAAAATGCGCAAGCAGGCCTCAAGATCACCACTTTCTGCATAAGAACGCAATATGGTATTCCAAGACATGACATCCCGATTGGGCATCCAATCAAAGAGCAGTCGTGCTGCAACCATGTCTCCACATGCAGCATACCCCAAAACCATGGTGTTCCATAAAATAACATCACGCTCAAGTGTCCTGTCAAATATCTCATGCGCAGAAACCACATCACCAATAGAGAGATATGCCACAATCATTGCAGTTGACACAACAACATTTTTCACGGACATTTGTGCAAACACCTCACGAGCCAAATCAATCCCTCCCCTGCTGGAATACATCCCAATCAGCGCTGGCCCAACAAACCCATCAGATTCAAACCCAGTTTTAATTACAACGCAATGCAACTCGTCGCCTTCTCTCGCAGAAGAAGTACAATCGCATGACTTGATCACAAATGGGAACGTATAATGGCTCGGCCTCACATCGCTCCGCAACATGAGCCGGAACAGTTCAAGCGTCTCTCGCTGGCTTCCGGCATCCGAGTAACCCTTGAACATGACATTGAAGTGGACAACACTTGGTGCAGGAGTTTGATCAAACAACATTCGGGCAAGAACTGGGTTCCTGAGCCGGAATGCACAGGAGGCTAGTTTGGGTGCCAGAAATGGGCTGCAGTGGAGGCCATGGGAGACAACCTGGGCTTGGATTTGATTGAGCTGCTTCAGGTTGTCACATGCCTTCAAGAGAGAGCTGAGTCTCCCTTGTATCATTCTAAGGTTTGAGCATGGGACTAAAGATTGCATGCCGAATGTTATCACTTACACAACTTTAATCCATAGTTTTTGCAAGAATGGTTTGTTTGAGGCAATGATGAAGAAGAGTATTCGACCTAGTAATGCTTTTCATATAATCTTTTAATTAATGGGCTTATAATACCATAATAAATGGCTTGTGCAAGATGGGGTGGATGCATGCTGCTCTGAATCTTTAAGAAAAGATTAGCTACATAATGAAGGGATAGTTTCAGGTTTCGTGATCACTTACAATATTCTCATTAGCTGGCATTGCAAGGCCAATATGCTTGATGACGCCATTGTTCTTCTACATAAAAATGAAAAGTAATTTTGTAAGACAAATGTGCATGAGAGAGAGAGAGAGAGAGATGAAAGATATCAAGAAAAGATATTACATGAAGATGATCATCTGGATACATCATGATATAATAAGACATAGACAAGAAAATTAAAAAGGAAAAGAAGGAAAGGAACAAAATTTACTTGAAATCATGAGTTTGGAGAATTTAATGATTTAATGATGTATGAATAAATAGGTGTCACTGAGCAGTTCCCATTAACATAATCTGATTTTTTTTTTTTTACTTATAAGTTATGAAGCACCGGATATAGATATAGATATGGGATACAGACTCGGACATGGGAATACGCAA
Organism: Typha latifolia; assembly: GCF_019914945.1. Classification (NCBI taxonomy): domain Eukaryota; kingdom Viridiplantae; phylum Streptophyta; class Magnoliopsida; order Poales; family Typhaceae; genus Typha; species Typha latifolia. The sequence continues at coordinate 4,923,372 of NC_133097.1, read as the reverse complement.
ATTCTCAAAAAAACAGGATAGGATATGTCTAGGATACAACAATAAATAAATTATATAAAAATATATATATTCTAATGACAACTTATACATGTATATGTGCAAAAAAATTTATACTCTCATGACAAACTACACATCACATTGCATTCAACAATTCAATATATCTATTATCTACATAAGCATTTAATAGCATAAATAAAAGTAGTAGATATCAAAAACAATTAGACAAAGAATACATCAACATTCAACAATTAATGCACCAAAATGAGAGTAGTAGACAATCAACTTGAGCAACTCATAGGCTCATAGCATTAAAGTTTATAAAGTACATCCACCAAAAATGTAGAAAATTTGAGAAGAAAATCTGCGCAATTTTAGAGAAAAAATATTCAGATAAAGGAGAAAAAAAACTGAGAAACGAAACTGAAAACAGAAATTGAGAAGGGGAAAGTGGAAGAAATCAGATGAGAAGAAACTGAGAAGAAATTGAGGAAAAACTGAGAGGAAAAAAAGAGACAATCAGAGAGAGGAGAAATACCGGCATGAGAGAGTGAGAGAGTGAGAAAGGAAGACTGGCGTCATATCCCTGATGCCCTGATGGCTGTATCCGAAAATTAAAATTAATTATTTTAATTCTAAATACTCTAAAAAGATATTGGATACCCCTGGTACGGTGCTTCATCTCAACTATTGATAAGCTGTACCAGGGTCTTGTTTGAACAAGCACAACCTGGTTTGGCCCTACTTGTGACATTGAATGAGACTATTTGATAATTTTCCTTCTTGAACTTGAGCAGCTTTGCCTGCACTAATGTTCTTGAGGAAATGCCTGGGTGATCGTGATGATTAGAAATTATGATTTAACCTAATCATGCATCAAGCTGTTTGCCTGTTGGTATCTGTAACTAACCATAATTAACTATCCTGGCATCCTATCACTTCTGAAGTTTTAGGTTGTCTTTGTTCTTTCTGAATTTTCAATGTTGGAAAATGCAGGATTAGATGCTTAAGGAGAGATTTGAGAACATAAGAACCTCTGATTCATATATCTTATCCGACATAGCTAGAGGATTACTCAGATTGGTCAAATATAGATTACTCAGAAAGAATGGAATCCGATAGCAACGAAGAAGATGATATAGAAGATTGGTAAACCATTCCGTGTTCTTATATCTAACGTTGTTTAACTCAATCTAATGGACAGCTAGCCCAAGCTATTGGTTGGCATTGCCGCATGAGAAACCTACTTTTTCATTTTTAACATATTGCTTGTGAAGCTGCTTGATTCCATCAGTGATGTGCTTCAGTAGTGCGGAAGATTGGTCTATTCAGTACCCTTGCCATTTGCAGCTCTGTATTCTATTCTAGGGACAGCAAATGCTTCAAGCTACCGTAGTTCTTAGGATCTAAGACTATGAAGCAGCTTATACCTGAATCCAACATCCATAAGTTCTCTTCAGTTGGAGTATTTAATGAAAGACTTTATACTACCAAACCCTTGAGAAGAGTATGCATGATGTTCTTGATGCAATCTTGTAAGATCACCAGTTTGACATACAAAGATGGTAAGCTGAGTGTAACATCTCCTATGTTACTCGAATGAAAACATTGTAGATATAAATGGGTTCTTGATTGTGTACATTGTTGTCCTAATAACTGAACACATAAAACTTGGCAACAATAAAGCTGTGAACTGTCAAAAGGAATCACCTTCACAAAGTTCTAAGATTACTATGATATTGTTGTTCTATCTCTTCACAAGGGTTTAGGGGTGTATCTGTGGAAAACATGATTGGAGCACTGCAACAATAGGCAAACTTGCTACACTATCATTCGGTACAATTGAAACTTGGTGCACTACTGTGCAATGGAGCATTAACTCTATAAGTAATTCTTATTTTGAACTCACATCAATAGGTTTGCTTTTAATTAATATCTACGTGCTGTGTGATATCAGAATTTAGCACTGAAACAAAGATACATTGAAGTTTGGAATGAAATATAATTCACAAGGTGAGGCGAAGTAGGTGCTTTTATTATCTATCTTACTTAAAAAGGACTAGATAAGGTCTGTTGATTGATCTGGTTTCAGCTTGTAGGTTGAGTTTGTCATAAGTTTCTACCCTCTTCTTCTCTGTCCGGCTAAATTATAAGCAATATTTTTATGTACGAACAATAATGAGTAGTTTTCGACCAAACTAGCCCTCTTTCATAATTTGTAGCCCTACCTAAACGCTGATAACCTACTCAAAACTAAAACATATTAGTGTTTTATATTAGAAAACGGTAAAAGAATCGAACCTTTTAGCAAAAAAATTCAAAAGTAAAATTTGGTGGAGCTACGATCTTTTTTACTACATTATTATGCTCTTATATATATTATTTTATATTTTCACAATGAAATGTTTTATGACTAAAGTGGATAACCGAGCACAAAGTTATGACGCAACAAATTTTATATTTATATTTTTGCTATCATTTTTCTCGTTTGAGGTTCAATTAAGCTTCAGTCAAAATCATTATATTTGCTTTTCTTTCATCTTCATAATGGCATATTATATGTTTAAAATAGATTATCAGTTAGAAAATTATAACATGCGAAAATGAGTAGTTCAGCGTCTTAATAAAATATTTAATACTTTAGTCTTTTTCTACAGTAAACACTTAATTGTTCAGCATTTAATTGTTGTGTGGGCCAAACTCAACACTATTGCAGATAGGAGGAGGAGAGACCAAGGAAGAAGAAGAAAAGAAAGAGAAGGAAGGGAGGGGAGTTGTGTCGGCGAACCCAAGACAACTAGAGAGAGAGAGGAGAAAAGAGGAAGAGAGGAAAGGAGAAGGGCTCACCTCAGCAGCATTGACGGTGACGGCGATAGTAGGCTAGTGTTGGCAAGAGGCAAGAGAAAGAGAGCAATGAGAGTGAGAGAGAGACTTAGAGAGAGGAATTTACAAAGAGAGAGGGACGAGAGAGTTTGAGAGAGATATATAAAGAGGGAGAGAGTGGCGGAGGGAGGTTGGCGATGGCAATAGGGCCTCTCATAGCTAGTCGGCCGTAGTCGGTTGACTGCAACAATAGCCGTAGGGGATGCACAGCACCCCCACGCTCCGTCTATCTACATGGGCATGAGGTCGACCACACTGTGGCTAGCCACGTCATACCCATTTTTTTAGGATTAGGTTGTTACATGAATGGAGGAGACATTGGAACTATGGGCCCTAAGGGTCTATGATGGTGAATGGCGCTGGTGATGAATGCTGCCATGCTGGTGATAGATCCGACAATGCTGAATTTTGGTGATCTCATTTTTAAAATTATTTTGTTATTTTATATCAAGAATTATTTTGTTATGAGTTCATCATATGTTATTTTGTATGCCTATGTTATTTTGTATTTTGAAAAATGAATGATGTTACATGTCACAATATTTATTATATAAATTTTTAATCGGGTTGTCGTGTTATTTTATTATCATGTCGTGATATTTTATTATCGGGTTAATGTGTTATGTTAACACTGTAATAATCCAAATCAAAAAGAAAAGAATAAAATAATAATAAGTTTAATTAATAATAATAATAATTAATAATAAATATATGACAAAAAACCTTATTGGTTGCATGGCACGAGCGTGCCATGCAAACAAGGCTGGCGCTGTGGGTGCCACGCGTCCCCAGCCGCCGGGTCGAGGGGCACAGTGGGCCCCGTCGCCGCACTCCTCACTACGTCTCTCTCTATAGCGTTCTCTCTAACTCTCTCATTCTCCCTTTCACTCTCTCTCTCTCTCTCTTACCGACGCCAGCCTACCGCTGTCGTCGTTGATCACCGCAGCCGCCCTACCATTGTCGTCGTCGGTCACCGCTGCCACCGTCGCCACAACCTAGGTGAGCCTCCCTCCCTTACCTTCTCTTCTTCTTCTTCTTCTTCTTCTTCTTCTTCTTCTTCTCTTCATTTTACTTTCTCTGGCTATAAAACACCTGTCTAAATTACTTATGTTATTTAGTTAATCTAAATTAGATTTTTAGATATTTAATTTTTCAAGAATATATAATAACATGGTTATTAGATAAGTATAATTAGTGTAATTTCAGTGATTATAATTATAGATATTTGTACATAAATATACTTATAACTTCATATATTTTTATAATATTAATACATGTCTTTATAATTAGGTGTATATATATATACAACTTATTATACATTATTATGCATGTAATAAAATAGTAGGCTTACTTAATATTTATATTACATGATTAAGTAAAGATTATTTATATGTAACTCTTAATAGGTTTAGTAAGAGTAGTAGTCACAAAATAATTAAAGTATAATTATATAATACTATATAATATATGTGCTTGTATTTTAAATTATATTATTGTACATGTAGCTCTTTTACATTTTTTTATCAAAAGAGATCGATTATTATATACTTAATATATAATTAGCAAACTATAGTTTTATAAATAAATCTACAATTAGAATAATAACATATTAATATTATTATAATTAGATATATGATATAAATCAAATTATTTAATAAAAACAAAAGAAGAAATTCTAAACCTAATAAATCATCATATGTTACACAAACGGATCCTAATTGGATAAATAACTAATTTTATATTACCTAAATATTGTCAGATCTCAACCCCCTTATGCGAGACCCCGTATACCCTGTTAGCGATGAGTTGACCCTGGGTTGGCAAATATAAGGGATACATGTTTTGTATTTTCTTATCAAACGGTGAGTAATCTTATCCCCTAGACGTCTTTCTCAAATTAGGATATATTATATAATGTATATGCATATTTTGGCCTACAGCATATTTATATGATCTTATTTAGAAATGATTTCAATCGAACACATTTTATCATACATTCGATTAAAATAATCTTGGCTGGTAATATATAGAGATGATTAGAGATGACTATACTGTTATGACTTTATGTCGAGATTATATTTAGCATGAGTATGCATGGGATAGATGTATGAATCGAGATTGCATCGTATTATATCTCTTTTGACTCTTCTTCCACCTAAATTCTAGATATGCATGATTTGTTATAGTACTGAATAAAATGCATATAATCTGTCATTTAGAAGAAAAACATGAAATCTAATTGATATGATAGTTGGTAAAAAGCATAAGAATACCTGAGTGGGCGCGAGAGTTATGGCGTGCTTGGAGATGATTGATCGCTCGACATAGTTGCAATCCTATTGGCCTTACGTCCGAGGTCAGTAGTGTGTGTGCGCAGTAGATATTCGGACACATGCCATTCGCTAAGGCATATGTGGTGAGTTATTCTCATGTAATTTCTATCAACTAGTTGGGTACCCGGGTCTGAATAATGATGATACCCTTAACGATTGGCAATGTATGATTATATGATTGAGATACCATTAACGGTTGACAAAGTATGATTATATAATTGAGATATCATTAATGGTTGGCAGGGTATGCTCTGAGCCTTCAGACTGAATTATGAGACTAGGTACCGGGTGTTGACTGTGTACAGTGGTCTAGTATGATGATGACATTCAGAGATTATATTGATGATTGAGATGTTGAGAAATATATATGATTTTATTATTATCTAATACACCTGATTATCAAGTGGTCAATATGCATCATATGTGGTTACATTTGATATCATAGCATAGTCATGGTCGGCATCCATCATATGTGTCATATTTGAGAGATAGTTATGATGATAGTATGACATGGAGATTATTTTTACATTATCGAGAATTGTATACTTTGATAAGTTATGACATGATATCTATATTTCATTTATATATTATTGAGAATGCATTCATATACTCATTCATTACATAATATTCCTATGTGACTCATATTATTCAGTATATGATTTAACTCTTTGTTTGACATTACTGATTTGTGGTAAGATCTATTTACTGAACATTTTACTTATGACTCTCTTTATTTCTTTTCTAACCTCCTTAGATATGTGGTACGTGATAGCGACTTGAGATATCCTGAGAAGATATTTTAGAATGATAAGGTGAGCTATAGACGTGAGATGATATAAAAGATAGTTTACCTAAATATTGATATGTATTATTATTTAATATTTGTAATCATTTATATAGACGATGATTTGTATAATGCAGGTCAGATTATAGTGTACTTGTGTATCAGTGTTATAAGTTGTATCTTGATACTTTATCGTGGCTTATGTGGGCCCTGCCAGATTATATAGCTGTCTAGTATGATTGTTGTTGATATAGATATGGATTTGTTAACAAGTTTAACTTGATGATGTTATGATTTATTTTGTGATATAGTGTATATTATTATTGACTTGGATATTCATTTCTAGGGTAACCTACTGGTTTTCTAAGATATTGACCAACTCTAGGGAATCTAACTCAATTACTAGGTAGTCGTACCCTTTTGCCAGCCTCAAGCATAGTCTGAGGGCCCAACCTTCCACCTACAATATAGAAACTCTCAAGCTTGTCTCCCAAGCCGCAGCTAGAAGTAACCCATTTGCCTATATGAGTATCACACCAGCACCACTATAGTAGTCCTTTTTTGAATAAGCTTTGCCAACGTTGACCTTGAGCAACATAGGGTCTTGTGTGGGGGTGAAAACGGATTAGATACGGACCGGATATGGATAATTTTTGGATAAAGGATAGGATCTTAAATATATATTGATTGAATTTTAAACAAATTATAATATTTTATTTAGATATAATTAACACATAAATATTAAGAGTTTCACTACAAACAAATTTTTTGAATGTCAAATATGTAAAATTAGAGAAATTAATCTCTATAAATAATATATAACGTATTATTAGTAACAATATTAATATTTACTATTTAAATAAGCAAACTAAAAACTATAAATCATTCAAAAAAATATGTGGGCAAAAGGATATCCGATATCTCGTATCCGAATCCGAAAAATATATCTGACCCGTATCTGAATCCGTATCCAATTTTTTTTAAAAATTCTATCCGTATCCGGATATGTATCTGAATCAGATAGAAATTTTTTATCTGAACCCGATCTGAGTCGGGTCGGATAGCGAGTTGGATCGGAGTTAATCCGACCCGTTTTCACCCCTAGTCGTGTGGCTTCTAATTTGAAAAAGATTAAAACTTACGTGAATCCTTAAGTATGCTACAGTACTAATTTAAAAAGTAAGAAATGCCCTAGGAGATAAGACTTATTACACGCAATCGATAATAATATGAGAAAAGTAAAGCGTGAAAAATACAATCGCAAACATAAAACTTTTTACGTGGAAAAACCCCCAAACGGGTAAAAAACCACGAATCAAAACTCAGATAGAAACCAATAACTAAAACCTGTAGTAATTAACAAAAAACTTACATATCACTCACTGATTCCCACTACTCAATCTTTACTAACCTTGCTTGCTAGACCCCGAGTGACCCTTGAGGTTGATCCTTCCGTCTTAGTAACCCTTGAGACGTAGTTCTTTCAGATAATGTAGATGCGTTGACATGAGAATAATTCAGCATGTTCCGTTTAAAGTAGAGAAGTGTTCTTCAATCGCCTCCAAAGGATAATCTCCTAATATTGATCGACGACTTCTCTAAAAAATGATCTCCAATTTAATACTTGACGGTTCTCTTACCTAGGGTTAGATTAAAACCCTTTATATACTTTTTAGAGATAAGATAAGTATCTTTTAGAAATAAAATAAATATCTTTTAGAGATAAAGTAAATATCTCTTAGAGATAAGATAAATATCTCTTCAAATTAGGTCTCACAAAATGTAGAATTTGCAAGTTATGTGAGGGCATTCGAATGTGGTCTGAGTGCATTCGAATAAGGTGATTTGTAGTGTGAATGCACTACGAATGACTGAATATGAACATCTGTATGTGTGAACGCCACCTTTGTATGTGTAAACGGTTATAGAGTGCATTCAAACGACCAAAACAAGCTCTCTGTATGTGCAAACACGGTGTGATGGTGTGAACGGTTGTAGACTGAGTTTGAACGGCCCTAGAGTGTGTTCCAACGCTCTCTCAAATAACATACTAGATAGTTGAATGCAGAGTGAGTGTTCCTATGTCTTTAGATAAAATTTATACTTCTTCAACCATCATGACACGTTTAAGCACTTCAATAATAATTCTAAAATTATTTTGAATACTTTGTCTTTAAAATTAATCTTCCACTTCAATATTCTTTATCAAATATCTCATACATTTTGCATATGTTCATACATAAAATCTAAACATATTACATGAATATAAATTATGTTTTGAAATATAATTTGTCAATTGCATAAGTATAAATAAAACCTACATATTGAATCCCCACTATCTCGTCGGCTTAGGCTTCGTACTTTCCTATTGGTATAGTCTTACGCTAGCTGAACAACTTTGCACACCACAGTCGTTGGTTGTTCCACATTCTTATGGAATACTTTGGTGTTTCTTTATTTCCATAGCATCCTAAGGGTGGATGCAATTAGAGCTTTACAAGCCATATTTTTGTGCTGCTCCCACCAGCCCAACTGGGAGCATAACCACTCCATATTGGCTGATCAGCCAATTCCTTTCTCCACTCTTAATTAGTCGCTAGCTCAGACCAAACTTCTAAAGCATTCCTACATGTGAAAAAAAAAAGTGCTCCACGCTTTCTCAGTGGATACCACACATGGGGCAGTTGTCCTCAGGTCCTATGCGCAATGCATGTCAGTGGACCCTCATCGGAAACCTACTCCAAGGCAGCTTCTAACAAAAATGTCTCACTCTCGGCGACAGTAATAATCGCCATAGGACATTCCACCCTGACCACTCCTCTTGGATTAAGGGGAGGAGGAAGTCATAAATGGATATAAGAGGATTTTTTAAGATATTTATAAAAAACACCCCATATTTCACCATTATTATTATTCACCCAAATTTGCACACTACAACTTTTAACAAAAAAAATAAAGTAAATGAAAAATTAGAATTAAAATAAATAGAAATAAATGAGCAGATGTAAAAAAATAAATAGTTAAACAATGAGTAAATAGAAATATTTTTATAATTAAACAAATAGTTACACCAAAATTAGGAGGATTTTTTTTTTGCATCACTATAGAATGAGCATATCCCAACTAGGTTGGCACCTACCCACCTATCTATCATTTGCATAATCCATCCATTAATTGTAAAAAAATAAAATAAAATAAAATTACATTAGTCATTGAGATTTAAAAACTCAAATCCTATATTTTCTATTGCAAAATGGTCGTCCATTTGCGATCTAGATTCGGCAGCATACCCATCTTGCAACACATCATCGCCTCAATTGTTTCTTTTCTCAAACATGATCTACGTTGATCAATCAATCGCCCACTTGTGCTGAAAACAGATTCTGAAGGTACAGTAGACATAGGAATGGTCAATATAACACGGGACATGGCAGCAACAATTAGGAATCTCGTCTTATTTGCCTTTCACCATACTAAAGTATCTATTTCATCCTTACTTACAAAATGATTGTAATATGTCTGAAGTTCAGTGATTCCTCCCGACATTGATGAAGTTCTTCTCATTTTAAGTCGGGCAAGCAATGACTTCTTAGTACTACCACTTTCAGGAGGAATAACAGAAAGTAAAGGCGTAGAGGAAGAAGAACCATATATAATAGAATAATAATTAAAAAGCCTTTTAAAATAACTTTTAATAGTTACCACACGAGAAACATAATCATCTTGTTTATCTTCATATAAACCATTAAAAATATCAAAAAGGCTGGTCTCTTTAAGTTGAGGTTCTAATAAAATGTCAAAACCAATAAGTAAAGGAAAATGTTCAAAATATTTAGCATATTTAGTTTCCATTTTTTGTAAAACATTATGTAAAGTCCGATCATTTTTAAAAGCAATAAAAAGTTGAACAATATTAACAAGTTGCATACCGTCGATTGTAATTGTAGGAGAATAAGAGCTTGATAACATATTAGTAGCATCAAAAATGTTTTTAAAAATTCGTATATTTTTTTCTGCATTTTTGCATTCTAAATTAGTAGGGCATTCTAATTCATTATTAATATCTAAAGAAACATAAGAAATTATAGCTTTTTGATATTCAAGTACTAATTCTAACATTTCATAAGTAAAGTTTCATCTATATTGTACATCCAATTGAAATTTTTTAGCTTTTAATCCACACCTTTTACACATATTTGTAAATGTTTTAGCTCTTTTATAATTAAAAATGATATGATATATAATTTCTCTAATTTTATGAATTAGCTCAGCAATGTCTTTTCGACCACTTTGTATAATTAAATTTGTAATATGACACATGCATCTATTATGTAACAATTCACCATTACAAAGTAAAGGAAGAAAACACCGAATATTAGAAATTGTGGAATCATTATTAGATACATTATCAAGAGTGAGAGAAAAAACCTTATTTTGGATATTATAACTTGTTAACTCTTGAATAATAGTACAAGAAAGATATTCACTAGTATGACTTTCATCAAGCTTTCAAAAAGAAATTATTTATTTTTGTATTTTTCAATTATCATCAATAAAATGTGCGGTTATATACATAAAAAACCAACGTTAGTATGAAGTCCAAATATTACTAGTAAAAAAAATTCTAGATTTTAATTTTTCAAAATCTAAAATTAATTTTTTTTTCTTCAGCAAAATATTTTAAAACACCTCTTCTAATTGTATGATGAGAAATTTTTTTAAAAACCGGATTAAAACTCTTTGTAAACAACCTTCAAGTTTCGGATCATCACCCATAGCAAAAGGTTTATTTCTACGAATAATATATTTAACTATTTTTTTACGAGCATTTTTATAATTCCATTGAAAAATAGAAATATTTTCGGAAGCACCTTGATTAAGCAACATTTGACCAATATCAAGTTAACATTTTTTATGCTTGTCTTTAATATGCCTCATTAGGTGAGTAGTGCTATTCTTAGTTAATGCAGAAAAATCATGATCATTGAAGACATTTAACTCTATAATCTATACCATTACCTTAGCCATCTTTCGTTTCAATCCTTTTTAAATACTTCCAAACTTTGAAATTTAATCTCTTAGAACTACCTAATGATGAAGCCGAACCTAGAGTTTCCAGATCAGGTTGAGGTTGAGATGCGGGTATACGATTAATTGAATTTTTGCCATCCAATTACGATTCTATATGATCATCAAAGGAATCCATATTGGAGAGAATTTGCTAATTTGAAGACTAAAATTTTTGAAACCTTTAATTTGGAAAGAACTTGAGAGATTAGAGAATTTGAGAATGTGTGATGAATTTAAAAAATTTATCATCTATTTATAAGCATGAGAAAAATTAAAATTATCAAAATATCCCTATAAACTAGTTATTTATTTATGTTAAAAGGGTAAAATGGTAAAATAAAGTGGAGGTCCTATTTTGCTAATTTTCAGAATATTTTTAGCTATTTTTAGAATATTTTTTACCCGTTACATATATTTTTTTAAATATTTATGTTCTTCTCTGTTTTAAAAAAAAATATTAAAAAAAACTAAATAGTAGGCTAATATGTGATGGGAGAGGTGGGCTAAAAAATTTAAATAGTACTTGTACTTAGGCTGATATGTGATAGGAGAGATGAGCTAAAAAAATTATAAAATAGTACAGTGTACAAAATTTTTCGTTAGTTTTAACGGGCGGGCGGGCCTAACGGGCGGCCTTCCGGGCCGGGCCAAACGGGCGGGCTTCTGGGCCAGGTTGGGTAGGCAAAGGGTTGGCCCATGCCGCCTGTTGGTACTTCGGGCTTGGACCGAGCCGGGCCCAAATCGGGTCCGGGCTGAGCTTAGCCCAGTCCAAACTGAGCCGGGTCGGGCCGGGCACGAACGGGCTAGGCCGATGATCACGTCTAAGAGTGGCATCCAACAGCCAAGAACAACCCTTCCCAACAGCCAAGAACAACCCTTCCAGTAAGTGGGAATAGCCATCATGGTAGAATTTATTAGGAGACTACACAATCCACAGGAGACATATTATTTAGTTGGCTAAAGAGTCATATTGTATGAGATTTTCTAGTTTCGAATTCTTGCTGCATTAGTGCCTGGCATGAAAAATGCGTTAGTCTATGGGACGAACTTGCCACCTATTTCCTATTCCGCGTTTTCTTATCCACCTCTGCTGTGATGTCAAGATTCGCGCAGATATATGGACGGTAAAGATCAACCGGAGGCGCACGTAAACTAAGGTGCGCCGAGCGCGCCACTCCCACTTCCCTTTCCTTCCCTCGGAAGTCTCTTTCCCTCCTCGCCCAAAACCCCCCGCCCACACCCTACAACCCATCTCGTAATCGAGGAGGCGAGGCGACTCTTCGATGGGGAAGCGGAGAACCGTGGTCGTGATCTCTACCTCTTCCTCCTCTTCGTCGGAGGAGAATGACGGTGGCCGCGGCTCCTCAGGATCGAGATCTAGAAGCGCGTCGATTTCGAGGAGGAAGCCGCGTAAGGGGATGACGAAGAGGGGCCGCGTCTCGAATGAAGAATCAATGAAGGTAGTTGCCTTTTGGTTAAGTTTAAAGTTTTCGCCTTGCGAGCTAATAAATTGTAGATAGATTGTTGGATTTTTTTTTACCTTTTCTTATTTACAGTGCGGAGGACGTGTTTGTGGTTATTTGTGTTTTTTTAATCTGGAGCTAACAAAGACATGTATGAGTATATCTCTTCTGATATGCAACATGTATATCAACTCTGATTTTGAGCATGAAACCTGCTGTTCTCTTTGAAAAGAAGGAAAAGTTACGATTCGTTAGGACTGAAGGTTCTCATACTTTTGGAAGCAGAAGGGTGCATATATCATTAATTTAAATGTTCTAAAAGTAATCATGGTAATCAAGCAGCCGAGGGACGGAGTAGTGTTTTTGTGCATGAATGTTCATAGTAGAAATAATTTTTTTAAAAATTATTCAACACTGGAAAGCAAGTACTAAATGCAAAGTCTCAGAAGTTCAGTAAGGTTAAATATAGGATTCCACATGTATTTGACAGTCTATATAAGAACATGATTATATCTATAATGATCTCATGCTTTAGCTTCAGATAAGTTCATGCAGCGGAAATACTACCAATAGTTCAGTGATGAATAACAAATACAATCTAAAAGTATTTAAAAAAAATCAAATATTTAGCAAATGCCACTTAGAATCTTTAGATTGTGGATTACAGATTGAAGCTTGGCCAATCATTATGCTTGCTTCCTGTCTCTGACATATTTCTTTGTGAAAGTGGGCCATGAAGGGCCACTTAGGCACTTGCTATGCAGTTAAACACATATTGGATAAGTGCAACAGGATGGCATATGCATATCCAGGCATGCAGGTTGCATTTGGAAGAATGAGATATGACTATAATCTGACAAAGTCATTAAACCTTTACTCTGGGAAGCTGTCATGTCACTATGTCCTTCTTGAAGTTGCTTTAATAAATTCCATCCGATAGTTTTCTTCCTAGGTACCATCTTGATTAATGGATGCATTAAACTAAATTTAAATACATTGAAGTCTCATATTTTGGTTGTTATCAATATATTGTTTGATCTAACTTTAGAAGGTAAATTGTATTTGACTTGGTAAATTGCTGCTGAGAAGAGATACAGAAGTATCAGTAATGAAATGGCAAGCATTGTAAATAAACTTATTTTTTGCGTGAGATCAGAAATTCTTAGTTGAATCGCTTGAACAGAGGAATGTGATTTTGGTTTTAAGAGGGTGTAATTTTTTATGATTATATTTACAGGGAAGTTCCTTTTTTGATTATTAACATGAAGACAAAGAATGAATAAAGAAGAATGATGATATTAGCACTTGACACCATCCTTGCAGATTAGTCTTGATAACTTCTCCATATATTAGTCTCTAACACGTTCCCATTTTTGTATAAAGGTAGATCTATGTATGTTGCTTGCCATCAATTCCTCTACATTTGACTTGATTGTATATTTGTTTCCTCCAAACTAATTCTTACCAGATCTTAAATGATGTTTTATTCTCTCTTATTTAGGTAAAGGTCGAATTTGATATCCTTTCAGAAGATTTTTCAGAATGCCTAAATGACTTTAACCTAATGTCAGGTACAATTGGCTAACCTTTCATATGTACTTTGGTATATATTTTTGACCTTACTTCTAGTACTGATAATTAATTCTCAGTTGTTTTTGATGGAATTTTGCATATCTTATAAATATGTAGTTATTGAGAGGAACAAATAATGAATGTTAAACATGCTGATTATATCTTAGTCCTTATTGCATTTGTTTCATCTTTTATACATTTCCTAGTAATTTAAAATGTCCCTTGTTATATAGAGGGTACTTAAGTTTTGCCCTATTGTGTTTTATCACGGTGCTTCAGAGACATAGAATGTACATTACTTCTCTGAAAACATTGGTGATGCTCCAAATTTTTTTCACTTCACCAGTTTATTTACTAGCGTTTTCTCTTGTTTCACATCAATCTGGTGTCAGACTGTCTATTGCGAGCAATCTTTTCCTTTTTATTACATATTGGAATTTGGATACCTATTATGATATATCAGCATATTTTTTCTGTCTTCTAACAGTCATATAGCGTCTCTTTTTTTACTTAATGTTGATTTTTTGTCACTTGAAGATCTCCATGAAGGAATGCTAGTTTTGTTCAGCAAAAGTGTGATAATTATGCTGGAATTTCAAGTGCTTCTATTGATTGGGCTTGCATGTAACCAAATTTACTTTATTGGGGTATAAGAGATTTGAATTTTTGGGTCTTAATCCGGAAGTGTACTAAACAGAGGGCTGCTGATTTTGTGCAATAACTATTGCGTGTGTCTTGAGGGTGTCCAGTTGCCAACATAGCACCTGACCATTTGTAGGCACATAACCAACTCTATTAGCATGTGAATAACACAGTTAGGGATTCTTCAATGGGTTCTGTCATGCTTAGTTGATTAAATTGTTAATAAAGGCTGTCTTTTAGTTTTTTGCACCAAAATATTTCTAGACTTCTCACTCTTATTTAAATTAGGATGTTAAACTAGCCTATATAATAGGAAATCATTCAAATGTCAAACAAACGAAATTAAACAAGTGTCTAGAGGAATGACAAGTTGTAGCTAAAGAGTAGCTATTTATTTGGATATAGAGTGGTGGGAACTGTTGATAAGCTTCTCATTTACAAGCACATTAATGTTGTTGGCCTGCATGGAATCTTGACAGTAGCAGGGACAGTCCATTAACTATGGGTAGCACTCATTGTCGTGCCGGATGTACTTGATATTTTAAGAGCCATACTATTGCCCTTACTGTAGGAGCTTTGTGATATAGGTTCTCTATGCAAGCTAACTTTGCGAGTATGTAGATGTGGCCAAGGATTATTGTGCCAATGGCACGGGGCATGCTGATCTTGGCTCAACATGGTACGTCTGCTGACATGTGCCATGCTGAGCTGGT
Source organism: Typha latifolia (assembly GCF_019914945.1). Lineage (NCBI taxonomy): Eukaryota > Viridiplantae > Streptophyta > Magnoliopsida > Poales > Typhaceae > Typha > Typha latifolia. The sequence goes on along the minus strand of NC_133097.1, from coordinate 4,907,915 downwards.
GCATCGTTGATACATTAAATAGTCTTGACATACCAAAAAACAATCTCTAAACCTTTCTAAGGCTTTAAAATGGAGTTTATGGGCTAATTGAAAGTCCTTCAACACTATATATTGCTGTAACATATGCAATTGGATTTTGATCTCATGCTTTTAATTTATCCTAATTTTTCTAGGATCTTCTTTATTGGGGAAAATAACTTGGACAAAACTGATTTTTTTTTTTTTTTTTTTTTGATTTCTAAAATTTGATGTATAATTTATGTAGATCAAGCACCAAATGCTAGGAGGTATTAAAAGAGATGGAAGAGACTCCAAATTAGGTTTCTTTAAAGTAAGATATGCTCAATTCTAGTGGAACACAATGATGAGCGACTACGAAGGAGTTTCATGGTACTCCATCCATATCGGTGCTAATTTATTGACATGATACTGATCGATACCGATTGGCATGACAGTCCATGGGTGTGGCTATTGTGATTCCTCCAATATTGAGTAGGTATCATATTTGTTTCAATGGAAACTTAGTCGATATTATGGCAACAAAAATGTTGGTAAGAAACTATTATTTGTAGACCTCTCTCATTTCACGATATTGATCTAGAGACTACCATTTCCTGTTCCACTTCTTTGCATGGACCCTTCAACACGTTTTGATTGAGGTCGCACTCTATGGTCTTTGTCTCCTAAGTGTTGTAGGTAAAGTTATGCTCCTTGATAAAGCACGTCTCTGTAGGATTGTGTTGCAAGAATTAGTGGCCACCCCACGAGTGTTAGCATCATCGTCTAACTTCTTATCATATCTTAAATAGGTATACCCCTTCATTTGAAAGCATCTTACTGTTTATGGCATATGTTAGAATATTAAATATAAAATCACCGTTCTCTAACAACTTAAGATTTTGATATAATTGGTAAGTTAACATGGTATCAGAGCAGAGATTCTGAGTTTAAATCCTACTAAGTCCATTTGTTGTTTAAAATATAAAATCTCCACCGTTTAGGTCAATTCTATTTTTTGGGCCTAATAAATGTCTCAAGCCTAGAAATGAGGGAAAATGTTAGAATACAAATAAAAAATTATTATTCTCTTACAACTTCAGCTTTTAGAATAGTTGGTGAGTTAGCATTAAAAGGAGTAAATGACAGATTGATTTATGTTATGAAGTCATGATGATGATCCAAATTGCCCATCACTAGATTGCATGCCTTTAGGAACTTGGATTTGATAAGCAGGATTGTGTCTAGATCCTATCACAAGATACTTGTTTCTACATTTGAATTCTTACTACAGTGCCTCTGGGCCCGCAAGTAAATTTTCATACATTCATAACCAATGTAATTTGTTCACTCGTAAAACAAGTTAAAATTTCATGGATGTTATGGCATTCGGGAAATGTCTCCATTTCTTCTGAGCAAACTAACCTTTTAAATTAAACATTATATTACCGAAAATGAATTAGTGAGGCCTGATTTCTGCACATTAAAAGGAACATGGTCTACATGAGCAAGTTTGAACATGCCAGCTCCCGGAGATTGAAGTTTGAGGCAGTTTTTCTGAAGGCATTTCCTAGTGGAGCAGAGCAAAAAATCATGTACATTATGAAGTTTGCCTTATAAAACTTGATTCAGGACATCTGTATTTCATAGAAACTGTTTGTTAAGTGTACAAGGAAACTTTATTCCTAAGAAATACATTTTTATTGGTTTGAGCGGAAGCTATACACATGCATATGGGAGCTAAGATGATCAAAGATTATAATTGAGAAGAATATTCAAGGATAGCTAAGTAACTATACCATTTCTATAATTGAGCTGAGACGATCAACTCTATCCATGAGTAATAAGTAACCTTTCCATTTTCATCATTATTCTCATACACTTTATCATATTTTTCTTGCAAATAGCTCTTAGATTCTGAGTAAAGATCAGTCCCTAAATGATCCCTAAATGATTTGAATTAGCTGTCCTGTAATTGTATACAATTGCCCTTCTGATTTATTCTTTTCAAATGATATGTATAGAACATGAATTAGCTGTCCTGTAATTGTATGTCCCTAAATGATTTCTGGCTATCTGCTGAAGAGAGCACTTCTAAACAGGTCTTACTACATATGACAGGAAAGAACTTTGGGTTGATAAACATAAGCCCCGTTCCTTGGCAGATCTTGCTGTTCATAAAAAGAAGGTTCTTGTTTTCTTCACTAATCTTTTGTATCACCTCCTAATTCCCTTTTTGCCTTTCAACTTATGGTTTGATACTAGTTCTATTCTGTAATCTAAGTTCCTTTTGTTGCAATTGTTGCTCAGAGACAGAATCCTCTACCTTTGAAAGTTATCAACTATTCAACTTATCATATTTCTTGGAGCTAAACTTTATATAAAATCACGAGGATAAATGTAGGATATTGCAAATAGTTGACCAGTAAAGAGTTGGTAACAAACATCTAAAAGGCTAAAGAAAGTAACAAATTTTTTTTGACAAAATTGTTTCATTTTTTTTGAAAGTAGAAGGTTGCTGCTGTAATGGGCACTGAAGTAGATGGTACACGCTACAACTTTTGTAAATGTAATATACTAGAAGCTTGAACTGAACCTGTACTTGAAGTCTTGAATTCTACTTGTTTTTGAATCTTATGTACATGCACTTGCACAATTCTAAAAATGAATTTGTAAGTATAAAATGTTTCTTTTATCTTGTTATGGGCAAGGATATACTAACCAAAGCAGCATTGGAATTTTGTTTGGAAAAAATCTAGGCGTGCTTTTGAGAAGCTGCCTATTTAGCTGTAATCTTGATTTCTTTTGAATTCTGTAGGGAAATGGACATTCTCTTTTGCTGTTCTTCTAAGGAAAATAATGCTTGGTATTTGCTAATGGCTATGTATAGTCAGATATCCTTATAATTGTGTCTGAGGGATAGCTTCATATGATGTATATATACACATAACTTTCAATGGGAAAGAACTAATTCTTGTAACAGTATTAAGGTAAAGGAATTGAGTAACTACTTTCTTTTCCTTCTATACTCTCTGATGTGCAGAAAATGGAACTGAAGAAACTTCCTTTTAATGTGTAAGATCACCATTTAAATCTATTTTATTTATACCTCAAAATTTTTTACAGATGGTCAAGGATATGGTTTTCTAAGTCAATTTAGCATAGCTCAATGGAAGACAATTGTGACCCAAAGCGAAAATCAAAACAATCACACAAACGGATACAAGATTTTTTGTGGAAAACCCCTATTAACTAAGGCCAAAAACCACATATCTTTTCCAAGAATCAAAACTAATGCACTATAAAGGTAGATACAAGAACATTTATAACCCGTTCCACTGCTCTATAGCCACGGCTTTTTTGTTGGAGCCCTTGATCGCTAGACCCTGATGAACTACTCCTTACGCAATAGGTTCAATATACTATTGAGATCTTCATAGCTGTAAATACATTCTGGCTCTCTGATTTCAGATGTAACAGATAATATTTTTTTTTTTTTTGGGTCTTTCCATACAAAGTTAATAGTTCCAGATTAGTTGGCGATGTTTGTGTCATTAATGATGTGTGTTTGCTGATGTTTGTTATATTCCCTCATATGTTAATTACTGATAACAACACTTGTGAGTTGAGACTTAAATTTTTTTACTTTTAGTGATACCAACCATAGTCCATAAGTTATAAGGAGCTGGGTTTACCATTAAAGTATTAAACTAGTTGTCTAGGCTAGCTGCTTGTCATTACTTGTAACTACTTCTACTGTCTATATTATGTGTTTCTTCTATAACCAGGTCACTAGTATGAACTTTTTATTATCTTATATTTATTTAAGTATTTTCATATTTTTCCTGCCGTTCTTTTTCTGTTTCACTGACCTCCAGTTTCGAACCACAAGTCAAAGTGGCCAGCATCAATGGGTCAAAGAAACTCTTGTTATAGTATTGAGATTATTGTGAGAATTCAGTAGCCACTTATTTATTAAAAATTAAAGCTATATTAAATTTGAACTTTATTAACTTAAGATGTATTTGCTAATATTATTCTTCTTTTTCTCTTCATTTTTTTTTTTCAAATAGGTTGAAGAAGTCAAAAAGTGGTTAGATGAAAGAGTGAAGATATCAAAGGTGATTTTCATTTCATTACTAGTGAAATCTTTTCTTTCAAACAATGAATCTTCTATATGAATTGGCATGATATACATATTATGGGACTTTATTAAATTTGTTCAGACGTAAGAGATGTATGACAAAGTTAGTTATTGTAAATAGACATAAAAATGATGATGCAATACAATGACATGACATTTAATACTTTAGTTTTTGCAGCCATCCATTTTGCAATCATGTATCCATGCCATGTAGAATTTTAAGGATGGCTGTGCAGGTTAGTGGTCGGCATAGCATGTGCTGTATCACTTGTCAACCTTGCCGCGAGAAAAATAGTGGGGAGAGAGAGAGCGTTCCTGTTGTCGAGCTCCACAGTCATCCTTATCAAGCTCCACCTTCATCCTCCTCTGTCGACCTTGCCCTATGATGAACGAGGAAGACAACCCAAATGGGGTCGAAAATAAAATGACTTGCAAAGATGATGATTGTAACTGTAGAGCTCGACAACAGTAGTAGTGACGGAGATTGTGGAGCTCGACAATGGCAATACTTCATAGCAGTCCGTAGGAGGCAAGATGAGGGGTGCTGTGTGGAACCCTTGTGCCATGTGCCAGTACTGTGCTGGCATTGTATATGTCGGTTGACACAACAATCCTTGATAAAATTTATAAATATTATAGCTCTCTGTTAATGTGAACGCATTTAGTCAAGCAACTTTCTACTTTTCTTAATGGGGTGTTATGTTACTAGAAAGTAGAGGAAGAAAGTATCCACTTTTAAGAACTGCTCTACTTTTGATATTTGGTTGCAAAAAATAAATTAAAGAAATGATTTCTTTACCTATCAAAAATAGCTGCACTTTTTTATGATTTTTTTTTCTTGAAAGAAGGGAATCACTTTACCATAGTGAGACATTTGATTGAATTTCACTTTCTAGCAACCAAACACACCTTTATCTAGAACAGAGCATGCCGCATAATCGATGATAATTCATATTTCTGTTTTTCCAAATAATTTTTTAGTTTTTTTTTCCTTTTATTTAACTTTATAATACTAACATATGATTTGGATTGAAGATGATCTCCAACATCACTTGATTACTTGATTGCAACATATAAGGGCATAGATTAGCACAAATGGTAAGGTTTGCCATCAGCATGTTTTGGTCATGAATCCAATCATGGAAACTCCATAATAATGGTGTAGTGCTACAGTCTGCAGACATATTGCTCTTCCTAGACATATTTAGTTGCAAATCTCAAAGAAACAAGGAAAAAGATTTCTATATTTGTGATCAAGAAATGGCATAAATTTGTGTTCCGTTTAAGAAAAAATAACTTTCTTTCCAGTTTACAATTTTAATGGACTTAGTAAGTAGGTCATATTTCTAATATACCAGCATAACAACAAGATGACCACTTTTACTGAAAATATAGTCTGCAGTTTGGTGGATACTGAAAATATAGTTCCCCACTGTATTTATGGCTCAGAAATGTTGGATAAGAAGCTATATGTTCTGTCAAACTGGCTCAATCAGAAGATTGCCTAAAGAATTGTATAATTTGCAATAGAGTTCTGCAACAAGCAAGATCTATCTCAATGAGTTGCCATATGATATTATAGCATGATTTACACAAGTCTGAAGAATGCTTTAATGGTCACTTTCCCTTCTAATTGTGATTGTGAGTATCAAGAATCTTCCCAGTAATAGGTCCATGATCCACATCTATGATTTGAAAGGTCTGACTCGATAGTATGTTACTAGAATCAGTGAGTGTTAATGTTCATGTGGATCAAATGAAGGCCTACATATTGGATGATTGTGCTATTTCCCAAAGACTGAAAATCTTGACCAATGAGGACAATATGCCATTTTTTGCTTATTGATGCTTGACTTAACCATGGTTTAACAACTTTTGAGTTGTCAATGATACTAATTCATTCTAAGATAATCTTTCTACTCCTACTAATAACTTGATCTGTTTTTTCTCCACTCCTGAAAGGAAGAGTTATTTCTCATGAGTTATGAGGTCTACTTTTTTTTGAGTCAAGGGACTTGAACTTCATGACATCTCTCTTAGGCTAGTTCTTGAAGTTCAAGCTTGATCAGAATGTCATGGCAAGATGAATTATTTTGGAGCCCTAGACATTAAAGATTTTTTTTCCTTTCTTTTCCATGTGTTCTCGGTATCGGGATCGGGATCGATCGTTAAAAAAAAAGATACATGTCAGTTGTATTGGCCGTATCAGTTGCTCGTATCGGATTAGACTATTTTTAATTACGTAAAATTTTAAATATTATTTACAATGCAGAAAAAATCTAAAAATTTATAGAAAATAATGGAAATATAAGAAAAGAAAATAAAAATGAGTCATATATGAAGCCTAAAAACTAAAGAAAAAACTCACTCAAAACTATAATGAATTTCGACTTTAATTAGATAATTTTTCATATTTATAGATTACTACCGCCAAACAACATGAAGAGATATCTCTTTTCACTGTTGTTCTATAGTGGTAAGAAAAGTGGAGCTAAAAAGTGGGTAAGAAAGAGGAAAAAGAGAAATGAGAAAAAAAAACTTACTTGAGTTCACTTTGTGGACTAGCCGGAGGAGCTCACCGAATCGGTCGTCAAAGGTGTTGATGAAGAGTAGGAGGGAAGTGCGTGTGAGAGATAGAGGGTAAAAATAAAAAATTTAAAAAGAAGGTAGTTGATGACATTAATTACTAATGTCTTCTAGGTTAGATACATTTTAAGATTCAACGTGAATCTTAAAAAAAATAATTTCAGCCAATATTATTATATTCGGCCGATACGGCCGATCCCAGATTGAAACCAGTCAGACTGGTTTCGGGTCCGGATCAGTTGATCAGACTCAGGATCGGCCGATTTGGGGATCCATGATGTCAATGTATTAGTTGTGATGGATTATATGTTTGTATCTAAGACTATATTCAAAAGTTTGATTAATGAAAGTATATATAAGAAAAATTAGATGAGTATGTGAGAATGCTCACACAGTAATACATGGTTGCTGAGTTTTTTTCGAGCATTTCAAATAATTAAAAGATGGTTTAAATAGAAGCGGGTGATACATGCATAATAAGTACTAGATCCTATTGATCCATATGTGTAATTAACTAGTGGACCACTATAAGGTAACGCATATCGACCAGCTTGTTTGGTTTGAGTTTAGAGGGGGTTCTAACTTGATTCAGTAACCAAACAACAAATTATCTTTTTTTTAATCCTAATTTAGTTTGGTGCCACCTCTCCAAATAAATACTAAGATATAAATTTTAATATTATTTTAAATTTATTCTAATTTTACCCTTGACATGACTTAAATCTATCATCTTTAAGTTTTGTCAATCTTCTCTCTCCTCTCTTCCAATAAATAAACAATTTTTATTAGAAAAGAGCACCTTTTTTGCCATGGCTCACAAAAAACTAACTCTGAAAAAAAATTATTCGTAAACACAGGTGAAATAATTATTATTTAATATAATTTATTGATATGTTTAATATGAGTTTAAAATGGTTAACTTGCAATTAAATTTTATAAATTTACAAATAATATTTTAGTAGAGGCACGACACTTGGCACGGGGTGTGCTAGTGGCACACCCCCGTGCCAAGCTGTGCCGACCGGCACACGTGCCGTGCCAATTCGTGCCGGTCTGGCACGGCGACGTGCCGTCCGGCACAACCTCGTGCCGGTCATGTGCCGATGTAGAGACTTTTTAAAATTTTTTTTTTAATTTCTATCAATCTTTATCAAATCAACTTTACTTATTTTCTTAACAAACATGATATGACATATAGAACCCATTTTTTTACTTTTTCTTATTTCCATCAATTAACTTTTGTCATTTGTCATTTTTTAAATGACAACTTATGTGTCATTTTTAAAATTGGAATGACAATTCATTTGCTAGACCTAGATAACCACAAAGCCGAATTTATCAGAGACGGAAGAAAGGAAAGGAACCATCTCAAGCACAATATGATTATAGTCAGATGAGGGAAGGACTTGAGTCTATAGGTAGCAGGACATCAGGAGAGGTGCGCCCACAGGATAATATGAGTTCATCATCATTATCATCATATCAATCACGCCCACCAGAGCCACAACACTCTTATTATACTCCATATCCACAATTTATATATGCTTATGGTGTGCCTGTGCCTGTGCCGGTCATTCCCGTGTATATTCAATATCCATATCATATCATCAAAGAATTACAAAATTCTTATTTCTATGAAGACTATGTGAGACATTATTAGGAGCAATATTATTAGTGGATAAGTTTTGAAGAATATCGACAATATTTAACGCAACATTCCTATGTTATTCTTGTGCTAGCAAATGAAGTCTTTGATCCTCCTCGTCATTCTACGTTCAACTATATATTAGTTTTAATTATTGAACTATTATCAATTATGTATTGAATGTTATTATGTGTTCAATTATATTATGGAGTTCAATCATATTATGGAGTGTTTAATCATTAATATTAATTTTAATGAATGTATTCAATCATATTATGTGTTGAATAATATTTATATTCAACTGTTGTTTTATCTTTAATAAAATATGTTATTTACAAAAACAATTTAAAGATAAAACATTGTAATGTAGATTTTAAATTTTAATACATATATTTAGACAAAAAATTAAAAATTGACATACCAAAGACCCAAAAACATCTCTAAATATCCTAAATTAAAAACATTATAAGGGGCGTGCTGCTCGGCACCCCCTGTGCCGATGGTGGCACGGCCATCACTGATTTGTAGAACATACTTTCCCAGACAATTTGTGGGATATTGGAAAAAAAGGAGTGCCCTCAGATTATGTCTCACAAGGCACCACAAAACACTTCGGTAAGGAAGTGGGATCTCATTTATGGTGCAAGTTCCTTGAGGAGTAAAGCTGGAAAATGTGTTGAGAAGTAGTAGTGAAAAAACACAGGGTAGGATTTGGTTGGATGGAAATGTGCTTGACTAAGAGCAAGGATTTGCATACTTTCTTCTTGTTGTTGCCGCCGCTGATTATAAGTCTTTATTAAGAGTTGTTTCTGGTTTATTAAGTGGAGCAACCTTTTCTACTAATGCCTGTCATAATCATAAATTTGGAAGATTTTGCAAATTTCTTGTGTTTTTAGTTCCATGTATCAGCAGTTCCATAGACAAGATACTAAAATTGACCAGAATAATGTTTTGATGAAGGCACAGGTCTACTTATGTTTATAACAGTTTTGAGTCAAAATAATAAATGTATATTTTTCAATAGGATCAATTATCTTTTGATATTAAAGTTTACCTTCTCCATTGTGAACCCATTACTAACACTTTGAAAGACTTACCTTTATTCTTTATTAGCAGCCAAGTTGGGGGAACCATACTCTTGTTCTCACTGGACAAGCTGGAGTTGGAAAATCTGTATGTTTTCTTTTCTCCTCGTAATCTCTCTTTGTTTTCTTCTTTGCAGAATTATCATTATATGTAGTTGGCCCTTATTACTTAAATTGCTTTCCCTACTGTATCACCTGCAGCCTGGTTTTATGAAGGATTTCTAGGTCACTGGGATCTTTAGCATTAGATGTCAGGTGCAGAAATATACTGTAGTTAAAGTTGAGAAGAATATAGGACATGCTAAAGTTTAGGAAGGTAACCAATATGTGGACTCCTGTAGACTCCTACAGTATTTATGTTCCAATCCAGTGATAGCAAAAATTGTTGAGTAGCTTAGATTGTTATGAAGTTTAGTGTATGTTGGTCTTTTACATGTGATTTTCTTTTTTTTTTATTTAGCTAATTAAGAGATGGTGTGTTGGATCATTGAAGAAGGCACAAAATCATAAATATCTGTTCAATTATAATGTTAATGGAATGTTTTACTGTCCCTTGTGCTTGTAGTTACTGAATATTTTCTGAGGGATAGTCCAAGAAGACTAGCTTGTCTTGGAGAATAGACTAATCGGGAATCGGGATATTAATATTTGTTTACTTGGGTTGGGGTGATTTTGCAGGGAAATTTCTTCAATATTGATTTAATATTTTGGAAAGATGCTTGTAGTCACTACTGTTATCTTTTGGCTTAAAAATTCAGTAGTCATTTATGGAAAACATTCTACTTTCCTGAATTTGCTGATCTTTAATCTGAATAATTTCTTCATTTCATCCTTTACCAAATAGTTTCTTTTTCTGTACATTTACTTATTTTCTAACTACATAGTTTTATAAAGTTGTAGTCCTCCTTTCAGGCAACTATTCATGTAATTGCGTCAGAGCTTGGAGCTGTACTGTATGAGTGGACGACTCCCACACCCACACTTTGGCAAGAACATGTGCATAATGTCAATTCAGGTGCTCTTTTCTGTTACACAATTCATCATTTGGAGCTACTTGGCTTTCTACATTTACTTTAGAAAGCATGCAACTGATGGTAACTTCTTTCTTAGGTGTACATTATATTTCGAAGTTGGAAGAGTTTGAAAACTTTGTTGAGAAGATAAGAAAGTACTCATTGCTTCAATCAATCAGCTCTGCAGAACCAAGGAAACCAATTATTCTCTTGATTGATGACATCCCTATGACAAATGGAAGAGTTGCTTTTGTAAGATTAAGGAAGTGCTTAACAGATCTTACCCGGTGGACTCAAGTTCCAACAATTATATTGATTACTCAATGCCATAAAACTGAGTCTACTGGAAGCTCAGCATTCTGTTGGGAAGAGGTTGAATCCTCACTTCAAGGAGCTGGCGCCCATAAGGTGCCATTTCATGTACTGTTTCTAGGAAATAATAATCACTGAACTAGGCAAGAAATTTTGTTACAAAATTTTAGTTACCTCAAATAATCGAAACACACTAGTAAATATATTTCAGGTCACCTTCAACCCAGTTACCGTAAATTCCATCAAGAAATCTCTTGTTAGAATATGCAAAGAAGAGAAGTGTGATGTGACTGCTGAATTGATAGATCAGATAGCAAAAGCGAGTGGAGGTGACATCAGACATGCAATAACATCTTTACAATACTATACTATAAAGCCCGAATGCTGCCCTTTTTCTGGATCAACACTAAGTGCTACTCAGTCTGAATTAAAATCCAATAAGCTCGAGTGTTCGTTGGTCTCAAGGCAGGAAGAGAGAAGCCTCAATTGTATGGTATCCTTTCCATATGGAAAAGATGAAACACTTACATTGTTTCATGCCCTTGGAAAGTTTCTGCATAACAAGAGATTGGCACATGATGTTGTTGATCAGGGTATGTGATACTAATTTTGTTATTTGCCTGATATCTAGTGATACTACATGAGTTGGGCTTTCAGATTCGTCCCATAACATATTATATCATTTTCTTTTAAATTGAACTGGGAGCGAGGTTTCTGCTTAACATCTATGTTTTTGTTTAGTGGCTTCTTAATGGCTTAATGCATCAGATTGTTTCAATCTTTTATAATTTTTATATTTGACCCTTTCCATTAAACTTTTTTCTTGTTCAGAATATTGTAAAAGGAATTTCAGTGATTTGATAACTTGAACCTGATAAAGAACTTGCATTATTGTCAATAATCACTTTTTAGTTTACTGTATTCTGAAATATCTTGGTCATATTTTTGTCATGTGCCATGCTAATAAGCTTTTTTTTGTCTAGTAGATTTCCTTAACTTCCATGTGGACATTCTTCTCTAATTATTGCTATGAACATGTAAAGATTATGAAAGATTATTATGCAACCAATTTCTCATGTCATTGTTTTTTTACCACAAACATGGTTATATTTCTTTGTTGTAGTGTACCTAATAAATCCCTTATTTTCAGACCTGCCAATGATAGTACTGAGAGAAAGATATCCTCATTTAGTCATTTTCACTCTTGTCCTTACTCCTTACAATACAAACTGCGATTTAAATGCAGAACAATCAGTGATTTCCTTTTTCATCATCCTAGCGGAAACTTTGTCTTCATGCTATGTTCCTATATGCACTTCATGTGTTTCTCATGCACTAATTGACTTCATTATAATAAGGTTATAAATATCCAAATTTACAAAATGCATATTGCCTCCATGTTCACGGAACCTTAGTGAGATACTTCAAACTTTTCAAATCTCTATCGAGTAAATAATTCATCAAATGAATGGATATAAATGCAGGATACTGATATTACTACTCACATAGATGGAATATGCCTATGCTCCACTTCATTCTTCCTAAGGTTCTCTACAATATACTTTATATTGTTTTAGTATCTAGATCCTTTGATATTCATATTTGTTGTAACTTGTAAATGTTGGTAGGTTTTTGGATTAACTATATTTCAATGGCCTATTATGGTTCTTAATAGAAATGCATGAATTTATTTTAATGACTTATTTTTTAATTTCAACTTTTCCTTTGTCAACTATTTGTTCTATCTGTTTATTTCTGAACCGCCTTTATTTCTAGATGTCAAGTGGCCACTTGTTTGTCTGTCTACACCTACACTCTTTTAAACCTTAAACGTCAAGAAAACAAAAGAAAAGAAAATTCATATAACCATTGAATAAATGGCACCATGATGTAGGTTTCTTAAAGATTCTAAACAATAGTCATGTTCCACGAAACACGGATACTTCAAAATACTTCCCTTATGTATTTGATATGATACTCGTCCAATACTTCACACATATCAAATACTTCCCCTACATATCATATTTTTGGTAAAAAATGATACTCTTGGATACTTGGTTACTTTTGAGAGTTCAGAGACATGTCAAATTAAAAGTTCTTGATTAAGTCGATAAGTTTCTATTTGCAATAAAACCTGTCCTAGATGTTATTTTATTTTTTATGAGTTATGAATTTGAATTTTGAAGGGAATACATATTGGGATTTCATGCCACAAATGCATAATCAACGCATGGTTTATAGATAATGTTCTTTTCTGTTAATATATTTGTCTAACAATTTGCTATAAATGACTACTTTTGTTGATGTACAAGTTAAAGATGTGCTTAAGCATAAAGTATCACACATTATAATAATAATAACCTTAATTTGATATAGCTCTGCATATGGCTTTGCCTGTGTTTGGGTGTAAGAAGATTAGGAAGTCTCTGGAGGAGAATTGAAGGAAGAGGGAGAAGGAAGCTATGGCCAGCCACCTACTATGGTTGGCACTGTTGCATCATGGACAAGGGAAGAGGCCATGCAATGGAGAAAAAGAAAGGAGTAAGAGAGGAGAAAAAGCGGTGAGCAAAAATTAAGAAAGAATAGAAGGAGAGGTGGGTAGCCAACAATTGCAACTCAGGAGCTTGATAGCAGCAAGGAGTAGGAAAGGACAATATGGTGGAGATAGCAGCATGACTATGTTTTCCTTGATGTTGGAGATTAAGGGAAAAAAGAAGTGAATGACATGGCCAACAGATGGCCTTGGGAGATTGTTCGTTGAAAGCCAAAAAAAGTAAGGAAGAGAATGATACCTTAGTGGGGTGTCAGGGAAGGGAGAGAGAGTTGGGCAGAGGTTTTTCATGTCAGCTGTTGAATTCGCATAATTATGATTAAGCCCTAGTGTGAAGTTTTTGGTTGCATTACATGTAAACTAGTACTGTGATGAAGAAATTTAGAAATTAAAATATTTAAGATAATTAGTTCTAAGACCTATTGGGGTATACGATTTTTGTAAATTGAGGTGTCAAATTGGAGAACAATTTACTTTTTATGGATAAGAATTTCTAAGAGGGTGTATTTTTATTACCTTGGATTATAGTTCAATGAGAGAGAGAGATACTTATGCCATCAATCCATCTTCATTCGATCTTGATCATCAGATTATAAGTTCATTCCATACCGGACCAGACCGAAGTATTTACAGAAAGAGGAATGAATAACCTAAACGGAATAGACAGAGACGACAGAAGTCGACTGATGGAAGTCTAAAGTGTCACATTATGACAGCCCAAAAACACGGTATAGATAACATTGGATTCATTCATTCTTATATCTTTCAATCGGTCTCAGGTCTGAGGTCATAGCATCCTTGCTATTCGAATGTTGCTTTGCTAATGCTCGGCCGCGAATCCCCTCTTTCTTCGTTTATCAGAGTGCTGGATCGGACGAATGATGAGCGTCAGTTATAGAACTAGAGTAGGATGTCTAAAATGGGAAAGTACTTTTGGTGTGTCATGTGATTGTCATATCTCTACCCCTTAAGATGAATATGGCCATAAGATTAACAATGATGTATGGATCAGATTGTTGAGCAATTAGAGAACATCATATCCAAATGTTTAGTGTTTCCAAAATCAGGATGTTTGATGTAAATGAGTGGTACTATATCAGTAGATACAATAAGAGATAAGTCTATGGACCAGTTACAACTAGAATCTATATTTGATAAAGTAAAGTTTATAAAGTGTCATCATTTACTTCCTTAATTTCTTGTAGTATATAGTTTCCCTCGGTAAATTCATCCAAAAAACTACTTCATTTCCTGAGCATTATTAGGCAACGATGGCCGTGCCAGAGGCACAGATTGTGCCGTAAGAGAAGGAGAGAAAAAGGTAAGGGGTACCCATCTTTGCCGATCGCCGCTTGCCATCGCTTCGTCGGGTGCCCTAGCCCGAGAGAGAAGAGATATATCGAGAGAGAGAGCAACTTAAGTTTTTAACCCCTCTCTCTCTCTCTCTCTCTCTCTCTCTCTCTCTCTCTCTCTCTCTCTCTCGATATCTCTCTTCTCTCTCGGGCTAGGGCACCCGATGAAGTGACAGCGACGGCGAGCGGTGATCTGCGACGGGTAGGTCGACGAGGTTGATGGTGAGTGGTGAAGTTATTAGGAGGGGACGACACCCCTCGTGCCATGTGTCGGTACGCCGCCGGCATGACCATCCATGCTATTAGACCTCGTTTGCTTTAGGAATAAGGTCAATTCTAAAATAGATATATTATTTATTATTTCTAAAATGAGCTTTTTATTCTAGAAATAATTATTTCTATATTTACTTGTTTTCTGAAATAAGAGTATAATAATTATTTTTGACGTGATATAAAGTGAAGAAAAAGATAGAATTTTTTTTTTGAAATTACCAAAATATCCTTTGATTTGATATAAAGTAGGTTGATGTGATAGATATTAATGTCAAATTAGTAATTGAGTTAGTAGGTGGTATAAGTTGTAATTTTGATGAATAGTATTTGTATCATAGAATATGGTTATTATAATGCTTAGCTGTTATTTTGGAATAAGGAGTTGTAATCCAGAATAAGAAAAAAGTTATTTCAGAAGTGAATGGGGGGTTAAAGTTTATAATGTGTCATCATGTACTTCCTCTATCTTTACATAAAAGCAATCTTATGCAATTTAAAATAAATAATACTTTTGATCTAGAGCAAAATATTCTCAATAGGATCTTGTTCATTTTTATGAATTGTACTGTCAACTAATACCGGAGCTTCATATGTCTGTTGGACTCATAAGGATGATGTCATTTGATCCAGTAGAACCAGATTCATACACTCTGCAAGAAAAACTTAGAAGAAATCCACTGAAGATGGATGATCCGGAAAAGGTTCTTTCCCAAGCACATGGGCAAGCACGGTCTGTTGTTGAGTTTCTCTATGAAAATGGTGATTATTGTCCTGATTTTCCCTTCATTATCTTTAACAGCACGATTTATTAGACTTTGTTTTTTTTTCCTTTTGATCATTTTTTTCATTAAAATTTTGTATGAATTAGCCATTCTCTAAATATGTATGCCACTGTTACATTAGTTAATGTTTCTATGGCTCCATTAATCTCACAACGACTTAATTTATTCTTTTGGACATATCTTATCATTCTTATTGTAAGATTCGTAGAAAAGGGATTCTCAATTTGCCATGAAAATTAAATCTCCTTATTAGTTTTTGATGGGCCTCATAGGGTGAACCAATACTTATAAAATCATTTATCTTTACAAAATGATGTGGTAGTTGATGCTGAGCTGTGTTTTGTTTATACAAAGTACTCGTTTTTTTATGTGGAAAGCATTTACCTTTGTTAATTTTCTAGAACTAATAGGATATTTTTTTTCAGATGTTGACATGAAAGTTGATGGTGTACTCCTGCTACTTAGATCATGATTCTACTCTATTTATGTTATTATCTCATACATATTCAGTGTTCCTTTTCTAATAGATTACCATCTAGTGAACATTAAATATCTTAATTCATGAATCATGAGATTCTTGTAACCAAGGACTTATAGGAACCCGTGCTAGTTGGCTTAATGTTCATGTGTTGACTGTGCTGATATGCACATCTTGCCTGAACAGGTTGCTTGCGCAAAGTTGCTTGTATATCTTTTCTGCCCCAAGGCTGTGAATATCTAGGTTGTCTCAATGGTCTCTTTTACATGAGGATCTGATATCAATCATCTTCTTCCTCGCTCTCGATTTGATTAGGTTTGGAGGGGTGGTGAGAGCAGCGATGATTAAGTGGTGGCAACAGTTGGGTCTCTCCCTCTCTTCCTCTCCCTCCTCTTGTGGCGGTGGTGTTTGTGCTGGATGGGACTGTGCCACCCTGTGCATCTCCTTTGGACAGGTTGTCCGCACAACTAGTCCTGGCAGCACATGTTGGGCTAATATTTGCATATTTGAGTACATGAACAACATAAGAAAAAGGGACAAAATTGGATGTATGATGACATGAATGAGGACAACATAATTTTCTACAAGGAACGACGGCAAATATTAGAAAAATATATAAAAACAAGTATACTAGAAAGTAGAAACAAGCTCTTTTAGACAAGAGAAAGAAATGATAGAATCGGCTAGATATACTAGTAGATGCAACCTATAGGATGTTATTGCCAAGGTTTAAAAAGAAAAAAAAGGACAAACTGAATGTTAGTAATAAAGTTGCACTTACGGTTAACCCTATGGAGATGCATTTGACCATTTGTGTACCTTTGCATTTACATTTTAGCCACAAGCTTTTAGCAGACTTAACCAGATCCCTTGTATCGTTGAGGTTTACCATAAACTTGTTCTTATAATTCTGGTGTTGGCATCTGAGCTTATCCAGATGCTGCAGAAGATATCTCTTCTATCATCGTGTTAAATGGAACTTGGCATCCTTTTTGTGATAAAATGATAATAGGTCTCATTAACTCTTTTCCTTTTGTTGACCTGCTCAATCTGTAGACTGTTGCAATATGCTATTACAAGCTTTACATAGAACTTGCCCTAGTCTTCTCTTTCGTCTACTTATCTCCCTTCGTCTCTTTTTGCCTCAACCATCTTTATCTTCTATACGGTTCGCGTCTTTGCCCGCTACTATAGCCGTAAGCCAATCATAATCTAGCCATATACCATATCAATTTGGCATCAGAGCTTGAGTACCCCAAGCCAGTCCTTATCACCCTTCTTTTGGACATCCTAGGCAGATCCATTGGTGATCCTTGGCCACCCTTAGATTGGGTCATATCATCTTACGTTTTGGTTAATAAAATACTATATAATATATTGGACTTTTGTTATGAATGGTAGTTCTTTAATGAATAAATTAGAGGACTTTATATAGTATCATATGTAACAATAATATATTAATCAATTAAGAAAATGCAAGTAAACAAGTTCCCTAATATATGTGTAGACATAAATATATACTTATATGAGCTATGTATCATACGCATATTGTATCCTTATTTTTCAAAATATGTTGTATTAACATATTTATATCGTATCGTATCCCGTATCTGTATCATATCGTATCATATCCCGTATTCGTATTCATGCTTCATGGGACTAGGGCTTGGTAGACTTGATTTGGGCAAAACATTAGAATAGGAAGATGCAAACAAGTAAAGTAAATCACAGTTCTGACTTCTGATAAATATATTGTATTAGCACCACTGAGCAAATTGTGGGAATTTTGTCCGCAGGAAGACTACTAATTTGCTATGTTCTTTAACTTTATGATTGACTTTCTAGGAATGGCTTGATTTGTTTATTACTTGTGCTATGGTTATTGATCCTTATGTACTCAGGTGATCGACTTGTAGTAGATTTTTCTTATTCATTTTTCACATTGGAATCCTATATGCAAATGTTATTCAAAATTGGCAAGACAATTATTCTTGCAATTTTCCAAGATAATATTAAATAAATCAAGCCTAGAAGGACTTATGGTATATGAAATATCCTGGCCAAGGGAAACTTAATAAAAGGTAGGTCTTCCCATGAGACCCACTAGGATAGTTTCCATTTATAGAAGAATACCTTACTGATCACTGTCTGAGCTCATGCTACTAGGATGCCACCAATATTTTTCGTGAATTAGAATTAGTGGTCATAGATTTATAACTAATCTTTGATAGTGGAGCTATATTCATCCTTATAGAACAGGACGAGTTCCTGCATAACTACTTGTGCTTATGGATTGCCATGTCAGCGTAATATTGGCATGGGGCATGAGGTTGTCGCATGGCACCTAGTGGAAGGACAGAGCGAGATGATCTGCAAATAAGTTAGACTACTTACCGTGTTGCGAAGCATTTGTCATTGGTCACACTCTCCTAGTTGCCGTCGCCCTCATCCTTCTCCTCTCCATGCTCTAGAAGTGAGATCGGAGAAGCCAATCGGAAGGGGGTTGATAAGTAAATGGATATACAAAGCGGATCTAACTTAAAGTAGCAGATCAACCTCTAGGGCATGGAGAGGAGAAAGATGAGGGTGACAGCGACAGTGAATAGGAGAGCCTCAACGACGAGGGCGTCATGGTAAGTAGTCTCCCTCTCCCTCTACCTCTCTTTCTCCACTCTTTTTCTCTCCTCTCTTACATAGGGTCAGGCGGTGGAACCTCTAGTATTGAGATATAGTTGGCAAGTGGCACAACACAGCGGGAACCTCTAGTATTGTGGTACATTTAGCAAGTGTTGTGGCACATCATGCCATGCCACAGGCATGACAATCCTTGCCTTTGATGAACTGTAGTTGAAAGTACCAATCCTCTAGATTGTCAGAAGTTAAAGTTATAAGACATTCTTTTTTCCTAGTGTGTCCAAGTGTCTAATCTTCCATTTCTAATGTTAACTAATTTCTATAGGCAAAATTAGCACCAAATTATAGACGGATTTTGTGGAATGAGAGTGATATATTTTTCCACTATTCATTATGCACTTATTAGGAAGGAAAACCAAAAATTGATGTCATGCATCATCTAGAATCTTATTGGTTTTGCTTGATTGGATGCTGCTATTTGCAAAGTGATGGTAATGGACACCAAAATCTTTTAAGGCTTGTTTAAGCCTTAATTTTGTAAAATTAGTGCTTAAATCCGTGTTAAAATTGACAGTTTTCAAATTAAGTACTTCACCTTTTTTGATGTAATATGTCCCAATTTTCTTCTTCAGTTCTTGATTTCATAAATGATGATGCGGTGGAGAGTGCATCTCTCGTCATTTCCTATATCAGTGATGCAGACTGCCTTCTTGCTAGCAATCTACTGTCATCTTCATGCCTGGTGAAAAATGTGAGACATGAATCGGAAAGTCTAGCGCACGGAATTGCTACTTCAGTTGCAGTGCGTGGAGTTCTTTTTGGAAATTCACAGCCTTCACCATCAAGGTCTACTGTTTGTTATTTAGGTTACTGTTTGATGTATTAAGTCTGAACTCTGAAGTTAAAGGTACTTTTCACTGATTTGTCACACAGGTGGCACACTATCCGTAGTCCGAGGGTTTGGCAAATTGAGCAATCTTTCCGGTTTAATAAGGTACATCTATTATCAGGTCATCTTGTTGCTATTTATCTTACCAAACTACACTGAATTATCTGTTTTTTCTGTATTTGAAATAGTAATCTAGTCTGACTAATATGAAGTTATATGCTTCTTATCTCCTAATATGAAAAATTCATGCCTTTTAACTCTAAACATGTGCATATATATAGAAAGAAAACATGATCTGCGATTCAATTTAGGTTAGTCAAAATAGATTAAAAAGTAAGTAATGTGGGTGTCAATGTTAACCTGTGTCAAGTGCTTGTTGCCTACAGGCTAGTAATTTGTGGCATAGAGGACATATTGTAAGTTATATATTCTATTCTTTTAGATTCTGTTTGGTTGCAGATAGACAACCTGTTTAACCCCCTTGTCCTTCCTATCAAAGAATTTTGAACCATAAATGGATGGGGCAACTTTTCTTGTAAGCGCCAATTTTTTTGGTGTAACCTGGTTCCATAGTATAGTTTGACCAAGATTTAGGCATTGAGATACACATTATGTCCTAGTAATCAAGAATAAGAATACAATTACTGCAACATTAAACTGTATAATCTAGTACAGCCCATTCTTCTTTTTCTCTTCTTTGACATTGCCTCGTTGACCTTGGGGAAGTAAGATTCAAGAGATTTCAATGCCTTGACCTTCTTTTTCTATGTTGGTTGTGAAAAACCTTCGAATAGGAAGATACAAGAAACAAATTTGCATTTCTAATAACATTAGTATATTGAGTTTGACTCTTTTAAGTTTTAACTCGTAGTCTCTTTATCTTTTGACAATTTCTTCCCAAATGTATTTTTCTTTCCTGATAATTGGTGGGCCCCAATTCAGCTTATTTATATGTCATTATAGTTATATCATGATTTTATAAGCTGGCTTTACCCAACCCTTACTGTTAGTGCCATAGTAAAGCTGAAAATAATATAATTGATATTGCAATTCAGGTAGATGAATAGTTGAAGTGTTTCATTTATAATGATCTCAGCAAAAGTTTTTCATGGTAGCCTAAAGAAACTTGATGGATTATTCATTGTCACCTAAGCAAACTAAGTTAAGACTTAAGAGATAGGTTCGAGAGTGAGAGTGGGAGGGTGGGAGAGAGGGAAAGAAGGAAAGAAGGGGATCTTTTATTTGTCTGAGAGTGAAGAGAGAGTTGGAGAGAAAGAGAGACAAAATTGAGGAAGTAGTATTTTTTTTGGGTTTTAAACTTCATATTTGAGTAATATATATTTTATTATTATTTTTTACATTTTATGTTTCTTTTTCTGTATTTTAAAATAATTTTTAACATTTTACGTAATTAAAAATAGTTCGATACCAAAATAGCCGATAGGTATTGTTTTTTTTCGAACGCTTGATTCTGATCTCAATCTCGATACTTGGAACTTTGAATTTAACATGGTTTCATAATATATATCATGAAATAAATAAACAAGCGAATTTAATCTTTTCGTAAAGAGAAAACTTCAAGATCTCATAAGCAATGAAAGGTAGTAGTCCTCTTCAATCTTGAGTTCAACTCGTAGAAGCAGTCTTTTCATTAATGCCAGTAGTCTAATATGAAGCATGAATACTTTGTTTACCCCTCCGTACTGGTAGATATGTATCGGATGCCGATATGGCACTGATACGGTGCAATACATATCGGATACGATTGGAGGAGTATTCAAATTAAACAAGAAATTAATTTTCTAATACGACTTTGATATGATGGGATAAGGCTCTGATATTATAGGATACGACTCTAGTACGATTGGATACGGCTTTGATACGACTGGATACGGCTCTGATATGGCTTCGATACATTTTTTAATCATCCAATCCTTTTTTTTGCTAACAAATAATATAAGACATATACTTTATATGTATATATGATTATCCAATTCTTCATGATACTTTTAAGGTTTTGTTTATTGGATAATGAATTAAACATATAAATTAAAAGCCATTTAAAGATTCAAATTAATTGTAGATTAATAGTTGAATTAGGTTTTAATGTTTTACTAAAATTTTGAGTTTCGTATCTATTTCTGTTACAATATTATTCTAAAGCTTTAAGCATCTAGATACTAAATCTATAGCTTTCTTTTCTTTTATCTTATCATTTATGAGATATAATTATTTTTACCATAAATTATATTTGTTGACAACAAATTAAAAAAATATTATTTATTTACTTATTCGCGAATCCATGTCATATCCATATCCCACTTTTAAGGATTTGTCGTATCCCCGTATTTCGTATCCGTATCTATGCTTCATAGGTTGGCTACATATATCTTCCCTTTGCAGATTCCATGTTGGAAAGAGCCTCATGCAGTAGGATTCCATGAGTGAAATTGCATTTGCATGTCTAATATGCAAGTTAAGAATTTAAAATTCTTAACTAGGTTCCTATACTGGTCAAGTACATTTTCTGCACATATTTTCAACAGTAAAAGTTATCATGCTAGATTATGTTATGGATGAGTTGTTACGAACTAGATTTGGATTGATCTGGACGTAAGAAAATTTTAAAAATTTGTATGGTGGTAGCCTCAGTAGTTAGAGTTTTAATGGTTTTTTGTTTTACGTAAATCGGAGGTCGGGATAAAAAGATATAAATAAAATAGTAGAGGAAAGTCAGAACGGGACAGATTAGTAGATATTCAATGTTGCGGCGGTCGTCGGAGTGTGGCGGATGGCCAAGGGTGGTGGTGGACGACCGTATAGTAGGGTGACTCGTCGTAGAGAATGGTGGCTAGGGTTGAGGTGCTTGGAAGGGTTCTACGGTTATGATTTGCTCTTATGAAGATAAAATGATCTAACAACTACAATAAAACAGTAAATGCGATAATAAAAAAATAATTAAATTTAATTAATTCTCAATGCTTGGATACTTAGATTCTTAAACAAAGAAGCTGAGCCTCTCTATATATGGAGGTCGGGTATAATAAGTTCTATTCGAACTAGCCCTAAAGGCTTATACGATTCGAACTAGAACTTGCCTTAGAGGCTTACATGGTTTAATTGGATCTGTTTTAGTAGCTTACATGACTTAACTAAATTTGCCTTAGGGACTTATATAACATAAGTAGACTTGTCTAAATGACTTATATTATGAATTAATTAAAAGATAAATAGACTCGATTCACGGAGTCTAATGTTTTCATGATGCAATCCGACCTGACCTGGTTCGCATCAGTGAGACGATGGGTTTTTGAGGTAGAGTTGAGTTGATGTGATTTACATGCCATGCAATGTATATTCAAAGTCTATTAGCTTTGGTTGGTTTCTTAGTGGAAACCAATATAATTTCGGAAGACTACTAACTCAGTTATTCCTTATTTAATTTTTGTCATTTACTAATTTCTTAATATTGTCATGACTAATGATGATTGAATTACCAATGGTTTCTTGAATATTTGCTAAACAGAATTACAATTACATATTTTTTGAGAAACCAACTAGGAGTATGGTTTTCATATACTCATGTAGAGTTTATACTTGTAACTAGCCATATAGTATACCCAAGATTCAACATATGAAATTATTGCATGGTATATATAAGACCATGCTTCCTGGTTTCCTGCATGATGCAACACCATCACATTCCTTGAGGCCATGTTATTAATCCAGATAATGAAAAGTTATTTGCACTGAAAACAAGTCAGCAAGTCAAGTAGAAGGTGTTACGAGGGGGTCTAACTGAGGTATTCAACTTTCAGACTTGGAATCATTCAATGACAGCATAATGGAGATATGTTGTCTCATACCAAATCTTGATGTCACATACTATCAACACGATGTGAATAAATGCAAATATAGACTTTCATTCAATCTGATATAGAACTTTTCTGTTCCTATGTAAGTAGTTATCTGGCAGTTTTGTCAGAGTGCTTAATTTTTTCAACCTTTTTAGTACTTCACTAGTCATCCTAGTCAAAATGAAAAGGCACTTGAAGTAATACGTTATTTTCTCAGTTTCACTTTTTATGAAAATAAATAGCCTTGATTATTAGAATGATTATGATAATAATCTTCTAATTTTGTACTTATTTGATGTTAGAAATTTTTTCTACTTCTTTGGTTGCCATATATATGGGCTTTATCACAGTAAGATAGCAATTAAGATTTGCTGAAATTCTCTGTATGTTGGACCTTACCCCTTAATAATTCCTTGAAAGCAATTTGATTTGACTTGTGGAAAACTAATTGTACGTTCATCTCAACTATTGATAAGCTGTACCTGGCTCTTGTTTGAATAAGCACATGGTTTGGCCCACTTGTGACATTGAATGAAACTATTTGAAATTTTCCTTCTTGAACTTGAGCAGCTTTCCCTGCGCGAATGTTCCTGAGGAAATGCCTTGGTGATTGTGATGATTAGAAATTATGATTAGCTGTTTGCCTGTTGGTATCTGTAACTAACCATAATTATCTATCCTGCCATCTTATCACTTCTGAAGTTTTAGATTGTCTTTGTTCTTTCTGAATTTTCATTGTTGGAATATGCAGGATCAGATGCTTAAGGAGAGATTTGAGAACATAAGAACCTCTGGTTCATATATGTTATCCGACATAGCAACTGATTTCAGGCCCACTGCAAAATATTTGACTTCTCAAAAAGTAGTTGGTATTCATACATGTGAGGAACTTTTGCAAGACGATGATGTAGAGGATTACTCAGATTGGTCAAATATAGATAACTCCGAAGGAATGAACTCCGATAACAATGAAGAAGATGATATAGAAGATTGGTAAACCATTCCATGTTCTTATATGCAACGTTATTTAACTCAGTCTAATAGACAGCTAGCCCAAGCTATTGCTTGGCATTGCCGCATGAGAAACCTACTGCTCCAATATTAACATTTTGCTTGAGAAGCTGTTTGATTCCATCAGTGATGTGCTTCAGTAGTGGGAAAGATTGGTCTATTCAGTACCCTTGCCTTTTACAGCTCTGTATTCTGTTCTAGGGACAGCAAATGCCTCAAGCTACCATAGTTCATAGGATCTAAGACTATGAAGCAGCTTATTCAGGTCGGTCAGAATCCAACATCCACAAGTTCTCTTCAGTTGGAGTTTTTAATGAAAGACTTCATACTACCAAGCCCTTGAGAAAAGTATGCAAATATGTGATGTTCTCGATGCAATCTTGTAAGATTACCAGTTTGACATACAAAGATGGAAAGCTGAGCGTAACATCTTCTATGTTACTTGAATGAGAACATTGTAAATATTTTGATGTAAATGGATGCTTGATTGTGTACATTGTTGCCCTAATGACTAAACACATAACTTGGCAAAAACAAAGCTGTGAACTGTCAAAAGTAATCACCTTCACAAAGTTATAGGGTTTCTATGATAGTCGGCCCGAATCCGGCTCGGCCCGCCTAATGATCACCTCAAGGAGCAAGTATGCAGTTTGTTATGCTGCAGGAGAATAAATAAATCTCTTCTCTCCTATATTTTATTAGTCATTACTAATGAGTATACAACCGGAAAAAGACAATTGAAGATCTCTCTCTACATTTAATGTAAAGAGATATCCTCAAAATTGCTGCAAGGGCAGTTTTGGTACTTTTGAAGAATTTTGGGTGAAGCTGCAAAAAACACTTAAAACGGTTAGTGAGGCAAAATTAAAAACATTTATTTTATGGTGCATATCTCCCCAATATTTCTCCGGCGAAATTTAGTTTATCACGGAAAATATTATTAATTCTCCTCCTAATCATCGCCTCTAGATGTATGTCTCCCCGAATCTAAGTCCTTTTATGTTGGCTTTGTTTGTTTATTTTTCTTTTGCTCTTTTTTAAGGTAACAATACTCTAGTATTGTGCTATGTAGGGGATGTAAATGAGCTGAGCTTGAGTGAGCTATTTTTTAGCTCGGCTCAGCTCAACTCATCTTCCACTCGATAAGACTTGAGAGCTTGATGGGCTCATTTGGGCTCACAACCTGAGCCCATGAGCCTCACGAGCTCATGGGCTTTTTTGATGGTTGGATGTCAAGTGCTGGATTCGAAACATAAAATATATTAAAGATAAGAGAAAATTTTAAATCCACCCTACATTTTTACTATTTTTTGATTAATCTCGTCTTTGAGTATATTGCAATTCAACTCCTTATTTTTCCCTATAATTTTTATACACTTGAGTTACTCAATTCAACTATTTTCAATTGGAATAGTATTAGAAATTTTCCAATGGTATTATAGTTTTTTAATTAATAGTGTTACATAAACTATAAATTTGAGTTAAAAGGTAATAGTTATTGATGTAATAGTACACTATTTTATAAAGATTATAGGAAAAATGAGGAGTCTAGTTACAAAATCCTCAAAGACAGGGTTTAATAAAATAATAGTGAAAATATAGGGTGTGATCTAAAAAATTTCTTAAAAATAGAAAAAGATACAAGATTTATGTCGAAAACTAACAAAGAAAAACATTGTGCGAGCAATAGTTTGAGTTTGGTAACCAAGAAAAAATTTGTAGCACTTCGGAGGAGGTGAACTAGAGGTTAGAAGGGGGACTGATACAAAGAGAATTCAAGAAATTTCAAGTTTATCATCGGGGAGTTTTTATTTTCTTACGGAGCATACTTTCTATCAAAGTGTGACGACAACTATACATAAAGATTACATCAAAGTTTGATAGCACCGGAGGAGCTGAACTGATGTCTACATCAACATCTACATTGATACTAGGAATTCTATAGTTTGATGCACGTTAGGACAATCATTGATGAGTAATCTATTTCACCGAGTAGTTCATTGACGTAGAAAATTTGTGCAAGAGAAGGATTTCAATCCGAGAGACC
The DNA here is from genome assembly GCF_019914945.1 of Typha latifolia. Classification (NCBI taxonomy): domain Eukaryota; kingdom Viridiplantae; phylum Streptophyta; class Magnoliopsida; order Poales; family Typhaceae; genus Typha; species Typha latifolia. Next base: position 4,881,259 of record NC_133097.1, on the reverse strand, counting down.
GTTTAGAGCATGGTGAGAGTGGTTGTAAGTAAATTTTATATTGAGTGTGAAATAAATTGATCGGATAGGTTGATTGGATTCATAGCTTTTCCTCTCTTTTGATAAGAGAGGTTTTTCCTTGTTAAAAAATTAGGTCGTGGTTTCTGTAGTGTTTACGGTTTCTATTCATTCTAGGCTTTACGTTTTCTACTCTTACTTAGTATTCATAATTAATTTAGTTTATTTTTATAGTTTGCATAGTATTTGATTTTTCTAGTCCTTGAAGAATTTAGATTATTTAATCTGACAGGGATTCAAGTTTCCTTTTTGTACTAGCAAAATTGGTTTTCAAAATCTAGCAAGATTTGACCTTATCTAGTTTGATTCAGATTTGACTTTGACTTTAACCTAGGATTTGACTTTCCATATCTCGTTCACCTAGTTAGTCAAAGAATCCTATCTTATTCGAATTTTCAATGTTCAATAAAGTGGTAATGTACAAAAACTGAAAAAAGGGGGAAAGGAAGCCTCCACGAAGAGAAAGTTTGCAGAGCTTGAAGAAATATTTGTAAAATATGTCCTAGACAATTTGGTAGAGGTAGAGGTACTACCTACTGTGATTAGATGATCAAGCAAAGTTATTAGAGCGTCGACTCATTATTTTCTACCTCTATCCTATTTATTACTTAATGATAATGGTGAATCGAAAGGTATTGATGATGCATTGCAGGTTGACATCAAGGTTAATTGATTGGGAGCATGTAATGGATGAGGAGATGAAATCTTTGAAGACATATCAAACATGGGATTCAATTCAACTTCAAAAAGGAAAGACCCGTAAAATAAGTGAGTGTATAAACTGAAAGAGGAACTTGATGGCTCTAAGAGATACAAAGCCAGATTGATGGTAAATGGTTTTCAACAAAAGGAAGGTATTGATTCTACATAAATTTCTCACTTTTTGTTAAGTTGTCTACTATCAAGACTGTGCTTGGAATTGTGGCTGCGAAGGACCTAAATCTAGAGCAATTAGATGTGAAGACAACATTTCTTCGTAGAGATTTGGATAAGGATATCTACATGAAGTAGCCGAAAAGATATGTGGAAGTGGAAACTAAGAGGCTTGTATGTAAACTGAAAAAGAGTTTATATGGACTGAAATTGGCTCCAAGGAAATGGTATTAGAGGGTATGATGGTTAACTTCCTTGTTGACTGACTTGTACAGCTTCCACTTTCCTTCCACAGCTAGGGAAGCATTGTCAAATGGCAATTGAAGTAGGGGTCTGCCTCTTTCAAGTTTGACAACTTTATAATATAACATGGGTATAATCGTTGCACCTAAGCTCATTGTTGCTACTTCAGAAAGTTTGAAAATTTTATATATTATTTTACTTTTGTATGTGGATTGCATGTTTGTTGCAGACTTTAACATAAATAAGATCAAGAATCTCAAGGATCAATCATCTCGTGTATTTTCTGTAAGCAAATAGATTCTTAGAATGCAAATTGGTATAGATAGAGAAAGACAAATTTTGAGACTATCCTAGAAAGAGTACATTGGCAAGGTGCTAAGGAGTTCAATATGGAAATGTTATGATCTGACCACATGGGTCGAGTTGAGTTAGTTGATTTTACTTATTGATTTCCATTTCAAATTAAAGCAGATTTAAACCAAATAAGGTGAATTGAATCCGACTCGCTATGACTTTACTCCTATAAATATGATAGATCATGGGTTATCTAGGATGTGTGGAATAAATATTGAGTTAAGTTATTTTTATTATCTCACATTTACCATTTTAATCATAGCTGCCTATTTTTTTTTTCCTAGGATTAGATTTAGCCTAGAATCCCTATCTCTACCTCTAAACCCTAGCCACCATTTTTCTCCACGAGCCACCTACTCTTGTGGCCAACTTCCACTATGCCACGGCTGTCTGCCACCCTTCGACGACCGTCGCAACGTCGGATAATCCATTTTATCCTGATTCTGACATTCCCTCACCTGTTTGGCTATAACTTCTTGTTCCGATCTACAAATCTACTTAAACTAAATCCAAAAGAATTCTAACATGTGAGTCTACCCATTTAAATTTCATAATTTTCCTACAAATGGATCGTTATAGATATGGTTTATAACAGTGGTATCAGAGCTAGCATTCCTTGGTTGAGAGTGAACACATGCTCTAATGTGAACCGAGTCAGGTTAGATCAATCATGAGGACATTGGGCTCTATGGATCAAGTCTATTTATCTTTTAATTAATTCATGATGTAAGTCCTTAAGGCAAGTCTAGTTATGTTATTTAAGTCCTTAAGGTAAGTCTAATTAAGTCATGTAAGCCATTAAGATAAGTTCAATTAAGTCACATAAACCTCTAAGGTAAGTCTTAGTTCAAGTAGTATTAGCTTTAGGGCTAGTTATACGACTCATTGTACCCGACCTCAATATAGAGAAGGGCCTTCTTTACTTAAAAATCCAAGTATCCAAGCATTGAGAATTAATTAAATTTATTTATTTATTTATTATCGTATTTACTATTTTATCGTAGCCATTAAATCATCTTTATCTTCATAAGAGTAGATTGTAATTGTAGAACTCTTCGAAGCACCCAAACCCTAGCCACCATCCTTCACCATGAGCCACCCTATTATACGGCCGTCCACCACCACCCTCCGACGACTGTCGCAACATCGAACATTTATCAATTTGTCCCGTTTTAATCTTCCTCCGTTGTTTTATTTATATATATATCTTTTCATTCCGACCTCCAATTTATAAAACCAAAACCATTAAAACCCTAACTTTTGACGCTATCGCTATACTATTTATAATTTTCTTACGTCTAGATCGGTCAAGATCTGGTCCATAACATGCTCTAAGACAAATTCGAGGGAGATTGCTACCATGTAGAGCCAAGAACTCATCTCTATTCTTATGGAAGCTTCTCCAAGACCACTAGTCATCACCGTCAATGAACCATCCATGTGGGCAATGGCAATACTCAAATTCGTGGAGGAATCTGCAAGGTCCACTAAGGAGAACACCGAGAGGCTTAAAAAGGTGATCCAAACCATGACAAATGCTCTATTAATCGCACAACACCACCCTACGCCATCGACCATGGAGGAACCGGCCCCTCGCAGTAAGAACTTTCAAATCGTGAGGGAAGGGAAGAGCTGGCCCAAACATTAGCCACAACCCCTCCTCTAGCTGTGGCAGAACACCCTCCACCCTATAGACCCATCCCATTGTAGTAGGCCCCAGCACAGTTCCCAAGTCATCTTCCTCACTCGCATTGGAAACTAGGGCACAAACCCTAGTTTTCCACCAGTGATGATACACCTCGTGGCTCAAACCATCACCGTTGGTCCCTTTCCTAGGACCTCCGCACCAAGGCTAGCATAGAGACAAATGCAAGAGACAGCCGGTAGACCTCTCATGATGACCCTCTCCACTAAAGCAAACCCAAGCATGGAGACCTCGGGTCAACATTCTAGCGACCACCGGCGGCCAAGGTTGGCTTCCATTGGCCAACTACAAGCCCTTGGTAGACTACGTAGCCCCCGTTGAGCATCAAATGGCTGAGCGTGATGCCTTATTCCCTACAGCCTTCACAGAGCCATATCTCGTCATTCGTCCCACCATCGTAGCTCCACTGTAGTGGGGGCCTAGGTACTAGTCGCAATCACAAGCGACTGTGGAGACCACCGAAGGCACACCGTGGTGGCTTGTGCCCCACAAGCTCAGCTCGAGGAGAATAATCTCCTCCCATCACTATAGGGACTAGCCGGAGGTAGACTATCAGCAACCCACGATCGAATCCAGCCGTCGTTGGAGCCCATGCAACCTGTGGCAGCACCCCTAAGTTGAAACACAATTTTAGGCCTAGGGTTAGTGTTAGGTGATGCGAACCGGGTCAGATCGAATCACATCATGGGGAGATTGGGCTCAATGGATTGAGTCTAGTTATCTTATCTACTCATTTTCTTTAATTAGTCTTATTAGGTTAGAATTTATTAGTTAACTAATTTAGCTATGTGTAGTTTCAGAAAAATATTCAAAGGATATTCCATAGATGACCAAATATTACAAAACCATTTGGAGAAGATCGAAGATGTTTTGATCTACAACTTCCGTATTCAAGCTTTCTCTAGATTCAGACTCTATTTATGGCCGAATGAAGAATCAATCCGAGAAGGATAAGGAAGGCTGATTTAGCTAAATCATGTTTATCTCTAGGTCATTTTTATCTCTTATGTAAGTACTTAAGGTAAGTCTAGTTTAGTCATGTAAGCCACTAAGGTAAGTTTAATTAAGTCATGTAAGCCTCTAAGGTAAGTCCTAGTTCGATTTGTATAAGCCTTTAGGGTTAGTCCAAGGCAAGTCCTAGTTCGAGTCGTATAAGCCTTTAGGGCTAGTTCGAGTATGACTCATTGTATCCGACCTCTATATATAAAGGGGCTGGGCTTCTTTGTTTAGGATGGAATTGAATGGAAGGAATATTGAGTTAAGTTAAGTTAAGCTTATTTACCTTGCATTACTTATCATCCTTATCTCTTACCATAACTGTTAGATCGTCGTTATCTTTCTAGGAGTAGATCTAACTTAGAAACCCTAATTCTACCTCCAACTCATAGCCACCATCACCTCCAGAAGCCACCCTTTCTTACGACCATTCACCACCACCCTTGGCCATTCGCCACCCTCCGACGACCGCCGCAACGTCAGATATTTACTATTCTGCCTCATTCTGACCTTTCTCCACTATTTTAATTATATCTTTGCATCTAGTTATTTGATTGATGTGAAACTAGAGCCATTAGAACCCTATCTTGTGAGGCTACTACCATCTAAATTTTCATAATCATCCTATGGGCGGATCATTCCATATCTGGTCCGTAACATTAGGTTGAAACATAACTTTTAGCTCAACCACCTCTCGTAAACTAGTAAATAACCCATGAGCACGACTTGGGCCAGAGTATGAGCTCGGGGATGATTGGTGGAATGACCCAATGGGCCCACGTTAGCTGACTAAGCTAGACCTGCATGCAACCCTAACCCGATGTGAGCTATACCTATTGTGGCAGCATATCAAGAAGATTTTGATCGCCTTAGCAGTCATTGCTTTCCAAGTGGCCGCAAGAAGCTTTGAAGAGTACTTTTTTTGGTGGGGCTATGCGAGGAGATAAAAGCCAACGTCTATTCCATGCAACCATGGACTTTGATGGAGGCCTTTGAAATTGCCACAAGAATGGAACAAAAGTATACTGCTTTAAAAGGGGCTGTGAGGACGAGTTGAACGTCAAAAGACAACCGATATATGCCACAGATGGCACCTATAACCAGCGGCTCTAGTTCCATAACGAGACCACCGGCACCCTCTTTGGGACAACGGGGTACCTCGAGATTGACGATCGGGTTCAAAGGAGGAGGCATGCAACCCAAAGGCCAGTCCTTGTCCCAAGTAGAGGTGGATGAAAAATGAGCCAAGGGCTTGTGTTTTTGGTGCGACAAGTGCTACACTCTGAGGCATCGATGCGCCAAGGCTACGGGTAGTGTCATGTTGATTGACGGCTATGATGACGAGGTTGAAGGGGATGTCATAGATGAGGTAGTCGGGGAGGAGCTTGAGGGGATAATGGAGGAGGATATGCAAGCTGAGTTCTTGATGCATACATACTTTGGTACTAGCGCCCCAAAGACCCTAAGGGTGGATGGGCTCGTTCGAAAGTAGTGTGTGCACATTCTCATTGACACAGGGAGCACGCATAACTTTTTAGACGAGAGATTGCTACAGAGTATAGGGCTCGAGGCCGAGCCCACTATCGGATTTGATGTGACCATCAGTGATGGCACTTGCCTTAGAGCTGACAGTGTCTGTCGAGGAGTGGTGGTACAGGTGCAGGGACATAGCTTCACCTTGGACTTGTATCCGCTAGCACTTTGAGGAGCTAACATCGTGCTAGGCACCTAGTGGCTATAGAGTCTCGGTCCTGTCACAATTGATTTTTCATAGATGAGACTCACATTTCGGAGAGATGGACATGTGGAATGACTTGAGGGAAATCGCATGCAAACGAGCCCCTCCTTAGGACCGTTCGTAGGAGTTCCACGGATAGGCGAAGTTGCCTACTTCTTTTAGCTAGCGCCAACAAAGCCTAAGATCGTCTCTAACTTAGGTACTTGTCTCGATTTCGATTGCTTATTAGCTAACTTTTTTGGACTTTTTGAGGCCCCACAAGGGCTGCCACCTACAAGGCACGTCGATCACAAGATCGAGATTGTACCGAGGGCCGAACCGAAAATGTGCGGCCCTACTACTATCCACATGTCTAGAAGGAGGAGATTTTGAGGCTGGTTGCAGAGATGTTGGAGCGGGGCATTATCTAGCCAAGTCAAAGTTCCTATTCCTCACCAGTTCTATTAGTGAGGAAGAAGGATGGCTGCGTAGATTGCCGTGCGCAGAACGCCATAACCGTCAAGGACAGATATTCGATACCAGTCATAGAAGAGTTGTTGGATGAGTTGACGGGAGCTTCATACTTTAGTAAGCTCGACCTTTGTTCGGGGTATCATCGGATCCGAATGTGTGCTGATTTCATCCACAAAAAGGCGTTCCGAACTCATGACGGGCACTATGAGTTTTGGGTGATGCCGTTTGGGTTGATGAATGCACCGGCGAACTTCTAGGGGCTAATGAACGACATATTCCATCCTCTCCTACGACGGTATATGTTAGTATTCTTTGATGAAATTTTAGTATACACAAGACTTAGGAGGAGCACTTGGTTCATCTACGGTCAGTGCTGGTGCTCTTGATGGACCACTCTCTCAAGGTGAAGTGGAGTAAATGCTTATGGGGCGAGTGATGAGTGGAGTACTTAGGACACATCATTTCAGTGGAGGGAGTCATGGCCGACTCAAGCAAGGTGGCGTGCATGCTTAGCTGGACTAAACCGAGGACGGTGCGGGAGTTACGCAATTTCCTTGGCTTGACAAGTTACTATTGCAGATCTGTGGCCAACTATGAAAGATCGCAGCACCACTGATAGCCTTATTGAAGAAGGATGTCTTTGAATGGACTAATGAACCAAAAAAGGCATTCGAGGAGTTGAAGATAGCAACGATGACCTGATGTGATCTTGATTCAATGGGAACTATTTGGGTATAAAGAGAGTAGAAGAAGAGGAAGAAGAGGGCCTTTCCTAAGGGTCTAAGGGGATAAGCCAGTTGAGGAGATTAGAGACGGCGTATGCCATTGTGGGAGAGAACGAGAGAGAAAGAGAGGAGAAGATTTGGGGAAGAAACTCAATTCATTCAATAATGATCATTAGGTTGCCTTCCACGTATTTAGAGGCTAACCTAACAAGCAAAACAGTCAAAAGAAAGCCCTAGAAAGAGTGCATATTCGCCCGATTATGTTTGAATGCACTCGACCGCATTCGAACGCACTAAATACATTCTGCTCCCGATGGCTACGATCATAAACTTGCTTTATGCAGTTTTTAGCAAGTTTAAGATGAGCACGCAACCTCCTCAATATGGCATCTCTATCCATCAATGCTAAGTCCACCTCCGTCTGATCTGTAGATGACACTAGATCATAAGCGCGTAATGTCGGATGTGCCCATACACCACCTCGAATAGAGTCATGCCAATGCTGCTGTGGTAGGCAGTGTTGTAAGATCACTTCGCCCAAGGTAAGAACTCCAACCATCGTCTCGGCATCTCTCCAACAAAGCATCTCAAGTACTGCTCAATGCCTTGATTGACCACCTTAGTTTGGCCGTCCGTCTATGGATGGTAGGCCGAACTAAAGTTCAATTGAGTCTCCTGTAATCTAAAAAGCTCTATCCAAAAGTCGCTCATAAATACACGATCACGATCGAAGACAATCGTGCGTAGCATGCCATATAACCGAGCAACATCTCTAACAAAAATTTCAGCCACTGACTTGGCTAAAAATGGATGTGACAATGCAGAAAAGTGCACATACTTACTAATCTGTCAACCACTATAAAGATAACAAAATAACCATGTGCCAGTGGAAGACCCTTTATGAAATCTATAGAAATGTCTTCCCAAACACGGTCCGGTGTCTATAGAGGTTGTAGTAATCCAATCGGTTTCAATATGGTTGCCTTAGCCCTTTGACATATTTTGCAAGCACGGACAAAACTCCTCACATCTCGCCTCAATCCTGGCCATGTGCAACTATGAGATATCCTCTTATAAGTCCTCAAGACATCCTCATGATCAGCCTATGGAGTTTGGTGGAAGTGCTTTAATAATTTTTGCCGCAATCCATTATTTGCATGCACCCGAATGCACTCGCAGTCCAGCAGCAAACCGCATCGATTCTCCAACTCTGGATGACGCTCTGGATCATCTAACATCTCTTGTAACAATCTTAAAATATCTGGGTCAGATGTACATGCATATCTTAGCTTGTTAAGGAAGGAAAAAGTAGAAGAAGAATATGTTGCGAGCTCGACGGTATTAGGTTGGCACGATAGTGCATCCGCTGCTCTATTTTCAGTTTCCTTATTGTATTAGATTTCATAATCATACCCCAGCAATTTTGTGACCCATCTCTGCTGTGCCAGAGTGTGAATACGCTGTCCCATAAAGTATAGAAGACTCCTTTGATCGGTTCGAATAATGAATTGCCTACCGATCAAATAAGGCATCTACTTTGTCACCGCATGCAGAATTGCCAACATCTTTCTCTCGTAGGTCGATAATTGCTGGGATTTTTGTGATAAAGCCTCACTAAGAAAAGCTATGGGACGTCATCCTTCCATTAATACAGCTCCTATGCCAACTCCTGATGTATCACATTTCAGAATGAACTCTTTGGTGAAGTCCAATAGAGCTAGAACGGGCGCCATTGTCATTGCTGTTTTCAGTTTCTCAAAGGCTGTAGTGGCTTCATCCGTCCATCTAAAAGAGTTCTTCTTCAACAAAAAAGTGAGAGGAGTAGGGATCTTGTCATACCCGGCGACGAAGCGGTGATAATATCCGGTTAGCCCCAAGAATCCTCATAATCTTGTGGTAGTAGTATGTATCGGCCATACGGTCATACATGCTACCTTTTGAGGATCCGCTGCTACACCTTCCGTTGAGATGATATGGCCTAAATATTCCACTTGTGGTACTCCCCATAGGCACTTGGACTTCTTAATATTCAGCTGATTTTGCTTCAATAAGTTTAGCACATCCTCCAAATGCCGCCAATACTCCAATTCAGTCCTATTGTACACCAAAATGTCATCAAAGAATAGTAACACATGCATTCACAATAGAGGACAAAAAATATCATTCATGAGGCCTTGAAAAGTAGCTGGAGCATTAGTATGACCAAAGGGCATCACCTGGAACTCGTAGTGCCCGTCTAGAGTTCGAAATGCAATTTTATACACATCCGTCGAGTGAACTCTAATCCAATGGTACCCGGCCCTCAAGTCAAGCTTGCTGAATATAGTTGCCACTGCAAGCTCGTCCAACAACTCCTCTATGACCGGAATGGGATACCGATTCTTGACGGTGATAGTGTTTAGTGCCCGGTAGTCGACACAAAAATGCCATGTCCCGTCCTTCTTCCACACCAATAGCACGGGCGATAAGTAAGACTTATGACTTGGTTGTATGAGGCCTTGCTCCAACATCTCGGCTACCTTCTTGGAGATAACTTCCTTTTGCAATGTGGATACCGATATGGCCTCACGTTCGCCGGTGCAACCCCGGGCACAATCTCTATGCGATGGTCCGCCGTTCGCCTTGGTCGCAACTCTTTTGGTTCCTCAAATAGTCCAGCAAATTTATCTAATAAATTAGACAACTCGATGGTAGTATCTGGATTTATTTGAGGCTCATCTCCTGCTTGTCATAATTGAAGAAGATAGGCCAAATCACTCGCACAAGGCAGCCCCACCATCGGTTGCATTGCAGGAATCAGCGGAGAACGAACACCATCAAGCTTTGTTTCCTTATTTAAATTTCATCCACATGCTCCCGAAATCAAATGTGACGAGTCCCAAACTCTGTAACCACTGAGTGCCAAGGATAATGTCCACTTCTCGTAGCATCAATGGGTACAAGTCCATAGTGATATCGTGTCTTTGCACCCGTATACCGACCCGGGAACACAAGCTCTCCGCCCAAAGCTTCGTGCTGTCTCCTATAGCAACATCAAACCCCACGGTCGGTTCAACATTTAAGCCCAACTTCCTCACTAACCTCTCATCTAGAAAGTTATGTGTACTCTCAAAATCGATGAGGATGTGTACACAATACTTTCTAACGAGTTCATCCACCCGCAATGTCCTCGACGCGGAAGTACCCGAATATGCATGCATCGATATTTCAACTTGGATATCTTCCTCCGCGCCCTCCTCCACAGCCTCCTTATGGACCTCCTCTGAACACTCTCTATCACCAACAACCTCATCGTCCTCCTCGAGACTGTCAATGAGCATCACACTCCTGATCGGTTTAAAACATTGATGACCGAGGGTGGAATGTTTATCACATCGAAAGCAAAGACCCTTTGCTCTTCGCTCCTCCACCTGGGCAGGTGTGAGAGTTCAAATGGGGGTCTTGTGCCTCCTTTAACATCAGAAGAAGGTCTCAAAGGTGGTCATGGTCTAGTACTAGCAACCGTTGTCTTTGAACCCGTAGAATTTTCAGCCAGCGTTCTAGGTGCAAATCGACCATCTCAGTTGCCCCAACTTGTTTTCACTGCCATTTTGAGAGCCTTGTGTTTTTGCTCCATCCTCACAGCCTTCTCAAAGGCCTCGCAGCCCTGAAATGAAGGTGGCTCACAATGATTACTAACTCTTTCAAATTCTACTTAGTACTCCAATATGGTCGTCCTCTAAACCATCTTGCTTAATGTGGCAGTAAAATCTTCATATGCCGCTGTTCTAAATCTGCGTGTAATCGGCCTATAAAAGTCAGCCCAATCGGTAAATCCTCTACCACAAATAGCAGATCGATACCAATGCAATGCCGTTCCTTGGTGGTGAAAGCTTGCCATATGGATCTTTGTGTTCTCCGCTGTCCCTTGGCAATTAAAGTATTGCTCCACTTGAAACACCCAATCTGTTGGATCATCGCCTTGGAATTTTGAAAAGTCCAAGTGTGCGGTTCTCCCTTGAATAGCATTGTCGGGTTTGCAAAAGATCTTTGGTTCAGGTCTGAACCTTTTTACATATTGATCACCTTCTCTAAATTCTCGAGCTCACCCATCACCATTACTGAAGGGATCAACATCATTCTCAAAGTGCCAATCCTTCTCATTGACGAAGTGCACTAGTGCCGCACGCCTCTCGGGTTCCACCACTGCCGGCCTTGGATTTTGTATCGAAGGTGGGGGATGATGTGTAGGCATAGGTAAAAGAGGATCATTGACACTAACATGTCGCACCTAGACCTGTGGGGGTATCGGTTCGGTGTGGTCCCATCGCTGGTTCTTCTTGAGGCACCGACCTTTGTCGAGGAGATGACGAAGCCGATCGGTTCTTGACATATTCCTTTAAAGCATTATGATCATTCTGCATTGCGTCAACTTTATGCAGTAATGTTTGGAACATGCCCCTAAGTTCATCCGCCAAGCCCATGTTTACACTCATAGACATTGATTAACTCGGTCCTACCATGGTCGGTCTAAAGGAATCGGCCTCACGGTTAGGATTATCATGGATTGAGTCTTCTCTTGTCGGTGTGTTCTTCATTGATCTCCTTGTTGATGCCATCTTTCTTGTTTCCATAATTAATGGAGGTCTGAGGTTCTCTTGACTCTAATACCACTTGGTAGGGGTCTACGGTACTAAACTAATAGGCTCTGATACCAATGATAGGATCTATGGTACCAAACTGATAGGCTCTGATACCAATGATAGGCTACGGAACGATTCCTTTAAGATATGAATTTATTACAGGAAGCAGTCCGCGCAATTGATGAAAAAATATTCACTAGATATTCTCCCATAGTGAGAAAATTACAAAACTAAGTGGAATCGATCCGTAGCTCTCTGATCTACGTTTTTTTTGTATTTACACTCTTTGCCAATTCGAGCTAAAAATGGGACAAAACCATGATATATTACGGATGATGGTGGTGGTGATAGGTGGAGTGGATGTTAGGGTTATGGATGATAATGGTGATGAGGGTGGATAGGTGATGTTGTTTAAGGGATATAGAAGAAGGGGAAGAAGTGGTCGAGATCCCAAAGAAGAGGGAGGACTCGACAGATGAGGGAGATTAGAAGTTAGGAGAGATTTTGCCAATGATAGAGGTGGTAGGTTGGTGAAGAGGGAGGAGGGAGATTAGGGTAGAGAGAAGATAGAGAGGCAAGAAACCAATAATCCAATAGTATAATAATTTTGGCTGCCATCCACACCTTTATAGAGGCTAGCCAACAAGCCAAAATACAATAATTAACCCTAATCATAGTGGACTCCCGCTGATCGCGTTCAAATGCGCCCGATTGCGTTCGAATGCATAAAAACCATTCTTTGTCGATGCGAACGCGATGTAGGCGTTTGATCGCGCCCGACCGTGTTCAAACGCGTATTTTGCGTTCTCTATTTTTGCGAACCTGATGTAGGCGTTTGCAAAGGCGTTCGAACGCGACCTATAAAAATTTTATTTTAATAAAAATAGACAACTAATACAATAAGAAAAGACTCTAACAAGGTGTATCAGCAATGCTTTCTGGACTTCTCACCTTGAGGTCAAGGTGGTGGAAGCGTGGTGGATTGATACAACTAGAGCTGGACCAAGTTGTATCAGAAGGAATAAATTTGTTTGAGAAAATAAGACTTTCTGCCAGGGGGTGTTCAAATGCCAAGGACTCGCATTCGAAACCAGGGACTCGTATTCGAACACTAGGGACTCGCATTCGAACGCACGATTCGAATGCCCGCATGCGTTCACAAAGATAGAGAATGAGATATGCGTGTTGGAACGCCTACATGCATTCGCAAAGATAGAGAATGGATTTTGCATGCTTGGACAGGCTCGGGCGCGTTTGAACTCGCCGCGATGTGAACACTTAGTTTTTTAGGGATTTATTTTGTTGGGTCAAAAGAGTAGCCTCTAAGTACTGTGAAGTGCACTCTAGTTGGATTATGTTATGAATGAAACTTCTTTCTCTCTATCTCCCTTCCTCTCTCTCACTCCTCGAGCACAAACTTCACGTCGACCCCTAGCCGATATCGGCTAGATCCTTTCCATCATCTATCGCTGCTCTACTTCTTCTAGGAGCTACCCCCTTCTCCCCCCTCGTTCGATCTCTTCTCTAATCCCACGTACCCCTATCACTATATTCATTCCATGTCATTTCTTCCACCACTATTAAAGAGCTTCCTTCAATCCAAATACCTAATCTAAACCTATCTTGAGTCCGGTTCTTAACACTCAGCCTTGAAGAGTACTTTAATCACTGGGCTCAAATCTAATATACAGACTGAGGTCAAGGCCTTGATGCCTACTATTTGTAATGATGCATTCTCCTTTGCCGTATTGATGGAGTTGTAGTTGGACTAGCTTAACTATCTTTGCAAAGAGGAGATCAGGAAAACGGCTCACACCCAAGGCCCACTTGAGCCTGCTCCTACTATAGCTCAGCCTGTACATGTGGCTTAGCCCAATCGCTAGCAGATCATGCACCGCTTTGTATTCAATGACATGGAGGTGCATAGAATGAATGACATAGATTTTTTACCATGATGACCTTTTACCCTCAGTTATAAACACAAGTGCCAGCCCACGTCATGTTCCTAAGTGGGCTCGAAGATGACGAACCTGAGTCCACTGATTGGCACAATCGACTCTACAAGTATAAGGACGTAAGTGATTAGTCACCTTGAGGACAAGGTGTCAAAAGTATGGTGGATTGTTATGATCTGACCATGTGAGTTTAGTTAGGTAGATTCAAGTCAATTCTAGTTAGTTGATTTTGCTTATTGCTTTTCATTTCAAATTAGAACGGATATAACCCCAATAGGGCGAATTGGATACGACCCACTATGACTTTATTCATATAAATAGAAGAGGTCATCAGTTATTTAGGATGTGTGGAATGAAGATTTGATTAAATTACTTTAATTATCTCGCGTTTACTGTTATAATCATAACTGTCTATTTTTTTTCCGTAGGAGTAGATCTAGCCTAGAATCCCTATCTCCACCTCCAAACCCTAGATACAATCTTCCTTCATGAGCCACTTATTCTTACAATCAACTTTCACCATCTCACGACATCGGCTAATCCGTTTCAACCCGATTCTAACCTTTTTTCACCCTTTTGGCTATAACTTTTTGCTTCGATCTCCAAATCCACTCTAACTAGAGCCAAAAGAACCCTAACACATGAGCCATTGAAATTTCATAATTTTCCTACAAACGGATCGCTCCAAATCTATTTTGTAATAAAAATGCTAAGTTAGTTGACACACCTCTTGTATGTCATTTTAGACTTTTAAGTAAGCAATCAATAAGGACACAAGACGAGTAGGCTGAGATGGCAAAGGTTCCATAAGCCTCCATAGTAGGAGCTTGATGTACGCCCATGCAGTGAGAGTCATTAGCAAATATATGAGAAATCTAGGTAGGGAGCATTGTAAAGCAGTGAAGTGGGTACTTCGGTATCTAAATTGCACAAAAGATGTTTCTTTATGTAATGGAGGTTCTAGGATCAAACTAGAAGGATTTTCAACTCATGACTTTGTAAGAGATTATGATAAAAGGGAGAGATTCAAAGTTCAAATATTTGAACTGTCCAAAAGGCATTGCGATTTAGAGAACAAAATTTGACAATATGTTCATTTTGAAACTTCTTAAAAAGGTTCTCAAAATCTTTGAACTCTCTCAGAAGTGAAGATCTCATCTGGACATGATTTCTTCTCTCTTCCTTTTTTGTGAGCTTTAGAAATTAGTTGTGAAAAAAGTGGGAGAGCATCCTTAGTTTGTGAGAGGGAGATTAGATCTATAGTTTCTTTCTCAACCCACCTTATAGCTTCCTAATGTGAACCAAAAAGTCAAAGGAACTAAACAAAGTTTAACTAATTCAACTAGATATGCAACAAACTATTCTAACTAATCCCACCAATTATGCATGACTTCGAGAAGTCCAGAATGCGCAAATATTGAGTGTACGTGATGTTTAGCTCGGCGTACTTAGTATGATTTACGTTCAGTTCAACCTCTTCTTATTCGACTAGGAATCAACTTTAATTGAACCCCAACGAGAAAACCAACAAACTTAGCATGGCATCCATTATCTCTTTGCAAAGATATAATATTCCTCTGAAAACTCTTTCCATTCTAATCATTCTCTTCCTTCAACTTCTCCATGACCGAACACGCCGGATTAGTAGTAAGCCCGCCGTACCGGCTGTTCTCGTCTTCGGCGACTCGGTCGTCGACCCCGGGAATAACAACTATATTATCACCCCAGTCAAGGGCAACTTCCCCCCCTACGGTAAGGATTTCTCCGGGCATGAAGCTACCGGGAGGTTCTCCAATGGAAAGATCACCCCGGACATGATGGGTAAGAAAGCAAAATTCTTAATTGGAATATATGATTTACCCCGGGAGGTTTTTCTTCCATTGCCTCAAAACACTTAAGTTAAATTTGACCAGATAATTATTGACGTTCAATTTGACCAGATAATTATTAACGGAATAGAGAATTAATTGGTAAACCTAAAAATATCCCTCAGCAAATTTGCCTACTACCAACGACAATGGTTCCTTGGCAAAGGTGGTACTTTGGTCATATAACTGAAATGGTAACTATCTATCAGAACGTTTTTGAGATAATAATAGTAAAATGTAGGAGTAGAATAATAAATAATTGTATGCTAAGATCTTAATAATATTAAAGCGAAGAATAGGGTGGAAGAGTTGATGCCATGCATTCACGTTGATTTGGACTCTTCGGTCCAGCTTCTGCTCTTGGGGTGAAGGAGTTGGTGCCTGCATATCTTGACACCAGACTAGTAGATCAAGACCTTCTCACCGGAGTAAGTTTTGCTTCGGCTGCATCTGGATTTGATCCTCTTACATCTACAATAGCGGTATGCCAAATATATCTTATTTCATTTCATAACCTGCGTTTCAATAATTAATGGGTGCTTCTTTTTTTTCATTGAGTACGTCAAAAGGTTTTTCTGTATATCCTTATAAAGATATACTCTTCAAAACACTTAGATTTTTGTATGAATACTCGTTAAAACCATTAGTTTTTGTATGGATATATAACTTCGAATCTAAATAATCGTTTAAATTTCATCAAGTTAACCGTGAAGGGACATAATAAATATCTTTACTATTATTTGCACACATTCCTTTCAGTTAAGAGTATTCAAATTTAGTTCCATGAACTTGTGTAGTTCTGGACTATTGTAATGTGATGAAGTTTATTTATGGTGGAAAAAATTACTTCTGATGGGAGGAGGCAATTTAGGATTTACTTAGAAAAGGTACGTCTTTTTCAACTAGTAAATTACAAAGAAATTTTCTCATATACATCTAATATTTTTTTGAGTTATGACTGCTTTGTTTCTTTCTTTTAATTCCAGTTGGCCATACCAATGATGAAGCAACTAGACATGTTCAAAGAATACAAGGAGAAATTAAGAAAAATTGCAGGCGAAAAAAAGGCTGCAAGTATCATATCTGAGAGCCTATACATGGTGTGTTCAGGGAGCAATGATGTGGCTGAGTACTTCCTTGATCCTCTTAGGAGGCCAATAAAAGATATAGCAACTTACAGCGAATTTTTGATGCAAACTGCTTCAAGCTTTCTTCAGGTGACATCGGTTCTACTTGTATTTGTTTAGTAAGAGCTATAGATATTGATATCACGCAGAACTATAAACAAATTTCAAAATTTTGAAATGCTACCCCTCTGAATTCTCCTATGTTGTAGTATTTTTGTGATTAATCTAACCAATCTCTAATAAAACAGTAGCTGAGATAGACATATTCCGTGAAGGATACTATGTTATACTATTTAAAATATCTAAAATACTCCTCCTTTTTTCATTTGTCATAACTACTAGCCCTAATGGCTGACCTTTTAAGTTAAATTGAGATCTAAATTGCCTCGAGCTGTTCATTGGATGGAGAAAATATGATTGAAGAAAAGTGAGTTAGGGAAGTCAAAATTTCTCTTATTTATATAGAACTTTTAGAAGAGAATATTAGAGAGAGCGACAAAAATTGGAATCTAACGGCCACCTTTTTTCTCCCTCCAATGGTAAAGAGGAAAGGAGGGAAAGGAAGAAAAATGCTGTCTTTCCTTCACTTCTCTTCTTTCTTTCTTACATCAAAATAGGAGGACCAAAATTATGGATATAAATTGTTGTTAAGATTGAAATTGGTTAAATGATAGATGTCAAGATTCTTAGATGACTATTCTGCTTTCTGTAGGAGTTGGTCAATCTTGGAGCAAGAAGAGTTGGTGTCACCGGATTGCCACCAATTGGATGTCTACCATCACAAAGAACAATTGCAGGAGGAGTCCTCAGAAGGTGTGCTGCCAATCGCAATGATCTTGCAAAGAAGTACAATGAAAAGTTAAAGAGAGAATTAAATCGGCTTACTGCCAAAGATTCAAGAACAAAACTCATATATGTTGACATGTACTCAGTCTTACTTGACCTAATTCAGAAACCCCAGAAATATGGTAAGTTTTACTACAAGTGCAGCAAAAATATAAAGTTGAAGTTTGAAAAATACCCATCATATACTTCCATGGTCATTAATTTGTCTTTAGATTGACTTCAGTCATTAACTTCTAGATCAAGTTGAGTTTTTTGAGGTTTTTGTACACTGAATTGCAGGGTTTCGAGTGTCAAAAAGGGGTTGTTGTGGGACAGGAACATTGGAGGTTGGAAAACTGTGTAACAGATTATGTCATGTTTGCTCCAATGTGTCAGAGTATTTGTTCTGGGACAGCTACCATCCAACCGAGAGAGCATACAAGATCATTGTGGATAAGATTATTCAAAGAGATCTCCACTTGCTACTCTAAGAAGCATGTATGTTTGAATTAGGCATAAGTATTTGAAGTGAATCAATTTTCATCATACTTTTTTGTTGTTTTCTTTGGTGATAATTGATTAGGAGGCCTGCCTTCATATAACCTCCAAAGTTCTATCTTCAAGAGCTACCGCAGAAAATAAAGAAGGGATTGATTTCACCTTTTATAGATATACTACAATTTGAAACTTATTTTGAAGATAGTTTTTGAATGTAAATTAATAGTAATAGGTGAAAGACATTATAAGGAAGAAAACTACTCAAAAGCATGACATGCAAAAATTTTACGTGGAAAAACACCCTAGTAAGTGAAGGTAAAAAATCAACGATTCTTTATCTAGGATCAAATCAAACATTATAATCAATTAGCAATTACAAGATGATTTACAGACTGCCTATTGATATGCATAACTATATTTATAATAACTTGCAAAACTCCCCTGTGATGAATTGCTTCCTTGATGCGAACCTGGTTAGGTCGGATCGCATCATGAGGGCATTGTGCTTGATGGATTGAGAATCTATTTATTTTTTAATTAGTGCATATTTATCTTTTATGTAAGTCACTAAGGCAATTCTAATTCAGTCATATAAATCACTAAGACAAGTTTAATTAAGTTGTGTAAGCCTCTAATGCAAGTCATATTTCGAGTCGTGTTAGCCTTTAGGACTAGTCCGAGTAAGACTCATTATACTCGACCTCTATATATAAAGAGGCTATGCTTTTTTGTTTATTCATCCAAGCATCCAAGGATTGAAAAATTATTTTAGTCTCGAGTTTTTCTGAGGAGTCAGAGTAAGATAATATAGGAATAGAAGTAAATTAACCATAACCGTTTATTTTTTTAGGAGTAGATCTAATTTAGAATGCTAATTCTACCTCTAAATCATAGTCACCATTACCTCTATGAGCCACTCTATCTTACAGCCATCCACCATCACCTTTGGTTGTCCACCACCCTCCGACGACCGCCGCAATGTCAGATAATTACCAATATATCTAATTCTAACATTCCTCTATTATTTTAATTTTATCTTTTTACTCCAATCTCAGAATCATGTGAAACTAAAGTCATTAGATCCATGACTTCCGAGGCTTCCTCTTATAAAAAATTAATAATTCTTTTACGTCTAGATCGTTCAAAATCTTCTTTGTAACATTCCTCTACTTGGTTTGAAATATTAATTACCCTCGAGATCGTTAGCTTATCTCTATGACCGGCAACAATTATAGACACCCGTTCTCTTAGAAGTCCACTAGGACGAAACCTCTTAGGTAGCATCAGCCACCTAAGCGTGTAAGTAAATTCCATAGTTTGGTAATTGGTTCTCAAATATTATCTGCAGTCAAGGTTATAAGTTTAAAAGTTTACTTAACTAGATATGAAATTTTAGGTTGCTATAAAGCAGGAATTATTAGAATCTAGTAGTTTGAACTTTTAGAGTAGTTAGTTAAGTTAATGTAAAAGGTGTCCATACACAATGATTTCTTCAAGATTGGATTCAAAAAATGTCAATGTGAGAACATGTACTCTTTGCGTTTTAGAACTACAAGAGTACTTTACGTTGATGATTGCTCATTGTTAGGTTTTTATTTATTGACAATTGTGTACAAAATATTCTAAGTGTATTTTTTCATGTATATGAGCTTTACACAAGTCTAGAATATCTCTGGTGTGAAGAATTACAAGATTATTGGAGAAAAGCCGTTGAGTTCACACCGCGTTCATAAACACGTTCGAACGCGAAATCTGCGTTCACACAAACAGAGAGCCGCGTTCACAAATGCGTTCGAACGTGGGTACTGGCATTCACACAGATAGAGAGCCGCGTTCACAAACGCGTTCGAACGCGGGTACTTGCGTTCACACAAACAGAGAGCCGCGTTCACAAACGCGTTCAAACGCGGGTACTTGCGTTCACACAGACAGAGAGCTGCGTTCACAAACGCGACCTAAAGAATTCAAGTTGTCGCGTTCGAACGCACTCGGACCCGTTCGAACGCACCTGAGAATAAGTCATGCCGTTCGAACGCACCCAAGCCGCGTTCGAACGCACTAACGAAGTTTGAAAAACTTGGATTCTCGTGAGTACGGATAAGACTTGGATTTGGCTATATCTTGGAGATCATATATAAGGATTGTGATGCCCTATCTCGAGGGTGGTTGAAGAAGCATTATTGAAGGAGACTTCTTGAGGCTATATCGGTTCTTCAACTAACAAGGTTCCACTCATCTAAAAAAGTTAATCTTTCGTCTTAAGGGCTATCTAGACGAAAGATCAATCTCGAGGGTTACTGAGGTTGGACTTCGATCACGAGAAGCAGTGAATCGTGGGTTCTAGCGAGCAAGACTGAGAGGAACAAAGTCGTTTGGATCGATGGGTTATTTTGTGAGCCAGTCTTGTAACTGCTACTATTCTAGTGATTAGTTTTGATCCGAGTTTGGATCCGTGATTTTTTCCCGTTTGGGTTTTTCTACGTTAAAATCTTGGCGTTCATCTTTGCTTTCATTCTTAATATTTCTACGAACTTTTACTTAAGCGAACGAGTGATATCATTGCCTAGTATTTAGATACATACTTGTGTCTAGAGGTTTTTCAATTGGTATCAGAGCAGGTTCTCTCACTCTTTGAGAGAGATCAGATAGTGGATTTTCATAGAGATGGACCATCATCTATTAGACCTCCTATCCTAGATGGATCAAATTATGGATATTGGAAAGCTAGGATGAGAGCTTACTTGAAGTCTATAGATAAACGAGTATGGTTTGCCGTTGTGAACAGTTGGAGTCCACCAATGTACATGGTGGATAATAAACTTGTTGATAAACCGATAGAGTCATGGGATATGTCATACTATGAAAAAGTTGGATGGAATAACAAGACAATAAATGCAATTTTTAATTGTGTTTCCTCGAAAGAATTTAGAAATTTGTTTACTTGTGAGATAGCAAAAGAAGCTTGGACGATCTTAGAAACTACTCACGAAGGAACTATGACTGTAAAACTTTCTAAACTTCAGAGGTTGACTACTAGTTTTGAAACTCTACGTATGGAGGAGAATGAGACATTTGATGAGTTCTATGCAAAGCTGAGTGATATAGTCAACTCCAGTTTTAACCTAGGAGAGAAAATTCCTGAAAACAGAATTATCTGTAAGATCCTTAGGTCTCTTCTAGAGAGGTTTCAGGCGAAAGTTACAGCTATTGAGGAAAGTAAGGACATCAATTCTATGAAAGTTGAATAATTGGTAGGAAATCTACAAACATTTGAGTCCAGTCTTTCAAAACCGAGGAGGTCCAAAGGGATTGTTCTATCCATAGTTGAAGAAATTATAGAGGAGTCTGATGATGAAGGTGATTTAGATGTTGAGATGTTGGCCATGTTCGTCAAAAAGTTTAATAAATTCTTTCAGAAGCCAAACAAGTTGAATGCTGAAAAACTTGAGAAAAGCAAAGCTTTTGTGAAAAAGAAGAATACTGCGAGTTCGAATATAGGTGTGAGCAACAACAGTGTCAAATAGAAAAATAAGAATTCTGAGAATAAAGTTCGATGTTTTGAATGTTCTGGTTTTGGTCACATAGCACAAGAATACCCTAATCGCTTTAAGAAGAAGAGTAAAGCTATGAAAGTTATTTGGGATGACTCAGATGAATTTGATGATGATTTTGGAAAAGACGAAGAAAACTTTGTTACTTTTGCCTCTTCTCTATTTAATATCAATTCTGTTGTTGATACTGATAGTATAGATGATCAGGATATGTTACCAGCTGAGGAAGATGAATTTGAAATTCAAAAGGCATATAATGACCTGTACCTGGAGTCGTTTAAACTCAAGAAAAACAATCTTAGACTACTTCAACGACTCAAGGTAATTGAACTAGAAAGAATTTAATTTGAGGAGAAGTACAAATTGGAACTTGAACGTGTCAAAGATCTTTCTGAACAACTTGACAATGCAAAAAATAAAATGAAGGCTGATGAAATTGAACTAGAGCGACTGAATAAGGAAGTGACATTTCTAAAAGGGAAGAACAAACTTGACGAGATTCTAAAGGCTCAGATCTCTGGAAAAGACAGGTATGGTGTTGGATACACTAGTAATTCAAATAATAATAAAACTGTCTTCGTTTTTGCAGGTATACAAAAGGAAGAATATCTGAAGTCATCAACCGCATTTACAAAGCAATCATGGATGAGTGCTTCTAAACTAAAGGTGAATCTACAAACTAGTGAATCGTCAACGGCACCAAAGGTAAACTTTAGTCACACTCCTCGACAAAAGGTGAGTAGAAAAGGGTTTGTTCCGACAAGCTATCATTGCGGCATTCTAGGGCATATTCGACCTCATTGCAAATTTTTGCAAAAACCTAGAACTGTTTTCATTTATGGGATGAAAACAAAAGCCATATGGGTCAAGAAAAGTGATTTGAAATGCTATGTAGTGCATACAGCCTTGAAAGCTTTAAATTCTGATTTGTGGTATTTAGACAGTGGCTGTTCAAGACATATGTCGGGTGACAAGTCGTTATTTTCTAATCTTGAAAAACATAAAGGGGGAGTTGTGACATTCGGAGATGGTAATTCATCCAAGGTAATAGGTAAAGGAAAGGTAAGTTCTCCAGGGGTTCCTATTCTTGAAAATGTTCTTTATGTTAAGGGCTTGAAAGCAAATCTTCTGAGCAACAGTCAATTTTGTGATGAAGATTATGAGGTAAAATTCTCCAAAAATGATTGTACTATTCTAGATCATGGTGGTAATGTTATATGTTATGGATCTAGAACATCTGATAATTGCTATGTTGTTGGAACGTCACATAAACTGAAATGTAACAGTGTCTCTTTCGACATTGCAGATCTTTAACATCAACGTCTTGGACATGTGAATCATAAGGAATTATTTACTCTGTCCAAACAAGAAGTGGTAAGAGGAATACCTAAGATGAAAGAAATGTCAAAAAGAGAGTGCGGTTCGTGTCAAATTGGAAAACAAATTTGGATCTCACACAAGAAGGTAAATGCAGCTACCACCGACCATGTGTTTCAATTAGTTCACATGGACTTAATGGGTCCAATAAAAACGGAAAGTCTTGGAGGTAAACGCTATATATTCTTAATGGTCGATGATTACTCCAGATATACTTGGGTTGCCTTTCTACGTGAGAAATCTGAAACCTTTGAAGTTTTTAGATCACTATGCTTAAAATTGCAGAATGAAAAATCTACAACCCTAGTTAGGATTCGTTCTGATCATGGTAGAGAATTTGAAAATAAATTTTTTTTCTATATTTTATGATTCTCTTGGTATTCAACATGAGTTTTCAGCTCCTATAACTCCACAACAAAACGAGATTGTGGAAAGAAAGAACCGAGTTGTGCAGGAAATGACTAGGGTTATGCTTCACGCTAAAAAGGTTACTCAAATGTTTTGGGCAGAGGCGGTCAATACAACGGTACATGTGATAAATCGTGTTTATCTAAGACCAGGTACAAAAATGACTGCTTATGAAATCTGGAAAGGTAAGAAACCTAGTGTTAAATATTTTTGAGTTTTTGGTAGTAAATGTTATATCTTGCGTGATCGAGAATATTTGACTAAATTTGACATTAGAAGTAGCGAAGGCATCTTCTTGGGGTATTCGAATAATAGTAGAGCCTACAGAGTATTTAATCTTGACACTTCTATTGTTATGGAATCTGCTAATGTTATGATAGATGAATCCACAACTGATTTAACTGAAGCTACTCCTATTTCTGTTTCTGCAGATACATATGACGAAGAAATAGGAAAGGAGCTTGATCTGGAAATTGAGAATCAGGACGAGGACAAAGTTGAAATGAACAAAGATGACTGCAACGTACCGGAACCATCTGCAAGAGTGAAATCAAATCATCTACTGTCACAAGTGATCGGAGACGTGAATGAACCAATTAAGACAAGACGACAAATCCAAAGTGAGGTATCATTTACTTGTTATACATCTTCTTTTGAACCTAAAAATGTGAGGGAAACATTGTTAGACAATTCTTGGGTTAATGCTATGCATGAGGAATTAGAGCAATTTTCTAGGAATGATGTTTGGTTTTTAGTTCCTAGACCTAAGAATGTGAACGTCATTGGAACAAAATAGATTTACAAGAATAAAAGTGATGAACATGGCAATATAGTTTGAAATAAAGCTAGACTCGTAGCACAGGGATATACTCAGGTGGAGGGTATAGATTTTGATGAGACATTTGCTCCTGTTGCTAGATTAGAATCTATTCGTATACTGCTTGCTATTGCTTGTCACTTAAAATTTAAATTATTTCAAATGGATGTTAAAAGTGCGTTCTTGAATGGTACTCTGAATGAAGATGTTTATGTGGAACAACCGAAAGGGTTCGAAGATCAAAAATTTCTTTTTCATGTGTTTAAACTGAAAAAGACCCTCTATGGGCTAAAACAAGCTCCAAGAGCTTGGTATGAGAAGTTGATAACTTTTTTAGTGGATGCGGGGTTCACTCGAGGGGGAGTGGACAATACATTGTTCATTAGACGGTCGAACAAGAGTTTAGTTGTTGCACAAATATATATGGATGACTTTGTCTTCGGGGCAACGAGTCAATCGTTAGCTAAGGAGTTTGCGGATCTCATGCATAGTCATTTTGAGATGAGCATGATGGGTGAGTTGAAGTTTTTTTTGGGACTTCAAATTACTCAATTGGAAAGAGGGATATTTATCGCTCAAACCAAGTATGCTAAGGATCTTGTGACTAAATTCGGTTTAGAAAATGCAAAATATGCTAGAACTCCTATGAGTACAACTACCAAACTAGGTAAGGATATTTCAGGAAAAAGTGTTGATCAGACACTGTATAGGAGCATGATTGGTAGTCTTTTGTACTTAACTACTAGTAGACCTGACATTGCATTTAATGTCGGTGTGTGTGCTAGGTTTCAGTCTGAACCTAAGAAGACACATTTGTTTGCTGTGAAACGTATCATAAAATATGTCCGTGGCATAGTTGATTTTGGTATCTAGTTTACGTATGACTCGGGAGCTATCATATCTGGATACACGGATTCTGATTGGGCAGGTTCATGTGATGATAGAAAAAGTACCTCAGGTGGATGTTTTTATATTAGAAACAATCTGGTTGCTTGGCACAGTAAGAAACAAAACTCGATATCTTTATCTACTACGGAGGCCGAGTACATTGCAGTGGGAAGTTGTTGTTCTCAGTTACTATGGATGAAACAGATAGTCAAAGATCCTGTTCAACACTATGGTGCTTTATTGTGACAACATGAGTGCTATTAATATATCGAAAAATCATGTTCAACACTCGCGTACAAAACATATTGACATCCGACATCATTTTATACGCGAGTTAGTTGAAGACAAAACAATAGCACTAAAACATGTTGAGACGGAGAAACAGTTGGGTGATCTATTTACAAAATCGTTGGATTTATAGAGATTTGAGTATCTTCGTACTTCTTTAGGGATTTGTGTTTTGGATTGATTTTTATTTTGGTTTGCGTGTTTTTTTTTATTATCTCTTTTCATTTTTTTTAGGTTTTCTTTACTCTGAACTTTCCTTTGGTTTTAGTTTCAGATTTGTCAAGAGTTTTTGTCATAAAAAAAAATTTGATGCACTCCTAGATTTAATAATATACTCTTGACATATAAATATAATTTTTCTCTTGATTATGAGTTATGATAGTCAATTTTGTCATCTTGCAGTATATTGTATCATTTCTGATTTGTTCACTCTCTCAACTTCTATGATAATTAAACTAAATTTAATGCACTCATAACGTGTGTATATTCTTGAGTGAGCATGACATCATGAAATTGTTTTTAAATAGCTCACTATTGCCGTTGATTTGCACAGTTTGACCTCATGCTTAGTCATCACAAATGTGTTTATAAAAGATCAATGAAAAGGGCTACAATGAGTTTGTGTGAAAGCCATCTTGTTTAGAGTCCAGTTTGACTCAGTACATTGCTTGCAAATTAAATAAATTTTTTTGATGTTTGTGAATATCTTTTTGCACATTGTTTGATATATACTACGAGAAAAGGGCTACCTACTCATGTGTGAAAGCCATCATTGCACCTATATGGTTTATGTATAAAAAAAAAATAATACAGAAAAAATTCCTGTTCGATTATGGAGAATAAGTCGAAAAGTGCAAATTTAAATACTAAATACATAGGAAAGTTTATTTAAGAAGAATGTTTCATGTTATCGATGCTCACCTTGCATATGCATATTGTTATGATCAATCAAGATTAATTTAATTTTGAGTGATGCATTAGAATTGATTATAATATGCTTTTGATGATTTGATTGATCTGTGTATGACTTACTTCAATCGATTGTCATATTCTATGTCTTGAATCTATTTTGAATTTTTAGAGGTGCATCTCCAAAAAGATTTTTTGATTTTTTCTTAGATTTTTTACTTCAAAAAAAAGGGGGCGTTCGAACACAAATTTTTGAGTTCGAACGCGGTGACTGGCGCGTTCGAACGCGCAGACTGGTGCGTTCAAACGCACTCGAGAATTCTTTATATAGTTCTCCTCCGGATCTAGCATCTTTCGACCGAATTTCTTAATTTTTCTTCACTTTTGCGAGGTATGATCATCCATCAATTTTCCTATTTTTTATTCGATTAAGTCTCTTGATCTTGATTTATTTTGTGCGTTTTCGAGTTTTGATCACGTTAAAGTTACTATCTTGATATTTCTTGTGTGATTGAACGTAATATCTTAGCGTTTTCAAGTGGATGATGGATTTCATTTAGGGCCTTCATGGTTTCTTGAATTTTTTTTATTTTTTGCTATTTTTTTGTTTGCTTCGGGCATGTATTGAATCTTGCATCTTATTTCTTTCTCAAGAATGCCTAGAAAAGCTGCAATTTCCAAGAAACCTAGGCCGCCTTCCTCACCTACCTCGGCTCCCAAGTTTTCGACATCTACGGCTGCGAGGCGTTACAAACATAATTTTGGCACCTGTCCTGTTATCTGTGAACGACCCGTGGTCATTTCCGATTTTTCTTCTTTGGGGATAGAACAGATATTTACTGAGCGAGGATGGTTATCGGTGTGTCGGATGAGCGGGACTGCTTATGTGGAAGTTGTTCGGGAATTTTTTTATAATGCCACGGTTTTAGAACGCTGTATACGTTCTACTGTTCATGGGGTGTCTGTATACTTGGACTCAGATATTATTCGCGCTGAACTTCGTCTTCCTGATGGTGAGTTCCAGTACCCCACGTCTGCTCCACTTCCTGATGTCGATGAATATGCTGGCACCGCATCAAAGGGGGGAACGTTGGAAGGAAAACATGATGCCGCATGCGAAGCTGACACCAGTGGCTCGCATGCTTCACCTATTTTGTCTATACAACGTCACCCCCAAGACTCGACATTCCAGTATTAGTCTGGATCGTGCATTCCTTCTTCATCAAATGTTATTTGGAGTCTCTGTTGATTTGGCTGCGGTGATCTATGATTCGATTCTCATAGCTGCCCAGAAAGAAGTACCTCGTGAGGGGTTACTGTTTGGCATCTTTATTCCAAATTTGTGCACTCAGAGTGGGGTGCGTGTGGATGCTTCGGAACCTTCCCTTACTTCGCACAAACCGTTGGATCGGATTACACTTAAGAGGAGTCAAGCTCACGACCAGTCGTCTCCTCTCAAGCTGTCCTCTTCCGCCGCTGGTCACTCATCGCACCTCGACAGTTTTGATGATAGCTCTGACGGTGACACATCTCACTCTGAGGGGGAGTTACCATAGTACTCTGACCGTTTCGATTAGCTTAGTACTCAAGTGCAGGATCTCCATTCGGTAGTGAATGATTTACGAGCTGAGCAAGCTCATCAGGGGACTGTCCTTGACTCTGTGTTGACGATTCTTCAACGTTAGTTTCCTCCGAGTTCCTAGTCTTTGGCATTTGTGGCAAAAAGGGGGAGAGTGTCTAGGTGTCTAGGTGTGTAGGGGGAGTATGGGAATAGGGGGAGTTTATTAGAGTCTTTAGAGTCTTTCTGTCTTTCTAACCTTGCTTATAACTTTGCTTGGAGTAATTGTGAACTTTGTCTGCTTAAGTACTTTTGAACTTATGCTCCATTGATAACTTGTGTTTGGATTGTTTATTCATTTCAAGTTATTTTCACTTGATCTTGGATTGGTATATGTTTATTTGCAGGGATTGATGTACAAAATATTATAGACTTGTTGATTGCTCAATTTGAAGTCTTTGTAATATCTTGTAACCTAGATGTTTTGTCACAAATTGCCAAAGGGGGAGATTGTTAGGTTTTTATTTGTTGGCAATTGTGTACAAAATATTCTAAGTGTATTTTTTCATGTATATGAGCTTTACACAAGTCTAGAATATCTCTGGTGTGAAGAATTACAAGATTATTGGAGAAAAGCCGTTGAGTTCACACCGCGTTCACAAACGCGTTCGAACGCGGAATCTGCATTCACATAAACAGAGAGCCGCGTTCACAAACGTGTTCGAATGCAGGTACTGGCGTTCACACAGACAGAGAGCCGCGTCACAAACGCGTTTGAACGCGGGTACTTGCGTTCACACAGACCGAGAGCTGCGTTCACAAACGCGTTCGAACGCGACCTAAAGAATTCAAGTTGTCGCGTTCGAACGCACTCGGGCCCGTTCGAACGCACCTGAGAATAAGTCATGCTGTTCGAACGCACCCAAGCCGCGTTCGAACGCACTAACGAAGTTTGAAAAACTTGGATTCTCGTGAGTACGGATAAGACTTGGATTTGGCTCTATCTTGGAGATCATATATAAGGATTGTGATGCCCTATCTCGAGGGTGGTTGAAGAAGCATTATTGAAGGAGACTTTTTGAGGCTGTATCGGTTCTTCAACTAACAAGGTTCCACTCATCTAAAAAAGTTAATCTTTCGTCTTAAGGGCTATCTAGACGAAAGATCAATCTCAAGGGTTACTGAGGTTGGACTTCAATTACGAGAAGCAGTGAATCGTGGGTTCTAGCGAGCAAGACTGAGAGGAACAAAGTCGTTTGGATCGACGGGTTGTTTTGTGAGTCAGTCTTGTAACTGCTACTATTCTAGTGATTGGTTTTGATTCGAGTTTGGATACGTGATTTTTTCCCGTTTGGGTTTTTCCACGTTAAAATCTTGGCGTTCATCTCTGCTTTCGTTCTTAATATTTCTACGGACTTTTACTTAAGCGAACGAGTGATATCATTGTCTAGTATTTAGATACATAGTTGTGTCTAGGGGTTTTTCACTCATCACATTTAATAGTCTAAATTTTGTGAAGCTTTAAAGATAAGTATAATGTTTAAATTTCTATTTTAATGACTTCTCGATGATTCCGTAGACTTGCTCAAAATGTTAATGGCGATCGAACAAAATATTAGGTATTATGACTCTCAAGTACATGAGACTACTAACACAACTTGTATAAAAAGTAGTATCAATATGTTTAGAATCATCTTGCTTGATTAATTAATTTTAAGCCTTGCAACCTCCATAGTTGTGTTTCAGGACAAGCACCTTCTATTCGAAATCTCTTTCAGAGATATGTTGGGTACTTCCTATGATATTATTGATGGACTATTTCTTGAATTTATTTGGCAATTTGGTATAAGAGCGGGGTTTATAAAGTCTAGCCGACAATTAAGAGCACAATAATCCCAATAAGGTAGTTAGAAATAATGACTAGCGAGACACTACAATATTATTACTTGAATTGGTCAGGCCAGTGGTATCCTAAATATATAGGTGAGACTGCATACATACATACATACTTACATTCATATGATGCAGTTAGAATGGATCATTGAACGATTCTCTTCAAGGATGGGGGTAAAGATAAGATAAAAAGGCAACGTTTCACCAATTCAAGAGCTTGGCATCTCCCAAATCTCATATTTGATAGATGGATTGCATAATTGCATCTCACTAATCCAAGAAGTTGGTGTCTCACTAGAACTCACGCCTATGCCAAGATATTTCACCTCATGATCTCTCACAATATGTGAAAATAAAAATTTATTGAATACGAATAGCATCATATCCCTAACACAAGACTCTAATACATATCTATAATTTCCTTCTACATGTTACCAATCTTGAAAAATAGAACTCCTATTCTTAAACGACTCTAAAAGATAAAACTATTATTTTAAATGAACCTATTCTAAGAGAAACTCTAAAAATAATGCTAACTAGGACTCTGAAAAATAAATTCGATCAAAACTTGAAAAATATATTCAACTAAGACTCTAAAAACAAAATCCAAACTTAACTCAAAAAAGTATTGCATCAATTTCCTCCCTTCCAAACAAAATTTGACTGTGATGAATTTGTTGTCATATACTCATGAGACAATGTAGTTTTTCAGTTTTGATCCAAGAACAATCAAAATATGGCTATCATTTTGACTTTACTAGAAACTTTTGATAGCCTCATTGACATGCAGAGATGATTTTGTGCATATATATGCTCATATGATAGAGAATTAGATTTGGAAGATAAGGACTTGGAGCTAAGTCAATAGCATGTTGAATCGATGACATCATGGACAATTGTTATAGTAAATTCCTAAGATGTAAATCATGTTCGTTGCTTGCAATTTTAACTTTTCTTATCTTCAAAATCTTATCATCAATGTTCTACTTAGGTGAATAAAATTTATTGGTCTTCAATGGATGGAGAATAATTATCTTTTTGTTAAACATAAAATGTATAGTTACTTTTAAACCCAACATATTGGAGATTTCTATCATATAACCAAGATCTCTTTAAAAGAATATGACATGCTTTCATGGGAATAAATTCACACCAAATAGATTACATAACATCCTTACCCTAGGAGATTGTCATCAAGCAACAATGCATGGATGAGGTGGATGTATCATTTATCCAGCTGAGTCGATAAGGCTGCAAATATCTTTCCATTAGAAACTTCAGCCTCTACACTTGTTCTTATGGGGCTACATTCATGCCAATGCCATAGTCAACTATCACGTTCATGGCACTATACTGATATACGAGTACAAAAGGTGTTTAGGGCAACCATGATTCTTTAGATTCCTCCTACTGTTGGCTTGTAAGGATACGCCTCTTGGGAAAAGCCGAGAGATTATGTCTAGTGGTTAAAGTTCCACTATTAACTTATTCTCTCATTTGGCATAATTATCTATAAAAATATAATTAGAGAGGGCATTCATGTAGACATTAAGAGAATTAAATTGATGAGAGATATTAGCTACCTATTGTGCTAAGTTGAATAGAATTCCATCACGTTGTTGTTGTGTCATGTACTTTTTCTATAATTCTCTCTAGAGTTGAAACTTATAATTATAGATTGAAAATTGCTCGATTAGGCTATGATACTAAACTGACAGTCAGAATAGGTTGTCAAATTATTCTCTTCAAGGATGGGATAAGATATGATAAATGGATAGCATAGTTTTTCTAACACATGTTATTAATCTAAAACAAATTTAATAAACAAATTCTATTCTAAGACAACTCTAAAAGATGAAACTCATACTCTAAGACATCTCTAAAAGATATAAAACTCTTACTATAAGATATATTATGAATATAATCTCAATTAGGACTAAAAATAAGTCTGACATGGACTCTATAACATAAATCTAAATCCGATTTAGAAGTATACTGTGATGAACATTTGAATAAGGCAATATGCAAATTTCTTACATCAATTTCTTTTCGTCCAGTAAGAATTCGACTTCGACAAATTTGTTGCATGATGCGATCCAACCAACTTTGATACCACTAATGATGTGAACCAACGAAGGATAGCAACCGAATTAGCCTTAGACAGCAATAGGGCTTCGAATAGGCTATTGTTTAGATGTAATGTGCATTAGGCTTTTTGGGTGTGCACCTAGCTAGCTTTATCAGTATAGGTGTCTAAAGGCAGTGCGCATTGAGCCTAGTGGGTGCGAACTAAGGGCTGAAGAGCTAGTTCGGTTTATATGTCTTACTGGTGCATACAGAACTTTAGGTAGTGCATCTAGGGATTGAGAGATGTCGATTGATGGTGCTTCGACCCTATGTATGGCTGTAGAAGGGCTTGACTTGATGAAAGAAAGATTTAGGATTTTGATACGGTAGATAGATAGCTTGGGCTAATGAGGATGATGGTGGAAGATGGCAAGGTATCAAGATATGATGAGATCAGAGATAGAGGCTAGTCGTGGGGTGGAGGTGATGATGGAGTGGAGGTCGAGTAGGATGAGGTATGGTGGTGGTAGCTTGATGATGAGGTAGATCACTGAAGACCATGATTGGGCTATGGTAGTAGTAAGGGCAACAACAAGAACTGTATAGAAAGTAGAGATGACTAAGACAAAGAGAAACGAGGATGGAGAAGTTAGAGACGAAAGAGACACATAGAGCTAAGAGAAATAGAGAGAGAGATATATAAGAAAAAAGTAATCTATTCAATAATTCAATGTATGCTTAAGATATGAGTCATAATACCTTATTTATCGGAAATACAAGAAAGAGTCTTAAGATAACTAAAACCAAACTAAAATCAAACTAATAAGGCGATCCTACTAAATGGAGTCCAAATTTGAACAAGGCTGAATACCTAAAATATAGATCACAACATTTCTTCCTTATAATGTTTTTCACGTATTACTGTTGATTTACATTCAGAAACTATCTTCAAGATAAGTTTTAAATCACATAGCTATAAAAGGTGAAATCAATTCCTTCTTGGTTTTCTGCAGTAACTCTTGAAGATAGAACTTTGGAGGTTATATGAAGGCATGCCTCCTAATTAATTATCACCAAAGAAAGCAACAAAAAAGTTTGATGAAAATTGATTCACTACAAATAATTATGCCTAGTTCAAACATACATGCTTCTTAGAGTAGCAAGTGGAGATCTCTTTGAATAATCTTATCCACAATGATCTTGTATGCTCTCTCGGTTGGATGGTAGCTGTCCCAGAACAAATACTTTGACACATTGGAGCAAACATGACATAATCTGTTACACAGTTTTGCAACCTCCAATGTTCCTGTCCCACAACAACCCCTTTTTGACACT
The DNA here is from genome assembly GCF_019914945.1 of Typha latifolia. NCBI lineage: Eukaryota > Viridiplantae > Streptophyta > Magnoliopsida > Poales > Typhaceae > Typha > Typha latifolia. The sequence continues at coordinate 4,848,129 of NC_133097.1, read as the reverse complement.
CGAAACCCTGCAATTCAGTGTACAAAAACCTCAAAAAACTCAACTTGATTCAGAAGTTAATGACTGAAGTCAATCTGAAGACAAATTAATGACCATGGAAGTATATGATGGGTATTTTTCAAACTTCAACTTTATATTTTTGCTGCACTTGTAGTAAAACTTACCATATTTCTGGGGTTTCTGAATTAGGTCAAGTAAGACTGAGTACATGTCAACATATATGAGTTTTGCTCTTGAATCTTTGGCAGTAAGCCGATTTAATTCTCTCTTCAACTTTTCATTGTACTTCTTTGCAAGATCATTGCGATTGGCAGCACATCTTCTGAGGACTCCTCCTGCAAGAGTTCTTTGTGATGGTAGACATCCAATTGGTGGCAATCCGGTGACACCAACTCTTCTTGCTCCAAGATTGACCAACTCCTACAGAAAGCAGAATAGTCATCTAAGAATCTTGACATCTATCATTTAAACAATTTCAATCTTAACAACAATTTATATCCATAATTTTGGTCCTCCTATTTTGATGTAAGAAAGAAAGAAGAGAAGTGAAGGAAAGACAGCATTTTTCTTCCTTTCCCTCCTTTCCTCTTTACCATTGGAGAGAGAAAAAAGGTGGCCGTTAGATTCCAATTTTTGTTGCTTTCTCTAATATTCTCTTCTAAAAGTTCTATATAAATAAGAGAAATTTTGACTTCCCTAACTCACTTTTCTTCAATCATATTTTCTCCATCCAATGAACAGCTCGAGGCAATTTAGATCTCAATTTAACTTAAAATGTCAGCCATTAGGGCTAGTAGTTATGACAAATGAAAAAAGGAGGAGTATTTTAGATATTTTAAATAGTAAACATAGTATCCTTCACGGAATATGTCTATCTCAGCTACTGTTTTATTAGAGATTTGTTAGTTTAAATTAATCACAAAAATACTACAACATAGGAGAATTCAGAGGGGTAGCATTTCAAAATTTTGAAATTTGTTTATAGTTCTGCGTGATATCAATATCTATAGCTCTTACTAAACAAATACAAGTAGAACCGATGTCACCTGGAGAAAGTTTGAAGCAGTTTGCATCAAAAATTCGCTGTAAGTTGCTATATCTTTTATTGGCCTCCTAAGAGGATCAAGGAAGTACTCAGCCACATCATTGCTCCCAGAACACACCATGTATAGGCTCTCAGATATGATACTTGCAGCCTTTTTTTTGCCTGCAATTTTTCTTAATTTCTCCTTGTATTCTTTGAACATGTCTAGTTGCTTCATCATTGGTATGGCCAACTGGAATTAAAAGAAAGAAACAAAGCAGTCATAACTCAAAAAAATATTAGATGTATATGAGAAAATTTCTTTGTAATTTAATAGTTGAAAAAGACGTACTTTTTCTAAGTAAATCCTAAATTGCCTCCTCCCATCAGAAGTAATTTTTTCCACCATAAATAAACTTCATCACATTACAATAGTCCAGAACTACACAAGTTCATGGAACTAAATTTGAATACTCTTAACTGAAAGGAATGTGTGCAAATAATAGTAAAGATATTTATTATGTCCCTTCATGGTTAACTTGATGAAATTTAAATATGATTATTTAGATTCGAAGGTATATATCCATTCAAAAACTAATGGTTTTAATGAGTATTCTTACAAAAATCTAAGTGTTTCAAGAGATATACGTATAAAAATCAACTTCGTCCCGGGACAGCATAAAAGAAAATAAGAGATCTTACTTAGAAATATATACATACAAAAATAAAAACCTTTTGACATACTCAATGAAAATAAGTACCCATTAACTATTGAAACGCAGGTTATGAAATGAAATAAGATATATTTAACATACCGCTATTGTAGATGTAAGAGGATCAAATCCAGATGCAGCTGAAGCAAAACTTACTCCGGTGAGAAGATCTTGATCTACAAGTCTGGTGTCAAAATATGCAGGCACCAACTCTTTCACCCCAAGAGCAGAAGCTGTATAGATCGTAAATGCATGGTTTTACAAATGAATGCATAAATAGAAGCTACCTATTTGTGTATATATAAAAACACCATATTCTTCGCTTCTATTATTATTAACATCTTTGTGTATATAGGTATTTGTACTTGGACTACTGCATTTTACTTTTAGTGCCTCAAAAACGTCCTGATAGTTACCAGGTCGATGAGTTAAATTAACTACATATGTATTATGACCAAGTTACTACCTTTAAGAAGGAATCTTTGTCCTTAGTAGGAAAATTTATGAAAAAGGATATTTAGTTTTTGTATTAACAATTATATATGAAACATTTTCTATTCCTTCAACAATTGTCAAGTTATATTTAACACAAGGTGTTTTGGGGCCAAATGATAAATATTTAGGTGATAGAGTGTTAACGATAATAAAAGCAAAATACTGGGTATAAATCATATATATCTCTATATAGAATTTTGCCCTGTTACCCATCATGTCCGGAGTGATCCTTCCATTGGAGAACCTCCCGGTAGCTTCATGCCCGGGGAAATCCTGGCCGTAAGGGGGGAAGTTTCCCTTGGCTGGGGTGTCGATATAGTTGTTATTCCCGGGGTCGACGACGGAGTCGCCGAAGACAATAACAGCCGGTACCGCGGGCCTGCTACTACTCCGGTGTGCTCGGTCCGGGAGAAGTTGAAGCAGGAAAATGATTAGAGTAGAAATAGTTTTCAGAGGAATATTATATCTTGGCAAAGAGATAATGGATGCCATGCTAAATCTGTTGGTCTCCTCGTGTGGTTCAATTAAAGTTGACTCCTAGTCGAATAAGAAGAGGTTGAACGAGATAGAGATGGGTTGGTTGGTCTTTATACTACCGCCGCCGAAGGCATATAAGATGGAATTTAGTTTTGAATCAGATGTGAGAGTATCCGAGAGAGAGATACCATGCTATACATCACCTACACTCAACACCATTTTCATTTGCGCATTCTGCACTTCTCGAACCCATGTGTTACTTGTCTGTCTAGTCATGCATAATTGGTGGGATTAGTTGGAATAATTTGTTGCATATCTAGTTGGATTAGTTAAATAACTCTGTTTAATTTACGTAAATTTTTATGTTGAACAAGTCACGTTACGAAGTTAAATTCGTAGGTTGTATTGCCATAAGATAGCAGAATTAAGATTACTCTTTTAGCAAGTTTATTTCCTTATTATCTTGGAGACCGGTTGTCCTCGAACTTTTTTATTTACCTCTCTTCATCTTTTCCTTCTCTTCCTATCCTATCAAAATAGGGAAAAGCACTAGTAGTCACCTCCCAAATGCTACTGTTTATGGATTTCACGTCAGGTCATGCATTCTCTTCTGCAGCGGTACTTTTCGCCTCTTTCTTAGCTAGTCCTCGGCATTTTGGGACGAAAAAAGACTGAGAAGACTAATAATGCCTGAGTGTTTCTATTTCATTTGGAGGCTTATGTAGGAGTTAAGATTTTTCATATCCTTAGGGAAGGGAACCCGATTACAAATTGGGTTGCGAACCAGCGTAAGAATGTCTCCCAGGTTTGCATATTGGGGCCTACTGAGGAGCTCTTCCAAGAAAATTTTAATCTTCTCCTCTTTGACACCTTTGCTGTTACTCTTAGTCGAAGTGTTCTAATTTAAGTTGCTTGCAACTTGGACTTTCAAGAAAAGAAAAAGTGAGTGGACCGACGATATCTTTTATTTTAGATTATCCATTAGTTAAACTCTAGTACTTTAGAACCTTCATCTTTTGGTATGCAACTTTCTCATATAAATTGTTTATTTTTGGTATGCATGACTTGTTTGGTTAATATGCTTATGTGAAAAATTGCATATGATGTGCAAATGATGGTTTGATGTGATTATTATACTTTGTTTGTGATGCTTATAAAATGAACAGTACTTGAAATGTTGTGCTTAATTATATAAGTGGCTAGTTTATTCTTGATATGATTATAAGTCATTTTATATGCACCTTGATGTTTTTTATTGTCAATAACAGATGTTTTATAGTGCTATTGTTTTCAAGATAAAGGAAAATTCCTGAATTCTATTTCATGCTCGTTAGGTGATCTTGTATGTTAGACATTTATTATTAGAGTAGGTTTTTATTAGAGTTCCGAGATTGTTAGATTTTATGATTAACAATTTATGTATAAAATTCCTCTTAAGGTATTTAGAATGTTTTATATGAGCATGATTTAGAATCAAGGAGTTTGTATTTTGCATAACGAAACTGTTACATTTCCAATAGTTGAAGGTGTTCTACAAGTGTTTGAATTTTTTCATAGTGTTTCTATAAACAAGAAAGTGTTCTAGAAGTGTTTGTGAAATGCTCACCGCTAAATACGCGTGCCTTTCATATAGATAAAACCTATGTGGTTCTCACGTGACTTATTGATCAATATTTTCACAAAGCATTCAAGGAAAAAATCTAAATATCATCAATAACTCACAAGTACAATCCAAAACAAGCAAAAATCACATGTCACAGTAAGCCTCCGGAGATATATGTCCATAAATAATAACATAAAGAACAAAGCCCATACAGATGCTATAATCCAACTAGTCCGAAAATAAATAACGAGAAGATAAATAACAAAGGTACTCCCCGATATTAGCATTGTCCTCCCCTAAATCTTTAAATATTTCATCAAAAGGTGGTGAGCAATACAGCCTAGTAAATATAGTCCAAGATAGTCTAAAAGTAATATAAAGGCATGATGAACATTATAATATATGATCATAAGTACCACAATAATAATAAAAAATCATCACTAACATAATTTTTGATAAAATCTTATATAATTATGACTCATATCTTAAGTTTAATCAAAAATTCAATTCAAATGATATGCTCATTCTGAGCCACAAGATCATACATCATTGTATGCTCTCATAGAGCTATAAATAATATAACAACATAGCAACGAGGAGGGATAGACATTTAGCAATATTGGCATCCGTACAAACATGGCTATGCTACGTATAACTAGTTAGTTGTGACTAGGACACTCTAATATTGTGTTATCGGGTATCGCTAGAGCTATAACGCCATCCTCACAAAGACACGGGCTTCACACAATTGTTCGAAAGGTCCTAAATATCCGGTTGGGATATTTATTCTTCAATGTCGGCTAGTTCAATTGTCAATAGTTGATGCAAAGATGAAGGGTGCTATCTTTGAGCTGAGCTCCCCAAGATGATGAGTTAGGCCTGATGAAACCTCTACCTAATAAATCATTTATCCTCTAAGTTCCTCTATTTCTTTCGGAGCCATGAGATAAGATGCCCTAGAGGCTGATCCTGCTGTTGGAATTAGATCAATGGTGAATTTGACTCCGATGTTTGATGGAAGCCCTCAAATGTCCTTAATTAGGAAAAACATCTTCCCAAACCATTGACAAGTTAGTTATGGCCTCAAGCTCTAGTAGACTTATTAGAAATGATTGCCACTAGCCGCAAGTGGTCTATATGTTAATCTTTATATAATTACATTCTATGCAATTGCAAACCTCCATGCTATACTAGCTAACACCGGCATGTTGAGTAGCTTAACAGTCCATCCTTAAAATCAAATCAAAATCATACATCTCAAGTGGTTGGAGATTTGCTCTGAACTCCTATTCACTAAAAATGAGGGTGCAATGCCTATGTACTTGATGAATTTCCAAAGAGTCACCCACTAGGGTAGCTATAACCAAAGGTTCATTTAGAGGCTCAAAAGCTGCATTTGCATGCCTAAAAAATATAAGATGGAAAAAAAAGTGAACAACATCGATCAAACGAATATCTAGCAGATGAGAGAATATGGTCTTCAGAGTTGCATTTTATAATTAAAATATTACAAGTAACTCTCTTTTATCATATTAGTTTTACCCAATAATGTAAGGAAAATTTGATGACACAATTCACTATCAGTTAAAAAGAATGACTTAATCGTAAACAATGCGTAATACATAAATCTATTACCTATCTCCATATCATTGGATACCTTAGCATCCTGCTCAATCATGGTAAATACTCAGACAGTATATCCACCTCTACCTCTATAAGAAAATTCAGATTGAGCACCACATCGCCCTTTGCTCGTAGTGGTACTAGCTCTAGATGCTCAAGAGATAGTTGATGTAGTTAATGTGATTGATCTGCTAGCTTGTAAGGGATATCGCAAACAAACATATCCAACTTGACCACAATAGTGACATGTCATGCTTTGAGTACTAGGACAATCACGGGACTATTAACCTCTTCGGCCACAAGTATAGCAAGCCCTCCCCTCTAGTGGAGGTGGTCGTGAAGATCCCAGTACTAGCATTGTTTGAAACCATTATAGATTTTCCGCCATTGGCATGTGGCTAAGCTTCACTAGGACTACTAGAACCCTGAGAACTAGATCTATGCAAGGTTGTTCTTGGACCAATACCACCAGCATAAAGACCAAACATTGGTTGATAAGATGCAGAATATCCACTATAATTCGATCCACCTCCTCGATGATGCTTATCAAAACAATCAAGATGTCTAGCTACTCGCTCTTATTGCTGAAAGTGCTTCTCTAACAAATCTCTTAGCTATCCCTACCCTCTCTACCATCTCTGCAAAGGTTAAGTTCCTTACCAGATGCCTAATAACCTCTATACTGTTGGCCAGAGTGTCAATAGTTGTTTCATCAACTTGAGTTGAAGCTCCCTAAAATGCAAACACACGAATAGAATAAGCATGTCTAGACGACATTCCTACTAAGTTTAGAGTAAATCAATTTATACTTCCAAATTTATTCCTAGATATCACTAATGTCATTCATGTTTTATTAAATGTAGTCTCTAATTTTCATATACCTATGCTAATGGACAATATTCTAGAAGACTTACTAGATTATATTATAAATATCAGCTCTGATACTAAGTTGAAACACTCACCACCAAATACATGTCCCCTTCACGTGGGTGGAACCCATATGGTCCTCAAGTGATTCAATATTTCCACAAAATATTCGAGGAAGAAATCTAAATACTATAAATAACCTCCAAGTACAATCCAAAATAAACAAATAACACATGTTGCAACAAGCCTCTAGATACATATGTCCACAAATAATGTTATGATCTAATCATGGGAGTCAAGTCAATCGAGTCAAATTAGTTAGTTAGATTTACTTATTGCTTTAAATTTCATATAAATCAAATGTAAGCACAATATGACAAATTGGATTTGACCAACTATGATTCTACTTCTATAAATAAGAGAGGTCATGGGTTAGTTATCATCGTGGAATGATCATTGAGTTAGGTTATTTTATTATCTAGTATTTATCATTTTATCATAGCCATTAGATTATCTTTATTTTTTTAGAAGTAGATCTTAACCCTACAACCTCTCTAAGCTCTAAACCCTAGCTACCACCTTCTTCACGGGCCACCGGACCTTACGATCATCCACCACCAACCTTGACCATCCACCACCACCCTTGGTCATCCGCTATCTTTCAACGACTATCGCAACATCGGATATTTCCATTTCTCTCCTGCTCTGATATTTCTCTACTATTTAGATTAAATATTTTCACCTTGACCTTGAGATCACATGAAACTAGAGCCAAAAGATCCGTAACTCATCAAGCTACCTAATACGTTTAGTTATGATCTTTTCTTACTGCATTAGTTATTTATTTTTATTAAAATAAAATTCCCGTAAGTCGCATTCGAATGTAGGAGGGGTCGCGTTCGAACGCTATTGTGAACACCTACATCAGGTTCATAAATACAGAGAACACGTAATGCACGTTCAAACGCAGTAGGGCACGTTCGAATGCCTGCATCGCGTTTGCATCGCATTTGAATGCCTGCATCGCGTTCGAATGCACCGCAGTTCATGCTAGAATCAACAAAAGGTCGCAGTCAACAACCCTCTTGTCTATAGAGAACCTGTAGCTCGTGGGCTCAGGTCTGGCCTTTCCACGATCACCGATGGCCATGACTGGCTCCTAAGCCTAATTGTTATCCAATGGTGGTCACAGCAGTTGCATGGCAAAACCCAACGGCCATGCTCGTGGCGATATCACCCGAGCCAAGACACGTTGGGATGGCTTTTGTTGCCCTCTCTATAGTGGGGCTATAGGCACCAATCGTGGCCATCGAGGGTCGATGGATCCGTCAGTGACACTCCATGGCCGTCGTTGTAGCAAATTGAGCCCGAGCTTGATTTTTTGCTTCCACCATTGCGTGCAGCCACAAGGACCTGCCAGACGTCCTGTGCCATCACCCAGCAACCTTGCCAACCCACCTATGATGCCCTTGCAGCCTATAATGGTGACCCTAGGCTGAAAAATATTTTCAGCTCTAGGGCTAAGGTTTTTGGCTATTGGGTGGAAGAGATGAAATGCATGTATCTCTAAGCGTGCTAAATTTTTGCAATCCATCTTGATTGCCTCACGTGAACAAGTTGGAAACCCATAAGCACAACTTGGAGCCGAGTATGAGTTCAAGGATGACTAGTGGAATGGCCTGGTGGGCTCGCATCAGCTGATTAAACCAGACCTACATGAAGCTCGAGCGACACGCGAGCTAGGCTAGTTGGTGGATTATTACTAGTCACCTTGTTATGAACTAGATTTGTAATGATAGGTTCATAGGATGGTCTTGATATTTTGATGGGTAGTAACCTCAGAAGTCTCAAATCTAATGGCTTTGGAATGAAGTCACTCAGAGATCCAAATGAAAAGTTATGGTTAAAATAGTGGAGCAATGTTAGAATGGGATAAAATAGTAAATATTCAACGTTGAGGCAGTCATCAAAGGGTGGTTGACAACCAAGGATGGTGGTAGATGGCCATAAAGTAGGGTGGCTGCTGGTGGAGGAAGGTGGCTAGGGTTTGAAAGATCAAAATACTTGTACGGTTATGTTCTACTCCTAGAAAGATAAAGATGATCTAATGACTACGGTAAAAGATAAAGACGAAAATAATAATTTGGCTAAACTCAGATTCATTCAATGATTATTATCAACACATATCCACTCCTATTTATAAGAGTAAAAATCCTATCGAATCGGATCCACATGCGAATTATCTAATTTATTTGAAATTCAAAAGAATAAAATAAAACTAACTAACTAACTTGAGTTGACTCGACTCGACTCAATCGACTCGACTAACCTAACCCACATGGCCGGATCATAACACACCTTGAGAACAAGGTGCCAAAAGCTTGGTGGATTATTATGATTCGACCATGGGAGTCAAGTTAGTCAAATTGAGTTAGTTAGATTTGCTTATTATTTTAAACTTTAAATAAAGCGGATGTAAGCACAATATGACAAATTAGATCTTAGCCGCTATGATTCTACTCCTATAAATAGGAGAGGTCATAGATCATCTTGTGGAATGAACATTGAATTAAGTTATTTTATTATCTCGTATTTATTGTTTTAGCATAGCTATTATATCATCTTTATTTTTATAAGAGTAGATCTTAACCCTAGGACCTCTCCAAGTTCCAAACCCTAGCCACCACCTTCTTTCATGAGCCACCCTACCTTACAGCCCATATAACACTAGCCTTGGCCATCTACCGCCCTCTGATTACTACCACAACATCAGATATTTCTTTTTTTTGTCCCGCTATGATCTTCCTCCATTATTTTGATTATATATTTTCACCTAGATCTTAGACTCACATGAAACTAATGCCAATAAGATTCCTAACTCATGAGGTTACCATCCATTAAAATATCAAAATTTTCTTAAGAAAAAATTGGTCTAGATCTGGTTCGTAATAGGTGCACAACAAACACCTTTAGTAAGAATAAGAGAAGAGAGAGAAAGCGAGGAAGGTGAGAAAAAAAGCTAAGAGAGGAAATTGGAGACTTGTCAAATAAAAAGGGGAGGCGTGGGAGATTAGGGTTTGATGAAATCAATCTTTTTAGCGATCTCAACGAATCCGAAGCGACAAGCCTACCTCTCTCATAAAGGTTACAAGAGAGGGAAAGGAGAGAGTAATACACACACTATGCATATGAATTTATTGAATACTTTTATACAGACTAGGTTAACTGATCAGCAAAATTACTTCAAAGATAACTGTGATATTTGGTGGGCTGTCGGTAAGTATTAATCTTGTATTTGTGATAGTTTAGTGGTTGATTAGATCCTAAAAAATTATATGTGGCTTTCACCCTTTGATTACAAGAGGATTTTCGCATAAAATATTTGTATGTTTATGTTTCTTTTTATCTGTTGTTATGTGTCCGTAGAAGACCGGTATCTCCTAAATTAGGGCATGGTATAAATTTTCATATAATTTGTTATACTTGTAACTATCAATCTATTCCAACTATATCAATCTCACATTGTGAACTCTTTATAGCTACACTAATATGCAAAGATTTTGGTATGTGACTAAAACCAATTTTCTCAAAATCTTCTACGTTTTCAGACGTGGCAAAATGCAAAACACTAATTTTTGGAGACAAACATGGTGTAGGTCCATATGGAATCTTTTATTTGCACCACATATTATTGATTTATTCGTATTCAAACAAATTATTTGACTATTTCTAGACCTGGCCCACCATCTTACTAAAACTGTACATATGGCCCATTCAATTGTGTAACTGTATTGTTACAGACAAATATGGGAAACAGTGACAGTCAAGCTCTCATTTAATTTCATTAATTCTATCAGAATATAAACTCTATTTTCTTTTAATGTCATTCTTCAAATTGAACGCTATCCAGGAAAATAAAACTTACTAGAATGATCCCACACCTCTATAAAGTGAGTGGTAAATATTAAAAGGCATTAGAAGAGAATATATATATATATATATATATATATATTTCATTTCTCATATTACATTGGAAGAGAATAATAAAATTTGTATTTCTCGAATATTACTTTAGATGGATTAGGTCAAGAATAGTGGCGAGATATATTTTTAAAATTTTGGATGATATGGTTAAGTAATTGAGAATATTGTTATAGCTAATCATTCAAGTTAGTGACAAGATGTTATTTGAATATTTCTACCGAAAATACAGTGCCTGATTTAGAATAAAAAGTAGGGTTCGAACTAGCTAGAATAATTAAATGGAAGGTGTGCAATGATAATTTTCCTAAAAAATAAGAGGGGATAAATTGAGATATAATAGTGTGGACCCTCTCTCCCTCAGGGAACTTCAACTTGAAATCTCCATACAAGCTCTTAGCAGAAGGTGACAGTGTCGAGGATTGTTATTGGTGCCCTCCCAGTAAAAGTAGCAATCAATTAACCGAGCGTATCCCACTGCCAATGATCTCTGAAACTTGCTAGAGCTCGGCACTGGAGACGATCAAGCTCCTTCTCCTCTAGTGCTCTTTTGCCCGAGCTATGTGGTTTGTATCACGAGAGCCCATAACCAGTCTCCACTAATTCGGTACATATATTTTTTCTGGCGTGCACATAAATGTTGCTACATATATTTTTTACGACATGTATAAATGTTGGACATGCAATTTAAATCGATACGGTTAATTAATTGTAAAAACATTATCCAAATAGTTATAATTGCTGAGTAAAGTATTTGTATCGATGATTATTTACGCTAGCTAATATATTTCTTTCGACATTTAAACTGTTGGTAAATATTTTATAGCCGATGTGTATAAGTGCTAGAAAAGCAATTTTTTTTCGGTCTGCAGTTAAACACTGGCAAAAATATTTACCTGGCATTTGTGTATATATCTACAAAAAATTTATTCGGCATTCAAATAGTTTATTGGCGGCTTATTTTGTACTCATATTTGGAACTCAATGAATGACTAGTCTATGTACCTTCACTAAAAAAATAGTGCATATTTCCTAGTTCTTGTTGAATCGTGACTCCCTGTTTGGTTATGATTTGGCTCTCCATTTGGTGGTCGTCTGATACTCCCAGCTTGGTCCTTACAACATTAGTGTATCTTTACAAATAATGACTACAAATAGGAGCTATCTTTCAAGAACCTTAAACATTATCCGCTTGTCTTTTGTGAAACTGCTCCAACTAATGTATACAAACTAGCTTTCGTATCTGATCTTATAATTTCAATAATTGCACATACTAAATCTATTCATAATTAGTGGAATCAATCAATATTAAATTCATCCCTCTCTCTTAGTAGCCTCCACGACAAAGTGGCCATTGAATATTTAAAATCAAACTAAAGATTGTTCAGCTGTCAGTGATGAGAGAATATCAATTAGACAGTCTGGTAGATTATTTTATCAGCACACATGGCAGATATTTTTCAAATAATTGAATTACAGATGTAACGCTTATCATAGAAACTTAATTTTTCTTGAAGATCTTTTAGATAATTGCGACTAAAATCTTTATCACAATTACTACTATATTCTTTAAACTATTATACTCCTCAAGAAGGTTATTGAGCTCTTTAAAAAATAGCATAAAACATCAGTTAAATACAATTTCATGGTGAGACCTGAACTTAGTTATATTATGAAAATAGTCTTACCATGTGTAAATTGTTTTAAAAAGTCCAAACGCTAGCTATCTACTCTTACCCAATATTAAAGTAAAAGAAAAGAATGTCTTCTGCCCAAGAAAAGAAAAGATTGATAAATGCTTCACACTCTAAGCGTCCCCAAGAAAAATAAGTTTATTTATCATTTATGTGCAAGCATAGCTACTATATGCGCATAGCTTTAGAGGTTTGTATAATTGTCTAATTTATTTATTAGGAAAAGCTAACCCTTTTATGTTGCTCGTGATCTACCAAAATAAAAACAAAAGACTTAAACCGTCACATGTTAGGAATATTTTGTGGATATTTCTTGAGAAACTAATATAAAGAAACTAGTCAAAGAAGAATTTTGGTATCAATATGACATTTAAAAAATTTAGTGACAGTTATGATAATTAACTAAAAAATTTAAGTGATAATTATGCACAATAAAACTCTTTTTTCTGTTATACCTACCGCCTCATTTTGTTTTTTTGCACGTAATGTCTCACGCTATTTATCAATATATGATAATTTTAACCAATGGGATAGAATTCAGTTAGTTAAAACACTATGTTTGATTCTTAATACTGTCGTTATTTAGTAGAACATTATTAAGTTCTCATTTTTTTTTAAAAAAATTATGATAATTTGAAGCATTTTAACTATCTCAAGATACAATATAATCAAGATGCTAACAATGAACCAAAAGCCATTAATATTTCTTATGCTAAATGTTACTAATACATAAACACACGTAAAATTAACGTCACCCACCTCAGATCCAAATAGTACACGATACATGTAGGTGATCAATGAAAGGACAAACCCTAGTTTTTCCACTTTCCTCCTGATCTTTTTTCAAGCTTTATGCTTTGTACTGCAATCTTCTCGTAAACTTTGTACTATAAAGCATCAAAGAGAGGCCATCACCTTCACACTATACGACAGGACCACCGACCATAGATCCTCCTACCACAAGCTTTCTTACTCTTTCTTTTTCCCGAAAAATAAACAGAAAAAGAAAGAAGTAAATTAGGTCACGATCTCCTTCTTCTTAAAGGCGAAGAAGCCGGCGGAGGTCATCGGTGGCGCCGGTATCCACCACACCACTGTTGCCAAGAACTACCCCAAGTGCCTCTGCGTTGCAGGAGGTGGCCGTAGATTTTGGCCTCAGAAGAGAAAACCTCGGCAGTGGAAGACTACTCGGCGGCGGCGAGAGCGAGTACATGCGGTCTTCTGTATACCCCTTTGCCTCTCTGGGCTTCTTCGGAACTGCATCCTTCACTTCTCGCTTCGGAGTCTCGGACGGAGAGATAGTTGCAGTTGACGGTCGCTTCTCCTTCGCGTGAGCTCTTTGTTTCTTCTTCTGGTCTCTTGGCTTTAGTGAGATGGTGTTGGTGACTTTATTGTTCAGAGATGGAAGGGAGGAGGATTTGGAGAAAGGGAGGGGAAGGAGAGGGGGTTGATGGAGAGGAATGAGAGGCAGAGAAGGAGAAGAAATTATGGGTCTTGAATACAGAGGTGGAGGATAACATGGAAACGACGAAAAGCCCGTCGTGCTGGCAACGACGCCACCATTGACGTTAGGTAAAGGACGGCTCCACGATGAACAAGTAGAATAGGTATTCATAGAGTTATGATGTGATCTAACTCCAGATCCTTTGTAGCTATTAAACATAGTACTGTAACCTTGTAAACTCCTGTTAGATCGATCTAAGAGAACGTTCTCCATCTTTGGAACAACACTACTCGTAAATAATATTTACAAAATTTATCCACGGAGTATCCTATGCGAAACCAGTCGTACTTTAATTTGTATACTTTCGAAAAAACCAAAATGATCATGCAAAATACTTCATCCTTGAGTACAAAAAATAGCAAGGATGGTAGGATTATATGTATCAAAGAAAGAGAAACAATAGAAAAATAAAAAAGAAAAAGAAAGCAAAGAAGAAACTAATAAACTCTTTCCCTCGATCTCCTCCTCTCCCCAATGGAATGAATGCAGAAAATGAGAAGCAAGAGACCACCACCAAAAAAACCCACCCTCCCCTGGAACAAGATTTTTAGGAACTCCACCCCCTTCTTATATAGGAGAAAGAGGAGAGAGCATTGGGAGGAAACGTTATGATTGAAATTATTAATTACTTGTCGAAGAGTAGCTGGGGTTGTTTTAATAAAAACCAAGGAATTGGGGGTTGTTTTCTTAAAAAACGCCGACAACGGGTGGAAGGGGGAATCCGAGGACAGCAAATTGTAGGCCGGCAACCGCCATTTCATCGTAAGCCGTCAGATTGGGATACTGGTAACAGCCGCTGGGCTCCATCTAGCCGTCCATTTCCTCTTGGGCTCCTCGAAACCGGACACGCGGAAAGCGATGCTTTTCCCGTCTGCCCCCTATGCATATATGCACACATAGCAAAGTCCGGGAAAATCTCTATGCGGTGAGTCCGCATAAGACTCTGTATGCGGGTTTCATCGATACCGTCAAAATTGGATAATAATAAAATCTCACCGCTCCGATCCGATCTTGAAAAGGCTCTGATATTTTAGCTTACCATATATTTTATGCGAGTTTTGGCGCGTGGAATAATTGTTTGGGTAGCGAGGAAATTGAAGTACATAATAATTTATTTTTTTAATTTCTTGTTGTTATTAATATGAATTGAATTGAGTTGTTGAAGAGAGTGGACTCCGACCACAATATAATAATATATAATTATACATAAATTGGTTGACCGCCGACCGAGCTGTGAACGGCCACCGGCGGCGGCAGCTTCGAGTTGAATATGGAGTAAGTATTCGTTTGAAGGAGGGGTTATGATATATTCTCAAATAGTACTTAAAAGAATCGATGGAAGACTGAACCAAGAACTAATCGACTAGCAGAATTTACCTCTCATTATCATCTACAGTTGCTAACCAAAAATCATAGTCATTACCTAAAATTTCCAGAAATTAGATGGATCTTTCAACACTTCAGAGATCTAATGTCACTGTCATGAATGACTCAGTTTTGCACTCGTTCTATCACCTGCAATTTCGAGGTAATGTCTAGAAAAATTTAGGAGAATTTTGCATTTAGATTTCGTAGATTTCATACTTTGAATATTTACAAGTCGCACCTTACATTACATAATTTGGATCTAGCTTGATTGTTAGGTTAAATTAACTGTACTAAGAGCATTACCAAATATACTTTTACCTAACATAGGCCCACCTTCGCGCCGATAATAAAATTGTCAAACAAATGGAATCCATGAGGAATTAATACATGAGTTTTATCCAACGAAAATATTTTTCAAGAATTTCGAATAGGATGTAACTTTCTAATAAATAATAGAGAGGAAAATTCAAAGATAATAATGTTCTCTCTCTTCTAGATGTGAAACTTGTGGTAAGCAAAAAAGATGGTAAAATTATGGTCCAAAAAATAAGAGGAATAAGAAGAAGATAATGACATATTTGGTATTCCTATTTTAGAATATAATGGGTTGATGTTGATGGAATTGTTCTTCTATTATGCCATCTTCGTAGACGGTGTTAGTTTTAATTTAATCTTATAACATAGGATTGATTTTAAATATTAAAAAAAAGTTTAATATGAAAATTTACCAGATTAAGTGCAAATTTCCCTAAATATAAAAACTTTATATTTGTAGCAATCCTAATTCGCTTGTCATAACCAACATTTATAATAGCGAAGTAATTTCAAAATCATGAAATAGGAAAGTGGGCAATTTTCGCTCTTAAATTACATTTCTTCGATTCGTATTATTGAAATATGTAAGACTCCAAGTATGAGTATACAGTCATACAAAGTGTTGAAATGAATAATAATACAGTTATGGATCTTAATCTTTTTTAATATAATAAATGGGCCAAATTCAGTAAAGGTAGTTTAGGATCTAACTACATTCATATTTGAGTCAAGTCAGGAGTGAGTATCCATTAGAGCTCTGATGAAGATATAATTTTTCTTAGTAGTTCATAGACAATTTATATATAGTTCAATACCTAAATTATATAATCCATTATCTTAAAAAATATCTGTTGTACTATTATTATGTTTGCCATAGATATTTTAGCTTGTGTATTTTTGGGTGAGATCATAAAAGTATTGTGCTCTAATTTTTAGTTATTGAACTATCATAATAGAATATTAAAAGGTCTGACTTGTTGCTTTGAATAAGATTATTATATATATAGTTTTTATTTCACAATGTACTCGTTGTTTGTGAAGAATTTGAATCCATTTCAACTCCGACAAAATTTGATAATAAGTAGACTTTGAAAAAACCCCTAGACACACGTATGTATCTAAATACTAGGCAATGATATCACTCGTTCGCTTAAGTAAAAGTCCGTAGAAATATTAAGAACGAAAGTAGAGATGAACGCCAAGATTTTAACGTGGAAAAACCCAAACGAAAAAAAACCTAAATCTTATCCGTACTCACGAAAGTATAAGATAGAGCCAAATCTAAATCTTATCCGTACTCACGATCTTCAAGATAGAGCCAAATCCAAATCTTATCCGCACTCATGAAAGTACAAGATAGAGCCAAATCCTAATCTTATCCATACTCACGAAAGTACAATATTCTTAAACCTTGTTGGTGCGTTCGAACGGGCTCGACTGCATTTGAACGCGACAGCTTGAATTCTTCAGGTTGCGTTCGAACGCATTTATGAACGCAGCTCTCGGTCTGTGTGAACGCAATACCCGCGTTCGAACGCGTTTGTGAACGCGGCTCTCTGTCTGTGTGAACGCAGTATCCGCGTTCGAACGCGTTTGTGAACGCGGTGTGAACTCGACGGTTTTTCTCCAATAATCTTGCAATTCTTCAAACCAAAGATATTCTAGACTTGTGTAAAGCTCATATACATGAAAAAATATACTTAGAATATTTTGTACACAATTGCCAACAAATAAAAACCTAACAGACTTATGTTTCCATTTAAAATCTATTTTAGGTCCGAATTTGACAAAATGAAATAGATATGGAATTGATATTTATGCATATCCAACCCAATTCAACTCCTACAATCCTACAAACGACTATTCTTGAATGTGTAAGATTCTTCTAAACACTTCCAAATCATAGAATGTGTTTTTCTCGCTTCACGATTAAACATTGACTAAGATATAATTTATACTTTGTCGTTATGCCAAAATTCAAACTGTTCTTTTAATTTTTGTTTGTGTCATCTAACCCTGTTATAGTTTTAAACCCCAATTGCTAGGTAGATGTTAGTTCTAATATAAAAAAGAACAATAAAAAACTTTTTTCTTTACAACAAAAAAATTATAATCTTTTTTGTGACAATCTTTAGTCGTGTGCTTCTTTCATTTTCATTTTTCTTACTTTTATGGTTTGGATTTGAAAATCTTACAAAAAGAGATAATAGAAATGGAAAATGATCAAAGGTTTAATAGTTAATGATATATTACATTCACTGTTAATTTTAGAAAACTAACTATCACATAGGTTAAAAATATAAGGGGATTAAAAGTGTCGCAAATAAAATTCAGGGAGACACTTTGAATTTTGATCTAACCATAAGGAGGTAAAATAAATTTTTTTTCTGTATCTTTAAAGAGCTAATAGCTTAGTGGTACTCTTGCCAGTCTGGTGATTATAAATAAGAATCAATTGTGCAATCATAATAAACAATTTTCCATCTTAAGGGTAATCTTCATTAGATTTATTGCACAATAAAATATGTAATTTCAAGATTATGAATATCTTCATTCATTATTCCTAAATTTTAGGATTTGGTGAAGCCAATTTGATGGTGCTTCTAGTGGGTATGCGGATCTTAATGGAGTCATGGTAATTCACTAATCATAGTATGGTGTGATTGGTGGAGTCCAAAAATTAGGCTGGGAATTCGAGATTAGTGTGCAATGTAGATTAAATTTGAAGAAGAGTAATGAGTTAGGACAAGGGTGGACAAAGTTGACAAACGATCTCAAATGAGTGAGTTTGATATGACTAAAAAAATTGTTTTGGTGTATGGAAGAGCATAACTTTCTAGAATGATGAGATAACCGGAAGAAATACTGGGCACAAGACTTGATTGATGATAGTAGATTGAACTCTAGAGGGAGTAGTTAGAGGTGATCATATGGCCCAACCTATCCATGCCCGGTCCAGTCTAGCTTGGCCTAGCTCAGTTTGGATTGGGCTAAGCACGAACAAGACTCAGTTTGCACCTGGCCTAGCCCCGTCTGCGCCCAAATTGTCAATGGATAGCACGGGCTACCCTTTGCCCACCTGGCTATGCCCTCAAGCTGGCCCAATGGCCCGACCTGAAAACCCAGCCCAAAAGCCTAAGACTCTCTCGGTAGATCAACTGACTCACTAGAGAAATCCATAGAAGAGGATGGGGGAAGGAACTCTCGCCCTTCTCTTAAGAGCTCGCTTCCTATCTATGACAATGAATCCAAGTTGCTTCCAGAGTAATCTTGAATTTGGATTATGTATCATTTTAGATAATGGTGGTAGAAGCTATACGACAAGATGTTGCAAGAAGGACCCAAACCTATTAAGCTCGGTTGGCCAGCCTGCTCTCTCAAATGCTGGCAGGCAGTAACAAGCTAGACTATTCTAGATCAGCCCGACGCACTCATGGGTAGGCTGGCAAACATAGGGACCACCACAATTGGCCTGGTAGGCGTAGCCTAAAATCGGTCTAGCCTACCTGATGATCACCTCTATGAAAAGTTAATGTTAAATGTCTTTAAACTTGGTTAATAACCTCTAGCCACGTTTAGTAATCAAACATCATTTTATCCCTAACCAAACTCACTCCTCGATAAAGAGAAAACATAAAATAAAATTTTAATTTGAATTCAGATAGATTCTATATTTATCTTTGAAATGATTTATATCTATTATCTGAATGTCTTGTCAATATTATCTATTTTCTCTTCTTCCTCTCTTTCCTCACGTAAAAGATTCATATTTTTTTTTATTATAAAAGAACTTCTCTTTCATCTTTGTCGACAAAATAAATAACACTAGAAAAAAGAACATCCGTGGAAAATTTAAAATTTTATTTTTTAACATAATTTACTGATAAGTTTAATACAGGTCCAAAATGGTTGACTTACATTTATATTTTACATACTTAATAATACTATTTTAGTACTATTTAAATGACACATAATCATATTTTCTTAAAAATAGATATTTTTTACTTTTTTTCAATTATATCTAAGTAATAATTACACCCCTATATTAAATCATCTCTCATACTTCTTCAATTTTTCTTAAAAATATTTAAAATTTACTAAGTCAGTAATAAATTATAGAATTATTATGGGCTTTTGCAATACTAAAAACTTCTTAAAAAAATAATACAGCTTTATAAATGGGCTTATAACAAAAAAATAAAAAGAAAAAAATAATAACCTTATATTATTATTTAAAAAAATATATATGTAAGCTCGTTTGCGGGCTTACGTGCTTATATACGTGCTACTTCAAGGTATCTTAACCCTTGCTAAAGAATTGGATCAACTAGCTACATTGTGGACTTAGATTCAAACCTAACATAGTCAAAGGGTTTGGTAGAGATATGGTCTTCTAAGGTGCTTTTCAACTAACTTTGTTTATACAACCAATAGTCTAGGTAGTAGCATCCTAGAATATTTTTAAAACAATTTTATTTTAGGAAAAGGCCGGTATTTTAGTATAGAAAAAAATAATATATATGTCAAATCATATGAGTATCAAATTAACAAACTCTCTCAAAATCGTTAAATATTACCAAAATATGTCATCTATTTATATCAAAAGTCAAAGTGTACATTATAACAAAAGGTTGAAATGCACAAGAAATATTTATTTATAATTTAGATCTCTCTTAAATATATATTTATAAATATATTTGTTAATTTAATATATTTCTATATACAAATTTGCACGAGTTTTGCCTTGTCGACCACCAACCACTTTATAGAATCAGCCCATGTCCACATCTTTCTCCAGTTGCGTTTTAAGTAAATCAAGTCAAGCATCAAAACCTTGATATGAATTATTAGCAATTGCGATGAGAGACATTGCTTCGTATAAAACTTAGATAACAAATGGCCAGTTTGCTAATTTAATAATGCCCAAATGAATTCAAGAACAATTAGAAAAATTTATATTTAACATCTTATCTTTCCACGTATTTGTGATTTACATTCAATATATTCAACATTTATATACTACACCTTGGTTTAGATTAATACTAATATCACTCAAAGAGATGGCATTGAATTAGAATATTGCATTTAGTTTGAACTATCAAATGACTTGAATGAGTGTTCCAATGGAAGGAACTTGAACTGGAATTCAACACTAGTTTATTGTTGCCAAAAGAAAAATAATCTAATTGCTGCCAAATTGCAAAATTGAGCATCTTCTTATATAGATAAGGAAAATGATTGTTTCTATATGAAAACAGACGAAGAATTAAATAGTTACAGAACTTGCAGCATTTTACCGGCATTCGACTCAAACGTCGGAGGCTAAATGTCGGTGAACATACTTCTGCTGTACTGGGATCGACAAAATGTATCATTGGTGAACTGTGTTCTTTGTTCGAACAGGCTACCCTCCCTCGGGTTGAAAATAACTCATTCCTGAGTTGTCTCCTATAATGTCTTCATTATATAGAGATCAATATGTGGCAATAAAAGTTTCAGAAACTATATAATCATCTGGAAGCTTTATCTTGTAAGCATTTTTTTCCCTACACATTGTAATACTTTGAATAGATCATCATCTCTAGACTTTAACTTACCACATCTTTTAGCTGAAAATCTTTTTATGTGTTGATGAATCAATACAAGATCTCCTTATTTGAATAGTGTAGGCTTGCAATGTTTCTTAGCGTTTGCTTAATTGTCTTTTCTTGTTTGCTTGTGATCCATCTAAAATTTTAGTGAATGAAATATAAATAAGAACTTTACTGAGGAAGCTTATCTTTTCTAAGTTATTAAAGTCTCTTTCCCTTTATTACTTCTATACTATCATTCAAGGCTTACTTCATCTTGCGAAGAAAATAGGGTGTCGTACGGACTAGCAAACTGATTAAAAAAATTAAGTCTGTGACAAGTGGTATCAAAGACATCTTTGATTTGCGACTACAATGTTATCTTCTGAAGTAGCAATCGTCAACGTCATGCCCGAGAAAAAGAACCCCAAGCGAGACAAAAGTAAGGAGTGCCTAAAGGAGTTTGTACCTATAGAGGATAGCGCTTGAGGCTTCTTTATGCGCTTTGACGACCGACTAGAGTTATTGGAGAATCTCAAAGTTGACTTCAAAGATAACACGAGAGCCGTTGAGGAAAGTGTACATACTGCGATGGACGCTTTCAAATCTCAATTTTGTGAGTTTAGAGCAAAGTTTGCTTGACAAAATAATAAAGGAATTGATAAGCAAGACTTGGAGGGAGCTAAGGCCAAGGTTGAGGAGATCGATGATCTCAAAACCAAGGTATCGTCCTCCAAAAGGTGGGGTCACACACGAAGGTTCCCCCACAAGGGACTCGCTTATGTCGCGCGATGCCAAACCTCATTATTTCCGTTGTGTACAAGATGCCAGGTAGGGCTGTCAAGCTCGACGAGCGGCTCGATTAGAACTGGGTCAAGCCCGAGATGCCAAAATCAGCTCAAAATTAATATCGAGTCAAGCCTAAACTGGAGCCGGTTCACTCAAGCTCAACTCGATAGGCTCGGTATAAAAGGGTGCCACTTTGTCCTCCGCCGGTGCCGCCTCGTCCTCCATCGTGGTGCGCCTCGTCCTCCTCCTCCTTCTTCTTCTTCTTTGGCTCAGTTTGGGCTCGATTTGGCTCGGCTTGATGATAGGCTTATTTCAGGCTCGAGCTCTGTCTGGCCCGGCTCAGGCTCGGCTCGAGTTAAGCTGAGTCGAGCCTGAGCCCAATTCTAAGGCTAGAAATTAATTTCGTGCTGAGTCTCGCTCAGGCTTGACTCATTTACACCCCTAATGCCAAAGAAGTTGAGAACTTCTTATGGAACATGGAGCATTACCTCAACACTATGCAGTTTGTGGATGAAGACGAGAAGGTTCAAACAACGACCATGTACTTCACTGACAACTCTATGTTATGGTGGAGTTGACATGCTATAGAGATTGAGAAGGGTCTATATCATATTGACACTTGGTTGAAGCGTGAGATCAAGTTGCAATTCTTCCCTAAAAATGTTGAGTTTTTGGCTCGAAAAGAGTTATGGAGATTGAAGCATAACAACACCCTCAAATACTTGTTAAGGAGCTCACTCGTTTGGTGCTATCAATCTTTAACATGATGGAAGAAGATCATCTATTCTCCTTCCTCGATGGGTTGTAGCCATGGGCACAAAAAGAGCTAGTGGCCTAGTGAAACGATTGATATCGATGTAATCCACAACTTTATGCCGGACACGAAGGCTAAATGACTTAGCCTTAGCTGGAAAGAGATAGCAGCTACATGAAGGCCACTAATTATGTTGATCGATCAGTCCTAGGCATGGCTAGAAGTGTCAAAATAAGTCTTGGCATGTGGAAGGGACATGTTGATATCACAGTTGCAAGCATCGATGATTTTCAACTTAAAAAAAACCTAGACACACGTATATATCTAAACCCTAGGCAATGATATCACCTCTTTACTTAAGTAAAAGCGGAATAAATATTAAAAAACAAAAGAAAAGATGAACACCAAGATTTTTACATGGAAAAACCTAAACGGAAAAAAACTACGGATCCAAACTCGGATCAAAACCAATCACGAAAATAGTAGCAGTTACAAGATTGACTCACAAAATAACCCGTTGATCCCCACGACTTTGTTCCTCTCAGTCTTGCTCGCTAGAACCCACGATTCACCACTTTCCGTGATTGATATCCAATCTCAGTAGCCCTTGAGATTGATCCTTCGTCTAGATGACCCTTAAGACAAAAGCTTAATGCGATGTATAAGAGACGAACCTTGTTGGTAGAAAAAATGATGTAGCCTTAAGAACTCTCTTTTAATTATCTTCACCAACCACCGCAGAGTTAGGCCATCACAATGCTTATATATGTAACCAAGATAGAACCAAATCCAAGTTATATCCGAACTCACGTAAGTCCAAAATTTGCATATTACGCAGATGCGTTCCAACGTGGCCCGAGTGCGTTCGAACGGGCTGACTTATTCTCAAGTGCATTTGAACGGGCCCAAGTGTATTCGAACGCGATGACTTGATTTTCACTAGTTGAGTTCCAACGCGCAAATACACTCCTCTGTATGTGTGAATATGTTGTGAATGGATGCAGAGTTCATTTGAATGGCCTTTGACTGCGTTCGAATGACAGAAAAATATTCTTTGTATTTGTGAACTCTTATATACGCGTTCGAATTGCCGAACGCGTTCTCTGTATGTGCGAACATTTGTGCATGTGTTCGAATGGCCTGAACGTGTTCTTTGTATGTGTGAACGCCTGTGAACGTATTCATATGCGCTGAACGCATTCTCTGTATGTGTGAACTCCTGAGAGCGCATTCGAACGCAGTGCAAATGCAGAAACCTTTCTCCTTTGATCTTGAAATTCTTCAATCGAAATATTTTCAAAACTTGTATAAATGCTCATGTACATGTATAAAAACACTTAGAATATTTTGTACATAATTGCCAATACTAAAAACTTAACACACCTCATCCTTGGCATGGAGTTTCTCTTCGTTAATAAAGTAGTGCCATTGCCACATCTAAGGGCACTTAGCATCCTACAAGAAGGGACACCTTGAATGGTGCGAACTAACGAAGGCCTCTCCCTGTCCAAAGACATTATCAGCTATGTAGCTGAACGAAGGGGCAAAGCGAGGTGAAATCATGTATCTTGCTACCCTGAGGATCGACGGCAAAGAGCTTATTACTACTGTTGCTGTTCCTACAGAAATCACATGCATCCATGAAGAGTTCAACAACATCATGCCTGCCAAATTGCCTAATGGCTTGCCACCTAGTCGAGAGGTGGACCATGCCATCGAAATGGAGCCTGATGCTAAGCCACTAGCGAAGATGCCTTGTCGAATGGCACCACCAGAGTTCAAGGAGCTGCCAAGATAGTTGAAGGAGCTGTTGGACACAAGCTTCATCTGACCTTTGAAGGCACCATATGGAACGTTGGTCTTGTTCCAAAAGAAGAGCGATGAAACCTTACGACTATGCATCAACTACTAGGCTCTCAACAAGATGACCATCAAGTATCCAATACTGTTGATTGTGGACTTGAGCGATCAACTTGCCACAACGAAGTTCTTCACTAAGCTAGACTTGAGGCCAAGCTACTGCCAAGTGCATATCATGAAAGACGATGGGGCCAAGACAATGTGCGTAACTTAGTATGGTACTTACAAATTTCTTGTTATGCCCCATGGACTAACAAATGCCCTAGCCACCCTTTGCACCTTGATGAATAAGCTCTTCCACCCCTTCCTTGACCACTTCATTGTCATCTACCTCGATGCCACTCGCAAAGAACACGTTGAGCACATACTAACGATCTTCAACGTCTTAAAAGAGAACCAGCTATACGTGAAGCTAGAAAAGTGTTCTTTTACTTAAGAAGAAAACTTCTTGGGGGCATTGGATTAGTGATGGTGGTCTTAGGATGGACTAGGCAAAGATACAAGCAATCCTTAAGTGGGAGACACCAAAATCAACAACAGACTTGTGATCTTTGCTTGGACTTGCAAATTACTGTGGCTAGTTTATCAAAAGGTACTCAGAAGCCCCTTGATAGATTTGCTAAAAGAAGAACCACCCATGGTGTTGGACTGAATGATGTGTGGAGCTATTTGCTTGTTTGAAAAGTACAGTGATGGAAGAACCGGTGTGCGGCTGCCCGACACATCTAAATCTTTCGAGGTACATATCAATGCCTCAAATTTTGCCATTGGTGGTGCTCTAGTGCAGGAAGGCTACCCATTGCTTATGAAAGTTGAAAATTGTATGATGCCAAGTGCCACTACACCATCAAAGAGAAGGAAATGACCATTGTGGTACATTGCTTGTGGACATGGTGTCATTACTTGCTGAGACTAGAGATCGTTGTGCGGATGAATAATATTGCAATGAGCTAACTTTAGACTTAGAGGAGTTGTCCCCAATACGATGGCAAGATTTCATCGTCGAATTCATCATGTGACAAACTGAGCAAAGAGAACCAAGTTGCAGATGCCTTGAGTCAAAGAGTGGAGCTGGCAGCAATGTGCCAACTCCAAGGAGGCCTTCTCGATTGCATTCACATTGGCACATGACCAAAGATTCTATAGAAAAGGTGCTATCCACACTCACTGTGGAGGGCAAAATGTGATAGTTTTGGCTCAACGATGGGCTAATTTACATCCAAGGACAGTAGATATACGTTCCTAAATGGGGGAACTTGTGGAGGGACCTCATGAAGGAATACCATGACACCAAATGAGCAGGACATCTCAAGCAAAAGAGGACGTTGACACTATTAGAAGTTGACTACTTTTGGCCTCAAGTGCACATTGACGTCTAAGGTTATGTGAGGACCTGTCTTGTTTGCCAACAAGACAAGGTGGATCACAAGCATCCAGTGGATTTTTTTTGGAGTCTTTACTTGTGCCTAATCATCTATTGGAGATAAAGACTTGATTATGGTGATAGTTGACTACTACTCCATATACAGGACATCCCTGAATCAATCATTAGTGATAGAGATCCAAGGTTTATAGGCAAATTTTGGATCGAAGTCTTCAAAATCCTAGAAAATGACTTGTAATTTTTCACCAGTCTTCATATGCTAATCGATAGACAAACTAAGCATATCAACACTCTACTTGAAGAGTATTTGCAGTGTTATGTAAATGTCAACTAGCGAGATTGGGTGTATCACCTCAATATGGCTCAATTTTGCTATAATATATAGCGTAGCAAGACGACTCATCACAACCCTTTCAAGCTTGCGATAGGATGACAATCGCTTGTACTGCATACCGTTGCTGTAGGAGAAGCTTGTCACATCCAAATGCTACTCAATTTGCCATTGATCTCAAAGAGAAGAATTACCTCGCAAAGGCTACATGGAGGATGAATAAGTGGGCCGATGCCAAAGGAAGACATCTAGAGTTCGAAGTGGGTGATCGAGTTCTTGTCAAACTTTTTGCAAGGTCCACAAAAGGTTGGTTCACCAATATGGAGTGTCATTTGCGGTCGTCAAGAAAGTGGGCAAAGTGGTCTACAAATTAGAGTTAACTTCAAATATCAAAATTCACCTAGTTTTGCATGTAGGTTTCCTCAAGCCTTACCATGAGGACCTACAAGACTATAGCCGAGGAGTGTTACGACATGCCCTAGTGACAATGACATTCATTCTCGATGAAGAGATTGAAGCCATCCTCAGCCCTCACATGATGCGACGTCGAGGAGTCCCACCAACCCCTAAATATTTAGTGTATTGGAAAGCATTTCCATGCAATGAAGCAAGTCGGTAAATGATGGACTTGCTATGGCAATACAAAAGTCTCATCGCATACTTTTAGAATCGCTACGCAATCGAGATGATTATGCATAGGGTGGGAGAGAATATGACGCTCTATCAAAATTTTGGTCAAAGCTGAAGTGCCAAGAATGTCTGATGAACTGATGTAATAGTAAAGCTAAACTCGAGAGACACTACGATCATTAGGTAAGACTTGAGTTTATCTACTACTAGACAAACCTTGAGCTTATCTGTTGTTGGATTGAGAAGGATAAGGGATGACACTTTTTTAATCTTATCTTTAGCCTCCTAAACTTAATCATATTAGGATTTTCTTTGGTGGTTTCTCCTATCACAAAACACTAATGTGTCCCACCTCTATATAAGTGATATTTTCTATCATTGTGAGGAGAGATATTATCATATGTCTTGGAGCTACTAATCATCCATAGTACCATAGGAGTTGAAATGATATTGTCTTCATTGATATCTATCATGACATCGATATTGTGTTTGAGGTCAATATGTCTCTTGTGTATTTATCAAAGGGATGTGATTCTTTTTTACAAGGCGACTTTTGTTCAAGAGATTACTTAGGTGGTATTTGGTTCATATATAAAGAGTACTTATTCATAAATTAGGTATCTCTTAAATATATTTGAGCTTGTATAAGGTAAGTTACGTGATAAGTTACGCATAAAATCTTAACACAGATAGAGGGATACGATAAAGTTATGCACATTTTTCAAGCAAATGTTTTTATCACCGTTTACATACTTATTTACTATTTAAAATATAAATGCATATATAAACTTATATTTTTGTAACGAACTAGTTTGACCTGATTCGTGTCAATTTTTGGACAGATTTGAATATAGAACTTTGAAGATTAATGTCGACCGATCTAACTGTCAAAAAGACTTGAAATTCTGATGAGTTGTTCCTTTGGAAGTTAGAGATGCAATACAACTATAATTAAGTCGATCAGATGAGTAGGTCAAGATATATAATCCAAATATTGACCAAAGGTAAGGGTGTGGCGAGATGAACATGGAAAGTGGATAATGAAGTTGTGGCTAAGATTAGAGTTATGGAAGGTGGAAGATGGTAGCAGTAATGGGATAAAACATAAAGCTAGATAAAGTCGGAGAAGCGGACCATACTCTCAGGGATGAGAGGGGATGATTTGATGTAAGAGAAGGGTGGTAGTGGCATTAACCGTGACCAAGGACGATGCTCGGCAATGAAGAACAAGGTAGCACGAGAGGGAGGAGTCGAGGGAGAAGAGTCTTTTGGCAAAGCCAATTCATTCAAGCATGGATATCTAAGATACAAGCCATAAGGCCCTATATATAAAGATTAAATCAAAAGAGTTCTAAATAAATTTAACTAAACCAGTCTTCCTTATCTATCTTGGATTAGTCCTTCATT
Source organism: Typha latifolia (assembly GCF_019914945.1). Classification (NCBI taxonomy): domain Eukaryota; kingdom Viridiplantae; phylum Streptophyta; class Magnoliopsida; order Poales; family Typhaceae; genus Typha; species Typha latifolia. Next base: position 4,819,740 of record NC_133097.1, on the reverse strand, counting down.
TTGCCTTAGATAGAGTCTGAATTTTTAGAAACCTTGAATACAAAAGTTATAGATCATGAGGTCGCCGATCTACTTCATGTGGTTTAATAATATTTAGATACCCGGCGAATATCTTCTCAATAGTTTCCCAAAACTGTATAGAGATGAATTTAACTAATTAAATAAAATCCTAACATACTAAGACTCTGACTAAATTATATAAACATAAGATAATTATACTCAATCCATTGAGTCCAACGTCCCCTTGATATGATCCGAATTAACCCGGTTCATATTAGTTTTACAATCAAATAAAAAAATATAAGTAAAATTATAGGTGTATCCAATTTATATTTAATTAAGAGATGTGCATAAAGTTATCCTTCAAAAACTTTATGCAAAAATGAAATGAGGCCTTAAACACTACAATATTGGAGTGCATGGAGGGGTGATAAGTAACTCTTGTTTCTAATGCTTGGTCAAATAAGATCGACCGACTTTGGGCAATTCTATGGTTTTTTTCTCTATATCTGAGAGGAGTTTTCCACATTAAAAAATGTGTCATCTTTGTGTTAACGGTGTTTATATTTCATATCTGTATCTGCCTTTTTATTTTCTACTCGAACTTAATTTTTTTCACACATTAGCAAGGGCTCCGCCACTACTGGAGGAGGTGTTGTGGCCACAGTTTGGGGGCCATCTCCCCTCCCTCATAGTTTGGTAATATTTGCAGTGAGGACAGTGGGTTCGACGGTGGCCGACGATGGTGGGCATTGGTGGGTGGTGGTGTTATGTTAGGATGGCCTCTATTAAGGTTTGTAGCACCTTGTCGAGCCATTCGGTCTTCTCCATGATGGATTTTGTGGCTTTCTTCATTAAATCTTTCAAAACTCCATAGATTCAAGTAGCACCCTCGCCTACAAGGGTGGTTCGTCGATACCTATGGTTGGAGGTGGTGACAGCGGCGTTGGAGAAGCTTCCACAAGAATAGAGATGAGTTTTTAGCCTTTCATGACGGCGATCTCCCTCAAATTTGCTTTGGATCGTATGTTCACCATCGGCCGAGAAATGATGGCTCTAATACCATTGTTATGAATTAAATCTGCATCAATATATTTGTAAGAAAATTCTAAAATATTTAGCTAGTAGTCTTGTGAGTATTAGATCTAATGGCTTTGGAATAAAATAATTATGAGATTGGAGAACGAAGGCATGTCGAAATTGGACAAAACTCCCACCTTTGAGGTCATTTAAATAAAGGTGAACAAAATCTCTATTCCATACTAGGAGATTCACATAAGAAAAACTCGTCTGAACCTTAAACCTAGAATTTTCTTTTTAGATCTACACGGCATTTGGATGCCCTTAAATGCCGTCAGGGCACCACTTAGTTTATTTTGGCAGTCCTATACCAACATTCAAATGCCTATTAAGTCCCATAGAAATGGGGTATAAAATTCCAGGTTGATTTTGCTTTCTTCTCACCTAAGATTGATTTCTTGGCACGATCCGATCTTCCATAATATATGTGACTTGAGTATACATATCATTCTAGTTGTACAATTCTAATAAGAATGATTTTATTCATGAATTTGCTATTATAAAATAATTGCACTAACAAACTTGATGAAAATACTTGGCATTGATCTCTTCTTGTTGATCTGCAACAACTTTATTACTCAGAAAAACTTTTCACAGCAATGATAGGAGAAAATTTACTGTACTTCAAATCTACAACTGTAGGATAAATGCCATTAAATATGTCATATCAATCTCATGTGTTAAGTCCTTCACTTCCTCTTTAGGTATAATCATGATTTACTGAATTAGGAATTTAGACTTTCATCATCGCTCTTCAGTATATACACCGAAAGTTGGTCATCCCATCTTTGATGAATTGTTCCTCACTGCTTCCACCTCGTAATCATCAAACATAGGTGCCTCAAATAGTAGTAGTTCAAGACTATCATCATTCTCTGGATCTACTATCAAATCTTGTGAATTAACCTCTACATGATAACGTTTTACAGTAGCCTGACATTCAAAGGTTGTAAGAATCGTACCAAAGATCTCCTTGCCTATCGAGTGTTGATGACAACAACGACGTTGACCACTAGCCACATGAATCCTGTCAATTGTGATAGGATTTAAACTCGAGAATACTGATTCAACATAAGCACCTGACTATTAGAGCACAATCTCACTGGCTTGTTTGCTGCTCATTTGTTTCTCTTGAATTTCAACTAATCAAAGGACTCGAGAGAGTCGTCCTTCCTCTTTTTCTTATTGTTTTTTTCTTTTTGGAGACATAAGGACCCAAGTGAAGCTGAATACCTCAGAAGAGTAATTTCAATTTTCGAAAGAGAAGTAATAAATAGATTCAAAAGTACAGAGTGTGTAATTTGAAGGTAAGGGAACGAAGTTTGTAACGTTTTAGTTTAAACATTCAGGGGATGAGGGGTGGCCTAACAAAGAAGAGGACAGAAGCAACTGTACTGCTTTATTTTAATATAGAGTGATTTGGTATTACTTTATTAAAGATATTTATCGCCATTTTAACTTGCACATATGATTATAATGAAATGTTTTACCATTACCCAAAGATGAAAAAGAGTGAAATGAAGTGTCTGCAGGAGTTGTGCCTTTTCTTCTCAAAACAGAGGAAAGAAAATGTAAATTAGGAAAAAAAAAATTGGAAAAGAGAGCTGTATCTATGATAAAGTGGACAATTTTGCCAATTACAATTAAGATAGTTTCTGAAGACTAATGAGGAGTAGCTGAGCTATGTTAAATGTCCCACTACATCAAGTATAAGAATTCCCATAAAAGTTGCACATTATTTAAACAACATCAAAGGTATTAAATATCACAAGCAATTAAGAAAATGGTACCATCTGAACAAGCTCAAATTAATAAGATTGTTGCCTTCTCATAACTTGAGATTAAGCCTCATTGCTACTACTGCTTATAGGGCACTAATTTAGAACAAATTGAATTCTTTATGACGATCACTTTATTGGAGGAATTACATATAAAAGCTCATCAAGCACTAAAATCTCAGCGTGTCTTCTGGGGAAGGTAATGGTGAACTTGTAGAAGGAGATTACAGCAGATTACCTTAGAATTTTAACAAGAAAGTACGTATCTCCATCGGGCCCAGCTCTACTACAAGAGTTGTATTATTGACTGGACCACCTCTTATTGGAGTTGGAATGCTTTCTGTATCCCCTTGAACTCTCCAGCTCAACTTCTTCATTTTGGACTTCTCTTGATTCGCTGATAAGCTTGTTTCAGTAACTTCTTTAATCTGCAATGGTAATAGAGATAAACTTGTTCTATTTATGCATGAAACTTTGGTGATCGGCAAGTCAAACTGTATCTTACAAGCAGTGGCAGACCACAATCCTCATATTATTGTTTGACATGTGATAGGCAGTCGCTATTTCATAAAGCATTATTAGATAAAATCTTAAACTATTATAGAACAATAGTTTTTATATCCTATATTCTAGTACTCTTTCTCATTCTGAGGTTGAACTCGTTAAGTTTTATATTTTTTTAGAGAAAAATTCAACAACACTCTATATTTTCATTATTTTTCAATTAACCCCTCATCTTTGAGGATTTTGTACTCAACCTCTCTTTTTGTCCTATAATTTTTATATTCCATCATGAGTTAATTAAACCTAACCATTTTAAAATGGAAGAGTATTATCAACCAAGGAACATTCCGATAAAATACTAAAAGTAATTTCTAAAATACCTAAAATACACTTTAATGAGATAAGGCAGGAAGATTAAATCCAGGAAGAGGTTTTTAATTTGATAGGGTGGACTAGGGTGGGATATGATATAAAGAGGGTGAATCAAGGTTATAAATTTGCCAAGAGTATTTTAAGAATCTAATTAGTAGAGTTATATAAACCATAGACTAGAGTTAATAGCAATTAGTCAATATAACAATAGAGTCACATATGAAAATCATAGGGAAAAAGAAGGGTCTGGCAGGATTCAAACTTAGAATCTCTGCTATGAATGATATCATGTTAGATAATTAGTGGACCTAAAAGCTCAAATTATTAGAGAACGACGACATTATATTTAATATTCTATTAGTAATATTATCAACAGAAAGATTTATTTAAAACAATCCCGTTTCTCCAAATTATGAGTTGGGTCGTACCTTTTCAGTATTTTCCAATTGAACCTTGAGCTTTCAGGTTTATGACCAGAAACACCAAATATTTAATTTTCTAAACAGCCTTTTAACTATAGTCTAGGTCCAAGTTTAACTTTACATGTGCAGATCCAACTTTAATTTCTTTCCCTGATTCTCTCCATTGCTTCCCTCTTAACTTTCTAGTGCAAGGAACCTAGCCTTCCTACTCTCTGTGTTTCAGAACAGGTGACAATTCCAACAAATTCAGGACCATGGTACTGATCAGCGCTACTGCTGCACCAGCAGGCAACCTATTACCACATCCCATTGCAGCACTACAATGTGCCAACCACCAACAGGCTGCAGGGCTTGTAAGTCCAGAGGATGGATTCGATGGATTCATTCTGCTATGTGATTATTTAGGATTCCCTATTGGTGTTAGTTTCCTTCAGAAAATTTCCTTTAGAGGATTGCCCTTATGCCATTAAGAATGGAGGATCTTCTAAGTCTAATTGTAGTCTCATCTTTCCTCTATGAGATGAGAGGCTATAAATATGAACGGAAGCTAAAACAGTTTAACATACAAGACAGCAAGAGCTTGTAAGATCAATAACTTGTGAGAGATCTCATGGAGGGTTGTAGTGCCAATAGAGAGAGGCTATAAATCTTATATAGAGAGAGAATGTAAAATTTCCAAGTGAACAAAAGCACAGTGATTGAGAAGAAGGAACATTGCACTTGGGGACTGATTATCTGCTTCGACAGCACTTTGATGCCTTTTCTTCAGGGAAGGAGACATGATCAGTAGAACCAGGCTTACTGAGATCTCTCTGTCCCAAATCCAATGGCAACCTAAATCATTTTCAACCAAACTCTGATTTACTTTTACTTCATTCTATGTATTCCTACTTTCTTTCTCAGACAAGCTGGCTGCTTAAGACCAGAATTTCTCTGCCCTTGGATGGAGGTTTGGTTGAAGGACGAGATTGCACTCATTATCATTCATCAAGCTTGAGAGAGGAAATAGTGTTACAGTCGAGGGACCTCCCTGTGGTTGCCTTCATTGTTTGGTTGATCAATAATTCACTGGAAGATCTTAAGTTAGGTTGAGAGTGATTTCTTCCGTATATTCTCTTCTTGTGATTTACATGGTAAAACTGATGGGATCTTTGGGGCAATTTCCACATTGAGTGAATAATGTAAAGATTGTCTCTTGTCTAATTATTTTTGTTTTTTTATCTGTGTTTGTTCTCATGGACTCCTATGATGTTCCAAATAGGTCGCACATCTTGTTATCTATCCATGTGCGGTATTAGAGTTACGCATGAGAGGATGTGTTAAGGCGTTATATACATTATAAACCCGTCAACTAACTTCTTAGGCTTTTGGGTTAATTATCTAACAATATATATACGAGTAGAAGTAGAAACCTTTTAGGACTTTTTAACTCCAGCATTAAAAAATCAGCATTCTCATAAAAATATCCACATGTATATAAAAGTCAAGAGATGTGCATACCATTTTTCCTGCAAAGACTTTTTTCAGCTCAACTTTGGCCATTACTGAATACTGGACATCCTCGCCAGCCTGAAGATTCATTGAAAATTCAATAAATATTGAAAACAGCTAAGAGAATAATAAGTGTCTCCATACCTCAAATAGATGTGCCAACCGAAAGAGGACAGTTCCATCATCTAGATTCTGAAAAATTCAAATCAAACTCTCTTTACCATTTTCGTTGAAAACAATTCTTTAGTAATAGATATTCTCAGAATTTTTTTTTCAGCACCTGCAGTGTGATAATTGCAACATTTGGAGGTAAACTATAAGTATCGTCCATCAAACTTGCTTTTGTGACATGAGATAGCTTCCAACTCTTCTCATCCTACAAGAACAGCAGTTAGTAAAATGAAATAGGGAACAACACTGTGTAGTATATGATATACCTCGTGAGTGAACGCCAGAAGAAAAGGTGAGTAAATTTCTTGACCATATGTTCGGCGCCAATGTGATCCATCTCCCAGTTGGTTGATGCTCATGTAATAATTTCCTCTAGCCTGATATAACATAGAGAACAGAAAAACAACAATTATTGGAATTTATGTGGATTAAGTAATCAGTCTAAGGAACTAGTAATAGGCATTGTCCAAATTGAGCTAGATGTAGACATTATGACAGACAGGCAGAGTAGGTGATACTGTGATACAAACAACAAAAGAAGTATGGGTGAATTAATGTTCATCAAAACCACAGCAGAGAATCACATATTTCTTTAAAAAAAAAGAGGGGAGTCAGCGATCTAATTTGCACTATAACATCTTAGGATATTACATCATAATGTATTTGCAAGTATAAAGACAATGAAAGAGGATAACAAATAGGATAACTGTAATGATGCAAGCAAACTAGTCTAAAGGATTAAAGGTAACATGTATCATACCGTAAGCCCCTCACAATAACTATCTACACAAACGGTTTCATCAAGTGCTTCTCCCACACCTCTAGCATCATCAAAAAGCAGACGCCTTGAATTGAACAATATTTATTAGACAAAATTACATAGAAAGCAGACCATGAAAATAGTCAATAAAACTAAATAAAAAGACAGAAATAAAACCTATGGAGCATGATTTCAATTTCCCCATCTTGAATGCTGGAAGCTCCAACTGCGCGATCTATAAGGACAGAAAGTTCGGATTTTCCATCCATTACATAAACTCCAAGATTGACCTGAAGTATTCACAAGTAAAATAATAAATAAACAGGATGCCATACCTTAATTGAAACATTTCATCTTCTATTTGTAGTTTTAGATAGCAGATAAACCAGTTAAAAATAGATGTATAACATTGATAACATAAAATTCATTAAATTCGTGATCCAATAAACAGGATGCCATACCTTAATTGAAACATTTCATCTTCTATTTGGAGTTTTGGATAGCAGATAAACCAGTTAAAAATAGATGTATAACATTGATAAAATAAAATTCATTAAATTCGTGATCCAATAAGCTCTAAAGGGAGACTAGAAATATTTTTCATCAATCTGTATGAGATTCTATGGATTTATTTGATATTTCCCTTAGTAAGTATATGTGCATCTTATGGATAATTTGAATAACAGATGCTACATCTATTCCATTAGAACTTTTGTCTTGTTTCATATTTCTTTGCTATTATTAACTCATTAACTATACGGTGATCTTTATATTTTATACTTCAACACGCCCCCTCATTTTTGGAATTGCGACATTTTAAGAGACCCAAGAAATGGATTTGTAAATGGGTGGAGATATATATTTTAAACAACAGATGAGCCTAGTAGGATTCAGAACTCAAAAACCTTTGCTCTGATATCATGTTAACTCATCAACTACTTTAAAAGTTTAAACTGTCAAGAAATGCTAATTTTTATATTTTATGTTTCAACATTTCTTTTTTCAGAGAGAATATAAAAGAAGAAAAGGTCAAAAGTTTAATAGTTTCAATAGAAAACTTCTTTCACTATCATCTTGTATCGAAATATTTATGTTGCAAGTTACAAATGTAAAAATAAGAACGCAAAGCAATTTTTTGCCAAACCACATGAAGGGTAAAATATATATTTTACCTAACATAACATTGTTGGTTTTAGCCACTAATAATTATTTAGTAATATTTAAATTTTGATTAATTAAAATATGCCTAATAAACAAAATTTTGTCCTTGAAACTTTAGAATTCCTTTAGTTGTATATCATTTATTTTATATATATTTAAGAAAATCTAGGTTATTTTCATTCTCTTAACTCAAGTCTTTTATTAGGTCAATAATCTAGACTTTTACCATACTTCAAAATATTGAATTCTCAAGGCAACTTAGGAATTGCGGGAGCCAAACAAAGTTTCATCCTAGAAGGTTGGGGTACTAGAGTACTTTTTGTTACACAAATTTAATCTCTATTATTTAGAAATTTATGTTATTACAAATATCCACTATCTGATGAGGTTGGAGAAGGACTGGGATGCCATGAGTTCATTCCGAGAATGGCAAAGCATGTTAGAGTATCACATGGCTGTAGGAGCTAGGACTTGGAGAGGACAGCAGAATGCATATGTAGACTTGGAGAGGACAGCAGAATGCATATGTAGAAACCTAACATGTTGAGATATTTTTCTCAGAATATAATTCTTGATTGGCTTTGTCATACTAAAATCCAAATCCTTCCTCTTTGTTAAAGCATCACTAAGTAGCAAAATACAGATACTATTTTACTATTTTAATTTTTAGATAATAATGTTTTCCGGTTCAATGAGATATAGGTAATAGATTATAGATGTGACAGTGAATAGATCTAGGTAGCAGCTGGAATGGCATTTGCATTTGGTTTGGGGCAACAGAAATATGAATTACTTCAAGAGTTTTTGATACAGTAACCATATAATCAATAAACTCTAGAATACTCGACTTTAAATTTACTATATATATATATATATATATATAAGGATTGCCATGTGTGATGTGCCAATGGAGTATTGGCATGTGGCCTGGGGGTGTGCCAAAGATACTCCCCTATGCCACTACATATCAAGCTTAACTAAACTAGATTAAAGGAAAATCAGGGAAAAAAAAGTTGGAGCTTGATTGTTGTAATATGAAGCAAGGATTGCATGCCGAAGGCATTTGCCAGTTCTCAATCTAAATATGGCATGCTGATCGACACAACCCTGCATGCCACTGGCACATATTAGCATACCTCTAATATATATATAGGGTATTTAGCGATATTTTTTATTTGAATATGTATATTGAAGCTTACATTAGAATCTTTTATCCTTAGATTAATTTTGCAATTGACTTAGTTTATTAAACATAATTTAACACATAATATGATTCAATATATTCATTAATTGATAGTAGTTCAATAATTAAAATTAAAACCTAGTTGAATGTAGAATGATGCGAATAATCAAAGACTTCGTTTGTCAGCACAAGAATGAAACAAAAATTTTGCATCAAATAATATCGGTAATCCTCAAAACTCATCAATTGATAGTATTGCTTGTTGTAAATTTATAATGTCTTACACAACGATGGCCATGTGGACCGGCATGGGATATGCCAGACGATACTTATTATGCTAGCGGCATAACAACACGTGGCACAAGGGGTGCTGTATGACAACTCTCCTAACAGCTTTCTCGCTCACCATCGACCTCGTCATCGTGTTTGTCTATGTCTTGCCCCGTGATCTTAATCTTAGGTGATGTGTGTAAAATTTTCTACCTCAATAAAAATATTGCCACTAAGAAAGCTGATGGGATACATGTCCCATCCCTATCATCCCTATCATCACCACCACCAATCCTAGGCTGAGTCTTATCATCATCATCATCATCATAGGAAAATCTAATTATGTTGAAACTTTTTCAGATAAGATTATAAATTTGGGTTCAAATCAACTCCTTTTGACCCAATTTGAATTAATTTGATTAAGTAATTTCAGATTTTTTAAAATTTGGAGGAAATCTATTTCTCCATTTGATTCCCATATTTTAAAGAGTTTTTCATAGGTCTAGCAAAAAAATAATAGATCTAGGTAGAAAGACCCTTACAATGATAGATCTAACAAAACTAAGTTAGATCTACTATTTGTACACCCCTAATTAGTTTTTAAAGCGTAAAGGGAAAAGAAAAATTTAAGAGAATGAAAGAAAAACTTACCTTGTGATAGGATTTGAAGAATAATTTTAAATTCTTCCTTAATTTTCTCTCTTTTTCCTGTTTTCCCCTTCTCTCACCTTCTCTCACCTTTTATCACTTTTATTCTTATTTTGGTAAAGTGGCTACCAAATAAAGAGACAAAATATCTCTTTGACTAATCTTAATAGGCTATTGCTTTATTAGAGCATTACCTGACATGTGCCGATTGACAAACATTGGCCTAGCGCAGCACAAGGCTATGCCACTAGGTGTCATTCCCTCATCACGTTGCCATCCTTGAAATTATAAGGTAGATCTACTACATAGAGGTTGATCTTAACGCAATTTCATTTATGGATCAAATTTTCATCAGTACATATAAAATTAGGATTTTCCCTAAATTTTCTAACTTATGTTTAAAAGTGTAGAAAGTAGGAAAAACCCTCAATTTGGAGTCCAATTGGTCTAACTTATGTGTCATTCCCTAAATTTTCGAACTTATGTGTTGTTTTTGTAAGATATTTGTACTTATGTAATTGGCAAATTGTATTTCAAAACATAATTTTTTTTCATGTAATATGTTTAAATTTTATGTATAAGCATATGCACAAATTATGACAAGTTATAAGATACTTGATAAAAAATATTAAAGTGAAAGATTGATTTTGAAGTCAACATTATGTTGAAGTATTCAAACGGTGTCATGAAGGTTAAAGTAGTATGGAAAAATACCCAAGAGCACAGGAACAACCACTCTATATTCAATTGTCTAGTTTGCCATTCGAACGGAGCACTCTGGGGCCGTTCAAACGTATTATGAGGCTATTCGAATGTACTATAGAGCCGTTCGAATGCACTATAGGGTCGTTCTAATGCATCCTGCAATCATTCATAGCGTGTTCACACATACAGAGTTGCATAGTTGGGTGTTCGCATCGTGTTTACACTTCAAGTCACCGCGTTCGAACACCCCCACTTGACTTGCAAATTTTACGTTTTGCAAGACTTGATTTAACTTAGATTTGGATATATCTCTAAAATGTATTTATCTTATTTCTAAGAGAATCCGTGAAATATCTTTGAAGAGATATTTATCTTATCTCTATGAGATATTTATCTCATCTCTAAGAAATACTTATCTTATTTCTAATGGATTTTAATCTAACCCTAGGAGTGAAGGCCGTCAAGTATTAAATTAGAGATCATTCTTTTAGAAAAGTCGTCGATCATTAACTTTTGAGATCATATTTTAGAGGCCATTAGAGATCACGTGTCTACTTTAGACAAATCGTACTAAATCATTTACATCTCTACGCATCTACATCATATCTGGAAGAACTGTCTTGAGGGTCACAGAGACAGAAAGGTCAACCTCGAAAGTCACTGAAGTTTAAAAATCTATCATGAAAAGTAGTGTATCGTGGGATCTAGCGAGCAAAGTTAATACATATTGAGTCATGGGAATCGACAGGTGATCTACAAGCTTCTTGTTAATTGCTATAGGTTTTAGTGATTGATTTTGATCCAAGTTTGGATCTATGGATTTTTACCTGGTTTAAGATTTTTTTACGTAAAAACTTTTTGTGTTTGGGATTGTCTTTTTTACGCTTTATTTTTCATATATTATTATCGATAGAGTGTGATAGATTCTATCTCCTAGGGTGTTTAATTATGTTTTTTAATAGGTATCATAGCATACCTAAGTATTCACGTAAGTTCTTTTTTTTCAGTTTTGAACCATAAATTGTAACTTATTAGCTAAAAATTGTAGTTAAAATTATAAAACCAAGATTTTTCCAAACTTTTTGCCTCTAAAAGAAAAAACAAAAAAAATCAAATTGGATTCTAATTGTTATGTAGTTTAAGTAGATTTACTAGGGCATGCTTTAAGCTCTAAAAACCTAGACATCTAACGATCAGGATGACTATGATATGCCTTATACACTCACAAACACTGTACCACTTTCACCTATCATTAGTAGTCAGAACTTGACACGCCCTGACCCTACTCACTCAGCCCAGGGTTAATGGTAGTGTATTTTATATGACTATACTATTAGCGGCCTACACCTAAGGTCAGGAGCCTATGTGGTGTTCAGGTAATTATACTGCATAGTCAGAACTAGATTATAATGATAGAAGAACATGATTGTGAGGCGGGGATATATCTCTAGCGGTACCCGACGACGTAGGGTCAGGGCGTCCGTTGATGAGTCGAGGGCTCCCGATTCTCCCGCTGAGGGCAGTGATAATTTAGAGAGAGTGAGATATGGGCTTACAACCGGGGTCCTTAGTCTGATGGCCACAGACAACCGATCACATGTAGTGTCGCCATACATGTGTAGGTGGCATTACCGCTAGATGTGTATATATTCCCCCTCGATGTATGAGATGATGGATGGTTATGTGATGGATGATTTTCTTGAGTGTATTTACCCTGTGTGGTAAATAGCTCGATGAGTTATGATAAATATGATTAATGCCTTGGTAGGCATGAGATGACTAAACTACTCTTTTATTGCTATACATAACATGTAAACACTATGATTGAGATTTGTATGAATAAGAGATTGTATCAAGATGTATATATCTGTGTGGACTTATCCTGATACGTTTATGAACTAGCATGTTTCAGGATAGTTACTGGTAATCTTTATCGATTGCATTGATTTAGTAACTCATGGAAAGTCATTTCAACAAGCATATTATTATTGCTAGCAAATATAGGCATACATTGAATATGCACATATGATTTCATTATTTTAGATTGTATGGATCCTACTCGCTAGGCTGTGAGCTCACCACCTCTTTGTAGCATTATTTCAGAGCTAAGGGACGCAGGTGTGAGTAGCGAGGAATAGCTGCCTTTCTATTTCAGTATGTCTATTAGTTGTATTAAGCCCCTGCGAGGGCGTTATGATTGACGATGTATTTTGGACTTTAGCATTGTATTTTGGATGTGTATTTAGAAGGCTTGTTGTGGCCTGTGGAACTTGTATCCGGACTCTTATGGTTGAATTTATTTATGGTGAATTTGTGCTGTTGTGTGCCTTGTGAAATCCTTTTACTGACAGGTCATGTGATGCACTGCGTGGGGGGATTTACCCACGTGGTTTACACGTGTATTTGGAGATTTGGGTGTTTCAACTTAGTATCAGAGCCTAGGTTCACCATAAATCCGGCAAGTCTTCCTAGATATCATCCAAATACATAGGAAATGGATAATAGTAATGAATAACTAGGAGTAATGAATAATAGAGTCACACACGACTTTTGACATACTTGTGAATTAAGAACTAAACTGCGTTGAACTTACCAGGAATGCCGCCTAGACATGCTCGGTTTGTTCGTGCGACTGGTCGTGGACGGGCTTCAGCCCCCGTTGACGAACTAGCTGCCGGTACTTTAGCTAGCATTGAGGCCCTAGGGCAGCTTGTTATACAGCAGGAGAGGCTCATTGAAGAGTTAGTTCAGGAGTGCACGGCGGCTATGTCTGGGATGCACATACCGAAGGAGCCGTTAGAGCATATTACTCCAGTCGAGCAAACTGGAGGTGGGTATGCCTGGTCGCTGAAACGGTTCATGCAGCTTAACCCCCCTTTGTTCAGCGGCACAACGGACCCTATGGAGGCTAATAGGTGGATGGTGGATGTGCGGAAGATCCTGACTGCTTTTGAGTGCCCGGAGAGTCGTCAGGTGACCTTTGCCACTTTCTTTCTCCGCGGGGAGACGGAAGAGTGGTGGAGGGCCACGGAGCGCATGATGCCAGATCGCCTTGCTGGGGAGTACATCACTTAGAGGACATTTTCGGATTCCTTTGACCAGAAATATTTCTATGCATCCCTACGTTTTGAGCTGACGAGGGAGAGGAATATGATAGTGGCACAGTATGAGGACAGATTCAATGCCTTGTCCCGCTTCTGCCCTAGAGTCCTACCTGATGATGTAGCTAGGGCTGACTAGTTCAAGATGGGCCTCCGAATCGAGATCCGCAAGCAGGTGAACATGGTGAAGAACCTGACCTACATAGAGCTAGTGGAGAGTGCGAGGATAGCGGAGAGGGACTTACTTGAGGAGCGCTCACAGCATCAGGAGCGGGTAGCGGGTCGTACCGGTCGCTTTAATGGGCGTCCTTGTGGAGGTCATTCTGATGGGACCTTCCTGCGACCGAGGTGTCACCCCTATGCTGGTGGCGTAGGTTCTAGTGCTATCCCGAGTAGACCCAGCCCTCAGGGTTCAAGCGGGCCGAGTAGGGCTCAACCTTCTATTAGTGGTGGGAGGTCAGCAGTAGTTTCTAGCAGTCTACCCCTGAGGGTTGGATTTGTTTTGCTTGCGGCAAGAGGGGTCACATATCTCGTGACTGCCTCAGTGCCCGCGTTACCTGCTTCCAATGTGGAGAGCCTGGGCATGTCCGCATGCAGTGTCCCCTGTTGGTCAGAGCGCCAGCCACTCCTACCACGCCTGCTATATCTGGAGCATCGAGAGCCAGTACTAACGCGAGTAGGGGTCACAGGGGCGCACAATCGGGAGCTCCTAGCAGAGGGCGGGGCGGACGTACTATTCATACATAATATGACCCTACAGGATGTTGAAGCATCCAATGAGGTGGCCACAGGTAACCGAGTAAATTAATCATGTTTTAAGTTTTACGTATGTCCTATTCATACATAATATTAGATCCTCCATCCTAACCCTGTGCAAATTTACATATTGTGAAAAATGTGTTTCTGTTTTTAGTTGAGACTTATATACGCAATGATAGGTACTATAACTTTATTTGCACACACCGCTAATATTTTATTTGACCCTGGCGCCACCAATTCTTTTATTTCTACTTTCTTCCTGGAAAATGCGAATGTGGCGCCGGGACCTCTTGTGGAGCCCTTAGTCATAGCCACCCCACTTGGTGACTTTCTAGAAGTCCGCCATGTTTATCGATCTTGCACCTTGACTTTTGGCGAGTGAGATTTTAAGGCGGACCTCCTACCCCTCGAGATGCAGGACTTTGATCTAATCCTGGGGATGGATTGGTTAGCTGCCTACCATGCCAGTATTAACTGTTACAATAAGGAGGTCATCTTGCAGCTTAATGATGGCATTGAGTGTCGATTGTGTAAGGATCGATAGGTGGACTGTTCACAGTTGGTGGCAATCATATCCATCGAGTCAGCTGGGACCCAAATCCTGACTGACTTACTAGTGGTGCGGGAGTTTCCAGATATTTTTCCTTAGGACATTCTGAGGCTTCCCCCAGATAGGGGAGCTGAGTTCACCATCGACCTAATTTTAGGGGCAAGACCAATCTCCAAGGCACCTTACCGTATGGCTCCGAAGGAGATGGAAAAACTGAAAGAGTAAATTGATGACCTGCTAAGTAGGGGACTCATCCGGCCTAGCTCATCCCCTTGGGGCACTCCGGTCCTGTTTGTGAAGAAGAAGGATGGTACCCTCCGCCTTTGCATTGATTATCGGCAACTGAACCAGCTGACTGTGAAAAATAAGTACCCCATACCGAACATTGAGGACCTGTTTGATCAATTGTGTAGGGCGTGCGTCTTCTCAAAGATTGATCTGAGATCTAGGTATCATCAATTGAGGATTAGGAAAGCGGATGTCCCAGAAACCGCTTTCCGTACACGGTACGGGTCGTATGAGTTCCTGGTTATGCCTTTCGGTTTGACCAATGCACCAGCTATCTTCATGGACTTGATGAACCGAGTCTTCCGCCCTTTCTTGGATCGATTCGTGGTGGTCTTCATTGATGATATCTTGATTTACTCTGCCTCAGAATAGGAGCATGAAGAGCATCTTCGGGTGGTACTGCAGGTGCTAAGGAGAGAAAAGTTATTTGCTAAATTCTCCAAGTGTGAATTTTGGCTGGAGGAAATGGTGTTCCTTGGGCATGTGGTCTCGGGAGAGGGCATCCAGGTTGATCAATCTAAGATCACCGTTGTTCTCAATTGGAGGCAACCAAGTACCGTCTCGGAGGTTCGTAGTTTCTTGGGTTTGGCTGGGTATTACCGGCGTTTTGTGGGAGGGTTTTCAAAAATTGCCAGTCCCCTCACTAAGCTAACCTGGAAGGATCAGTGTTTTGTATGAATAGCTGATTGTGAGGAGAGCTTCCAAGAGTTGAAGAGGAGACTTACATCTGCACCTGTCCTTATAGTTCCTCGTAGTGGAGGGGCTACCAGGGTCTATTGTGATGCTTCATACTCGGGCTTGGGTTGTGTTCTAATACAGGAGGGCGGAGTTGCATCCAGGCAGCTTAAGAACCATGAGCGGAACTACCCTACCCACGACTTGGAGCTAGCAGCGGTAGTGTTCGCTCTGAAGATTTGGAGGCATTATCTCTCTGAGGAGAAGTGCGAGATTTTTACTGACCACAAAAGTTTGAAGTACCTATTCACCTAAAGAGAGTTGAACAAGAGACAACGCAGGTGGCTTGAGCTGGTGAATGATTATGACTACACTATTAACTACCACCCTGGAAAGGCAAATGTGGTGGTTGATGCCTTGAGCAGGAAGTCGATGGGGAATTTGGCTAGTTTGATTACGTAGCAGAAGGATATCCTGCAAGATCTGCAGAAGATGGACATGCACATCATAGCTAAAGATGTGGGTGCTGGACTGCTGGCCTAGTTAACTGTGAGGCCGACTCTAGCGGAGAGGATCAGAGTTGCACAGGCAGAAGACCCACATTTACTGCAAGTCCTCCAGCAAGTTTGAGACTCAGGTAAAAAGGGTTTTTGCCTTGATGATTTGGGAACCCTGAAGTTTGGAGATAGATTCTGTGTACCTAACGTGGGCGAACTCCGTCGGGCGATTTTGGAGAAAGCTCACCAGACATCTTATAGTGTGTACCCTGGGGAGACGAAGATGTACCATGATGTCCGTAGATACTTCTGGTGGCCGGGACTAAAGAAGAGCATTGCAGAATTTGTAGCTCGATGCTTGATTTGTGAGCAGGTCAAAATTGAACATCAGAGACCAGCTAGGACACTCAGGACCTTACCCATTCCTGAGTGGAAGTGGGAGCATATCACTATGGACTTTGTGGTGGGTTTGCGGAAGACCTTGAAGAAAAAGGACTCTATATGGGTGATTGTGGATCGATTGACCAAGTCAGCTCACTTCCTCTCAGTCAGGTCACTAATTCTATGGATCATCAGAGCCACTTTATTCCGGGATGAGATCTTTGCCCGCCATGGGGCACCAGTTTCTATAACTTCTGACCGTGACCCTAGGTTCACCTCTAGGTTGTGGCATCATTTTGCTAAGTCATTGGGTACCAAATTGCAATTTAGCACTGCCTATCATCCTCTGACTGACGGTCAGTCGGAGCGGACGATTCAGACTTTAGAGGACATGCTACGTGCCTCAGTTGCAGACTTCGGACTCAGTTGGGATCGATACCTTCCCCTAATTGAGTTCGCCTATAATAATAGTCATCACTCCAGCATTGGGATGCCCCCCTATGAAGCTTTATATGGACGGAAATGTCGGACACCTATCAGTTGGGATGAAGTGGGGGAACGGAAGATAGAGAGCTCAGAGCTGATCCAGGAGACCATGGACACGGTGCGGAAAGCACAGGAACACTTGCAGGTTGCCCAAAGTCTACAGAAGAGCTATGCTGACCGTCGACGTTGAGATCTAAAGTTTCTGGTCGGGGACAAAGTCTTCCTCAAGGTCTCGCCGTAGAAAAGGGTATTTCGATTTGGAAAAAAGGGCAAGCTGAGCCCTTGATATATAGACCCTTATAAGATCTTGGCACGGATAGGACCGATTGCTTACCGGGTGGATTTGCCATCAGAGCTATCTCAGATTCATAATGTGTTCCATGTGTCGGTTTTGAGAAAGTATCTGAATGACTAGTCACATGTTTTGAGGGAAGAACCTATCCAGCTGAGAAATGACTTGTCCTATGAGGAGCAACCAGTACAGATCATTGACAGATGTGTGAAGAAGAGTCGTACCTTTGGTCAAGGTCCTTTGGCGGCACCATGGAGTAGAGAAAGCTACATGGGAGCCTGAGAAGGAGATTCAGTTTACTTACCCTCATTTATTTATCGACTCAGGTGCGTAATTTCGAGGGCGAAATTTCTTATTGTTGGGGATAGTTGTAACACCCCAATTTAAAAAACAAAAAAAAAACCTCGTGACGCACGCGCCGAGCACGTGCGTCACAGAGCCTGCCCCCCGTCCTCTCTTTTCTTCTTCTTCCTCTTCCCTTGCTTTGCACGCCACCTTCCCCACCTCCATTAACCCCATCTCCCCCTCCCCCACCACACCACTTCTCCACCTCACTACCTCTCCTCTCTCTCGGGTTGCCGACGCCGGAGCTGACGAAGCCCCGGACCGAGAGCCGTCGAGCTTGCCGACTAACCCCCTTTCGGTAAGCCCTCCTCCCTTTTTCCTTTTTCTCCCCTTTTACTTACCCTCCTCGGCCTCGTGCCGTACTGCCAGCGCCGCAGCCCCAGGGGCTTTCCCACTCCCCCTCTGTCTCCTCCCTCGGAAGGGAAATACTGAGGGAGGGTAGGGGGTTGTTTAACCCCCCACACCCCCTGAGCCCCTTGGTGGGCTGCGGTGACCACAGCACACGGGCCATCCCTAGGTGGGCTGCGGTCTGACCGCAGCCTACCAAGGGGCTCAGTGGGCTGCGGTCTGATTGCAGCCCACTAAGGGGGGTGCGGGGGTTGTTTTGGGGGGTTAAACAACCCCCGACCCTCCCTCAGTATTTTCCTTCCGAGGGAGGAGACGGAGGGGGAGTGGGAAAGCCCCTAGGGCTGCGGCGCTGGCGGCGCGGCACGAGGCCGATGGTGCCGGCGGTGGCTCAGCACGAGGCCGAGGAGGGTAAGTAAAACGGGAGAAAAAGGAAAAAGGGAGGGCTTACCAAAGGGGGGTTGGTCGGCAAGCTCGACGACTCTTGGTCCGGGGCTTCATCGGCTCCAGCGTCGGCAACTTGAGAGAGAGAGGAGAGGGAGAGAGGTAGTGAGGTGAAGAAGTGGTGTGGTGGGGGAGGGGGAGATGGGGTTAATGGAGGTGGGGAAGATGGCGTGCACGACAAGGGAAGAGGAAGAAGAAGAAAAGAGAGGACGGGGGGAGCAGGCTCTGTGACGCATGGAGTTTATCTTTTATAAAATTGGGGTGTTACAAATGTGCTGTGCAAAGCCAATATCGATACATCATGTGCCGCTAGCACGGCAACTTTGAACTTCAAGCTGTCCTCTATGATCATAAAAGTGTTGTAACTTTTTCACAAGCTTTATTTAAAGTTTATAGTCTTATGTAATATACATATATACACAACCTAGACTTCATATTGTAAGCAAATATTTGGGAAATGGTTTATAACATTTTATCTATTGAATATATTTTGGAATTAAAAAAAAGTTTATCCCAAGGTGAAAGAAAGTAATTTCATTTTCTCTCTACACCTTATGTTGCCTTTCTGTGATTTTAGGTGTGATCAGTGGCTAGAAAAATAGTATTCTTTTCCAAAAATTTTATGATAAATAGAGAGAGGGACAATAAACAAACAATTTTCTACGGCCCTTTTACATCAGATAACCTAATGACTTCCTAATTAAAGCTTCGCATATGAAAACTGGTTGATTACAAAAAAGCACAATTCGAATTTGTCTAATTACATTATGCTTTTGTGGTACAAAAAGGAACAAGTTGCATGACCAACATATAATTGCAGATCTTAAATAAATACCGGATAGTAGTTTCCTGCAACTGGCTGAGTCACTTGGAGATTCCAATCATCCCTATGATCTCGTACCTATAAAAAAAAACTGTATTGTTGATTTAAAGTCTCAAGAAATAATAAGACTATGAAAAAATATTATAATCTTGGAAGAGCCAAAGACAAACAAAAATATATGTGCAATGCTTGCCTGTATTCCATCTTCTTTATGACATAAAAATAACCTAACCAAAATTGTATGACATTTGGTAGGTGCGCATATAGAAATTACACTGTTTCTCATGCTTTAGACTCCAATTAGTGAAAACCTCACCTTATAATGAAAGCATGACAATCTGTTCTTCTAAATGGGCATACCTTGAAGCAACATTGTAGCAAATATAGGATACAAAATATTATTGGTGCATACTGAAAAAAGAAGTTGATCCACTTATCTAAGTTATGGATCAAAATTCATGATAAATTCTACTTCACTTTACAGTTTAAATTAATAAAAGTTACACGATCAAGGAATGATTTTCAAGCACCAAGTTACCAACAATATCCAAAGTCATCTGAAGTTGCAAAAAGAAATTAGTGTGAAAAAGAAACTAGCATTTTCATATCATGGTAGTTTCTCCTACTGAAATCTAAAGGTGCATGCTTGCTTCATCGCATTAAGGATCCGACCATAAAAGATTACACAAACTACAGATCAAAAGGATGTTATGTGACAAAGAAACAAGTAAGAAATCGATATCAATACAATTTCACATTCTGTGCATTTAAGACATTATAGGGGAAAGATTCTGATAAGTACCCGTTTTAAGAAATCTCTTCCATTCGTATCTGTATAAAATGTCCCCTTGGTAACCATATTTGCTGTCAGTCGTGTGACAACCTCCTTTCCAATACCATCATCAGTAGGAATAGGCCCAATCTGAAGTACAAGAGAATAAAATTGCTGGTGAATATGGTGGACAAAAAGCATGTAAAGATGGATAATTCTGAAAGTCGAATCAAATTATACTAAACATAGCATAAGCTGTTCAAATAAGCAAAAATAACTCACAGTGTATTCAATTTCTGCATGCTCCTTGTTCTTATAAAGTCTAGTGACCTGAAATAAGACAATTTTGTGTGATACCTTTCCATGGCATTGATGAGTTAATGCAGCTATGTCAAAATATTAATACATGTTACATGAATGAAACAGTAGGTTTAGTGAAAATTTGTTAATGAATATGGAGTTGTAGGGTATTTTCTTAAATAATAGAAAACAAAAGCATGCATAAGAGGCAAGTGTCTAATATAGCAATTGGTGAAATTCAAGTTTCCCTCTAGAAATTTCATAAACACTCTGTCAAGAGAAATCATGAATTTTTTATTTAGTCCACATTGTCTGGGAATGAATAGTTGTAGCAATGCATCCCCTATATAAAGGACATGTTCTCTTGCTACTCCCTGCCAAAACTCTTTAGAGAGTCTCCATTAGGAGAAGTTCCATAAATAAGCAAATAAAACCAATGTCATGTCCATCTTTGCCTTAAAATATAGAAAACCTCCACCTATTAAATTCAAATCCACTTATTGGGCCTCTCAAAATAGATCAATCCCAAAAGTGAGAGGGCATGTTAGAATATAAAATATAAAAAATTACCGTTCTATAACACCTTAAGTTTTCAGATAGTTGATGAACAATATAAATATACAGAAAGAAAGAAAGAAAAATGAGAAGATCAAATTAACATTTGAATGATACTACCAAGCATTCGAATGGTGATAGAGCGGCAGCGCGGTTTGATAAGAATTCAAATAGTGTTCCAAGGATCATCATAAAAAAGTTTTTTATCCATTGAACCAATAGGCTCTAGTTGGTCCAAACGGAGCTATTTCATACGGGATGTGTTCTATAATGAAAAGATGTTTATCCTTAATATATTTACGGGTTCAGACCCAAAAATGAACAATATGACATTTATTTGAGATTGAGGTTCCACATGATGAAATCTTAAGCATGTTATCAATATATTATTATTACTTGTCTCTTATCATTCTAGCTATGAGCATGCCTAATGTTTATTATATACGGTGGAGCCTTGAGTGAGATTCACTCACGGAACTAAAATAACTAGCTCATAAACCACCCCCCAACCCAACCCTAACATTTTCAAATGTTGGACAATGTGGCAACTGAACGTGATACACTAGGACTCTACTTTCACTTAAGATTTAATCTTTTACTTTTAGTTGTATTAAATGTTGTTAACATTTGAACACTATCTATTGCCTTGACACTATCAAATTTGGTTTCCGCTATTACCTTTGGAGTTTTATTAATTATTCACTTACACTTATTAGTTCATATCGAATTCTTTTATATTGTGGATTTGGGAAGTTTATTTGTTAAGGCTTCGTATATCTCAATTCTGAATTCAAGTCGTGACACTACACATAATGTGCAACACTACAGGAAGCACTACTGCATTAGATGGCCTTTAGCAACTATTGATAGTGTCGGCATCAAGCCATCAACACTGTAATGTCATCCTAGAGGTGACAAAGAGCATTTCAAGTCACTGCATCATTCAATGTGGGCACGATGGGTAGTGATTTGTAGTTTTCTACTAATGTTATACTCTCATGAATTTCTTTTTAAAGAATGCCTATATGGAGATTATTCCATTAGCTCAAACATTGATACAACCAATACAATCTAATACAAAGAAAAGAGGGGGAACAAGGTGACCCCATACTTGGCTATTCCAGTAGATATCACTGAGAAAAAAAGCAAAAGTACCATGCCCAAGGGCAAAGATAAAAACACAGCAATAAAGATATGATCCTAATAGATTCGTAGGCACAAAGACCTTAAGTAAGCCTACGGCTCCGTCACGATCCGACAATTAAAGACATGTAGCCCTATGAATCCCTAAGGGTGGAAGAAGCAAGAATCACCGACGGGCGTTGATGAAAGCCCTCGCCACCAACTACCAACCAATCTACGACAAGCAAGAAAAACAAGATATAGGGCCCAAAGGGCACACAAATCGTCTCCCGCTAAAGAACCAAGTGAGGAAAGGGAGGACTACATCCACTGCAACATGAGCCTGAGATGGCGATAGAAAAACTCACCCAAACCCACTCTTGGACATCCACCCATCCAAACCCCTCACCCGACACTGCCCAACTCTGCAACAACTGCAAGCTACTACTAGTGTCGGACCTTTCCAAACATTGAAACGTTTAGGACCTTATACTTATGTTATCGATATTCCCTCGAATTATGGCATTAGTTCCACTTTTAATATTAAAGACTTAGTTGCTTATAAACCTCCTCTGACCATCCTAGATGATCCATATGATACACCCACTTCTACCTCTCTAGATATATTTGTTTCCGATCCACCACTTCTCTTTTTCCATTCACACGAAAGGAAAAGATGGAGGCTATTTTGGGCAAATAGGCAACATCTAATACTAAATGAAGAGTTCACCATTTCCTAGTCCAATGAAGAGGCCGCTCATAGTCTGACAATATGTAGATTACTCCAAAGGAGCTACAGCAGATCGATTCAAACATCTTGCCTCAGCTCCACTCAATTGAGTCTAAGTTTCTTCCACCCCAAGAGAGCTGATGCTGATACCACCTTGAGACATGTGTGCTCGCATTGGCATAAGAGGGCAGCCCATCTAGTGATAGTCTGGCTGACGACAGGCCATAAGGTAGGGAGTTTGATGTTAAGGGTATTTTGGTCTTTATATGTTAGGGTATTTTGGCCTATTTCTCTTTTGTTCTTTTCACCTATATAAAGGCTTGAGATGTTCTTGTTGAAGATTAGTGAATATTTGATATTTTGAGATTGACTACTTTTCTCGTTGATGGATTCCAATAACCTATTCGTGGATTCCATAGGTTTTGTTATTTTGTTCTTCACCAATACTCTCGTTGTACATCATTAGGACTAAAGGCTCTCTGTTGTTATTAGGTAATAACTGCCAAGATATCGTATGCACGAAATCTTGAAATATAGTTGACCTCAAAGGCTAAAAGAACAAAATTTGATATCTAACCTGATATATCCATGAATTAAACTGTTGATGGACTTCATCTACAAGCGGGCCACGTAAAACCTTCAAAGATACCTGAAATCAATCAATGATGCACAAGAATATTAAAAGAGGTATCTGTCAGGAATATTCCGGCAAAGTTTGGGGTGAAGAATAACCACCACTTTTCACATAGAATAATACACCATGTCACACTCTAATAAACGTATAATCTAATTGATTTAACAGGACCTGATTGATAAAATTGATATTTTGTTCCAGTTTTAATTTTAATCAGTACATGTATTTGCATTACGACAGTAATCTGTCCAGGGTATGTTTAATAGGTCCTGGAATAATGTACAACATGTGCACTGTTCTATTAAATTGAAGGTTGAAACCTAATAATTTGTAAGAGTAGAAAATTGAGACATGAATTTGAATTACCGATCTAGAAGCAAGTGTTGGTGGAGCACCATTTGGTCTGAAAATGTATGCACCAGATGCCTAATAGAATATCAACTTCATTGTAATTAATCAGAATAAGCTTGAAATAGGATATTTGTTAAAGTTAAATTTGGTCAATTACATTCAAGAGACAAACCTGTGGGTCTGCATCACCGCCACTTGAACCATACCAAAGATAGGTCTGTTGTATAGGCAAATCCACCTGATGCATATGGTCCTCTTTAAGAAATAGTATTCTTAGAAAATTGAAATACATTGATACTATTCCATATTTCCAATATCAAAATTCTTAAATATAAAGAGATAAACATATCTGCCACTAACTGATGTTACTGATCTACCAGAAATATTTCTTTTTGCTGGAGTCTGCACTGTATCAACTTAACAAATTATTAGTGAGGGGAAACTAAATTCATATTTTTAGCTTCAAAGGAAGTACATGACTCTTGAGAGTAAGAAAGATGTCATTTGAGACTTTAACATCCAATTAACCCTACACTATTTCTTAGTTAGAGCTCAAAGCCTAAACACCAACAGCCTCTTCTCACAGTCCTTAGTGAATATTATAGTAAAATGTATCAACTTAGTTATTATATCATATAAAAACATAAGTATTAAGTATTAACTATTTATACGTAATTTATATGTAAACTATTAAGTATTAACTATTTATACATGATGGTCCAAACTGTAACTGAAATAAAAACATAACATAATTTTTCCTCAGTATCTCTGTTTGTTGAGTAAATAATTCATGACTGTAGACAAACTCAAAACTCATTAATAAACAAAAGTAAGGTGATGTTTATAGCAGTTGTCATGCTTGGACCGAGGGTTGCATGTCCATGTGCCAAATAGGCCTGTTCTAGCTTGGACCAAAGGCATTAAAGTGCAGAATTCCAAGATAGTCCCTATGTCAATGCCGCTGAGGCAAAGTCATGGTATCTTGGTAAGCACTGAGCCACACAGATAAGACGACAATCAAGGTGAAAAAGTTGGGATTGTTAAGTTTGATAGCACTTATAAAAGTGATCATTACTAGTGTTTCTCTGAACCGTGCTATATATATATATATCAATACTGGTATACGGACAGCATCGAAGAAATAAGAATAGTATATACTGTCAAATAAAATTTTCTAGTTGCTTATATCAGACAGTCAGATAGAGTGTACTACTTTAATATGACAATGGCCGTACCACCATCAGCACACTCTTGCGTACAACACTGGCACACATTTAAAATAATTTTAATAAAAATTTTAGGATATTTAGAGATGTTTTTGGTCTTCAATATGTCAATCTTTGATTTTTGGTTTAAATATATATTAAAATTTATATTATAGTGTATTATCTTTAGATTATTTTTGTAAATGACATGTTTTATTTAAAATTAAGCAATAGTCAAATACAATTATTATTCAATACATAATATAATTGAATGCATTCAATAAAATTAATATTAATGATTAAACATTCAATAATATGATTGAAATATTCCATAATATAATTGAAAACATAATAACATTCAATATATAATATTAAAGTTGATTGATGATGATTGATGGAATTAAGAAAAAATTAAAAAAAAATTGGCTCCATAATTCATAACCATATTTGCTAAGAAAACGATTAAAGTTGATTTGATTATAATTGACAAAACTCAAAAAAATTTTAAAAAAATGGCTCTATATTGGCACGAAAACCGGCACACAGCCAAGTCGAAGGCACAGGGGTGCGCCGTTGGCGCACCCCGTGCCAAGTGCCATGCCGCCACCGGCACGGCCATTCTTGCTTTAATATTCCTATTTGTGGATTCTATGACAACCTAAATAATAAGTTTTAGTTTCATCATTTACTTTTAGGGTTTGGATTAAATCAAATCAATATTTTTTTATTTATTAGGTATCTCTTTAAATAAGGAAAGAGATTAGAATCCTTTCGTATTAGGATACAGTAACTCTTTTTCCATGTATAAATAGAGGGTGCCGTGCAGGTTAGAGAAAAAGAAACCCCCTAGGGTGATAGTTTAAGAGAGGGAGTGGGTCGGCACTATAGCGATATTGCTATACAAAAGAGAGATAGAAAATGGAAGAGAGATAGAGAATAGAGAGGAAAAAATAAGAGAGCAAACTGTACCAAGAGAGAAAAAGATAGGAAAGAGAAGAAAAAAGAAAAAAAATTAATGAAGCACCTCGAAATCAAGGCAAGTTCCTACTCATGTCTTCTTAAATTCCTTATCATTCAAAATAATATTGAATTGGATAAAAGTTTTTTATGAAAAACTTTCGATTAGATTTATTTGGGGTTAAATACATTTTAGCCCTTATACTTATGCCCAAAATCACTTTATCCCCCTATAATTTTATGACTAAAGTGAATTCGTTAGGTTTTCCATCCAAATTAATGGAGTGCATTCAAAATATTTCAAAACTTAAATGGCGGGATGAATTGTCTCCATTTTTAACATTTTATGGACAAAAATATCCTTCCCCTCTTGTATAAGTTTATTTCTCTTCAAAGAATACCCAGATGTTTTATTCTCTTACTTTCTGGTAAGTTTTATAAAACTTGGGATTTTATGAAGCTTAATAGTCACATCTAAAAATAAGATAAATATGGATTTTAAAAAATCAGATCAATAACCCATCTATTTTGCCTAATAAATATGATGAGTGCATTTTGGTCATTTAGACGCACTCCATTAACTTTGAAAAAAAAACTGACGATTTACTTCACTCGTAAACATGGATGACCATGCTGACTAGCACTTGCCATGGAAGTAATGGCACGGCACGGGTGGGTGTCGAGGCCGTGTGTTGTCCAATACGGTCGCGGCCAGTCATTGTGCCATGTGGAGCCTCTTTTTATAATTTTTTTTTATTTTCATCAATCATTATCAAATCAACTAATCTATTGATCATTTAGAAGGCTTAGATAAAATTGATCATGATGAGATTAGATATGATAATGACGAGACTCAGTTTGGCAGTGACAATGATGGAGATAAGACATACATCCCTATTACACAACCTTCTCAGAGAGGTTTTATAGAGGACTTGAGTCTATATGTAGCAAGATATTAGGTGAGGTGCACCCATAGGATAATATGAGTCCATTATTATTACCATCATGTCAATCACACCCACTAGAGCCACAACACTCTTATCATACTCTATATCCATAATCTATATATGCTTATAGTATGCCTGTGCTGGTGATTCTCATGCATGTTCAATATCCATATTATATTATAAGAGAATTACAAAATTTCTATTTGTATGAAAACTATGTAAGACGTTACAACGAGTAATATTATCAGTGAATGAGTTTTGAAGAATATTGATAGTATTTAATGCAACATTCTTATGTTATTCTTGTGCTAGCAAATAAAGTCTTTGATCCTACTCGTCATTCTACTAGATATTAGTTTTAATCATGGTTTGCCGGATCGACCAATCACGATCCAGGCCAGATCCGAACTCTCTCTTTCTCTTTCTCTCATTCGCTCTTTTGCTCTTTCTTCTCACTCTCTTTTTCACTCTTTTTTTCTCTTTCTCTCCTCACCATATAGCCATTGTTTTTCTTATGGAGAGATTAAGCTCCGGCGAACTCCGGCGACACAGATCTAACTCCGACGAACTTCGATAGGTATTTTTTTAATTTTATTTCTCTCTGAGTTTTTTCATTTCTTCCACTCTATCTTCTTTTCTTCTAGTTTCTTCTTCACTACATCATAATTTTTCTTTCTTTTGTTTGGTTTTCTTCCACTTGCTCTCTTTAATCTCTTTTCTCAGTTTTTGTCAAATTTTTCTAAATTTTTAGAAATATTTCTGCATTTTTAAATAATATTTGGAATTTACGTAATTAAAAAAATCCAATTTGATCCAAGCGACTGTTACAGTCGATATGTAGCGTCTTTTCGAAAGGTCGATCCCAATCCCAATCCTAATTTTTAAAATTTTTGTATTAATTATTGAACTATTATTAATTAATATTATAAGTTCAATTTTATTTTGAAGTATTTAATTATATTATGTAGTGTTCAATCATTGATATTAGTTTTATTGAATGTATTCAATCATAGTATGTGTTGAATAATATTTATATTTAACTACTGCTTTATCTTTATTAAAATAGGTCATTTACAAAAATAATTTAAAGATAAAGCACTATAATGTATGTTTTAATACATATATTTAAATAAAAAATAAAAAATTGACATACCGAAGATCTAAAAACATCTCCAAATATCTTAAAAGGTTTACTAAAAATATTATAAATATGTGTCAGTGGCACGTAAAGGCGTGTCACTGGCACGTAGGGGCGTGCTGCTTAGCATGCCCATACCGTGCCGATGGTGGCACGACACCGCTTATCATTGGTCATAAATATAAGGACTGATTTGAAATTTTTTAAAGTATAAAGGAGGTAAAATAATTTTGGGCATATTTACAGGGGGATAAAATGTATTTAACCCTTTATTTTACTATATGCAACTTAGTGACATGAGAATTTTAATAAGATACTGTTATTTATGCTACGTGTGCGGAAATCGTTCTCGTGAGGGTTCTTTCTCTTTCTCTCTGCCCGAAAGGTTTGGAAGATAAGCAATACCTTAAATCTTCAGAATAAAAAGAGATTATTATGTGCTATTTCTAACAAATCAATAATATCTTGATAAATGGAATTTCAGATTTTTGTAAATATTTTATTTATATAATTTTTTTACAAAAAATAAAATGGAAGAGATTTTATTTATTTGATATATTTTATTTATAGAAAATTAAATATAAATAATTATTTTGAGATGAGAATCTTCATGAGATCAAACCTTTGGTTATTATTTATTCATGTTTTCTATACATGATTATAAAATGGAATTTCATATATCTTAAAAAATATTAGCATCTTGATGCCTTTTATTTATGAATAAGTTATATATAATTGTATTGAGAAGAATTGAGAATCTTGATGATAGATGTTTTGAAATTTAGAATGAATCAATATAAATGAATACTGATAAAAGTAAGATTCGGAACCCAAACTTTTGATAAAATAAGTTGAGGGAAAAAATTCTTGGAAGTATGCCACGGCATGCTACCAAATAAATCTGGCCGGATTAGAAAAAATTTCTAAATTTTTATCTGTAATGACTTTAATTTTACTCAGCGTCTAGCAAAAAGATCAATGGGCGCTACAGAGATTCCTATTGTGGCCTTAGATAATCAGCTATCTAGAGACGTTTCGAATGCTAACACGATGGTAATTAAACTACGATGTGGTCATGGGTCAAAATACCCATTAATGAGATACTATTGTATATCATTAATTTTGATGAGTTTTTATAATAGTACACTTTTAACAGATACCAGTTATGTTGTTATATTGATTTATTTAATATAAGATATTATGAATAAATTATAATTCAATTTAGCATATATTTGATTTAGTACGAGATAAGAGAATTATTATTTTCTAAGATTGTCTTATGTATTCATTCCATTACAATTCATGTTCTGCTACTATGTCTCAGTGTTGATTTTTGTCATTAGACATATTCCTGTTATAGTATGGGTCGAGCCCGTGTCCTAGTTAGTTGA
This sequence comes from Typha latifolia, assembly GCF_019914945.1. Lineage (NCBI taxonomy): Eukaryota > Viridiplantae > Streptophyta > Magnoliopsida > Poales > Typhaceae > Typha > Typha latifolia. Next base: position 4,790,107 of record NC_133097.1, on the reverse strand, counting down.
GTCTGTGAGTCAGTTGTGTCATTTGCTCATTATCTTTCATTTGGTCCATGTACGGTTCAGTCCAAACCAAATTAGCTATTGGGTCTTAGTCGATTTACTAAAGCAGGTCCAGTCGATTAGCCTTCAATACAAGTTCTGAACACAATTTAATTAGGTCATGCTGAATCAGACCTAACTTAGTTTCTCTCTCTCTCTCCTCCCTCTTCCTCCCGTCTTTAGCCAACCCTAGCTGAGGCCTACTTTGCCCACAGCCACCGATCCACACGCAGCCCACTTTCGAGAGCACCCAACCCTTGGTGCTCTTGCTTCTTTCCTTCCATTCTCATCCATGTCTGTCTTACTCATCTCAACTCTCCATCATCACCTCCATGACTACAACCACCTGCCAATCAAAACCTTAGTCATCGTCCCACCCATGTGCACATCTAGCCCTAATCGAGAGCACCTCCTAGTCCTCTCGACTTGCCCCTAGTCCCCACCTAGACCGAGCTTGGTTATTCCCTCCAAGAGTTGTAACATTTCCTAATAGATGAGTTATTTGCAGGGCATCTAGCTTAACTTGTGAGGATTTATTATTTTTTAAGAAATCAAGAAGCTGACTAGAGAGGACGGACCGCCGTTCGCGGGTTCTCCTCCACCTCGCGAGGACGGCGGCACCGTATGGGTGTTGAGATGCCGGGGGTGCGGCCGGCGAACCTTCGCCGTGGCGGTCGCCGGCGTCTTCCTCTTTCTCTTCTTCCTTCTCTCTCTTTTCCTCTCTTTTTCTCTCTCTCTCTTCGGTTTGGGGAAGACAGACTCGGGTTGCCCGAGTCTGATCTTCTCCCTTTTAGTGTTGGATTCAGGTCGGGTTGGATCCGAATCCAAGGAACCCGACCCGGTTCCATTATCTATTTGGATTGGGCCTTGGCCCAATCCATTTAAGAATTAATTGGGTGGGCTGCGGGCCAACTACAGCCCAGCCCAATTGATTTGGGCTTATTTTAGCCCAAATTAATTATTCTTAGGTTGAATTGTATAAACATTTTTAATAATTATTTTAATTAAAAATATTATTGTTATTTATTATTTAAGGTGGTGATTTTTAGTACGTGGGCTAGAGATTTGAGATTTTGGTTGTCTTGCCTAGACTCAGGTGAGTGGGTTCACTCACATATTTATTTTATTGTATTTCGTATTTTTGTTAGACCATGTAAATTATCTGTGTGCAAATTATTTATTTCACCCTTATATGTAAAAATTAAATTGTTGCAATTTCTGTGTGCAAATCTATTTATTTCATCCGTACGTGCGAAAATTTATTTTCCTGTGTGCATTTAATTATTATATTCAGTGCATCACCATACTTCGTGCAAATATTGAAAAATTGTGAAAAGAAAAATAAGACTAGTATTGATACGACTTAGAGAACAGTCCCGGTATAAATCGTTTACGATTTTCCGTGGTGACTCAAGTCTATTTGGAAGTCCAGGGGAAAGTCCTAAATTAGATCACTGCGGTGACTTTCTTAGGTGACTCTGGCGGGGTTAGGGAACAATCCTAGGAAGTATGAGAAAATTTCCTAGGTGACTCTAACTTCTCTCAACGGTTAGAGGAAAAGACAGAGTGTGTTGATCACAGGGTGATACCCTCTGATGACCCTAACCGGATCAGCTATGAAGAAAAGTCTCGAGCGTCATCTCGAGGTGACTTTTAGTTGATGTGGATCTACAGGGTTTAGACCCATTGAGACATATGACAATATAAATATCAAAAAAGATGTTAATATGTTGAAAACGTGCAAGGTTACAAGTTGTGAAATTTCTCTATTATTATTATTGTTATTATGTAGAGAGCATGCCTATTGCATATTATGATGGATATTGTTGCTTTTAGTTTAATTTATTCAGCATTAATATGTTTTAAAATTTATTTGGTTCGAGTGGATTCCACTCACTGAGCTATAGTTGTTGGCTCACGAGTTCTATTGTTTTTTTTGTATTTGTTTATTTATTTCAGGTAATAGTCAGCGGAGCAACTGAGCGTGATGTACCCGGATTCCACCTCCACTTAGGATTCACCTATTTACCTTTCCGCTCTTTTAGATTTTGTGCTTTAGATTAGAAGATTTTATTTTATTTTATTTTATTTTAGAGACTCAAAAATATTAACATTGTTTTTATTTTAATTGCATTTAGTAATAAAATTTTAATAAAGCACATTCTCATTTTATTTATTTATCTTGTCATCGTATACGTAGAGAGTATTATTAAGGCTTCGTGCATCTCAAGCATATTGAGATGCATGGCCGGTCATAATTCCTATTTTGGGTCGTGACACATATCCATTGTACCAACCTCTACTTAAGATCTAATCATTGTTTAGGCTTTATGTTGCTCCAAATTTTACTCTAGAGATTCATGGCCATCATGTTCCAAAATGGAGGGTGACAGATATTATCTACTCTTTTAGTTCAACAATTTCTTCTATATGGCGATATTTTATTAAGTTGTCTAATAAGCGAACTTTCACCGACAATCTTTGTAGATCTTTTTCTTAACCATCAATTTTAATTTTAGTTGTCTAACATAGGTCACGAGTGTCAATGCAACCTTGTAATTGGTTTCACTTCAATTTAATGTGTTCCATTTAGAGTACCTGATGCAGTTTTATGAAGTAACAACTAGCGAGTTTATTAACGCCTACGTATTTTTACTAGTTAACCAGATGAAATTTGCCATACCAAATTATTCATGCCAGATACATTGTATTTAGTAGCATGGATAAAAACTCACTCCTGTAGCATAATTGGACATTCTTTCAAGTTGGCCAGTTCTTGATGAGAAGGATAATGTGAGAGGCCCATGGCCAACAATAACCGTTCCATTTTCTGGAGAAGTCAAGGTAGAGATGTAGCCATTTCTGATGAATCCTGTGTCATTATATAACAAGTTACAATCTAGAAACCCCAAAATACATCAGTTTTACTTTTATTTTAGAAGCATTTGTGTGTTCAAATGTTCATCTTCAGCACGATGATATTTGGGAACAGGTTACTGGAAGGTACTGGACTATGTTGGAGATGTCAGGTTTTAACCAAGCCTTTGAACTATCCTAATGCAAGAACAGGAAATTCTAGTCCTTTTCAGATAAAGTAACCAATAATAATCTTTAAAGGAATTTCTAAAATCTGCACCTTTCCCAGCTGCCTTGGAAATGAAGTAAGAATTCCATCCCATTGGTGGCAAAGAAGCTTGAAATATGAGCCAATATTTTGGAGCTTCGTTTGATGACACTCCAAGATAAGCTTTAACATATAATTTCCTTATATTTCGTGTGACATTGTCCACCTCCACAAACTGTGTTTCAATAACGGTTCCTTCAGAGTCTCGTACGACAAGCTGGTTATCGTTAACCTAACAAATGGAGAGAAACTCAGAAAAGTCTACAGGGAGATGGAAAGCTGTCCCAAGGCTGAAAACAGTACCAACTCAGTCTAATAATTGCATAGTTACTATAATAAATCATGTATTAGAATATCTATGAGACAGAATAATAGTTACTATAGGAATAGAATGAACTATTCATGCATAAGGCTTACCAGTAAGTTAAACCACCAAAACAAGTTAAACAACAATATGAATCTTTATCAGCTAGATGTTTTGATAATGGATTTACATGACAAATTTTGTAAGAAGCATGCAGATCTAGGAGATTAAATGAGGGAAAAAAAGACACCAATTCTACTAACTTTTGTTCTATGACAAGAGAAGGGGTCAATCTGATGGTAATGCTTGCGATCATATGCATCAAGTACAGCCGCAGGAACATCACTAGAGAGTCTATAAGAACATTAAGAACATTAGGCAATACTCTGTAACAACTTCCCCCATCTCAAGGTACAACCGATACCCGAAAAGAAGAAGAAAAAGATAAAAATTATGTTCATTACACAATGAAGAAGAAGAAGATAGAGAAAAATGGAAGAACCAAAAGAAAAGAAAGAAGGAAAATCCACATTTTTCTACTGCCGCAGTGAACAAGAAGAAGAGGAGGAGAAGAGAAGAAATAAAACTACAGTGAATAAGAAAAGACGAAAGAAAGCAAAAAACAAACACATATCCAAGGTCGTCGGAGTTCACAAGAACTGGATCTACATCACCAAAGTTTGAAAGACCTTGCCAGAGCTGGATCTTTGCATCGGAGAAGCACCAACTTTGGTTGGGAGAGAGAGAGGAAGAAGGGAAGAAGACGTTGGGGACCAATTATTGATGTCCCGGAGTTGGATATATATCTGACCCACTTGACCCAAATCAGCCTATCCCAATCTAGATTGAGTATCAACTGAGACAAAGATCCGAATCAGGTATCGGTTGAAACAATCGATACACTTCCAATACTAGTATTGAGCCAGGATCGGGATCGGCAGATTTTTGGAACCATGATAAAAAATAATTTCAAGTGAATTTACTCATTTAGCTTATATGTAATTTGGAAGAAGGAATGTTTCTAATAATCAGCTAGGAAAGTTAATATATAATTTTTGTGAGACATGAACCTAGAATGTATATTGAATAAACAGGAGGATAAAAATTTGCAACCATGCATAAAGTTACTTAATGATCAACAAAAAAAAGAAGGATTGCAGAAGCGAATTCGAATGACTAGTCTTCTCCATCAAGCCATGAAACAATACAATGAATTATTATTCGATGAAATCTAACAATTGTCATGTTTACAATAAAATTCTGCTCAGTAAAACTGGAAGTTTCAAAACTTAACTACCAGTAAGTTTATTTTACAATATCAAGTTGGAAGTTTTCTACTGCTAGGAACAGGAAACTCCTAAATCATCAACCTGAAGACAGGTTTCATTGATGTACTCACCGGAATTCGTATTAAATCACTGCGGTTCCATCCAAGAGGGTTGTATGCCACCACTATCTGCAGAGTAAGACATTTTAATATGTCATCTCATCCAGTGAGTAATCTCTTGTAGTTCTGTAGTTTTTTAGTTTATATTACATAAAAGCGGAGAACCGCATGTGACAAGAAAACTTACTAAGCTTTTCTCAGCTGAAATTTCTTCCTCAGTTGAAGGACAGTAGCTTATATTGAGCAAATTGCACTGGAAATGGAGAATTGAGTTTAATTTAAACAAAAAAACAGAAGATTGATCTATGGCCAGATTTTGCTTCCATCAATGTGTAAGGACCAGTGAGATTATTTCTTTCAAAATAAAATATTAATGTAGGAATACACTTCCACAGTATGATAGTATGAACAAACATTAAGCATTTAAAATAGCAAAGAATAGAAGGCCATAAGGAATGATCTTTTATCATTATAATATGATATTTCCATAAAAGGGGAACTGAAGAAATGGTAGTTTAGGATCAGCATCTATATTCTGTTTGACAACATTAAAGACATTTTGAAACTTGATTTTAATATAACTTCGGGAGTTCAGTGAGTGACTTGGCCCCAAGTTTCCTTTCAAATAGCAATTCTCAATTAAATAAGACTCTAGACATAAATCGACATATCCATACTTAATAACAATTCAGACATTGTTAAGTTATTTCAATGACAAATGACTTTGAAATTTCCGAGGAGATCACTTGTCATGACCCAAATGTTAAAAAGTCCATTTGATGTAGGAATGAATTTTATTTTTTTATTTTCTCTTATTTGTCAACAACTTCATGATCATAATGGAGGAGGAACGCGTTCCACTCTACAACACTCCGATACTACATGCAGATATAAAAAGACTAGGTAAAAGAGAGAAAAATGTAAGAAAAGAAGGATTTCTATCCTTTATAGTGAGAAATTCGACAAATCAAAAACCTAATTAAATAATGAAATATTTGCAGGATAAGAAAATTCGAAAAATTCTACAGGTTATCTACCTTTAAAACTAAATGAACTTTGTCCCTCGGAGCAATACTAAATATATGAAGTTACCACATAATTGTAATCTTATTATGCTGATAGAAATAAGGTCAAGAAATAAAAGTATGACTATGAGAAGGCAAAGTGATAAAACTTGACAAATTTCAAACTATTACATATAAAATATAAGGAAATTTTATAAATCACACCCTACAATTTATCTATTTTATAATTCACACCCTGTCTTTGAGGTTTTTAACCCAAGCCCCTAATTTTTCCTTATAATTCTTATTTAACACCTTCCGTTAATTTAAACAGTACCAGCAAAAAAATATACTGTTATAATATATGAAATAATTTATAAATACCTAAATTACCCATGTCTTCCTAGAAGAGGGACATAGAGGAGGAAAAATAGTGATAAGGGTATTTTAATAATTTGATCGATATCAGTTAATCAAATTAAAGTTAGGGTGTTAAACGAGAATTCTAAAGAAAAAGGAGTGATCAAATTATAAAATCGTCAAATACAAGATGTGAATCACAAAATAGATAAAATATAAGGTATGATTTATAAAATACCCAAAATATAAAATCACCATTCTCTAATAACTTAAATTTTTAGAGCAGTTGATGAGTTAATATTGTAACAGAGTTAGAGATATCGATTCAAATCTTGTCATGCTCATTTTTACCTGAAAATATAAAACTCCACTCAATTAGATAAAATCCACTTCTTAAGTCTGTCAAAATATTTTAGCGCAGAAGTGAGGTAATAAATACAATATATAAAAGCCACCATTCTCTATCAGCTTTAAGCTTTGAGAGTAATTGGTGAAGTAACACAAACATTAATCACAATGTCAGATTTCAGCACACAATGACATGATTCAATTGTTGAGATCATCTCAGTCTGCTTACATATTTATCTTCAATCTGAACCTAAAAAAAAGGCTACAGTGTTGCTCAATTCATAAGTTTAAATCAGCTGGTTAAAGCACGTGGGAGATTTATCTTCTAAACGTTTTTGGTAACCCTGGGTGGACAATCCCTGGAATCAGTACCCATGAAAGCTTTGAATCAGTTGCTATATGAGATGTTTATTTAGGATGCTTATACCTCTACGTTCCACTAAATTGTTAACCCCATTCTCAGGTCTAACACTGGGACAAGCTCAAAAAGTCAAACAGGAAGAAAGGAAATGAGCATTAAGCAAGGCCTATAAATAACCACACTCTCAGAATCAGCCTAAATGAAGAAACAAATAATCACCTTACCTGACTAAATTTTGCTGAAGACGAGCAAGGTCCATTTGAACTTGTTAAGCAGGTGAGAGCAAAGTTTACACCCTCTTCTGCCTAATAGTAGGACAGAGAAATTAGTGAGCTCACTTGACTACATCTCATTCGGAGAAAAGAAGATAACTGGGAATAAGGAAAATAACCGAAACTTGCAAACCTTTGATGCTCCATAAAATAGGCGTTTTGCATAATCATTTGTTGTATGTTGTTTTGCTGTACCAGTGACAGCATCATGATGCTGAGCAATACCCAGTGCATCTCCTAAACCATCTGTAAATAACCCTGAAGATGTCCTAACCAAGAATTCAATTTGTCGTGCCGCCTATTTGGATAAGTCATGTAATGTTTCATTAGTTTTATGCAATTTTGAGAAACAGGAGTAAAATATAAATGTAGTTTATTGGCAATCCTACTAGAAATTTGCTATACCAGATAATATCCACTAAGCATACGGATGTATCGCTTGAATGTTGGGCGGCTAGTATAATATCCAGTCCAATAAGCATTTGATGAATCAGCATAACTGTAATCATCAGATAGAAGAGTTCAAAACATGAGCAAGCATTACTTTGACTAAACTTAATAAGATATACTAATGTCCTCACGGAAAGTAGTCATCATATTTCAATGGCCAAGATTCATTTGCTGCATTCTTTGCATCGGTGTAAATGGATGGAGTAGAATATAGTGCATGGACTCGGTCATCCTGTCATATCCAGGCAATATCAGTATTTCTTGTGAACAATATTCCTTTATTTATTGAGTTATTTTTATTCACCAAATTGGGTTTTTCAATATGGTGAACTATATGGATATTCATGGATTTTTAACATAAATTACTGTACTAGCTGTAGAACCACAGAAAGTATCATGTTTCTTAATAATGATAGATTATATCAAGAACTTGGACATGTCATTGTTCAATTGCTTGCATATGTTCTCTCGCAAAAACCCCAAATAGAGAACCATTGGATTTTGACCAATTCTTCAAAATCTGAGAAAATTCTTTGGAAACCAAATTCCCAAAATCTCTAGCAATATTCACCCCAAATTGATACTGAAATAACTGAAAAGTTGAAGGTCACATGCATCTTCTTCCTCTGCTCTTGACTGTTATGCGACAAGGGGAGCAACCACGGATCCCTTGGCAAGTTGCCAGTTACCTTAGTCTACACATTACCACAATTCAGAGGAAGCAACTTAGGAGAGCATGAAGATAAAATGTTTTAGAAGCATCCGGAGCTATTTCCTAAGCCTTCGTTGTGACTCTTTAGTGGTACATCACTCTTCTTCAATTGTGAATTTTATGGTTTTACCTTAGCTTCCTACTAAGTCAATTTTAGTATCAATGACGAAATTTCTTTTTGCTGGGAATAGTTATAATAACTAAAAAAGAAAATGAAAATGAAAGACACTTGATCTCCTTCCGCTCCTCTCGGCCATTACGCGATGAGAGGAGCGGTCGTGGATTCCCCTATGAGTAATCGGTTACCAAATCAAACAAACCCTCAAAATCTCCCCTTTCTAAAATGTAACCCTACTCCTCCACCCCACGATGCCACCACCATTATCATCATCATTTTCTTCTCCTTCTTCTTCCCTCATAGGAGCACACCTTCTCAGATTGGACCGTCAAAGCCTTGTCAATGCAATCTGTGTTTTACCTTTTGATTCACCACCTACCAATCCTGGAAGCTCCGTCGTGTCACCCTCATGCCCTTGGTATCATTCCCAAGTGTTCTCGACCCTTCTATTTTTTATTTTTTTCAAATCCAATATATAGAATTATTATAGTAGTGAAGTAGGATTTTGGCCTTTCTTCTCTCCAAATTTCTATGTACAAAATTGTTATGGAAGAAAAATCGACAACTGTTTCTTCTCTCCAAATCTTACTTCTTATGCCACGATATAATGGGTACATACCTCTTTAATACCAATCCTCAAATTTGGCTCATACTCTTATCCTAGTAGAAATATAGAGAGACTGTTTTTAATAGCTACATACTTTATAAAATGGACATCCTCACTTGGTGTTGAGTAAAATTGAGGAAAAAAGAATTGGAAAATTGCAGAAAATCACAAAATTAGTGGTGGCAAGATCAAAACAGATCTCGACCATATTTTGCAATTATTGGTTTGAAGTTCAGCCGTATACATGAAGTTTGGATTTTCCATAAACTTTCAGAAAATTGTAGTAGAGAAAATTATCTAATTGGAGTCTAATTGGTATATTATCCAAGTAGATGGGTCAATCTCAGCTATTTTGCAATTCACAACTATGAGTTGAAATTTCAAATAAATATAAATTTTACGTTTCCACAATTATTTTGGCCAATTAAAAAAATCTAAAGAAAAGAAATATGGAAATCATCAAATTGAAGTATAGATTGCATATTATTCAACTAGATCTTTTTTTTTTATTTTATTTCAGATTACCGCAATTTTCTCATCCAAGTTGGGTTAAACATGTACGAAATTTTTAGCTTCAGAATACTTTCAGGCCTTCGTATAAAATAAGAGGATGAAAGTATTCTGAAGCTAATAATTTCTTGCCTTGACAGTGACTTGTATCTTATCCCGACTAGTAGAAAATGACTTGTAAGCCAACTTAGGTACAAATGATCTTGAATCTACGGAATCTTATGGCTGCATAAGTTTGTTATAAGTCACATTGAGAAGCATGAATTTGACTTATGAATGTAGTGAAATTGAAAACCGCATGAAAAGATAATGGAATTTGAAAGCTTAATCTTGTGTTTTAGACCTTATATGTATCTCTTGCTACTGAGGCCTTAAACCATCCCAACGTGGAAAACAAGCCCCAAACAGCACTAGAAAAATTATCTAGAGGTATTATCACATCTTATGTCTGAATTCCATCAATAAAAATTTCTGATTACTGGAAATTTTGATTTGTTAAACTGGTAATCCTCCTGAATTAGAGACTTTTCATCCTTTACGTAATTGAATGTTGACTGGAGAGGTCAGAACAGAAGATGATCTATATAATAAGATATTTTCAGAGGCAATCTTTTCAAATAAAGCTAGAATATAATAGAAGGGAAGATTATATGATTCAAAGAGATAATTTTGCATCATTATCACTCATATTCACAAGTTATTGCATCAAATCAGCTACTCCCATTCACTATATTTAAGAATACAAACAAATGAATACATTCTAAACGGATTACCTTGTTAACATAATGGATAAGCTTATCCATTTGCCTGAACCAAGATTCTGCATATTGATATTGAAAATCATCGCCCATAGTCCACATTATATGGTTTGTACGTGTGACATTAGCCTGATTTGAAATGAGCACGTAGAAAAGAAAAACTTAAGAAGATGAAGATATAAAGCATTGTAAGTATAAGAGGGGACTTACTTGAGTTATAGCAGCATTGATGAAATCATTTACACGTTGTTCAACATTGTAGTCATAAAGCAAATGATCATCCTGCAAAAATTAAGTAAGAAAACAATCACTAGAGTAGTTGGATACAAATGAAAGTGTATGAAGTTCCAGCTCCTTCATACGACATCGTACCTGAACAGGTACAAAGTCATCAAAGACTTCAAAACCAAATCCAGTTGGGGGACTATAATGAACAGGAAAGGTGCTTGCAAAGATCTGAAGATTTAACTACACACATTAACAAATATATAATCAAAAAGGCAAACAAAAGCAAGTGAAGCTTAGAACCTGAGACGAGGAACCAAATGTTCTTGAACCCCGCCATATAACTTCGAGAGATTTGTCCACCTTACGATTTTGCCTGTCCTGATAATCGATTCTTGCAAAATGTACAGAATCGAAACCAAGCTACAATTGTGGTATAACAATTAAATCCCCAGTATCAAACAATACCATAATGAGCTAATATTTATACCTATTAGAAATAGAAAAAAATAATAATCATACATTATGTGTCATTAATAAAGAAGAAAAAGATTATCTACTGATTTTGAAAATATTTCAAAATGTTTTCCTAATCTTTTGTTTAACATGAAATCTACATAAGTTTTAGCTAAGAGAAAAGAAATCTATATGCTTGAGTGGAGGAGTCTATATTATATATACGGTAGTCAAATTTACCATGGTTAGCAGGATCAACTGATCTCGATCCGAATCAGGATCGGTGGGTTTTGGGTAAATCGTGTCAGATCGATTATAGATCTAATCTGGATCTGACCCAGGAATATCAATTATTGATGTCTCCGATCTGAGCTCTCTCTCTCCTCTCTTTCACTCTTTTCTTCTCACTCTCTCCCTCTCTCTCCTCTTTTTCACTTTTTCTTTCTCCTTCATATAACAATTATTTTTAATAGAGAGATCTATCTCCGGCAAATTCCGGCAACGTGGATTTTTAACTCCGACAAACTCCACTAAGTAATTTTTTAATTCTATTTCTTTATTTCTCTCAGTTTTTTAATTTCTTTCACTCTCTCTCTCTTTCTTCTCTCTTTCTTCTTCTCTTTCACTGCACCATAGTTATTCCTACCAATATGTTTCTTTTCATTTTTTATCTTTTTGAAAACTGTCTTAATAATAGTTTGTATACGACTCCTTTTTTAAGATATATATTCATCGGTCTAATATTCTCACACTCTGCAATAAAGCCCATAATAATATTTAAATAAAAATAAAATAATAATATAAAAGCATATCTACTAACAACGTATATATCTCTATGTAGTTATTTGTTCTATCTATAATCAATCAACTTCAACCACTTTCGATAACTTTTGTCCACATTTATTTTTATTCAATCTTTTGCTATGTCCATAGCCTTATATAAGAAATCTATCTCAGACTTGTCATCACTGTCTATAAATTATAGTACTTTGATAAGAGACTCAAATATTGTGGTAGCAATTATAATATTATCTCATAATATATTCCCAAAAGTCATATTTTTCAAAACTTTACCTAAACTTCGATATTTAGGTTTTATATTCTTAATTTTTATAGACCACTCTGGTGATGTAAATACCTATATAATGTCATCCTTATATAGTATTATACTCTCCAATGCTAGAAAATGAATAGCAAATCTAGTGAGATCGAGTCTGATAATCTCTCTATCACTAACCATCTGCCTAAGCAAATTAAGAATTCAACCATAATTATATATAAAATTTATCAATATCGACCTTCATGTATGACGATGTTAATTTTAGGATCTTTAGCAATATCTTCCAACATGAAATTAAGATAATGTACAGCACATGAGATCTAATATAAATATTATACTTTGATCATAAATAATTATCCAGCAGCCTTATAATTTGCCCTATTATCAGTAACTACTTCGACTACCTTTTTTTACTAATTTATTCTACTACCTCATCCATTAACTGAAACAAAAAATATATAATTTATACTTTTAAAATAAACAATAGCATCGATAGACTTTAAAAATATTGCCCTTATGCTGAATACACCAAGAAATTAATTATATTTATTTTGTTCTATATTATCCACCCATCACACATTTTTATATAATCAAATTAATCCCAATATTTTTTAGATGTCTTAATATAAGTGTGAAGCTCATTTACCTTTGACTTCAGATATTTAGTAGCAATATATTTTGAACTAGGTGGTGGAACACTAGACCCTACTAATTGTATAGCATTTACCGTGGTCTAATAATAAGGACTATCAACTAAATTGAAAGAAATATAATTATAGAAAAAAAATTTAGAAATAGACTTACCAATATGTTTCTTTTCATTTTATCTTTTTGAGAGTTGCCTTAATAGTAGTCTATATACGACGTTTTTTTTCTTAAGATATATATCCATCGGTCCAATATTTTTACACTCCGCCGTAAAGCCTGTACCGCTAGGAGTCCTAAAACTACTATCCCTATATTCTTTTTCTCCTTACATATATACTATCTAAATCTTTAAAAGTCACCATAACTGCTTTTTCTCATCTCCTCCTCTCTTTGTGTATTTCTATTTTCTTTTATTGCTCTTCTTATCTGTCTCTCCTTATTATCCTCCTCACTATGCTCACTGTTATCATCATCAATATTTTCATAGTCATGTATCAATTCTTGACAAAACATTAACTCTCGTTTTTATACAATTTATTTTTCCCTTTTTTTGCCTATTAGATGGACCAACATTTCTCTTTTGACTTCCAAACTAACTTGAGTGCAAGCTGCTACATTTTGTTCTCTTCTAGCTAAATTTTCTTTCAGACGGCTAATGTTGCCTCTTATTTCCTTTCCACTCTAATTGCATTTGATACATTTTTTGTCTTAACTAAGAGAAATGCAATATTGCCAACCAATATTGCTATCTTGTGATTTTTCTCTTGGAGGCATTTTACTTTTAATGTAAACACCTAAACTCAGATCAAATTAAAAATATAATTCAACAAATATTTAATCTCAAATTTAACAAATTAAATAATTCAGTAAATATTTAATCTCAATTTTAGCAAATTAAATATTTCAATAAATATTTTATCTTAATTTCAGCTACTACAGCTTTGCTACCTTCAGAATAAATAGAATGAAAAGATTCAATTTAAGTGCATAAGGGAAAGAAGAAAAATAAGAGCTTTAAATTCAAAAACGAAAACAAAAAAAAGAATTAAAAACAAGTTTGCTGCCACTGAAAATTGAAAAGAAGAGACTAGAGAGAGAGTGGAAGAAAAAAACAAAAGAAAAAAATTTCTGTCAGTGAACAGTGAAAAAAAATAGAAAAAGAAATAGAAAAAAAGAGAAATAAAAAAGGAACAAAAATGGCTGTAGGTGACCAGGTTCCAAATTATGAACTTTATTGCTTATTAATCACAGAGCACTTCCAATTAGTTTGAGAAAATTCTGAGAGAAAGTGGACTGGTATCAAAGTGGGTTTACAAATTATAACTTTACTTGTAGTTTATGGATTATGAACTGTTGGAAAGTTATTGATCTTATGGCAACTCCAAAGTATGTTTTCTAATGTATACTTTTTTCTAATGGCAACAACTCTCATCCTTTCTTCCTTATACAAATAATAGAAATTCAATAGTACTTCATGCTTTTAGAAATTACTCAATTAGAACTACTCAAGCACAATTTGGAAAGTTATTACGTGGAAAAAAAAATCAGTATGTGAAGGAGAGAAGAAAAAGAAGAAGAGATTAGAGAAGAAAACCGAAAGAAAAATAAAATAAAATCTGTTGACTTTCACCAATCCGCATCAGCCGATCCTGCCAACCATGAGTTAGACTATCTGAGGCCTTAAGAATGAATAGCCTTAAAACAAACCATCCTGTTCAGATTTAGATTTGATTTCAGAATTTTGGGAGAATGTTTTATGATACTAACTGTGTGAGGTCTCCTATGAAAATGTGAACTATTGAAATTAGGATTTGAGCCAGTTAAGGAGTAATCATCTACTGCTATTAGAGAAGGGGATGTACCTCTCCTGTAACAACAGTTATAGTCTCATTTGCAAGAAAAAGATAAGTTAAAATTGTGCCTTATTTCTTCATTGAAGCTTTGATTGGTGTGAGACGACCCTCTGGTGTGATTATAGGAAGCCAAAGTGAGTTTGGTACTTATCCCTTCTTTAACTTTTTTTCCTTCTATTCTTCTCGTTCTTTCTTTCTTATTTTCTTCTCATTGATTTTGATTCTTGATCTTTCTTTCATATCCAAAACCTTACTTGAATATCCACATCTCTAACCTTCAAACCCTTTCCCACTTCTTTGGTAAACAATGAACCCCAATATAACCAAGTCCTAAAATTCATCAGGAATCTGCAAACGATATTCTAACATCTCCCACGTACATATAGATCTCCTTATTAAAGATACAGAGGAAATTAAGGTCTTCTAATGCAACATGTTGGATTGCTTCTTAATCTTACAAAAGATATGGGTAATATTGGCACAAATCTTTAAATATTTCCTTGAATATGATAAGCTGATAACCTTATGAGAAAATAGTTGAATATATTCATCTGACACCCCAGTTGATGATACGATTTATCTTGCTATTATTAGAGCAAATTTGTATTCTTTACGTCAAGCTAACTGTGCTCACCCTAGTTCTTGTTGTTTGGATAGAAATGAAATAAAAGATTCAAAGTGCATATGACAGACTCAATCAGTTTAGAACTTTATGAAAATACACATGATGATTGGCAAATCAACCTAAGGTACGATTGATTGAAAAGCTCTGAACCAATAACCAATCAAATAGTTAAATGCTCTGAATAAATATTAATCCTCCAAGTTTAGGAGCAGACAAGAACAATCGATTGTTCATATGGACTGAATCAGTTGATCATCAGTATTCACTCATGTATGTAGCAACTAGGACAAAGTCATAAGAGATTTTATAGGGTTCTCATTCTGCAAAGCACAGAGAAGATCATGATTTGATTCCATTAAGTGGTGGATCTGTCATTAACAATATGATTGGAATAAAAATAACTAGTACAATGAAGAAGATTAACTTATTAAGATGAAGATGAATAAGAATTAAGTGTCGTCATTACTTCTACAGTCCGATGGTCAACAAGGTACGTGTTGCAGCATGTGTTTGTACCGACACACAGCACAGTTGAACATACTAACTGAACAAAGCAAGTCATGGCATGGTGCTGCAACTAAATGAAGAAAGGAGGAAAGAGGGTTGAAGGATAGGACAGTAATAGAAAGGGAAATAAGTAGATATCATATTGGTACTTGCAATCAAAAGGCACAATAGTCTGATCATAGGCTGTCAAAGGGAGAAGGAAAGAAGTCAAAGAACTTTGTCGGCCAAGGAAACATAATCAACTCTAAGATAACCTGCTAATAGGAGCATAAATAGATGATTTGCCTAAACATATTGTCAATATATTGATGATCACCTTAAGAGGATCATCTAGAACAGACAATGTGCTTAAGAGGATGTTTAAAGAATGAATGTCAACCAGCATGGCAATATAATGTCAACCGGCCTGCTGATATATTTTCTTTTACCTCTTTTCTATTGCGCTTTTCTACCTTATTTCCCATCTTTCTTCTCCTACATTACTCTATAGTATTAAGTTATTTCATGGTTGCTTAAATTCTAAATATTTCCCATTATTTTTAAGAAATCTTACAATAAAACAAGTCCATCTTGATCAAGGATTGACGTGCCTACCAGCACAGATTGTGTCGGCACTTGACTAGCATGTGGCATGAGAGGTGTCATGCGGCACCTCACCTAGCAGCAATTCATCACTGTGTAGTAGTCCTATAGGCGATTAACGGCATCACTCCTCTCTCCTCATCGTCATTGATCTCTCCACATCGCCAGTCATGCCCTAGTAGGAGATAGAGAGATGGAGAAGATGGGCTTAGCGGGTCAAAAATAAAAAAGTAAAAAATCTACTTTGGGCTCGGGCATGGCAATGAAGAGAGAACAACGATGATGGCTTGGCACAGCTAGTCTCCCTCTCTCCTCTTTTTCTCTCCCTTTCTTGCATGGTGCTAGTGGTGGAGCTGTCCTATCTTGCAGCACAGTCAACAAGTGTGGCGGCACGTACCGGACGGTCTGTGCCACAGGCATGGCAACCCCTGATCTTGACATTAAAATATTTCTACAAACTTTAGAGCCTCTATACGCAGCCATGCTAGTCAATTTGATAGTTTGCAAGTGGCATGATAAGACAGGCATTGGCTACGTAGACAAATTCTTGATATAACTAACAAGATTACAATGTTAGCCTAGATAACCTTGATTTCACCATAAATACCAAGTTTAAATATCTCATGAAATTTTGCATCACAGGTAGAAATTTATGACAGAATTAGAGTGAATGTAACTTAAACTAAAAGAAGAGGATAATGCGTATCTTAGCAGTAAATCTACATCCTTATGTCAAGAGAAGAGAGTTATATGTAACCTCTGCTCCAAGTAAGTAACCTTGCACAGCGGAATGCCCAAAAGGATCTATCTGCCAACCAACTCGAGGAACCTTGTTGAACTGAGTCTTGATCATACGGTGACCAAGTGTTGTTTGATCAATCATATCAATGTAATGGACGGTAGCTTCATCATGCATACACCAACCTCCATTTCTGAAATGCAGTTAAATGGTAACTTCATAAATTAATAGGTGACATGCATGGTTTAAAGTAAAGGATAAACAGAAAAAGTTGTGTACATGAACTCCAGCTGACCAGAATCCACAAGCTTCTTGACCATGTCTTGAATTTTCTCATTTTGCTCCACCCACCACCTTTGGAAGAATGCCTTAAAATAGTAGCAAAAGGCTGATCACTTGGAACTAAGCAAGTTTGGCAGTCCATAAGTAAACAAAAAGCAGAGAATCATTTAGTTTAGCGAACATATGTTGACAGTCAAATAGAACATTTTAGTACCAAACAGATTCCTGAAAATCTGAGGGATGTCTTATCACATCACATGCCTAGCAGGATATGATGTTTTTAGTTATTTACTGTAAATAGAACTTTCAGCAACTTCTATGAGATTATTGAGGTGACTGTCTGTCAAGAGCACTCCTGCACAACTAAATTATTATGTAAGAAAACTTGACACCGTAAATATTTGCTGTCACTAGATTTAACATAAAATCTAGGATGTTTTTAGTCTTCCTACTAGTTCAACAAACTTGCGACCGTCTGAAAGTAATAGTAATAGCTCTGATGGTAGTAATATATTTCCATATAGAAGAAAAGAGAATGCACAATCACATTGTAGAAAACAAAACAAAGAAATTCATATAGTTAATTATTGAAAACATATATTTAATTTTATTTACTTTTCATTTACCAAATTACTTATGCCAAGACAAAAATATATGTAATTACAGGATTCAAATCCTAGCAGGAGAAGGACCTGCTTCAGAAGAAACAGATATTGAATATTGATGAGTATCCAAAAGAAATTCTTGCAGAAAAGAAGGTCATCAATGAGGTTAGCTTAATCAAGGAATTCATCAAATGACTAGACTCAGACGGTACAGGAATCACTCTCACATTCTGAAATGAAATTTCAATTTTAGTTAATTAGACGGCACTTATAGTCAAAGCCTTCAATTGGGAAATTAGAAATTTGTTAGATAAGTGGCTACTTAGGCGAAAACTCATTTGATTCTCGATACGCGAGGAAGAATGACTGATAAAAAAAAAAAGGAAAATAAGGAAATACGTAGTTATCATTCACTATAAGAGTGCCTTGGTATCTATGAAGCATGGATACAGATAAGATACAAATAAAGCCAATGCGGTAGATCTTAAAAATTAAGGATAATCATCCGAATTTTTGAACATTTGTACTCGTCTGACTCTTATCATATTTGACTCTTTCACTACATGACTCTTTGTTTCCCAATTTTTAGATAACATAAAAGGTTGTCACAAATCCAAGAAGATCAAAAGTTACTTCAAAACTAGAGAATTAATATTAATTATTCTTAAATTCTGCACTAGCCAATTAATCTAATTGACTAGTCAAATGGGCTAGCTTATATTTCAACATCAACCACTGCCTACAATCTTCGAGTATTTCTTCAAACTGGCATTTGATTTGAGGCATGAAAAATTATTATTACTATAATGGCACACCAAATCCAATTGGGAATCATCATCCATACCTGCTCGGCAAACACGAATTTTCGATTCGGGTCTTTCCGCAACGCATCGACCACCGAATCCAGCACGTTCATAACACAAGCACCCTATACAACAACCAGATAAAATTCACTCAAATCTCCACTAAAAGGAAGCATCTCAGTGCCTCTAAAACTACCAACCTGGATGCTGTTGTTGGACCCAACGTAGTACTGGTCGATGGTCTTGAGCCATCCAACATCGTCGTGGGAATGCGGGACCAAGTGCACGTTAAGCTTGCCGGAGACAATTCCGGCGCTCGTGTTGTAGCTGATGTAAGCGGCAGTAGCAAAGCTAGGGGAACAAGTAACGACGAGGGAGATGAAGAAGATTACCAACTCCATGGAGCTCATCGTCTCCAAGAGAATGGAATCGGCCTGGGGATTGTGTCCTGGAATTGAATGGGGATTGGAAATGGGTTTTAGATTTGAAATTTTTGTCTGTTGCTTTTAACTCTTGTATGATTTTGGAGCTAATGGGAAGGGTGCCTCTGCAGGAATAATTTATTTATCCAAACAGATGGAATGTCGAAATATGCCGGCCCAAATTCTTGGATTTCCTTTCCGGTACTAAAATGTCGATATTGATGATGGTGACGATTTCGATAATGACTTTGATACGAAGCTGCTAATTTTGTATACGACGCCGAAAATAGACCGATTTAATCAAACGATTAATCACGATACGAATCCGTATCATATAATATATTTATATTATTAGTGTTTATTAGGAAATATGAATGATTATGAAATAGGAAATTCTGAAAAATTGCATAAATGCATTCCAATGGAAGTTGAACAAAGAATCGAATATTAAGTAATCAAATCATTCATTCCAAAGTTTGATATAGAGAGTCCCATTCTACGTGTCGTCAATACCCGAAATAGGCCATGAAAACTAGTAGTAGATTATTAAGGAAAGCAGCTTGTAGGCAAGGTAAAATTCATCCAAATTCGTATTTAAATTTTAAATTAATTTAGATAGAAGTGGATATCGAGTTTTTGACCGAACTAGTCTTTAATTTACTAAAATAGATCACTCCTTAAATTTATTACTAAAAAGGGGTCTGAAACACTGTGCCATAATAAAAATGCTAAAAATTTCGGCGTTTAAGATTTTTTTTAAAAATAACACTCATCAGACAAGCCTTTTAGTTGAAAAAGAAAGTTTCCTTAGCCGATTTGTATGAAAAAATGCTTAAATTTTGACCATTTTCCTTACAAGTAAAAACGCCACATTTTTAAGTGTTTTACCGTACAATAGAGACGCCAAAAGTTTCAATGTTCCTTTAGAGCTACAGTGCCTAGAGTAATATGCTTTGATGAATTAAATTTAAAACAGTACTAGTACTAGTTTGGTCAAAAACAGCAGAATACCTGCCAAAAACTCAACTTCTTGCTATGTCTAAGTATTTTTAAATGGGCCAGCCTAAGACGTTTGTCTACAAGGAAAGAGACGCTGGATAAGTTTGTTGGTAAGTATTTAATGCCTACAATTGAGAGAGTTGATGGCTTAATCCTTATCCGTGAGATGTGGGAGCACCACCAAACTCTTAACTCTATTCTGGGACTTAGCATGAATCTAGTCTGAAGTCACAGTAGGCTGCTCAAAGAGCTCTGTCGGTCCCTCGATTTGCTGGTTCCCATTGGACTCCCAATCTAAGCTCCTCGATCTGCTGTCCACCTCCCTTTTCCTCCTCCTTTCCCTTCATTAAATCCTCATTATTTCTCTTTCCATATTAGGCTTAAACATTTGGATTGGGTTTAGCTCCGTTCACTTTTTATTCAACATTCGAGTATAATATTTCAGATTAGAGAGTGCACATTAGATTATCCCTATTTTAATTTAGAAATATTTTTATCCAAATTTAAATTTTTACTCTTGGTTTGACTAAACTTATTTCAAAATCTATCTCTCATCACTTAATTTTTCCACATATCTGCTCATTGCATCCATAAAACGTTAATATATAGTCATTATACATATAAAAAATGTTAATATATAATAATTGTCTCCATAGAGAATGTTTATATCTAGTCATTATATACATAGATTATAAATATTTATTCACTATATACATAGAATATTAATATGTAGCTATTGCATATATAGCTAATGACAATGTAGTTATTATGTATATAGATAATGATAATATATAATCAGTACATATATAAAGTTAGTTTATCCATCCCATCAATGAATAGTATGCAATGTCATGATCAAGTGAATAGTAATCGATGAACAATAACCAACGCCGACACAACCCTTTCCTCCTTGACTATGGAACCCTCTCATCCGTCGACCCCCGTCCTCTTTAGGACCGGACCACCTACTCCATCCTCTCTCTCCAAGTATCGGTTCTACCCCGACGCCATTGTCATCTCTATTTTTCATTTCGTTTCTATCCTCTAGATACCATCCTCTCTACCTCTTTCTCCGTCGAACCCCCTCGAACCACCCACCACCATCACTATAAATAAATTCACCTTAGCCTGGTCTACAATAATATAATAAAGAACAAATATGTAGCTTTTGTGTAAATAGAAAGTGTTAATATATACTTCTATTACGCACATAACGATAACCTCTCAAGCATTACACACACAGTGATGCCTTACAAGATATTGCATACATACATAATGATAATGCATATACACATACATAGAATATAATACATCACTAGGTATTTTCATATTTTATAAAAAATAAAATATAATTTTTTTCTTTAAACATAATTATTATACTACTATTTTAGATTACAAGTGAACATATAAATAACCTATTCCTAGAGTGACACGGTCTAGAGACAGATATACTTTTCTAATTGCAGCTTTTTGACCAAATAAATTTTCAATGTGATTCTTATAATGTTGAAAAGATACTTCAAAGATACACATGTTTACTTCATCTATCAAGTTAAATTGGATGGTTTGATTTGTCAAAGAGATGCCAAAAGTTAAAGACTAAAATCTGGGATGAATCTGACTCTCTCAAATGAAAAAATAAAAACCTCTCAAGCTTATTAAAGAAGATTCATACCTTATTTTGAAATGAGAATTTCAAAGAAATATATATAAAAAAAAAACAAGTTTATGAGCTTCATTTATCACTTAACAAGTTTCTAATTTTTCTCTCATTTCTTTTTTTTTTACGAGCTTTATTTATCAAACTCATTGAGAGTGATTACAACTTTGGATGTGTTTAGTTTTCAGAGTTCATTTGCGAACAATATAAAAAAGCCCTCACAGTTTGTGAGTGAAAGAGATGGAAACAATTTAGTAATTAAAACCAATTCTGGTATATTCATGACTTATTAGTGTTTAGTGAAACTTAAATTTATATAATAAAATTGGATAATTATAGCACATACGGAGAGGAAGTAAAATAAGCTAAAATTATGAAAGTTTGTAATTTTATTGGAACGAAGAAGCTCACTTTTCGGTCTATATCCTTTATCCAAACATAGTAAATGATTAGACTTTTAAAATTTTATCACTTTGTTTTTCCTTACTTCTCATCAACTAGACATACATTTACATTCCTCAACACGCCTCACAGATCAGAATTCTAAGTTTTACTCATATAAATCTATAATTATTTCTTAATTTCTACTTTGATTTGCCTACTATATGTTGAAAATATCATATATTTGACCTGAATATTTTATTAATTTTGAGCTCATTTTTTAGTGGGGTCTACACATTATTAATGATGGATTAATGGTGGAATTAAAAGAGCTCAATGAGTACTTTAATGTCATATATTTATTTATTTAAATCTATAAAGAGAAGTGAATAAAAATTGGCTTTAAAGTGGGCATTATGACAATGAAAATAAATAAAAGAAAGTTTAGTACTATATTGAATATTTGAAAAATATTAGTACGGTATATAAGTGCTAAACTTCTCATTAGCTTTGGGCCCCAAAATGGGTACATATTTCGTAACATCCACAAAAAAAAAAATTGGCACGTGCCCGACACGCACCCTTTTTCCTCTCTTCCCCCTCTTTTTCTTTTTTTTCTTCTCTTTCCTTTTTTTCTTTTTCTTCTTTCTTCTTTCTTCTCCCCGCTAGTAGTCTTTTCCCCCTTTCTTCCCGCCACGTTGAAACACCGCCAGAACTACCGACCCCCTTGGATCAAAGCACCGAAGCTCTCTCATCCTCTAGGTAAGTTTGATTTGTTACTTTGGGGTTTTCTCCAATTTTGTCCTCCTCTCGGTCTTACCGTGATCTAGCCGGCGAGCGGTCTCGTGCCTTGCCGCGTTGGTCTGGTGAGCTTCCCCTCTTCATGAGGATGCTCACGTTGGCCTCGTGCCTTGCCGTGTCGGTCCAGAGCCGTCGGGCGTCCCCTTAACTTTGGCAGCTGGGCTTCCCCTTTACTAGCTTTTGTTTGCCAAGGGGAGCATGTTGGTGGGGTCAATAGGGTTTGCCGACGGCCGGGTTCACCGACAGCTCTTCCCCTCCCATCGATTGGGTTTTTGCTGTCAGTGGGCGATCATTGTCTTCCCCACCGGCCGGGCAAGCAAGTTGCATTATTTAACGAAGCTTATTAATTAAATGTTATTTATGCGATCTTCTGTAAATTTGATAATAGCGATTTTGGCGATAATTTGAGGAGAATATTTTTTTTATTATGTTTAACAACATGTTATGCATTAGTATAACTATGCCAGCTCTATCTAATTAATAGAGGTAGGAATTATGAGATAGACTTACCCAAGCCTATAGTGAACGTCAATAAGATTATTTAACTAATTAGTGATAAGAATATTGTGTTTATGCTTTTTATTTACTTTCCTTATCGAGATAGACTCCATACTCTATGAGAATGATCCCATGGCGTAGTGGCAATTAGTATCAAGAAAATGGTTTATGCAAGTGAAACTTCTATAATCTAAGAGTAGTATAGAGAATGAAATAACTTACTTTATGACATCATCACATTTATATCATACATGTGCATACGTTCTTCTTACTATTATTGTTCCATATCATGCATGCTAATTTTATTTTGTTATTCGGTAAGATTTTACATATCATAATTTTTATGCATATTTATTAGGCATGAACATGTACGTTAGCACATAAAATATGATAATAATGTGTGTTCCATTATGCTTATTCTACTATATAATATTATGCCACTTGTACACGTGCACGACTATAAAGGAGGTTACTACTACGTTTCAATAGTACCCATTAAACATATTTGTGTATTGGAGTATGCATTTAGTAGATCTTGGAGATAACTGATTTACTTAAATCGTATTGTATTATCATAGATAATTATGACATTATATTGTTATTTGGTTGTAGTTCACATGAGTAGTGATAGATTCGGATAAATTGCGTTATTTTGGAATAGTCTATGAAATATTTGACATATGATAATGTTCTTTATATTATAGAATCAATGTACACGATTACTGAGTAATAATAATTCTTTTTTATCCAATAGTATTATTATTGAGTTATGTAGAATGATAGTATGATTACCTGACTAGCCTATATATAGATACTAAATTCTTATGCTAGATTATTTATGATTGTGCAACGTTAGGAGTAATTGGTAAAAAGTAGTAAACGAGATAAGAGTTATGAATCTAAAATAATTATGCTAGACAATTGTCGATTTGGTTAGAAGATTATGAAAGTAGAAAAACTTGAAAAACACCTGGACACACATATGTATTTAAACCCTAGGCAATGATATCACTCGTGTATCTGTGCGTGACGGGCCCCATTCGACCTGTCGCATGCGTTGTGCATGCGTCGCGCGTGTCGTGTAGGCGCATGGGCGTGCACATGCACGTGCTACGGGGGGCGTTACAAATATGACGCGAAGAAATGTATGTAGGGAGAGAGAGAGAGAGGTCTGCTTATGGGGACAAAGGGAGGGAAGGAGGGAGGGAGAGAGAGAACCTTGTCCATCGCAACCGGTCTCAAAGAAGTTGCTCAACCCACTCGTCCGTCGCGCTCATTGTGCTCACGCCGTCACAATCGCCCGTTCATCGTGCTCATCCATTGCAGCAGCTTGTTCATTACAGGTGAGGATTTAGGGATGAGAGAGTGAGAGATTTCTTCTAAGGGGTGGGGTTTGGAGAAATTAATTTTAGGTTTGGATTTGGATTAATAAAAAGGACCCAAACCCAACCCATTAACACTAATATTAGTCCCGCCCGTGTCCTGCCGTGTCCCTCCCATGTCCAATATTTTTATTTTATTTTATTTAATTAAGGATACTTCTAACCGTGTCGAACACGTGTCTAACGCGTGTTCGTGTTCGTGTCCGACTCGGACACCTCCTCCTAGGAGAGTTGTCTGTGCTTCATAGCTTAGTGAGAAAGAAAGGGTGGATCATATGTTGATAAACTGGTCCTTTGTCAGGGATGTTTGGCTTTAACCAAACTGCTAACAGATTGGATTGGTGGTTGGATATGCTTAACTCGACTTTAGGAAATGAACTAAGGGACTATGCGTTCACGGTAATGTGGTGTATCTGGCAGAGAAGGAATTGGAAAGTTTTTAGAAGCTATCTCCCTTCACTAGTGAAAATGGTGGAAAAAGCTAAAAGGTTAGTCTCGGAGCTCAAAAGGATGATCCATGTCACCCATGCCAAACTAATGGTTAGAGGAAGACCAACAACCTCAACATGATGATCCCGTTATGTGGGTGGATGGAGCTTGGAGGGGTTCTCATGTGGCTGGCATAGGAATAGCAGTTAGTCTCCATCCTTCAAAGACCCTAAAACCTAAATCTGTCTTCACTCATCAGTGTAAAAAAACCATTACATGGGGAAGCTCAGGCTATATTAATGGGTCTGGTGATGCTCAGCGAGATGGATGTCAAAGGAAGGTAGTGGATTTTCAGTGACTTGGCCATGGTGGTTAATAGCATTAATGGTATTTTTTTAAGGAAGGTCCACAAAAAAAGTTTCAGATTTGGTCCAACACGTTTGGATTGACTTGTAAAGCCTATCATAATAGAAGAGTTCAGAGAGATCAACCTCCTATACTTGTGAAGAAGCGGTGAGCAGACCAGTCTAACTTTGAATTATCGTCGTTGATTGCGAGGACTGTCGCTTAGTAGTCAACGAAGATCCACTTATCCATGTCCTCACAGAACGTGGATATAAGATAGATACCTTCCAGGATGGCCTAGAGCATTACTGGTATTTTGAAAGAGGTCAATTGGGTTATCCATCCAACCCTTCTAGTTTGTTTTTTGAGAAAAGTACATCCCCCCCTCCCCCCTAGCCATTCTAGCTATTTGAGATTGTAATTCTATGGAATAGACTGAAATGTACTGTGATTTAAACTATGAATGAATTTTAGTCTTTACACATTAAAAAAAGAGATTTTCTTAACCCTCATTTGATTCTACACAGAAGAGGAAGATTCACATGGTTTGTTTTATAAATAGAAGACCAAGCAACTAGCTGTCATTATCCATAGCAACTAATAAGTAATTAACTTAATTAGTAGCATTTTTCAATGTTAATTAATAAGTCGAAATATCTCCTTCAGGACCTTCACCATTCACCAAGTCCAAAACTTATTATATATCAAGTACTTCTCTCTCCACAAGCAACTTAGTAGACTTCAATACATCTCTCTCCACAAGAAACTTTATATATATTCACTTAGGCATTTTCAAATAGAAGACCAAGCAAAAGCTTCATTTACCTAATTAAAAAGAAAGAAAAGCGAATCAGGAAAGATCAGATATCTTCTTCACCAAGTCCAAAATATATCAAGTGCACTTCTTAATTGATTCTTTAAGAGCTAATGGTTTGGTGAGCATATCAACCTTATAGCCAGTTTTCATGAAGTGAAAGAGGATGTCTTCTATCTGCAAACAATCTCCTTCCACCATCTCCCTCGTTGTTCTTCTACTGCCTTTTCTAACATACCTTCTACTCAGAACTACTTCCATCTCCATCTCCTTTGACCACCCGTCTGTCACAGACTTCGTAGGTCCAGTCACTGTGAAACCCGATTTTCGCCTCTTGATCGGAATCCTCACTCATCCGGACAACTTCGAGCGCCGCCATCTGCTTCGTCTTGTCTACTCTCTCCAATCCAGCCTCACCGCCGACATCGACATCCGCTTCGTCTTCTGTAAGCTAACAAACCAGGAGCAATCTCTCGTCGTCTCCCTCGAGATCATGCGGTACGACGACATCATAATCCTCAACTGCACCGAGAGCATGAACTTCGGCAAGACCTACGACTACTTCTCTAGCCTTCCAGAATTATTCGACGACCGGCGTTACGACTACGTGATGAAGATGGACGACGACACCTACTTCCGTCTCGATAACTTGGTCGAGTCATTGAAGAATAAGTCGAGGGAGGATATGTACTACGGGCTTATTATTCCGTGTGATGGAGAGAATTTTCCTCCATTTCCGGCACCATTCATGACAGGAATGGGGTATATATTGTCTTGGGACTTGGTAGAGTGGATTGCAACGTCGGAGATAGCCCGGAATGAGTCGATCGGGCCGGAGGATATGATGGTTGGGAAGTGGCTTAGCATGGGGAATAAGGGGAAGAATAGGCATGGCACAGAGCCGGATATGTACGATTATAAGGGATCTTATCCGAGCAATTGTTTCAGGCATGAGTTGGTTCCGGACACCATTGCCGTGCACCTGCTGAAGAATAACTCATGGTGGGCAAGAACTTTGAAGTATTTTAATGTCACGGATGGGTTGAAGCCATCTAAGCTTTACCATGTTCTTTAATATGTTAATTTTTTCCTCCTAGATTTTGCTTGTTTGGTTTGAGGGAAACCAAATTAGTTGTGAAATTTTGTTCAGGCTCGACTCATTTACATTCGAGCCAAGCTCAAATTGCTGGTTTATGTCTTTAGTTTTCTTAATGAGTTAAATTAATTAAAAATAATCTTTATACCCTTGAGTAACTTTTTCAAGATTAAAGATAGAAATAGAACAGGAACCTGATTTTTTTAGGGTCAAATGATGGGTATTTTACATATTTTATATTCTCTACTCCATCGGGTGCTATTAGGTTATAATTAATTTATAATATTTCAAAGATATTGAAAGCAAAATGTAGGATCAAATGAAATAGTGCCATCTTCTAATAACATTTAGGCCTCAAAGGAAGTTTACTAAGCAAATCCAGCCTATAATATTTGGCCCAATTGGTCAGTCCTAAGCCAATCAGTACTACATTTAAATTCTCTCTCCGTTAATGACTGCTTTCTTATCCAAAACTAAAACAAATGGCTGAATTAGACAAAAGCTGGTTTATAAATGAAGGCTATAAGGACAAGACCTAAAATGAGAAGAACCAAAAAGTACTTGCAATGAAAGATATATTGGACGCTGTTCTGTTGCCTAAACACAATATAGAAGGATTTGTTGGCTAATTTTTTTGGAACTATTTCTTTTTCTCTCAATATAGGATTAACTAAATGAATGTGGCCATTATAGTATTGCCATATCAAGTTCCATCCATGAAACAATAGAAAATGATATACCATCGCATACAAAAAGATAGTAATATTTTCAAACCATTTCACACGTACTTTAATTTCCCAACTCTCTCCTATCCTCAGACCTTTTATTTCTCCTTTCTCTCAACTCACCAGATCACATCTCATGCAATACATTTCTAACCAAATATACTTCTCAAAGAAAACAAAAAAGAAAAAAAAATACTTCCTGGTTTTTTTTTTTTTTTGAGTTATGGAAATACTTGCATGACCATTCCCTTGTGCTTTAATATGAACTTGTCCACCTTCAGAGAAGACCTTAATTATGAGTAGCAATCAATGCAGATTCTTGATAGAGGAGTAAAGACTTTGTTGAGAACTAGTCATACCCTTGGTCAATGTACTCTAGAGAAATCATGCAGTAAAGGAGTTCTCGTGAGAACACGAGGAAGAGATGCATACTATATACCTTTTCTTGTTTAATGTCGCTAGTGAGTAAGTAAATTTCAGGTTGTAAGAATTCATGGATAATATCATATTTAATTGAATTATACAAATTAGAATCACGATTAAGTCACATAGCTTATGAAAGATCAGAATGAGCGAAGATTTCAAATCAATCGATGCATATTTGAGTTCAAAAAATAGTATTTTTTGATATCGTCCAAACGGGACTAAGGGCGTCTATGTAGCTGGGAAGTAATCACTTAAGAAAATTTAAGTGATATCCGAATGGGATAAGTGACATCCAGATTGTGTGGCTAGAACACAATCACTTAAGAAAACTTAAGTCGTATGCAAACATGATAAGTGGGGTTCGGACGAGATAAGTGATATTAAGATGGATTGTATAGGATACCAAAAGAAAGTTCAAATTCAAAAAAAGTTTTGGAGATTCTTTTGGTGGCTTGTCCTAGCACGAATCAAGAATATTCCTCATTTGTATTTAAGAAGCCTAAAGCCAGAGATTGAATAATCAATCCAAGAGAGAATTGTAAAAATTTCCACTCTCTTCTTAGAAGAGTTCTCTCTCACAGATTCCTATGAGTATTTAGTGTGAGGAAAGCTATGTTAATGTTCGATTGCTTGCTACTAATAAGGATGATCTAGTAACATCGAAAGGAGCTAAATTGTTTATATTATCGATACCATCACTACTGGCACATTGCATTTTGAGGATTGATCCATCGGTTAGGTGCTTACCAAAGAGAGATAATCTTCTTCACAAGTATAGTTAATCACGTGGTTTGTACTCAAGATGTTACTTAAACACTATAATATTGAACTATCGGGAAATGTTATGAGTTTGTTTTATTTCTATTGCTTGATAAAATAAATTCATCATTTTTAGGTGGATTTGTGTTTTTTTCTCTCTATATATAAAGAAGTTTTTCACATTAAAAAGATGTGTCTTGGTGTGTTTGCCATGCTTTATTTTTTTATTTATATTCGAATTTCTGTTTTTCACTCTTATTCAAAATTTCACTCACCGACTTGAGTTTAGTTTTCCTAGTTAGAGTAGCACTTGGTTTTCCATCTCCTACTATATTTTGGACAAAATTCGATTCTTAATTTATTTTTTAAACTTAATAGGATTTTAATTTTTCTAAACCAATTTGGATTTAGTTTTTGACTTTGACTTGACTTGGATTTTTTATCTTCCATATATGTAAACCTAGTTGGTATACAAATCTTATTTCCCATTTTTGAGCTTTTTAGTTTGCTCACAAGCTTTAAATTTGTCTTCTTCCGTTTATAAGATTTTATGACCAAGACATCATAAGCCGCTTGAATATGAGTAGGGCTTTCATTATATGAATTAAGTCCTTTCTCAGCTACATTTGACAATATTTCACAAGAATTGTTACATGACAACAAGGATGAAAATAAAGCAACATCATAGTTCCCTTGATTCTTTTTCTTTTGATTTAAGTAATTTTATGCGTTATGGTCAATGTCTTGAGAAACAATACATTGAATCATTCTCCTATATTTTTGTTCTTAGGCTTAGAGCCTTTAGCAATAGAGACCTTGAAGGATTCATTTAGGCTTTTGCTTATTTTTACATTTATACAAAATTTTGAGAACTTTTTCATATTTCAGACAACTCATCATCTATGCTATTCAAAGAAATTACATGCTCATTGTGAAGAATGGTAGATGATCTCAAAAGATCGATAGCAAAAGCTTCAAAATGAAATGCAAAACAAATGTACACAATAAATAAACTAAATTATTCTCAAAGCACAAGCTATGTGAAACCAAAAGATGACCAAATAGAATATGAAAATCTATGAGGAATTATGACAAATACTTATCATCATGCTTGAGATCAATCATAGAGATACACAAGCAAACATGATAGAACAAAATCTAGATCTCACACTTTCTAATCAAATATGAAAGTGATCTATCACATGTTATTAATAAAATAAATACAAAAAATAAAGTGTGGAAAGGCAATCATAGATATATTTTTATGTGAAAAAAACTCAAACCGAATAAAAAAATTATAGACCTAAATTCTGATCGAAATCATTCACTAAAATCTATAATAGTTACAAGAAGCTTATAGATCACCCATCGATGTCTGCTTCCCATGATTGGGTTCTTTTACCTTAGTGATCCTCAAAGTTGATCTTTCCGTCTCAGTGACTCTTGAGATATTATTATTTTGGATCCGATGTAGATGTGTTAACACACCAACTATTCTACAAGCTCAAGCTATTAGAGAATGATGTTTTTTATATTTTATATTCTAATATTCTTTCTCACTTTTAGGCTGAAATATTTCGATGAGCCTAAGAAATGGATTTAATTTAAATGGGTGGAGTTTTATATTTTCATACAAAGATAGACATGACAAAATTTGAACCTACGATCTCTAGCTCTAATACCATGTTAAGTCGCAAACTACTCTAAAATCTTAAGTTATTAGAGAACGTACCCATTTTTATATTTTATATTCGAATATTCTCACTCACTTCTAGGATGAGATATTTTGATGAGCTAAAGAAATGGATTTAATTTAAATAGGTAGAGATTTATGTTTTCAGGCAAAGATGGGCATGACTAGATTTGAACTTATGACCTCTGGTTTTGATATTACGTTAACTCACTAACTATTCTAAATACTTAAGCTATTAGAGAATGATGTCGATGCGTTGAGTTAATAGCAATTCAACTTATTCTATCTAATAGCAGGCTATCTAGAGTTAGATTAAAATCAGCTTTAAACACCTCTTCCAAAAAGTGTCCAAGTAGCTCTAAAAGATAGTCCATAAACTAACCAGAATTTAAGCTAAAAATTCCAAAAGAATATGAGTGTACAAATATCGTAGAGACAAAATCCTTCTTTTCTCCGTTTTATAATTTCTATTCAAACCAAACTTCAAACTTCTGTAATTGAAAAACCTCTATATTTAAGAATTTCTAAGTAGTGTTCGAATAACATTCAAGAAAATTTTCTTCTACTTGAATTTTGTTTTCATTTTTTCACTTCAATTTTCTTCATCGACCTTTGTAACAATTTGTGCATATACTTATATAAAAATTTTAGCCATAGTTACATATTTAAAATATTTTGAAACATATTATCAATTACATAAAAATCTTATAATATATTAAATAGGGATGCCTCTAACACTTACTAAGTGCATTATCTCTAGCTTGGTAATGTACAAAGAATTGCATAATATTACGCATTTATACATTTACATCCAACACAATAAGTGTATGAATAAACATATATCACATCATCCTACATGATATATAGTGTGCATCTAATTAGATAAGTTGGCATAGTTCGACTCGTGCGACATGCTAACTCTTTCGACATTCACACGTTCTCCCATTATATATGATAGTGGGCTCATCGCTCATAATTCGTACTTGTCCAAAATAGCTGACTGATTGTCTACCACCACTGACTAGAATTTTAGTACTAGACCTGTCATTAGTGAGAACACCCACACCATAGAGATTTATAATAGTTATAACAATTTATCATAATAATTAATTGGCTTGACCATCCATTTTTTCTCAATGAGATTTGCTATAAGAAGATAAATAACAAACAAACTACAGTTTGTGTGAAGTCACACATTCTATACAAGAAAAGTATGTTTTATTTATATACATAACTCAATTAGTGATATCCAAACTTCATGCTCTACATCCCTTATTTTAGTCTTTAGGCTCTATGCCAATCTACTCATTCCTTTAAAAAGATCACAACAAGCTTAAACATTTTCTTTAATAGATTTCATCGGATTTTTGAGATGCTTCTTATCGACGTCTAATCCAAACCGTTGAGGTAATTCTTTTGAAACATTATTGTATAAGACCATATGTTATATTTCTTTATTAAAAGAAAGAGGAGGATTACTTGCACCCTTTCAATATTCTTGAGATTTCTTTGTCTTAGATTAATTTACTTGATCACATGTTAATCTAATCTAATGGATATCTTGTGTCTTGTGTTTGATTCTTTTAAATATTTTAATAGAATCCTAAAGTAAATAATAGAATAGAGGCTTATTTAGAATATTAAAATATATAAAATATAAAAATACTCCATATTTTCTTTTCTCTTATTGTATTGTATTCTATCCCTTTCTCCACTTCTGGAGGGAAAAATAAATGACCATTAAAAGTTTATTTTTTTCTCTCCCTTTCTCTACTAAAAGAACAATTCAAACAAGAGAAATTATTCTCTCCTAACTTTCTCTTCTTTTCTCTCCTGTTTTTTTTTCCATCAGTGTTAGTGTGAATCTTCAATGCAAGTTATAACCAGCTTGATGGGTGAGTGGTTGTGGTGGGATATGGCTCTAGCTAATAGATGCTTCAAGTTAATAATTATGTATGGCCAGCTAAAAGGTGTAGTATTCTTCTAAAAATAAAGATAGAAAGAATATGTTATTTTGTGTAGTACTATTACTGATCTTATTAAATTTTGATTATTTGTTGGAAAATTTATTTTTTGGGGGGGATTTATCATAGAATAAATAATAATGTTATCCTTATTTTAATTTTAATGATTTGGTTAGAAAATAAGGATGCAATGTAATAATCATAGGAGATCTGGAACAGTTTGGTAATCATATTTCCTTATCATAACTCCATTTTATCTCAGCAACCAAACGACATGTTTTGGGGGAATAGTTAGACTACTTCAACTAGCAGATTGTTAGTTAAAAGTGTTAAAGATACAACGACATAGGATGGAACTTTCTCTTGTGACTGTTTTCTTTTACAAAATGACTACACCAACCATTCATTGAGATTTTTCTTTTAAACCTTATGCTGAACTGAAAAACTTACAATCAACACAAAATTACAGAATAAGAGATAACAATCAATTCTCAATCCCTGTACCACGATGTAAGGAAAAATCCTTACAAGGAAAAGAAACATAAACATGAAGATGATGATTAATTATGTAATGGAGACATATACAATCTTACCCCAATCTAGCTACGTACGTGAAGACTGTCTATGGATCCCAATTTTCTTCCGTATGAAGTTAGCCAATCTAGAGGTGAAGGAGAGGCGCCTCTCGTTGTTGCAAAGTTGTAAGATAACATCCTGATGGCGGGCAAGATTGTTGAGCCTCTCCATCAACTTATGCAGCTTATTCTCTTTCTTGATCTGGGAAAAACCCAAACACCCCATGCTTTTCGAAGGATTTATGTCGACGCCATTGGAATCCTTAACCGTTTTGAGAAATGTCTCGCAGTCGTCAACAACGTTGCTAATGTTCTTTGTCCAATTGCTGATAAAGGGGTTTCTGGGCTTTTTCTCTTGGATATGACGCAGGACGCCCTTGGTGACGTTCAGGTCATCTTGTAGTTTCTGAAGGTCATCCTTGAAGCGAACGTTCTTTGATAGAAGGATGATAATTTCTATGAGCAACTCGATGGCCTGAATAGTATAATATGGTAGAGTAGGATCCATTGTTGCACACAAGCACTGAAGTATGTACCTCTGGAGATGGTGAATCTGCTGCCATTCTCGTATATATATAGCTATGAATGAAGTGTTTGAATTGGTCGTTGATTCAAGGGAAAATGATCATAAAACAGGCATTTTACACCCATATATTTACTATTAGTAATTAATATAATTAATTATATAGGACTACTCATATACAAGTAGTAATCAAAATATTGAAGTCCATATGAATCCCTCCGTCCTTCTGGTTTCCTGAACTACGCGTATTAGAAAAATCCAAGACGAAGTCAAGTTAAGATGAAGTCAACACAAATAATTAAGTTGTATATATTTCCAATGAGAGTGAAATCTGCCAAGACTTGTAAATGCATGCATCCCCAGGTCTCCAGGAAAAGACAATGAGATGATAAGGAAGGGACAGAGGCCCGATTACAAATGGGAGCGTGTACAAGACAATAAAATATAATAAAACTGCCTCATGTGATTATGCTTAAAATTAGACCATCTTCTAAACTTTTATTTGTATTACTACATGTATATGTTAACTTTTTTAGTGTGAATCTCCAAAAACAACTGAGAACCAGCTTGTTTAGGAGAGTGGGTGGTGGGTGTGATATGGTCCTAGTTATTATATGCTTCAATTCTATAATTATGTATCACCAGCTAATATATGTAGTATTCTATTAAAAAAAACTCTCATATAATTAATATAAT
Source organism: Typha latifolia (assembly GCF_019914945.1). Taxonomy (NCBI): domain Eukaryota; kingdom Viridiplantae; phylum Streptophyta; class Magnoliopsida; order Poales; family Typhaceae; genus Typha; species Typha latifolia. The sequence goes on along the minus strand of NC_133097.1, from coordinate 4,755,183 downwards.
TAATTATACACAACTAGTTTTATACAAGTAGTAATCAAAATATTCAAGTCAACGAATCCCATATGGAATGACAAGGACAGCAAACCGTGTTAGAATATAAATTATAAAATATTATTACTGTCTAACATATGAAGGTTTTTTAGCAGCTGGTGAATTAATATGGTATAGGAATATAGATTCTAGTCACCTTATATATCTTTAGTTTATCATCTGCTCTCGAAACTCCTCACCTACCTACTTAACGGTAGGATGAACTCGGGGGCTTTGGAAGGATTTCCTATTAATTCGAATCGCAAGATATGCCATATGTTGCTTGCGGATGACCTCAATATTGTCATCACGCCACTGACCGCAATTGCCTTATTATTAATGACGTGCTCCACTAGTACTCCTCCTTGATCAATTAGAAGATCAATATCAACAAATTCTCCTTCCTGGTTCCTTCGTGGACGGAATTTGCAACTATCAACTTGATCCAAAGAACCCTCCCTATTCGGAGAGAGAGACTCCTTTTCCATTTACCTATCTAGGCATTTAGATTAGCCATTCCAAACCTCAGTTGGCTGATGCTATTGACCTTGTGGACAGAACCTCTGCCAATTTGGCTGGCTGGAAGTGAAACACCCCTATCGCAGGCAGGCCGTATCACTCTAATTAATTCCACTTTAAATGCCCTCCTTATATATAGTTTTGGGACGTCGGTTATTGCTTTCCAATCTACTGTTGCCTTGGCTGGCTAAGATCTCTCACTCTTTCCTCTAAGAGAAGTCTACAGCTCACAGAGGGATACACTATGATAAGTGGACATCTGTGACCTGGTCCCCTTGCCCTCGTTGTGAGCTACACTATGATAGCTTGTGCTGCACTGCACCCAATGCATGCATGCCTTCAAGACTTCAAGTTGCTTTCCTCTTTCCCCTCGTCGTGTGCTTCTCTCATGGTCAAGATCGAGCCGAGCTATTTAGGTCGACCGGGCTTGGGCCTCTCCTCGTCAGCTCGCTCAACAATCAATCATATTACATTTGATTCAGACGAGGCTAAAATATTTCAGCCCATTGCCGTGAGATATCGGGCTCAAACGGGGCATATAAGCTAGGCCGCAATCCTACGAATATAAAGTTATTGATATATAAATTTGAGCGGAGTATAAAATCTTTTATCTCCCTTTTCTTCCTGGGCTATGAGCTTATAGCCATTTAACCTGGAAATATAAATGCTAGTAAATAATTGATTAATTAACGTTTGAATCATAATTAATCGTCTGTAATTATATTTAGTAGCTTAAATGGTTCAAACAGGAGCTCATTTTGGAACTCGGTTTCATAGCTATGAGGATAAAATGGGTCGGGCTATGGGGGTGGGCATAATAGACTGGGAATTGGGATAGTGGCAACATGTGGACAGTCACAACAAATAGGAGCAGTTTTTGAAGATGTAGCAACGACAGGAATTGGGGTAGTGGTGACACGTAGACAGTCATGACGGATATGACCAAGCTACCCACACTCATAGCACAAATGTACGTTAGGGCAATCTCGAAGATAATGTCCATATTTACCACATCGGAAGCAAGGACGATCCTGACTTGATGGTCTCCTAGGAAATCCATTTCCTCTGCCACTTGAGGATAGCCCACTCACACTGACCTGAGACACTACTTGGCTAAGTCTTCAAGATCCGTGTGAATCAGATCTATTAGCAGATGAACCAGCACTATAACGTCCCCGATAAGGATGGTAGGAAGGGTGACACTGTGACTGCAAAGACGATAAGGTCTGACTAATAGAAAGAGCTCTAGAACTCTTACCTCGTCTAGACCATGGGCCTGATCGTTGAGCGTTCATAGCTCTCTTCTCCTGAATCACTCCCTCAAGTGCCATAGCCCTCTCTACTATATCAGCATAAGGGATAAGACTCGTAGATTCCAGACTTTGACGCATCGCATAATTCAGCCCATGTTTAAAGCGTCAAGCTCTGGTTGCTTCATTTGAAACCTTATGGGGGCACAAAAGGGGCTAATGCATTAAACTTGACATCATATTCTACCACTGTGATAGGACCCTAGTACAAATATAAAAATTCTTCTTCCATCTTTACTTTCCTCCAAGCTGGAAAATATTTTTAATCAAAGGCATCTAGAAATAACTCCTAAAGTGATGACGGAGTCTCCTATCCTTGATTTTATTAGTCTTTCTGTGGCTTTCTACCATTGTTCCACCTCACCCCTGAGCATAAAAGTAACAAAAGGCTACTTTCTGATAATCATTACATCCCAGAGTATCCAACATTTTCTTCAAGTTCGATAACCATCCACTAGTCTCAAGTGGATCAATGCCTCCTCTGTTAAATTAGGGGTTTAGTTGTATAAACTTATTTAAGGTGACACCCGTTCTAGGAGGTGGCTCAGAACTCTCTGCTGATACGCCACTTCCTCTACCTCGTAGGATTTCCTCGATAAGTCTTTCTTGACTATCGAGGAGGTGCAAAATAGGATTATGTTCCTCTACTAGTGAAGGAATTTCTAGGGTCTCAGTAAGGGCCTCAGCTGTAGATATCACCCTAGATTGTTAATCTCTCTGTAGGAACAATCAAATTCACAAACTGATTAGTTGTCAGTCAAAACTCTACAATTTATCTCTTACCTAATCCTAAAATTGCATACTTCTCTAGACTCAAGGTGACAATGTACAAGTGCTCTTAATGATATGACAGATACTTTTCAAACTTGACTTTGATACCACTTTAAATTGCAACACTCAAACTCAAAACACGTGCAAGACACTAGCCTAGCCCACATGGCACATGCAAGGCACTTAGCAACTTGGTTAGTTGCCGACAATCAAATAAGCCTGTATCAACACCATAATTTTATCGACAACATCTAAACTAAGAATAACTCATGTCTGACTATCAATAACATACAGATAACCCTAATAGGGCCCCACACAAGCCACAATGCATCATCAATACATCTCACTATTATACATACACAATAATGGTATATACATAATACAACAAGTATAAAGTTACCTACTAATAGGAAAGATAAAGATAAAGACATACTCTAAAATGTCAACTGATATATCATATAACATAACACATCTAGTGTATAACACTAACCACATTCTACTCTTCACTCGCTGGCAAGATCTCTAATGGAGTATCTTGCTCCACTTGTTCATGTAGGTTTTTAGAAAGGAGAAAATAAAGAGTCTCATGAGCTAAAGGCTTAGTGAATAGTACCCCGAATTAGTGATGCCAAGTAGAGAGTAAATCATATACTGGAATAATATGAATCGAAAGAAGCATGATGTCATGTATAAGCATGTATATATATATATATCCTTGATAACATATATATAAACATAATCAATATATCTCTTGAATGGGTATAATATATCCTCAATTAAAAATACTATCTCATGATGAAATTATAATATAATATCACATAATATGATAATATATGAAGTATAACAATCAGGATCCAATGATACTAGTCACATTAGCAATGATGAATGATGCATGCCAATCACTTGATATCATATATGTTAGAGTCTAATTAAATCTACATATCTCTCACTATCATAGTCATCCGTCTCAACTTTGAATAACATCCACCATGTTGGACTACGGTACTCAGCCCCAAACTCGATACAAATTATGCCACAAGCTCAAAGTATACCCTGTCATACGCTAAGGGTATCTTTGAAGATAATCATACCCTATCATATGCTAAAGGTATCTTAGAAGATAATCATACTTTGCCATATACTGAGCAAATGTTCTTTTCCAACACTTTATACACGCCAGCAGTAACTCATGTTTCAGCGGTTTAAATGCCACAATAAATATATTAGCCAGCATAAATAGTCATTGGCACAAATAATTTAGCGATTATATTTTGATATTTAGATATGTCGACAAATATTATTGTCCGACATTTAGTAAACGCTGGTAAAAATGCTTTCATATCATGTTTATATGCTATAGAAAGTTTATGTGCCGACATATATAAATGTCAACATATGTTGCTTGGCAAGTGTATAAAGACACTAGAAAATTATTTTAAAACTTTTTTATATTATAAAATATCTTAACTAATACTTCAAATAACTCGCTAGATTAAGAAAAGATCCAAAATAATGGCAAAACAACTAGTCAATCTCTTTATTATAATTTCGACAATTCAATAGCATAACAAAGTTTGTCTTCGAAAGAAGACAATATGTCTAATACAGAAAAAAAAATATAGATCCTTAAATAGTCAATATTTCATAATTATAATTTTCACTATAATAAGAATATAAGAAAATTGTCTTCACAAAGAAGACATATTTATTCAATCATAATAAAAAAACCAAAAGCTTGAGATCAACGACATTACTTGACTTCATTTACCTGCTTGTTTAATTTGTAGAAAAAAATATGACATATAATCAGCTGCAAATTTGTAGGTTAAAAAATTTATACAATTAAAGTCTTTAACTTAGGCTTATATAGAGCAACACTTGTAGGCCACATCAACACACATGTCAAACCACACAAGCACCCCCCAAGGGACGGTAGATTTTAGTAGTAGAATTATTAGCCCATCACTCAGCAAATTTCATGACTAATTGTTTGTCATCATAGACTAATGATCTCAGTCGTAAGCCCATCACGAAAGTCAGTATCATTGATATTACCATCTGAGCCCTTGGTTCTACATTATCACACCACCGAGTGGAAAATCATGAGTCGTCTCTCATGGATGCCCTCCCCCTTCATTGTCGAGTACTGCTAGGTCTACGTCATTCTATTCTTCGTTCTCCAATTTAAATACACTAAAGGATTTGACTCTTGTCAATTAATAATAAATCGCCTACTACCTAGCGAGACAGTTGCCTAATTGTCTGTGATTAATAGATTAAGACCTCAAGGTCGGGCTCTAGAATATATATATATATATATATATATATATATATATATATAATATTTCTCACTTTTAACCCTAGCTGGGTAAGTGTCGGGTACTATCAAGGCGTAAAAGTTACTCTCTTTATGGTCATGCACATGTGTAAGTGACATGATTTTATATCGTACAAACAAGCATAACAAAACCATCATCATAATCATGTATTATGTCCTATCATACATAATTATGCCAATAGATATGCATAGAAATCATGATACGTGTAAGGCTGAACAACAAGTTAACATGTACTAATTGCATTAATAATAGTAAATAAATGTCTGCACACATGCATGATATTAGTGCCATCATACTATAAGATAAGACATTGCATTCTCTATACTACTCATAGACTATGGATGCTTCACTTGCCTATATCACCTTTTAAATAATTGGTTGAAACTGCGTCACGGAATCATCCTCGCGTGGTGCGAATTCTAGCTCGATGATAGAGTAATAAAAAGCATAAGCACAAATACCTATCACTAATTAATTAAATAATCCTACTAACGTTCACTATAGGCTTAGGTAGATTTATTTAAGAAGTCTTATATTTATTAGCCAAGTAGGGCTGACATAATTGTACGAAAGCTTAACACATTGTTAAAAGTAATTAAGATAATTTACCTCAAATTATCATTCAAATTATTATTATCATTCTATAGTAAATCACATAGACAACATTTAGATAATCAACTTTATTAAATAAGGCAGCTCACCTAATACTAGCTCCCTACACTGATCTGTATGAATTATCTGATAGAAGCAATTAATACGATACAGTCATACCTCTAACTCCTTTGTCAAAATTGATTTAGCCCAAAATTATAATTGACCATGCTAAACTCCACTTAGAGCTAATTCCCCTAATTAAATTAAACCATTAAAATTAAATAGTAGTGATACTCTCATCTCGTTGTATCATTTATTTATATTGGTTTATAGTAATTATCATAACAAACAAAACCACTGTATATCAACAATTATTATTATTAAGGCTCAAGTTTGATAGTGATAATCAAATAAAATGACCAAAGTAATTTGAAATAAATTAGAGAGTCATTTATCTACTTAGGCCAGCTTAAAGCCCAAATAATCCAACACAAATCCATGAAGAATGGGCCCGAAGACCCAAAATTACATAGCCTTAAAAGCTTTAGTGGGTTAGGCTACACCTAACCTAGCCCACCATATGTTGGGTTAGACTGGCAGCCTAACCCAGCTAACAACTTAGGCTGGGCCGCAACCCAACTCACCAGCAATATGGGTTGAGCCACAGCCTAACCCAACCCCACCTTGGGCTGGACTGCACCTAGCACAGGCCAACTTAGGTTGGGTTCAACCCAACCCAAGCCCCAAGGCTGGGTCGTAGACCACCAAGGAAGGGAAAAGAGAAAAGAGAGAGAGGGAAGGAGCGCATGTGCTGGTTATGTGCGCACCTTTTTTTTTTTTAAGGGATGTTACATTGAGCCTAGTCTCGGTCTTTAGTTTGGATAATCTTAGACTATACTGTTGCATTGTGTGCTCACCACCTTTTGGTGGAAATATTTATAATTTAGAGGAGGATGAAACAAGTACTAGGGAGTAGCTGATTTATTTATGTTGGAGTTTATTTACCTTATTGTCTAGTTATATTTTAGCCCCTACGAGGATTTTATGTTTGGAATATTGTATATAGATATGTATTTCTAGAGGCTTGTTGAGGCCTGTGGTACTATGCATTTGCATTTATTTTCTTAGATTGTTTATGATATTTTAGATCATTTTGGATACTTTGTAAATAATTTTATTTATTAATAGGTCACGTGAAACTATTAAGGTCTTTCCCCCCATGTGCAGGTCACATGATTTTAGAGGCAAGTGCTACAAGAAGGGTATCCGGTTTAGATAGATGTTAATATACTTTTGATATATGGTAGAATATAATTATAACTGAAATCTTTTAGCATATGCCAGGTTATATTTTGTTTTCCGACAATATTGTGAGTTCTAGTACTATGTGTAAGTCGTACATGATGGTCTAGCAAAATTATGCTATTCGGAGTTAATATCAGATTATATTATACTCGTGTATTATTTTTTTAGTTGTATCATGGAGGTTTGTTGTAGCTTCCGTGTGTCCAGCTAGATTATATAGTAGTCTAATATAGTTATTGTGGATTTAGATTTTCATATGTTAATATATTTATTTAAATGACTGTATGATTTATCTTGAAATGGATTATGTGAGTACATGTATATCTCTCCATGACGGCCCCATCCATACTATACATGTGTGTCGCGCGTGCCATGTGGGCACGTGGGCATGCATGTGTCTGCGTCGGACGAGAGCGTTACAAATTCTAAGTTATTATATTAAAGAAATAACAAAAAATTATATCAAAAACATAGCTTGCAAGAAGACGAGGAAAACTTGAAGATATATCGTATATTATTCTCTAGTAAGAGTTGTCATATATCGACTTTTGCATGTGGATTGATAATACAAACCATAGATGCCATGTAAGTAGGGGTGAAGACTCAGATTGGATTCGGATAAAAAATTTCTATCCGATTCGGATATAGATTCGGATACGAATAGAATTTTTGAAAAAAATTCGGATACGGGTCGGATATATTTTTTGGATTCGGATACGGATATCGGATATCCATTTACCCGCATATTTTTTTAAATGATTTATAATTTTTAGTTTGCTTATTTAAATACTAAATATTAATATTATTACTAATAATACTATATATATTATTTATAGAGATTAATTTCTCTAATTTTTATATATTTGAGATACAAAAAAAATTATTTATTGTAAAACTCTTAATAATTTTGTGTTAATTATATTTAAATAAAATATTATAATTATTTTAAATTCAATCAATATCCGTTTAAGATCCGATCCTTTATCCAAAAATTATCCGTATCCGTTTAGTTAGGATATGGTTTTAAATTTTACTATCCGTCCAATATCCGTATTCGAATCCGTATCTGAACTAAAAATACGGATCCGGATATGGATTAAGCACTATCCGATCCGTATCCGATCTGTTTTCACCCCCTACATGTAAGTTAATTCTATGTTTCACTTATTGATGCTCTATATCTTGATGCTTGCATATGCCATAATTTGATTAGTCTAGATTGAGATATAGCCTAGGTGCATTTGTTTGATAGGAAAAATCATTAAAAATGTACTAAAAATGGCTCCTTAAAGGATAAGTGCGAAACCACTTTGACATGAGCGTTTAAGGAAAGTTTTAGCTTATTAGTGCTTCACAAAGTGAAGAAACTAGAGAGGGTTATCTTCCCTTGTAAAAGTGAAAGCTACCAATTGTACATCAAAATTTGCTACATGCGTATTTCATAGATTGGTCTGAATTTTAGATTTAACTGAGCGTCGGCTTATGTGATACTTTAGTGCATGGTTAGATTATTATTTAAAATTAGTGCTTAACATCTTGCATTATGGTGAGTATTGGATTTTTGGTGTCACTAGTCGATTTTGATATCTCTAAGCTGAGTTTAATATGCATCTATATTGAGTTAAAGCATCTTCAATCAAATCGGAACATTGTATGTGTCATAGGCATTTTTAAAAAATCTTAAATTTCAAATTGAGTTTTGCTTGATGTGGTATTTTAATTTATGTGATCCAATACTATTTTTGACAATATTTAATGGATTTTATCTCCTAAAGTCGCTAACACATGAGGTAAATCACAGAAGATCCTAATAGATCGGTTGAATTGAGTACGAATCATAGAAGAGAAATCACGGTAGATTTGACATACCTCAGAACGTTGACGCGTGAGGTAAACACAAATGAAACGAGAGAAATCATCAATGAAACAGACATAATAAAGAAAGCCAAGACCTAAAGAGAGTGGAGTAGGACCCCAAATATTAGAGTGCACATGAAAAGGGGAATTAGAGATATTCTCTAAGAGCAAAAGGAAGGGTCCGGTGTTTTGCCAACCTGTAGCCAGTACAAGGAGATAGACGGGAAAAATAACTACTGCCTAAGCACCTAGTCCGGGACAAGGTCTTGAGATGCTGACTCAATACATGACCTAAATGTTGATGTCATAGATCTGAATTAGAGAGAGGAGTGACTGGACAAGCAATGGGATGAGATGATGAAAGGTGAAGCTGATCTAGGTAGTAAAGCCCAAGAATTCGACTACCGACCCCAATCCTCTAGCCGGTAGACGACCCACACAACACAAGAAGTAGAAGAGAAGGATATAATGTAACCAGAGTCAGAAAGCTAAGTAATAGAAATAAGACTCATGATTAGACCGAAAACAAGTCAGACATCAGATAAAATAAGACGACTAGTAGGATCTATGGATAGGGTGATGTGACCAATGCGAGAGATAGGATAATGGGTCCTATCAGCTATGTGAACATGAGGAAGAGCGAGTGGGGCAGATGTGAGGCTAGTAAAAATGGACGAGTCACCAATCATATGATGCGAGGCACTCGAATAAAAAAATCCAGGGTTTAGTCATACTAGAGGCAGCAGAGGCAAAAGTAGAGGCACTAGTGAAGCTGAAAGCTCCATGAATGAGCTGTTGGAGCTACAGTACTGAAGGTAAAATCAGTGGAGTGAAAAGATGGACCGGTGCTTGGACCAGCAGTCGAGGAAGACAAGTGACAACTCATGTCCTTGATCCCCCTTGCCAAAATAGGGAACAACCTCAGGATGAAGTCAAAGCGAGCAACAAGATGACTAAGACAACCATAATGAGTGCACATAGGTCGCGATGAGTGATGCTCTCATCCTAACACATGAGTGATGAGAGTAGTAGTAGAAATATTAGGCTGTACTGATATAGGGGCAGGTGTAGCACCAAGCACACTTATGGTGATAGAAGGCTATGTAGGCATAATCTGCTGAGAGGGCAAGAGACGCTAAGCTCCTAGCCTATAGCTCAGCTATGGCACTATCCATGCTGGGGAGAGTGGAGTGGTGCAACAAATGATGAGCGAGATCCCCAAAATCCAAACAAATGCCAGACAAGAACTCCATCAAGTGATCCTTGTCATGATGGTGTTGACTAGCCACCAAGTTAGTAGGGTAGAAAGTAGGCTCCACTAACGCGAGCTCACGCCTGATGTTAGTCATGCAGGCATAAAAATCTTGGATAGTGACCTGACCCTATCTGGCCGTGTGAGTGTCACGTTGGAGTTGAAAGCAACACATCAAACTTGATTGAATGAATCGACGACTGAGATGGGTCTAGATGGCCTGAGCAAAGGATAAGGTCTAGAGTTGAGGCTGAAATGATCGATCAACTTGTAGAATGAGGTAGGCGTAGACCTCCATGTCACGCAGGGCTCACTTATCATACTCTGGAGATGGAACCTCTAACTAAACAGTCTTGAGTGTGTTAGACTCAAAAGAAGCCACAATAGTAGTTTGGATGATAGTGCGAGGGGGAGCACACTCCACAAAGATGTCGTCTATGTGCCCGAGAAGACATTGCCTGCGAAGGACGATCTCAATGGAAGAGGCCCATGTGATCCAATCCCGTTGAGTGACAAGTAGAAATCCGACTAGTGATACACTCTCACGACTGACCGAGACATAAGACGCCATTGGAAGGAATGAAAATATATTAAACACCTTGAGGGCGATTCAAGATTTTCCCACTTAGGCCTTTCGTCGAATACTTGGAGTGCGGAAAAAATTAATTTCAGTTCTCAATCAACAGTTACCTTATCTTCACTGTTTGGATGAACGGAAGCAAGGAGTGTAGCCTTCACTGAGCTTGAGTGAGAGGAGATGGCTAGACGAGCAGTAACATAGTTGTTGGAGGATGACTTCACTGACAGCAAATAGAGAGCAATGCAATAGGGAGAGCAATAGCACAGTCGTTGGAAGTGGGCTGCTGGTGGAGGTCACTGTTAATTGGAGTGGAGTGAAGACGAAGCTCATCGACGACAGTAGTAAGCTTTTGGTCGAAACCGAGCTCAAGGCGATGAAGCTCAAACCTCCTCTCTAATGGCCGTGCTCTCAACTGGAAAAGGGGAGCAACCACCTTCTCCCCGATTGGAGGGCTTGAGCTGCAAAATTAGGCTATCGGTGAATGAAGGAGGAGGCTGAGAGAGTTCACCGGCGGCAGCAAGGTATTTGGTCGAACCCGAGCTCGAGGAAGGCGACCTGTGAAGAAAAAGGAGCTGCCCCTCTAACAATGATGCCCTCGACTGGAAGGAAGGTGCGACGGGCAGCGATGAAGTCATCCAATGAGGAAGATAGAGAAAAATTGATGCTCGCGAGTGATGAAGTCCTCCGGTGAGGAAGAAAAAAAAGGAATTGATGCTCGCTTGGAACGCTAAAGTCTAAGGGCAGCTGAAAAAAAAAACTTGGAGGTCAGAGAGCTTTGATACCATGAAACAACAAGAGATCCAAACCTAGAATGGGTTTGGAGGGGGGAGAGGAAAAGAGAAGAAGATTTTGGTGAAGTATTTCTTCATTGAATGAAAGAGAGGGCTCAGCCCTATTTATACAAGATCACCATAAAATCAGATAAATTAAATGATATATATTCTAATAACTCTAATACTTCCTATCGCACCCAGCTCTTTCCTCCATGGTTGAAACCTCAACCTCACATTCTCCATATTAATCTTCCCTAGATAACGTACTTTCTCCATTCTCTGGGGGTTTGGGAACTCTATAACGAAAGATCTTGCACTGGTACTCCTTACCCACCAATCGGATTTCCACTTCCATATCCCTTTTAGCGCTATCTCAATGCCTTTAATAGAAACCTAACCTTTAGCCATCATTCATTGCTCCATATTTGCCTTATTGATCTTAGCCTCCTTTGAAGATTCGAGCATCACACAAGGAGAGGAAGCAAATTCCATATCCATTCCAACACTTCTCAAAGGACACATGAAAGATTGATACCCAGCTTTCGGCAATGAAAACACACAATTGAGTTCTTGCACTCCGCCGCCCAATGGCCAAGATTCCCATACTGAAAATAACCCCCATAATTACTCTTTGAACGAGAAGAAGAGGGAGATGAAGAGATAGAAGATTTAGGGTTTGAACGCTTAGATAGCAAAGTATATATATATATATATATGAAACCCTATCATATTTAGAGCCAAAACATGACTTGGGAACAAAAACCTCACCTAACCTAGCGGTGTTAGCTTCAACAAAAGGAAGTGAGAGATTTAGTAAGCTGCCAAAACCGGATAAGTGCCTATCTGATGTAGTACCAAATCCCGCCAAAATCCTCACTTGAGCAACATTGATCCCTTAATTCACTCATTCGCTATGATGCTGACTATCACCTCAAGATCTATAGGCAATCTTGATTGCAGATGCAAAACCACATTGGAAAGAGAAATCGAAGTGAGAAGATCCACTCCTACCCTTACCAAGATTGGATCCAAATCTAAAATACGAGGAGAGGAAGGCGAAGGAACACTACAAGAAGAGGAAAAGGAAACCCCCTTACAGCTAGGGGTGTAAACGAGCCGAGCTTGATCGAGATTGGCTCTAATTAAGCTTGGATTGAAATTAATTTCGAGCTTGTTTTTGTGATCAAGTTTGATTTGAAAGAATTTCAATCCGAGCCAATTTCGAACTCGAGGCAATTTCGAGCTTAAACGAGCTTAAACAAGCTGCTCAATTAGCAATTTCAAGCCTTATCAATTTCAAACCATTTTCGAGCCTAAGCAAGCTTGAATTAATTTAGGCTTGAATTAAGCTTGAAATAAAACCTAATTCAACTATAAATATATAAATATTATCAAAATATAAATTACAAGCAATAAAAATAAATAGGTTACAAAACTACAGGCAACCAAAATATAAATTACAAATAATAAAGATAATTGTGTCAGAAAATAATGGCTGAAATTTTGAATGGATGAAAGAGTTTTGATATATATATATATATATATATATATATATATATATATATATTCGAGCCTTATCGAGCCGACTCGATCGAGCTTGCTCGGGATCAAGCTTGGCTCGAATTTAATTTCGAACCTAGCTTTAATGATCAAGCTCGGCTCAGCCTATTTTTGAGCCGAGCTTGATCGAGCATTATCGAGCCGAGCTCAAGCCGAGCTCAAGCCGGCTTGATTATTTTAACAGCCCTACTTACAGCTCATGACTCCCATCAACAGCTCGATGTTTTTGGATTTAACTCCAAATGAGCAATTCAGAACAATTCTACTTGTGAGTTCAATGGTTCTTTGCATAAATCTTATGATCGTTTTATAGTCATAGTTTGCTCATCAATTCCAGATTTTTTTTAGTTTTATGTTGAATCGTTTATTTTTTATACAAATTTTAGTGATATTTGTAAATCATTGAAAAGACCTCGTTTGCTTGCTTTCGAGGGATATAGAGATTTGTCTTATCCTTCAGATGCAATTATACCTACAATCAACATTAAAGTTCAGAACTTACAAAATGCAATCTTTTCACAACCATGAGGAACAAGAAACGCATAAGCTAGCTCATGAGTACTACAATCATGAAAAAAAAAGAAGAAACATAAAACAAAGATGCAGCTAATAGTTTATCATATATAGCAGGAATAAATTTACTCTTCTTCCTCGTCACTTCCATTACTTTTCTGAGACTTACGTTTTGAAACAAGATGATAAGTGACGAATCCAGAGAAGATGGCGCCTGCTGCTTCTATTGCTCCATATTTAAGTACTCTGGAGGTGGTGGAAGATTTTTTTCTTGAAGAAAAGGTGGCGGAGGATTGTTCATCTCTGCAAAGTAGGAGCATAGTATCCTGATCGCGGGCAATCTCGTAGAATCTGTTCTCTACCTCCTCCAGTTCTTTCAAGTCCTTGTATGAGTTGTATCCAAAGAGATGGCACTTCCCTTTGGATTTTCTGCTACCAGATTCATTGTTGTGCAACTTTTCGAGTAATATCTCGGCGTCTCGAATGACAGTTTTAACATCCTTGAGCCATTTGACGATTGACTGGTTCTTAGGCTGCTGCTTATATATTTCACCCATGACGTGCTTCGTGATGTTCATATTTGTTTCTAGCTTTTGAAGTTTATCGACGAAGCTCTTCTGATACTCACGCTGCTTTTTGAAGAAATTCCAAATTTTGTCGATGACTTTCGTGGAGACTTGCTCAATTGCAAACCCTAGCAGAGCTCCGCCAATGGTGGCACAAACAGAATAACAGAGACAGAGAGATGATGGAATCCACATTGTGTAGCCACCGCGATATCTGTAGTTGTAGATTGTTTGAACTGGAGCTTCTTCATAATATAGTTGAAAGGAAGAAGACAGCATCAGGAAATTGATTCGAAAGTCAACTCCAATTTAATCATTATTCGTAAGTACTTATGAATGACAAAGTCATGTTTAGAAAGTTAATGAGAAAGTAGTTGGACCCGTGAGTTTTTTTTTCTAGTAACATTTTCACAATTATTAATAGCTATTGACTAAAGAGGAAAATTAAACTAACATAAGTTGCATGCATGATAGTATTGCTGAAGTTTTTGTTTCCGAATTTAGCATATAATATTTATGCAACAGGAAGTAAATCTAATTTTTGTGTGTAGAAAAAAATAAAAAATAAATATTTTTTAGTTTGAATAAAATAAAAATTAGAAACTCTAGACTATGAGGCACAATGAAAGGCGCAATTGCCCTGATGCTCGTTGTGTAGGGTTACTCGAATGTTTTTCTACAAAGTACAACTCATAATCCCCCATGAGAATCAAACTTCTCCCATAAAATCAAAATAATATATAGAGGAAAAGAACTAAAAAAAACTTTGACAGTGTTTTTTTTTTTTCATATGCAAAGAGTGGTATATATAGGTGTTTTAGAGACTTTTGAATTTCTCTGTACACTTGTAACCCCTTAAATATATTCATCCCATTAATTATTAAAAATAGCGTCATGGCCATTACCTATCAATTAAAATTTTTGTAATTTTTGAGTTTTAAATTTCTTTTTATTATTAATTTTAAATTTATCTGAATTTTGCAATAGATAACAATCTCTGATAAAAGGATTTAAAAACAACAATCGAAGTTACACTGGCCCTAGCAACTCTCTACTAAGGTTTGGCAATTTTTCTTCCCCACTTCATCTCTTTAGCTAAAATCCTTCTCCACCGGTAGTCACCGGCATTCCCCCCTCCCCGCCCCCCAGCCTTAAGGCACGAGGGTTTTTTCGCTACCTTCGATAGTTTGCTTTTGCTTCTCCCCTATCTTTTTTCTCCCTTTCTTCGGTCCCTCTATCCCCCATCACCGTCCGCTCTCGTCTCTCCATTATCATTAGTGTTGTCGCCATCCATCTTGCCGCCATCCCCTTCTCAACTCTCCGTGTATCCGTCATTTGCGTCTAGTGTCGAGGGAAGTGGATCTCGCCTCTGTCACCCCTATCCTACCGCCCCGCCATTGTTTGCATCGAAGGTATAGTATCTCGCCTACCACATTTCTACATCGATGCATCTGCATTGGCTGCTGGTTGCTGTGGATCTCGCCAGCCTTGGTCACAGCCCACCGGAACAAGCTATAGACGCCCGAGCCCGACTTGCCTCCGCCCCACCTTGCCCTCGCTCTGCCACATTCTTCTGAAGTTTTGGAAAACAGGATTCTCAGTTTTGCTGTCTTTTTCTTTGTTGCTTTCTTTCTCTTAGTTTCACAGGTAACTCAAATGGAGTTCTCATGTGGACTTTAAGAAATTGCTGCACTCCATCACTAATGTGCCTAGATTCCCCATCTAGGAACTCTCCTTTGTTAAGAGAGAGCTTCTCCTTCAAGACTCAAATTGTTAAATCTGTAGGGTAGCCGAAGTTGGCCAAACGGGAGGCTTGTTTCTCTCTATCTCCTCTTTTCTTATTGTGCTTGAGTGCTTGATCCTGCTTGACACTCTAAATTTATTATTATAAATGCTTATAATCTAGCCAAGTAAGGGGCTTGTTCTTTAGGTTTTTACCTTATCTCTCTTTTCTTCTCTTGTATCAAGTTGTAGTCGTGGGATTATATTAATGATATGGTCAGTCTATGGACTTTCCTTAAAAAGAAAAGATAAAAGGATTTAAAACACAAACATTTAAAATCAATATTACACATATATGAGATCATCAGGTCAAAATTTTATACTATATAATAATGCTAAGTATCTTTCGATTAGAATTTATACCTTGTAATAATTATACATAAATAGAAGGAGTACTTTGTTCTCATGTTATTTATAACAATACTATTGTCTTGATTATTATGAGAGTTACTAGGGATTATTCGAATCCCACAATTGCAACATCACGATAGCTCTCCCTTAATTGAATCATCAAAAGATGGCCGTAAAGAAACACACCTCTCTGAAAATAATAACTGTATTGCATAGGAAATTAATTATTGCTCTTCACTACATCCATCAATAGCTTTATTTCGATTCAACTTCGCTTTTAGATAAATCCAATCATATTATAAGGATCTACTATTGGAACAATTACTTAAGTTTTAGACTTATCGTCCTTGATAAAAATCTAACAATACTAGTCTTAGGACTTTGTACAAAAGTTTTACAGAATTTAAAATTTTAATTTAGCGTTCATAAACATCACATTCTTAAATAATTTAATGTATTATATGATGATAATTTGTCAATATGCATTTATAATAGTGATCTAAGTAATCACATTTAGCCTCTATAGCATTTCAATAATTTTATTATTAACTATAGAAAAAAAAAATATTTCACATGCTTATATTTAGAATTTCATATGTTAGACTTTTTAATACAACATTAAAGCATCTAAATACCATTATAGTAATCAAATGAATATTACACCCTATGTTGCATAAACATGCTTAATAGATTACAAATAATATTTAATATTTAAGAGTAAGAAATTGTTCAAACATAAGACATGTCCAACATGGAATCTTAATTTTCAAATTTAAGAATAACATATTAAATGTTCTTAAGAAGATTCACATTAAATTATTGCTAAAATTTAATATTAAAGGGACTAAAATGTAATATATTACAAACGCAGGATTTTTTCTGCCAAAACAGCTAAAACGATCTCAAAAATCTTTTTATGTATGGTATTTTTCAAAAATTACAGTAATTTTCTCCTCCCTTTTTTATACTAATAAAAAAGTTCTCACACGCCAATCCAAATGGTGATGCATGTGAATTTCAAAACTATAATATTATAAAAACTATATAAAATATATTTTATAAAAATAATATGTCTGATAGTAATTACTATTTTTACAGACTGAATCACAAATAACTGAAATCCAACATTTAAATTGTAAACTCGATTAACAGTTTATCAAACAGGGTTATTGGAAATATAATTTAAATGCAGGATTAAATACTGTAAATAAATAAATAAATATATATATATATATATATATATTGTCATGCACTTTCTCCTTTTAAGAAATGACTTAAAATTAATTTTATAAATAGTGATTTTAAACTAAAATAATTATCTTTTAGTCTATGGCGTTTCTTACGTACCATACAGTTAATTCTTTATCAATTAGTTTGACGAAGATCTAACAGTTAATATCTTTAAGGGTATAAGAGGAATAAAAGATATTATCGGTTCAGTAGGTAATTATTATTTTTTAGATATATAATTTTGCATATTATTATTTGATAATTAATTATCTTAATATTTTATCAAGTAAAAGACATATATATCCTTAACTGAGAATAATGTATATATATCAAAATAAGGGTATTGATGTCTTTTACAAGTAATTTGATGAAAATTTAATTACATTTTATCTCTTTGATTATTTTTTATTATTTACATATATCTCTCATTAGTTTAAGATTGATTTAAATTAAATTTTAATAGATAGAGATAGAAAATTATATTTAAATTGAAGTTTATCTCTAAATAATCAAATTTAAATTATTTAATATTAAATGATATCTCCTATAATTAAAGCATAATTATATTTAAGAGAAAAATCTTAACGGAAGAAAAAAAACCTGTAAAGCGCTTCTTGTTTATTAATTAGTTTAATGAAGATTTAACGATTAAGATCTTCAAAGGTATAATAGGAAAATTGGGACGTTGTGCAGAAATAATTAAATTTTCTTGACTAATATTTTCTTTTTCTTACGTAATGTGGTTTTGGAATTGGTACCGGATATGAAAATTGACTATTATAGTCATTGAATTAAGATTATAATTTTTAAAGGTGTATTGCTAACATAGATAAAAGAACGTCCAAAATAAACGTCTGAAATGAAAATTCAGAGTGACATAAATAAGTCCAAAAACATAAGTTTAGTACATCAAGAAGGGTAATTAAATCTCTTTATTTAAGTAGATTTTAAAAATCTCTTTTTATTAAATAATTAGTTTAAACGGGATGGATAAAACTTTGTTTGAATCCGTCAAGATTTAATACTTTTGTGTTTATTAAATTAGTTCTATCTCGAATTCATTTTTAGTTTCTCTTGCACTTAAGGTTTTTATTTTTATTTTTCTTCAAACTTTACACTTTATGTCATTTAGTGCCTCATTAAATATTGATAAGACATTATAAGAGAGATAAATGATCCGTACTCATCTTCTTCATCTTCTACTTCATATGTTGTTATTAATTCTTTTTCATCATCTTCTTCTTCTACTACCCCTTTTTCTATCTCTTAATCCTTTCTTTTTTTATACAAGTCTTTAATCGCTCTTTAATTAATAAAATAAGAAATTAATTAGACATAGTTTAAATTGTGAATTTTTGTTAAAATTTTATATTTAAACTATGAATTTCATGCTTAAATTATGAAATTTCAAACTAAAACTATCTCTTACTTAAACTTAGAATTATTGTCAAATTTTCATACGTAAACTACGAATTTCGAACTTAAACTATGAATTTCATACTTAAATTATAAATTTCTTACTTAAATTACAAAATTTCATACTTAAACTACGAATTTCATATTAAACTATGAATTTTATACTTAAACTACAAATTTCATACATAAACTACGAATTTCTTGTCAAATTCCTTCTTTCTCTGTAGATAAATTTCAAATATGAAGAAACTCCAAATATAAAAATTCTAAATCATTAACTAATTAATGTATTTTAGTTATATGTAGACCTTTGATCAATAGAATCTCATTTAATCACTAAAAATGGTCAAATTTGGGCTCAAGCCAAAATTAGGCTTAGTCACTACTAACCAACTGAATCTACCTATCATCTTTCAAGTCATGCTTAAGTCAAACCATTATCTACTAATCACTTTCTTCCTTATCTAAATCAGAATGAGTCAAAATTCCTTTTTTTTTTATCAAGTAACAGATTTTCAGCAATCAAATCTCTATCAAGTTGCAGAATTTTAGCAAGAAATTTTTACCTAATGCAGCAGATTTTTATCTCCAATTCAAGCAAAATTTCAGCAGTAAACAAATTTTAAATTCTTGTTTGAGCAGCAATTCCACTAGTGATGGATTTCTTGGTGAATCATAGAAAAAGAAGAGATTTATATTATGTAATAGAAATGTGTTATCTACAAATAGATTCCAAGACCTTATTTCTCACACTTAATTAAAAGAAATTTGCAAAAAGGTTTTTTTTCTCTATAAATCTCTTAAACTCATTTTCCAACTAGGTTAAAATTATTTTAAAGATTTTTAAACACTTCAAGTTTTCAAACAAGTCCTCGTGGGATCGATACTTTGCTTGCCGATCTACTCTATAGATTCGTGCACTTGCGAGTGTTACTTAATTTGTCACAACAAGTTTTTGACGCCATTGCGAGGGACTTGTGTTGAAAACTATTTTAAAATTTTAAAATTAATTTTTCTAGTAGTTGTTTAAAAAAATTTAAAAAATAGAAAAAAAATTTTAAAAATTTGAATTTTGTTCTTGTTTTGAATTATTCTACAAAAACCAAAAAACAATAGAGGATTGTGCTTAAAGAAAAAAATTGCTTAAAAATTACTCCCAACGGAGTAATTGCTAACCAATGGACTCGATTGGAAAGTTTGAATTTTCTTAACCCTACCCACGAATCTCGTGTCAGTAGGTTCTGAACTAATTATGTGTGATTATTTATGCATTTAAATTTGCATAAAATATTTAGTAAGGGCACAAACCTCACCAAGATACGGAGTGGATTTAATCACCATATTCTTGCGCACTTAAGTTAATCATGTCCTTTCATTTTAAAACCCAAGCCAAACATCTAACTTAAAATCAAGTAGACGTCGGCCAAAGGATTTCACATAGCTCATAGGAACCTCTCGGTAAGAGTTATCTTTTTGTAAGCCCAGTGAGCACCTTCTAAATTACAATGTCTAGGTAAGTTCTATAAAAAGAAGAGCCGTACTTGAGGCGCCTAAAGGAATTGGTATTCTAAAGAGGCCAACGCCCACCAGTATCCCCGGGAACTTACCTAGTTGTGTTTTGGTAGGCCTTAACTAGTAATCATCTAGCTTACTCTGAAAGGGAGTAGGAGCTCTCTAATTAGGAGAGAAGTGATTCTCTACAAGATTAGAATTGAAAAAAAATATTTGCTTACTCTCATATTATACTTTAAAAACACAAACTGTTGACTGTGATTTGCTTAGTAAGATTTGTGTTTGTGAAGCTTTTTTTTTTAAAACTTAGAAATTTGTTGGTTTCGAGATAGTTCAGGTTTGTTTGCTAGGGAAGAAATTACTGAAAACCATAAATCGGTTCATGATGATACCATAACTTTACAAGAGCGATTTGCCCCTAATGGAACCCAACCTTCAAAATGCATTGTGTTACCTAAACACTAATGCAACTCATTTTGAATTAAAACCTGCCATCCTTCAATTGCTTCCTACCTTTTATGGTAAGGAAAATGAGAATCCATACTCTTATGTTGATGAATTCTTGGATATTTGTTCAACATTCAAATTTCAAAACTTTTCTGATGAATCTGTTAAGCTAAGGCTCTTTCCTTTTTTATTGAAAGACCAAGCAAGAGCTTGGTTGAATCACTTAGAGCCTAACTCAATTACCACCTGGAGAGATCTAAACTATAAATTTGTGTCCAAATTTTACCCTATGCCTAGAACAAACCAATATAGATTGGCCATCTCCACTTTCAAGCAGAAAGAGGAAGAGAAATTTCATGAGTCATGAGAAAGGTTTAAGGATCTTTAAATTAAGTGTCCTCATCATAATTTTGAAAAATAGTGGTTAGTCCAGTATTTCTACAATAGTCTAACTGACACAAATCGTAATATGGTTGAGTCCATGAGCGGTGGGTCATTCATTGCTAAGAGCACACCTGAAGCTTAGGCTCTTTTTGAAAGAATAGCTGAAAATTCCCAACAATGGGATTTTAGTACTAAAAGTTGAGGGACGTCACAGTCTAAGAGAGGAATATATGAAGTTTAACCTAATATGAGTATGAATGCACGACTGAAGTTTGTCTAGGAAAGTTGATGCCCTTGTGTTAAGTTAAACTATGAAACCTATAAATCAAGCGCAATCTGAAGTTTATAGTGTTTGTGCCAGTCCCATGCACACCGCAATTGTTTGCCCTTCCTTAGGGTATTAAGATGGGTTCAATGAACAAGTAAATGCCCTAAATCAATTTAGAAAGTCATTCAATAGTTCTTACTCTGAAACATACAATCCAAATTGGCGAATTCACCCTAATTTTTCTTGGAGGCCACAGCAGCCTCAAATAAACCAAGGACGACCTCCAGGATTTAACGAATTTCGTCCTCCTACTCAGCCTGTCTCTTATGCTCCTCCTCTTAATCAATCGGTTATAGTACCTCAGCAACAACCATCTAACTTAGAAGCGATGATAGAAAAATTTATCACTGGAACTAATGCTAATTTGCAAAGAATAGAAGCTACAAATATACAAAATTCTCAAGTCATTTCTCAACTTCAACATCAAGTGGGTCAGTTAGCATCTAAGGTTAGTACGAGAGAGCAAGGAAAATTTCCTAGTCAACCCATTCCTAACCTAAAGGGCCAATATGAGGTTAGCCAACCATCCACCTCAAGTGTGCACAACGAACAAGTTCAATCAGTCATTACCCTTCGGTCTGGAAAACTAGTCAACAATAAGGTTGAAGTGCCAAATCATGAAAAATCTATCTCAGAGGGTGAAAAAATCTATGTCCCGTAAAATAATCATGATAGTTCATTTGGAACTATAACTTTTGACTCTAGCAACCCAAAACAGTCTCTACCCAAGTCTAGAAATTCATCTGAGTAGACTTTTATTCCCAAAGCACCATTTCCCTAAAGACTAACTCAGGCTAAAATAGGAACAAACTTTAGTGAGATGATGGAATTGTTTAAGCAAGTTGAAATTAACATTCCATTACTCGATGCCATTAAGCAAGTTCCTGCTTACGCCAATTTTTTTAAGGATCTTTGCACTCAAAAAAGAAAATCAAAAGTGCAAAAGAAGGCATTCCTAGCTGAGCAAGTAAGCTCAATCATCCAAAACAATATTCCACCTACGTTTAAAGATCCATGTTGTCCTACTATTACGTGTGTCATTGGCAATCATGTCATTCATAAAGCCCTTTTGAATTTAGGTGCAAGTGTTAAATCTTTTACCGTATTAACTTTACAAGAAATTAGGTCTTTGAGAGTTGAAGCCAACTCAAATTAAACTGTCTTTGGCAGATCGTTCTATCAAATATCCTCGAGGCATCATAGAGGATGTTCTGATTAAGATAGACAAGTTTATTTTTCCTGTGGATTTCATAATCCTTGATACTGAACCTGTCCAAAACCCGAGCAATCATATCCCTGTGATCTTAGGAAGGCCATTCCTAGCCACTGCCAATATAGTTATTCACTGTCAAAATGGGATTATAAAGCTG
Organism: Typha latifolia; assembly: GCF_019914945.1. NCBI lineage: Eukaryota > Viridiplantae > Streptophyta > Magnoliopsida > Poales > Typhaceae > Typha > Typha latifolia. The sequence goes on along the minus strand of NC_133097.1, from coordinate 4,732,394 downwards.
TCGTTTGGCAATATGACTGTTGAATTAAATATTTTTGATGTTAGCCATCAACCTCCTGAAACTGATGATGTTTTTAAGGTTGACATGATGAAAGGCCTATTAGAGAGCATAAATGAGCAGACAAATATTGAGGATCCTTTAGAAAAGTGTCTTTTACATTTTGACGATGATTTTGATTGGAAAACTTCTTTTGAGGAGGTCAATGCATTGTTAGAATCTGCACCTCTTATGGATTTTAATAAATGGCAGCCCAAGATTGAACTTCTTCCACTATCTTCACCCCCAACTCCTCCGTCCATCATAGAACCTCCAAAGTTAGATCTTAAACTACTACCTAATACTCTTAAATATGTGTTTTTAGGCTCTTCTGAAACCCTTCCTGTTATTATAGCATCTGATTTGGGTAATAAGCAGGAAAAAAAACTTGTGTGTGTCTTAAAAGAATACAAGAAAACTATAAGATGAACCATAGCTGATATCAAGGGAATTAGTCCTGATGTGGTTATGCATCGAATCCATTTAGAGGAAAATGCAAAAAAATCTTGTGAACTGCGACGAAGGTTAAATCCTATGATGAAGGATATTATTAGAGCTGAAGTACAAAAATTATTAGATGCGGGTATTATTTACCCAATTTCGGATAGTGCATGGGTGAGTCCAATTCATGTTGTGCATAAGAAATCTAGCATTACAGTAGTGCAGAATAAGAACGATGAGTTAGTACCCACTCGTGTTCAAACAGGGTGGCGTGTTTGTATTGACCACGGAAAACTTAATCTTGTAACTAGGAATGATCCTTTTCCCCTTCCTTTCATTGATCAGATGCTTGAAAGGTTAGCCGGACATACTTATTATTATTTTTTAGATGGTTATTCTGGCTATAACCAAATCCCTATAGCACTTGAGGATCAATAGAAGACCACATTTACTTGCCCCATTGGAACATTTGCCTATCATCGCATGCCTTTTGGGTTATGCAATGCTCCTGGTACCTTTCAAAGGTGTATGATTAGCGTATTCTCAGATATCGTAGAACGGTTCTTGGAAGTTTTTATGGATGACTTTTCTGTCTTTGGATCATCATTTAATTAATGCTTGCACCACCTGTCTCTAGTCTTAGAAAAGTGCAAAGAGAAAAGCCTAGTGCTTAATTGGGAAAACTGTCACTTTATGGTGAAGAAAGGAATTGTTCTAGGACATATTATTTCTAAAGATGGGATCGAAGTCGATAAGGCTAAAGTTGACTTAATTTCTAACCTTCCATCACCTCGGACTGTGAAGAAAATCCGATCATTTTTGGGTCATGCGGTTTTTACCGACGATTTATTAAGGATTTCAGTAAGATATCACGACCTTTATGTAATTTACTGGCTAAGGATTCTCAATTTGTCTTTAATGAAGAATGTCTTAAGGCTTTTCAATGGTTAAAAATTGAATTAACTTCTGCTCCTATCATTCAACCACCAAATTGGGATGAGCCTTTTGAGATTATGTGCGATGCATCTGACTATGCAATTGGAGCGGTTTTAGGACAACGGGTTAATAGGTTACCACATGTGATCTATTATGCTAGTAAAACACTGAATGATACACAACTAAATTATTCCACTACTAAGAAAGAGTTGCTAGCTATTGTGTTTGCTTTAGATTCTACCTCTTAGGGTCTAAAGTTATCATCTATTTTGATCATGTAGCACTTAAGTACCTTCTCTCTAAAAAAGATGCTAAAGCCCGTTTAATTCGTTGGATTTTGTTGCTACAAGAATTTAATCTTGAAATTAGGGACAAGAAAGGTTCTAAAAATATTATTGCAGATCACTTATCTAGGCTTATCCTAGAATCATCTTATGAATCCAAACCAATATCTGAATTTTTTTCTTGATGAGCAGCTAATGAGTGCTTCTCAGCTAGCATGGTATGTTGATATTGTCAACTATCTTGCGACTGGTCAAATGCCTCCGCATTGGACCAAGCAAGATAAGTCCAAATTTTTAGCTGAGGTCAAGTTCTTTTTCTGGGATGACCCATACTTATTTAAGTATTGCCCAGATCAAATCATTAGGAGATGTGTGTCTGATGATGATTTTTATAAAATAATTTCTTTTTGTCATGATCAAGTTTGTGGGGGTCATTTTAGCTCTAAAAAGACTGCTGCAAAAATTTTGCAATGTGGGTTTTATTAGCCCTCCATCTTTCGTGATGTTCATTAGTATTGCAAAGTTTGTGAGAGATGTCAAAGACTAGGGTGTATTTCAAAGAGGAACATGATGCCACTCAATCCGATTTTAATTGTTGAAATTTTTAATGTCTCGAGTATAGATTTCATGGGACAATTTCCAAATTCTTTTGGTTATGAGTATATTCTTGTTGCTGTAGATTATGTTTCAAAATGGGTTGAAGTCATAGCTTGTAGAACAAATGATCACAAAGTTATAATTAAGTTTTTGAAAGACAATATTTTTGCTCGATTTGGTACGCCGCGTGACATTATAAGCGATGGGGGGAAACATCTTTGCAATTAAGTTTTTAAAAGACTTATGTTTAAATATTCTGTCATGCATAAGGTTGCCACTCCCTATCACCCCCAAACTAGCAGCTAGGTCGAGATATCCAATAGAGAGATCAAAAGAATTTTGGAGAAGACGGTTAACCCCACTAGGAAAGATTGGTCATTAAGGCTTAGTAATGTATTGTGGGCATATCGAACTGCATTTAAAACTCCTATTGGGATGTCCCCATATCAAATTGTGTTTGGTAAGGCTTGTAACCTTCCTATAGAGCTAGAATATCAAGCTTATTGGGCGATTAAGCAACTGAATTTTGATCTTGATAAGCCAGGTGCTCATAGGAAATTATAATTGAATGAGTTAGAGGAAATTAGAAATGATGCTTATGACTGTGCTAAAAGCTATAAGGATAAAATAAAACAATATCATGATAAACACATATTGAGAAAATCATTGTCTTGGTCAAAATGTCCTACCTTATAATTCGCGTTTACATCTTTTTTCTGGAAAATTAAGAAGTAAGTGGACGGGCCCTTTTACTATACGCACTATCTATCCCTATGGAGCTGTCGAGATTGAAAACCCTAAAAATGGTGAGGTATTTAAGGTGAATGGTCAAAGGCTTAAACCATTTTTAGAATTGCGCAATCGAGAAGTGGAAGAAGCACTTCTAGAAGATCCTAATTATCAAGGCTGATCTCTATATTTGCTAGAGATTGTTTTTGTACATTGTTATTTGACTTTTTCTTTTTTTTAGGTCTTTTCTTTTTAGTTACTTATAGTTATGTTTTGTTTTCCGAAATTTTTCTATGTGTTTTTGCTGCTTAGAACATATAGTGGTATTTAGCAGGATCAATTTGGTTAGAAAGCGAGGATCAAACATGAAGTGATCTTTTGATTAAGCGAAGCATAAATCCTATTTTCTTCATTCTATTTTTATACACTTATTTAAAAAAAAACTAATGGGACATGTGTTTTAGTGATGCAATCGTCAAAATGTAGTCTTGTTACCATTATGTTTCTGAAATAAATACGAGGATCAGTATAAAATATCTGGTATTCTTAGTAATTCTCGATCTATCATCATAGAGTTTCATGCTAATTATTCAGTATTCAGGAGAAATTTTCAGATCACATGTAGGTTGAATGTATAATATGCTACTGATAAATATATCAAGTTGATTGAAATATAAAAATGTATAATTGATGTTAGAGCAATAATCTCTCTACTAAGTTGTAATAACCCAAGCCCAAGTAAAAAAAAACTGCACTGCATGGCACGACAGCTCGTGCCATGCAGTGGCAGCAGAGATGGGCGCCACGCGCCCCAAGCGCCGGCCCGACCAACCTGGCCGAGCCAGCTGGCGCGGTGGGCCCCTGCCGCCGTAGCCCTCTCCCCACCGCTTCTCTCTCGGATATAGAGAAAATGTTGGACACTCTAGGATGTAATGATCAACAGAAGGTAGCCTTTGCTGCCTTTATGCTTAGAGGTGAGGCAGAACAATGGTGGAAAGCCACAGAGAGACTAATAAAATCAAGGATAGGGGATGCAGTCATCACTTGGGAGTTATTTCTTGATGCTTTTGATCAAAAGCATTTTTCGACCTGGAGGAAAGAAAAGATGGAAGAAGAATTTCTGCATTTACGTCAAGGTCCTATGACGGTGGCAGAATATGAGGCCAAATTTAATGCTTTAGCCCGTTTTGTGCCCCATCAAGTTCCAAATGAGGCAGCTAGAGCTCGACGTTTCGAACATGGGCTAAATTATGCTATACGTCAGAGCTTGGAGGCAGCAGGCCTCATTCCTTATGCTGATACAGTAGAGAGGGCTTTGGCCCTTGAAGGGGTGATTCAGGAAAAGAGAGCTATGGATGCTCAGAGATCTGGGACACAGTCTGGGCAAGGCGGGAGTTCTAGAGCTCTTTCTGCTAGCCAAAGCTTACCGTCTTCGCAGTCACAGCGTCGCCCTTCCTATCATCCTTATCGAGGGAGTTACAATGCTGGTTCATCTATTAATCGATCTGATTCATGAGGATCTGGGGGACTCAGCCAAGCAGTATCACAGATTAGTGTGACTGGGCCATCATCCGGTGGTAGAGGAGGTGGGATGGCTAGGGGATCATTAGGGCATAGTCGGCCTTGTTATGGATGTGGCAAGTTTGACCATCAGCTTCGAGAGTGTCGCAAACCTTTCTTATGCTTTAGGTGTGGACAGCCAGGTCATATCCGAGGTAGAGGAGTTGTTGGAGCAGGTTCCTCTCAGCCTGGGCGAAAGTCTAGAGGTGGCCGGATCTTCGCTATGACGGAGCATGACGCTCTGGCATCTAATGATATGGCCATAGGTACTTTGAATTTATTTTCACATACAACGAGAGTTTTATTTGATCCGGGTGGCACACATTCCTTTATTTCAAATTCTTTTGTTTGCCATGCCGATATACTAATGGAACCTTTAGAGGATATTCCGTTGATTGCCACACCAGTAGGAGAGACATTTGTTATTGATTCTGCTTATAAATCCTACACAGTTAGCTTTGAGGATAGGGAGTTCAAAGTATATCTTTTGCCACTAGAGCTGACAGATTTTGATGTTATCTTGGGGATGGATTGGTTAGCTGCATATTATGCCAACATTGATTGTTATAGAAAGGAAATTATGATGAACTTAGCTGATGGGGCAGAATATAGAATTAAGGGCAATAAATCTAGCAACCCTATGGAGATAATCTCCGCATTTGAAGCTTACAGATTATTAAAGAAAGGATGCACATGTGTCTTAGCTAGCCTGTCAGGGGATACTGATAAAAAGATCAAATTAGAAGATGTCCGAGTTGTTAGAGAGTTTCCTGATATTTTTCCAGATGATCTCCCCGAATTACCCCCGGATAGGGAAGTAAACTTTTCAATTGATTTAGCTCCTGATACTTCACCTATTTCTAAAGCCCCCTATAGAATGGCACCAATAGAATTGAAAGAACTTAAGGTACAATTAGAAGAACTACTACAGAAAGGCTTTATAAGACATAGTGTCTCACCTTGGGGTGCACCTGTTCTGTTTGTTAAGAAAAAGGATGGAACACTTAGGTTGTGTATAGACTATAGACAACTGAACCAAGTGACAATAAAGAATAAATATCCTCTGCCTCTCATTGATGATTTGTTTGATCAGTTAAGGGGAGCTAGAGTATTCTCTAAAATAGACTTGAGGACTGGTTACCATCAGCTAAAAGTACATGAGGAAGATATTTCTCAAATTGCCTTTCGTACTAGATATGGACATTATGAGTTTTTAGTCATGCCATTTGGATTGACCAATGCTCCAGCTGTCTTCATGGATCTGATGAATAGAGTTTTCCAACCTTATTTGGATCAGTTTGTAATAGTTTTCATTGATGATATACTAATATATTCAGCTAGTGAGGAAGGACATGAATATCACTTGTGGTTAATTCTCCAGATCTTGAGAGAAAAGAAGTTATTTGCCAAATTTTCAAAATGTGAGTTCTGGCTAGATCAGGTGGTCTTCCTAGGACATGTAGTATCACAGGAAGGGATCAGTGTGGATCAGTCCAAAATAGATGCTGTATTGAAATGGAGTCAACCAACTAATATCACGGAAGTGCGTAGTTTTCTTGGTCTGGCTGGGTATTATAGGAGGTTTGTAGAAGGATATGCAAAGATAGCTATGCCTCTTACCAGGTTGACTCGGAAGAATCAAAGGTTTGAGTGGAATGAAGAGTGTGAAAATAGTTTTCAAGAATTAAAAAGAAGATTGACTTGTGCACCAATTCTGATTATTTCTTCTAGTGGAATAGGATTTCAAGTGTATTGTGATGCCTCACGTAAAGGATTAGGTTGTGTTTTAATGCAGAATGGTAATGTAGTGGCTTATGCATCTAGGCAGTTAAAAGATGATGAACAGAATTATCCTACTCATGATTTGGAGTTGGTTGCTGTAGTGTTTGCTTTAAAGATTTGGCGACACTATCTATATGGGGAAAAATGTAAAATTTTTACAAATCATAAAAGTCTTAAATATTTGTTTACTCAGAAAGAACTTAATTTGCGGCAAAGGAGATGGTTGGAATTAGTGAAGGATTATGATTGTACCATAAATTATCATCCAGGTAAAGCAAATGTTGTTGCAGATGCCTTAAGTAGGAAGTCAGCTGGGAGTCTAGCATTTTTAATTACCCAACAAACTATGATACTTAAAGATCTGCAAAGGTTAGAAGTTCCAATTGTGGCCAAGGGTGGTGGAGTTGGCTTACTTGCACAATTTACTGTCAAACCTACATTGATAGATAGAATTAGTGCATCTCAGAAGACTGATATTAAGGCTATGCAAATTGTGAAAGAAGTACAGAATTCTAGTAAACCAAATTTCTCTATAGACTCTATCAGGATACTACGTTTTAGAGGCAGATTATATGTTCCTAATTGTGAAGGACTTAGAAATGAAATTTTAAATGAAGCTCATACTTTTGCTTATGTTATGCACCCCGGGGGAACAAAAATGTATCATGAGTTGAAGAAAAAATTCTGGTGGGAAGGAATGAAAAGAAATATTGGAGAATTTGTGGCTAAGTATTTGACTTGTCAGCAAGTCAAGATTGAACATCAGAGGCCTGCAGGCGCATTACAACATTTGCAGATTCCTGAATGAAAATGGGAACATATTAATATGGATTTTGTGACAGGATTACCAAAGACACGGAAAGGGAAGAATGCAATTTGGGTGGTTATTGATAGACTAACCAAATCAGTACACTTTTTACCAGTTAGTACTACTGATTCAATGGAAAAGTTAGCTATCTTGTTTAGAGATGAAATTTTTGCTCACCATGGAATTCCTGTTAGTATCACTTCGATAGAGATCCTCGTTTTGTGTCCAGATTTTGGAAGCGCTTTCATCGGTCTTTGGAACAAAACCGTAGTTTAGTACAGCTTATCATCCTCGAGACAGATGGTCAATCTGAGCATACTATTCAGTCATTAGAGGATATGTTGAGAGCATGTGTAATTGATTTTGAATTGGGCTGGGACAAATATTTACCCTTTATAGAGTCTGCTTATAATAACAGCTATCATACTAGTATTGGTATGCCTCTGTATGAAGCATTATATGGCAGGAAATACAGATCAACAATCGATTGGGAAGAAGTTGGAGAAAAGAAGGTTGAAAACTCAATTCTAGTGCAAGCTACAGTTGAGAAGATAAAGACAATTAGAGAACATATGAAGGTGGCACAAAGTAGACAGAAAAATTATGTTGATAATAGGAGGCGTGATTTGGAGTTTCAGGTTGGAGACAAAGTATTCTTAAGAGTTTCACCTTGGAAGGGTGTGTTTCGCTTTCGAAAGAAAGGAAAGTTAAGTCCTAGGTATATAGGACCTTATGAGATTCTTGGACGAGTGGGGCCTATAGCTTATAGAGTAGCTTTACCCCCTGACTTAGCATAAATTCATAATGTGTTTCATGTGTCAGTACTGAGGAAATATATATCAGATCCTTCGCTTGTGATTCATTATGAACCAGTCCAGCTGCAGCAAAATTTATCATATGAAGAGCAGTCTGTGAAAGTCCTTGCTAGAAGAGATAAAGTACTAAGAATAAAAGTTATACCATTAGTAAAAATCCTATGGAGAAACCATGCAGTAGAAGAGGCTTCTGGGGAACGTGAAGATGAGATATAATCCAAATATCCAGAATTATTTAGAGGTATGTAAATTTCGAGGTCAAAATTTTTGTAGGGGGGAAGTAAAATGTAATAACCCAAGCCCAAGTAAGAAAAAAATTGCATTGCATGGCACGACAACTCGTGCCATGTAGTGGCAGCAGAGATGGGCGCCACACGCCCCAACCGCTGGCCCGGCCAACCTGGCAGAGCCAGTTGGCGCGGTGGGCCCCTGCCGCCGCCGCCGCCACCACAGCCCCCTCCCCACTGCTTCTCTCTCTCTTTCTCTCTTTCTCTCTCTCTCTTTCTCTCTCTCTCTCGGATTCATTTTCATCTCCCTCTCTTTCTCTCTCAAACACCCCTTCTCTCTCACTCTACCCACTGCCGCTGCCACCTCCACTAATGCCTGTGAGCTTCCCTCCTTCTCCTTCTCTCTTTCTCTCTTTATCTCTCTCTCTCTCTCTACCTCTCTCTCTATCTCTCTTTCTCTCTTTGTCGGCTTTCTCTCGGATCGCCGGAAGATTGAGCCGTCGGCGAGAGGCCGGCCGCTGAGTGGCCACTAGCGGCCGCACCCCTCCCCCATGGCCCAATCTTCTTCTTCTTCTTCTTTCTTCTTCTTCTCCTTCTTCTTCTTCTTCTTCTTCTTCTTCTTCTTCTCTTTCTTCTTCCTCTCCTCCTTCTTCCCTTCTCTCCCTGGCTGCACCTTGCAAGGGGTGCTGGGCTCGGCCCAACGCCCTTGCAACACCTTGCTATGCATGGTGCTGGGCTGAGCCCAGCACTATATATAATTATATATATATATATGCACAATTAATTTAGCTTAGTTAATTTAATGTATTTAGGTTATACAAATTAAATATAATTATATCATAGTTAGTAAATAATTCTAATTATACCATGTTTAGCAAAACACCTGCAATATAAATTACTATTATTATCCTAGGTAGGTAATAGTAATTATTAGGGTTATGTATGTATATTCTTACGTAATTATTTGTAGTAACTTAATTCTTATTTTCTTAATTATCAAGGAGAATAATAGGTAGATAATTATGTTTTAAATACACTATTAGATAACATAATTATGGTTAATAAATAGAAAAATAATTATATAAATAAAGAGTACATAATTACAACAAGAAACTATCTTTTTGTCGAGTTAATTTTAATTAATAGAAAGACTGACATATTTGTTATAAATAATTTCAGCTCCCGACCCCCCTGTTCAAGACCCCGTGGACTTAACTATCGAGGTTTAATCGTTATCGTAGCAACGTGAACAAGTGGTTGTTTGGTATTTGTAGTGGTGGTGAGTAGTCTTATTCCTTAGACGCCTTTCTCAAATTAGGTTATATTATATATTTATGTACATGCATGTTTTGGCCTCCAGCATGATTATATGATTTTATTTAGAGATGATTATAGTCGAGCATATTTTATCATGCATTTGATTATGCTGATTTAGAATATGAGTACATTGGTGATATATATAGAGATGATTAGAGATGATTCTACTGTTATGATTGTTTACCGAGTTGATCTGTAGCATGAGTATGCATGTAATATATTAGCATGAGTATGCATGTGTTGACGATACAGTTGGAGACTACATTGCATCATTTGCTCTTGATTCCTATTCCACCTAAATTCCTCTTATACATTGACTCATTATCGTACTGGATATATGCATGTGATCTGACATTTAGAAGGAAAGCATAAAATGTGATTGATAGAATAGTTGATAGAAAGCATGAGGATACCCGAGTAGGCGCCAAGGTTAGGGATGCCTGGAGTGATGATTATGGTCGTTGATATGCGATATCTCGTGGCCCATGTCCGAGGTCAGTTGAGTCTGTGCGCACAGACAATCGGACACATACCGTTCGCCAAGGCATATGTGGCGAGTTATCCTCACGAGGTTTCTATCAACTATGTGGGGTGCCCGGTCTGGATGGATGTTGATACCCTTAGCGAATGGCAGGGTATGGTTATATTTGAGATACTCCTTGTCGATGACAGAGTATGCTCGGAGCTTTCAGGCATGATGTTGAGACCGGGTACCGGGTATTGACTATGCATAGTAGTCTAGTATGATGATATTATACCGGGATGTCGGTGATGATCGTGATGTTAAGAAATACATATGATTTCATTATTATCTGACATACCTGATTATCGAGTGGCCAATATACATCATATATGATTGCATTTAATATCATAGCATTGTCATGGTCGGCATGCATCATATATCATATTTGAGAGAGAGTTATGATGATCATATGACGTGGTAACCTGTTTATTCATTGTCGAGGATTATGTATTCTTATCAGTTATGACATGTTATATATATTTCATTTATGTATTATTGAGGACACATTCATTTACTCATTCATGACATGATACTCTTTCTGATTCATATTATCCAGTACTTGATTTGCTCTTTGTTTGGCATCACTGATTCGGGGTAAGGTCTATTCACTGAGCTTTTAGCTCATGACTCTCTTTGTTTTCTCCTTTCCCAAAAACTCAAGTGAACGAGAGGAGCGGGATTCTTCCTTAGAGGTCTTGCCGGTGAGTAAGGAGTAGAGTGTGATTAGTGTTATATGCCACATGAGTTATCTTATCTAATGTATTAGTAGACCTTCTCCAAAGTGTATCTGTATCCTTGTCTTATATTTTAGCAGGTTATTTTATACTTGTATAATTATGCATATACCTCTGTTGTGTATATGTAGTTGTGAAAAGCTCTTGATGATGTGTTGTGGCCTGTGTGGGGCCCAGGTAGGGTTATATATATATTGTTGATAGTTAGACTTGAGTTATTCTCGGTTTAGATATTGTGGATAAAATTATAATGTTGCTACAGGTTTATTTGATTGTTAGTATCCAACCAAATGGTCAGGTGCTACGCACGTGCCGTATGGGCTCGTGCTATGTACGTGTATAGGGTTTGGGTGTTACATTTTAGAGTGGTATCCGAGTGGATCTATCTCCTTGTGTTTAATTGCAGCATGCTTTTCTATTATGATTTTGGGAGAATGAATAGTTTTAATAAGAGTAGAATGTATATTAATGCTAAATGAGAAGATAATTGGATAACTTGCATACATTTTTGAGATTGATTGACTCTAGCTATGTCCGCTTTGTGAAAATTTACTAGTATTTACCTGTGTACATTCTTAGTATGAGGTCTTGAGGGTAATTGCAAAGTTTGAGATTTACTGATCTGAGTGGATGTAATTGTTAGTATTCCTGGGTTGATTTTGCTAAATGTTGTTACATAATTAATAAGGAGCAAAATTTTAGGTGATTTTATTATTTTCTTTTCAAGATTAATTTTAAATACTTGAGTCTTGTTTTTCTTTCTTTTATTTTATTTAATTCACTTAATGAATTTTATGGGTAAATTCACTACAAACCCTCATGAGACACAACTCGTCCACTAGTGGAAGCTAGGGGTTTAAAGGCTTGTTGCATATGCTAAATGCAATCGCGATGCCTGCGAAAGTGACTTAGAATTTTATTTTATTTATATTTTTTCTTTTTTTTCCGAATTCTTTGTTCTTCTATTTAGCTCGAGGACTAGCAAAAATCTTGGTTTGGCGATATTTGTTAAATTCATAATTGTAATATTTGCTATGCCCAAATTATTAAATATTAATATTTTATTTTAACTAATTAATGTATTTTAGTTATATGTAGACCTTTGATCAATGGAATCTCATTTAATCACTAAAAATGGTCAAATTTAGGCTCAAACAAAAATTAGGCTTAGTCATTACTAACCAACTAAATCTACCTCTCATCTTTCAAGTCATGCTTAAGTCAAACCATGATCTACTAATCACTTTCTTCCTTATCTAAATCAGAATGAGTCAAAATTCTTTTTTTTTATCAAGCAACAAATTTTCAACAATCAAATCTCTATCAAGTTGTAGAATTTTAGCAAGAAATTTTCATCTAATGCAGCAAATTTTCAACTCCAATTCAGGCAAAATTTTAGCAATAATTGCAGCAGTAAACAAATTTCAAATTCATATTTGAGTAGTAATTCCAGCTAGGCAAATTACCTACCTAATGCAGCAGATTTCTAACATATTTCATGCAAATTTTTACAATATTTCATGCACATATTTAGCATATTTCAAACATAATCACAGCAGATTTCCAGCCGATTTGGAGCAGATTTTCATGCTGTGTATTCCTCATGAGTTTGGGTTCTAATGGCTCTAGTTTCATATAAATAGGAGGTCAAGATGGAAAGTAAAAAATAAACAGTGGAGATAGGTTAGAGTGGGCAATACGGTAAAATTCGACGTTGTGGCAGTCGTCGGAGGGTGGCGGACGGCCAAGGGTGGTGGTGGATGGCCGTATTGTAGGGTGGCTGCTGGAGGTAGGAGATGGCTATGGTTTGGAAGGTTGGGATGTTTCTACGGCTATGATCTACTCTTAGGAAGATAAAGCGATCTAACGTCTAAATAAAAGATAAGGACGAAAATAATAACTAGCTAAATTTAGATTTCTTCCAATCATCCATGCTCATTAACAACACATGTCCACCCCTATTTATAGGAGTGAAATATGATAATCTGATTTATTTAAAATTTAAAATAATAAAATAAAGCTAAGTCAATCTAATAATGATAAGAATATATTAGCTCTAACGAAAAATAGACTTAAGAATTCATTCTCTACAAAGAAAATATCATGAATGCACACACAATTTCAACTTGATCGATCCTTTTCATAAAAAAGTAATATCTAGAAACTCGAGAGAAGTAGTAACATCGCATGAGAAAAATATGCAATATGTCACAAATATGGAAGAAGTATCTCAACAACCCACAACTCTAACCGTTTTTACTATTTTTAATTTTGCAATTTTTTATTTATTTTCTGAATATTAAAAAAACTGAAATCAACATAAAGCAAACAAAAAAAAAATTCATAAGCAAAAAATCCAAAACGAAAAGAAAAAAAAAATGATCTAAACGATACTGGCTAGAAACATGGTATGGCAATAATTCCATCATAGTCGTCAAAACAAAAGGATACGATCAACGAATCCAAACACAAATCCGATGATAAAGGCCAGAAAGATAGACAATAAAAATCGGCCAAAACTTGAAGCTAAGGATTTAATAATATGTAATACCTCATGGAATCACTCATGTGCAAAAGCTCCTAACGAAGTTGAAGAAACTCAATCTTAGACACAACTCATCAGAGAGATAGATTTGAAACCAAACACTTGTTCCAAAGGAGTTAGATGAGATATAAGTGCTGCCACAAAATTTTGCTAACGATCGAATATGGGGCACACACCATGACACATTATTCACATCTTTAAAAGTTGTACAAGCTATAGGCTGGATGGTAATAGACGTTCTACATATACTAGATGCATGCATGCATGTACATACGACGTCCAGTCGAATAATAGAGTAGTGAGCATTCAAACAATTAATTCTCAAACAGGCAATATATAATTATTCATGCATCCAAGAATTAATTGTCTTTATGTAAAACTAGCTAAGATCCAATCTTTGACATTACACGAGATAATATGCTCAAAAACGTTGGACTGCGGACGAGAATTCATTAATATTAATGCGAGGAGAATAACTTCCTCTCCATCTAGCGATGGTGTCAAACCTCTTCACCACCTCGTCTAGCTCGTTCTTCCTTCTGATAAAACCTTCGCGGCTGTAGATATTGTCGAGCAGTCTCATGGCCTCCTGTAAAACTCTATTAAGGCGTTGCAGCCACTCGTAGACCCCCCGGTTTTCATGCTTCGTCTTCTTGATTTCATGCAAGACGACGTTGGTGATAACCATGTCAGCCTCGAGCTTCTGGAGCTCATCTTTGAATGCTTGATACTCGTGTTTCTTCATTAAGAAGTACTGGATTAGATCACTGACCCTCTTTATGGCTTCAGACGGGCCATATCCTATCATAGCTTCAGCCTTTTTTTTGGGGGGGCACACCAACACAAAAAGAATGGACCTAGAAAGAGAAAAAAGGATGGAAATATAGTATGCTGTAATATGTATTTATATCTTCTCGGTAACCAACTAAAGAGAAGAAAGTCATATGGAGAAAATTGATGTGAGGACAGCTTTAATTGGCTTACGTATTAAGTAACACTAAATATTTATTGGCCAAAATAAAATAGCAAGAGTCATGGTATTCTGGCCCATTGTATTTTCTCTTATATAAGTATATATAGACCAGTAATGTTATTAACATAATAAAATGCAGGGCTAACATTTTGAGACTAATGGGTCAATTTTAATAAAAGTAATGTCCCGAAAGATCGTGGTATGTTCCAGAAAATAATGACTAATAGTTTATAGGTACAATATACAAAATTTCCACCCTTCGTCAAAATTAAGAAATAGAAAGAAGAAGAGAAAAACTCAAAATACACTGTATATACATTATTATATATAAGTAAGCCAACATAATGAGAAGCCACAATGACATAAAAACAGAAAGATATAATCTAAACAAATAAACTTGCTCTCGAAGAAAAGTATAAAAAATGTATGAAGAGAATATCTGAAACATAGCATCATTTGAAGCCCCATAAGATTGAACTAAGTTTGAACCTGGATCAGGATGTAATATTTATTAGGAAATTTTATTAAAAATATTTTATCTTTTAATTTTGTTATTATTCATACCCTACCATGTAGATATTATTATTCAACCCCTATATTTTTGCTTAAAATGCCTCAAAAATGTCTTGTTGCATGTTACTTTTGTTCACTTTTAGTAACCATATAGATTATGAGTTAAAATTATTATAGTTGCAAATCACCTTCATACACATAGATAGTTTTTTATGTTGAGGTAAAATATACGCAGAACTAGATTTTATTTAAGTTAAAAGAGAGGCACCTTAGGTATATATCTTCATTTTTTTCAAAAGAAATAATAAAATATTTTGTACTTCATTAGGTGTTGTTAGAATAAAATGCACATATTGGATGATAAATATCCAAATGGTATAGTGTGAATAATAATAAAAATAAATTTTTTATTTATTTACTTTAGGCTTTAAGAGTTTCATACCTTTTATCTATGATATGATCTAGGTTAAGGTGGGTTAGGTTGGTGGATGGATAGTGGTGATGTTACAAACTAGATTTGAAACGATCCATTAGTCTAAAAATTCTAAAAAATTTATGGGTGGTAAATCTTAGGGCCCCAAATCTAATGATTTTGAAGTAAAATGATTTCGAGATCAGATGAAAAGATATTAATGAAATAATGGAGGAAGATTGAAATGGGACAAAGTCGACATTGCGGTGGTCAGAGGGTGGCTGAGGCCATATGATGGAGGAGGTTGGTCCTAAGGGTGGGTGGCTCGTGGAGGTAGATAGTAGGTAGGGTTTGCAGGAAGGAGTAAGGTTTTAGATTAGATCTACTCCTAGAAAAATAAATAGAAACGATTAAAGGTAAAAGAAAAATAATAAAATTAATTTAATTTGATATTCAGTCCATGATGATAAATAACTCATGATTACTCCTATTTATAGAAGTAGAGTCATAGCAAGCCAAACCAAATTCACCCTATTGAGCTTATATACATGAATTCCCTTTAATTTAACTTTAAAGGTAATAAGCAAAATCAATTAACTAGACTCAACTCGACTTAACATAACTAACTCAACTCTCATGGTCGGATCATAACAAGTGATGACGATGGACAGGGTTAGAGCTTTGGTGTGGTGAGGATGTTAATGGTGGACTAGAGATATGAGAGGGAAAGAGGAGGAGGGAGGGGCCAGATTTATGGTTCTAGGGATGTATGGCGGACGAGAAGGAGGGGAGGACGTCGAATTTGGAGTGGACGACCGCCTAGATCTAGAGATCGAGAGATCAAGAGAGAAGAAGATTGAGAGAGATAAGGTAGAGGAAACTAGAGGAGAAAGAAGATAGGAAAAATGACAACAATCTTCAATAATTTTGAAAAGGCTATCTTCCACAATTTTTAAATATACACTCTCAGGTTTAAAGATTAGCAGGGTATAATTATATGATTGAGATACCATTAACGGTTGGCGAGTATATTCCTGAGCCTTCGAGCTGAATTTGAGACCGGGTATCAGATGTTGACTATGTAATGATCTAGTATGATGATATTATTTAGAGACGATATTGATGACTAAGATGTTGAGAAATATATATGACTTTATTATCATCTGATATTCCTTATTATCGAGTGGTCAATTTATATCTTATGTGGTTGCATTTGATATCGTAGAATAGTTATGATCGGCATGCATTATATGTCATATTTGAGAGAGTTATGATGATGGTATGACATGGTTAATTATTTATACATTGTCGAGAATTATATACTTGATCAGTTATGACATGGTATCTACTATACATTTATATATTATAGGGGATACATTTATATACCCATTTATGACGATATTTTTTTCTAATTCATATTATCTAGTATATGATTAATTTATATTTGGCATCACTTATTCGGGATAAAGTCTATTCACTAAGCCCTTAGCTTAAGACTTTTTTTGTTTTTTCCTTTCCAAAAACCCAATTGAACAAGTGGAGAAGGATATTCCCTTAGAGGTCTTGCCAGCAAGTGAAGAGTATAGTGTAATTAGTGCTATACGCTAGATGTATTATATTATATGTATTAATTGATATTTTAGAGTGTGTCTTTATCTTTGTCTTTTCTATCAACATGTGACTTTGTACTTATTGTATTATATATATACCATTGTTGTGTATATATAATAGTGAGATACTCTTGATGATGTATTGTGGCATGTGTGAGGCCCTATTAGGGTTATCTATATATTGTTGATAGTCAGACATGAGTTATTTTTAGTTTAGATGTTATGGATAAAATTATGGTATTGATACATGTTTATTTGATTGCCGGTAAATAACCAAGTTGCCAAGTACCTTACACGTGTAGTATGGGCTCGTGCCATGCACATGTTTAGAATTTAGGTGTTACATGCTCTCTCTCTCTCATTTGAAGGCCTGTAAGATTGGACTAAGTTTGAATTAAACCCGGCTAAGGATGTAATATTTATTAGAAAATTTTATTAGAAATATCTTACCTTTTAGCTTTTTCTTTCGAATTTTAGCTGGCTTCTTTGCTTTGTGAAGCTTTAATGAGACAAAGTTTTCTTGAATGCTCAATATGGCTTTCACACCTATTATGTAAGGTAGCCCTTTCCAATGTAATTTTTTTAATTAAATTTTACTTTCATACAAATGAACTTGGGCTATTGATTAATCTCGACTAGTCAAAGTGTGGCATATGCAAGCATTTAGACATAGAGGATCATTAAGTGAAACATAGAATTAACATGCACGTTATTCATGGTTATATTATCAATCCATATGCAAAAGTCAAAATATGACAAGCCTCACTAAAGAATAATATGTGATATATCGGGGAGTACGATAATCAAAATAAAAAACATATGCAATGCGACTCCAAATTCCAAGTATGTTTTTTTTAGTTTTTTAATTTATTTATTTTCTAAAAGTAAAAACACTAAAAATGAAAACACATCATAAAAATGAGAAAACAAAAATAATAAAGAATGAGATTCAATATCTAGTTATAAAAAAAAATCTATCAAGACATAAGATGTATTAATGAAAAATCAAAATTCAACCAAAGAGTGAAAAATAAGAAATCCATGAAATCAGCCCAAAAACAATAAAACTAGGGTTTTAAAAATATTTTCAAAATGCTCTCCTGTGTCCCACTTACTTTTTGCGGATTACTATGAACAATCTTCCCAATGAGATGCAATGATATGGCTCTTTCTATGCTAGACTATTTAAGCCATATGATTCAAATCACTACATCTATCTTAGGAAGCACCACAAACATGTCTCAATATTGACATTAGCTTTTTGATTATTTTTCTTTTAGCCAATCTAGGTTTATGTCTGCACAAAGCATCTAGGTTCGCTATTGCCTGGAACTCGCCGACGCCACCTCATTGAACCATCGATGAGCCTTCTCCTTCTCTCCCTTCTTCTCTCTTCTCTCCTCTCTCTCTCTTCCCCTTGGGCTTGGCTCACCGGAGCTAAGCCGTCGACCGTTGGCTGGCCAGTAGCTATCGATACCCTCCAAGCTGGCCCATATATGCATTTCCCTTTCCCTTTCCTTCTTGTTCTTTTCTCTTCTCTTCTTCTCCTTTCCTTCTTCTTTCTCCTCGGGCTACTCTTCCTCTATATAGCACAATTTGATTAGGTTTAAGGATATGGAAAATCAAAGTCAAAGTCACAAACCTACTCCAATTCTGTTTAACAAAAACCAAATCCTACGAGGTTGATAAAAACTAATTAAAAATCAAATTTTGAAAACCCAAACTGTACGAGATGGAAATCCTTATTTTCCTCTAACTATGAAACCGATTTCAATTCACTAAAAGAAAATTTGAGCAAGAGTAGCAAAAGAAAAACCTAATATGAATTGGAAAAGAAGCACTGAAACACAAGATAACACATTTTTTAAGGTGGAGAAACTCTTGTATATGAAGCAAAAACTATGGACCTTGCTTAAAGCTAATCGATCTTATTTCATTAAGTAATAGAAACATAACCTACTTACAATTAATCCTCTTGACACTCAATTACTGTAGTGTTTAAATAACATTTTGAACATGGATCGTGCTATTAACTATCTTTGCAAAGAATAGTGTTTCCCTTTGGTAAGCACCGATCAATAGATCAACCTCAAAAGCAATGTGTCGATGGTGTTTGATGTCGACAAATGGTTCAACTCCTTCTAATGTTAACTGGATCATCCTCAATAGTGGCTTAAGCAATAAGACATTAATATAGCTCTTCTCACACTAAATACTCACATGGATTTATAAGAGGGAGATGAGAGTAGTAATTCCTAAGCCCCCGTTTGTTTTGGGTTTAGGGAAGGTCCCTAAACTGGTTTAGAGATCCCCAAGTCATCTCAAGTATAGATATAACCTAAGGGGATCTATTCTTATTTTGTTCTAATTGTTTTCTTTAAAAAATAAGAATTTTGTATGTCGTGTTCAAACACAGGATGGGGGTCGGGTTCGAATCGATAGAGAACACAATTTTTACATTCGCCGCGGTCGGCAAGAATTCATTGTTTCTAGAGTTATTATTTATCATTTTGGCTTGTTAAGTTAGCCTCTTAAGATGTGGATGGCAACCTAAATAATTATTATGAATAAATATTAATGTTCTATCCCTTCCCTTCCACTTTACTCTAATCCTTCTCACTCTTCGTTCAAACTAGCTGTGTGCCATCTTGACGTCGGCTACCTATAATCCCCCTCGATTGTCGGGTCCTCCCTTCTTCTTGGGATCTCGACCAACTTCCCCCCCCTCATCCTTATCCCATCAACACCACGTGCTACCCAATCCATAACCATTATCATCTCTCTTACCCTTTCATCACCATCACCCGCCACCTCCACCTTCACCCTAATTTTGCATATTTTTATCTCAAGTTTAGTCAGAATCTGTGAAGGGCATACCAAAAACAGAGATCAGCAAGTTACGGATCGATCACCACTAGTTTTGTAATTTTATGTCTCTAGTAGAATAGTTTAATATTATTTTTCTCTAACTGCGTAGACTATTTTCTTGCATCCGAGCCTGATCGGATAGCGGATGCTCGATTCATATCAAGTGGTATCAAAGCCACTGTTCCTCGGACATCATGCTAACAACCAAATCTATAGCATCGAGACCCAATGAAGGCACCTTCAATAAGGGAGAGGCCACGGTGATTATCAAATCGGAGGCCAACCCAAACTCACCGATCAGAACTTCTCCAACGACTTCCATGGTCAACTCAAATCTGATCAAGATATTCACAGACATGATGGAGACACAATGAGCCATGCAAGTATTAATGGAAGCCATGACTCTAAGTCCTCTTAGGCGCACCAAGGGGTACGGCGGTGACTAAGTTCCCTACTCGAGCCCGGGCTGCACCACCTATGGAACCACATTTTGCTAAGGGACACCGCCTCCACCATTTCATATCAGGCCATAGGAAGATCATGAAGACCCCATGGATGGTCATGCTAGGAGGCCCTTGCTGCCTACGCCAGCCAAAAGGCGCAATATACTACCGTCAGTTTTTCACCGCGACCGAGCATTAAATCAACCTCTCCACAATGATAATGACGAGTGGGCGGATTACGAAGAACTAGTGACCCCTTGACACCATCCTAGGGATGCTGGATTAAACGCAAGGGAAAGAAGGCCCAACCGACATGAAGAAGAACGCGACGTCCATGCAGGGACTGTTCACCTCAACTTCCCGCCCTTCAGCGAAGTAGATCCACTTGATTGGGTTTATCAAGCGAAGCAATTCTTCGAGTACCAAAGAACACCTAATGCACAAAAGGTGTTATAAGCATCCTTTCATCTCGAAGACATCGCCATCTGATGGTACCAAGCCACGAATCGAGCTCAGCCCTATCAAATGTGGGAAGAGTTCGCTGATGCTATTTGTGTCTGATTTGGACCCTCTAGTTATGAAGATTTCTAGGCTGCTCTTACCAAGTTAACCCAAAGGACTACGGTGAGAGCATATCAAGAGGAGTTCGAGCATATTAGCAATCGAGTGCAAGGTTGGTTGGATTCCCAACTCAAGAGCACATTCATTAGTGGTCTTAGGTGGGACATTTAAGCCGAAGTGAAGGTTCCTCGACCAACAACATTGCTTGAGGATTTTGCAACAACTCAATTGATGAAAAAAAAAAAGCTTTGGGAGCTTCAGTTAGCAAAAGGGGGCTGGAGCACCACGGAGTTTAGAGGAGTGCCTCGGCAAACCGCAACCACACATCATGTGTCAGCAACTCCACTGAGGACAACAGGTGTAAGATTGCCTCTACAACCACAACCAAAGGTGAGGAGACCTCCCGAACTACTATTAGGAGACTTACCCCAACCCAAGTTGAAGAAAGAAGAGCTAAAGGACTGTGCTTTTATTGTGATGAGTGATTCACTTCCGAATACAAATATGCTTGATTGGCGTTCACGGTGATGGTGTTGGACGAAGTAGAGGATGTGGAGGAAGAGGAAATGGCGGAAGATGAACTAGAAGACTTGGTGGAAGACCAGGAAGTCTTGGAGAGCAACGAGGAGGCCCATGTCGAGATATTCATGCATGCCTACACCGGTGCTAATGCACCTAGGACTCTTTGGGTCGATGGCATCGTGAAGAATCAAATAGTGAGGATCATAATCAACACTAGGAACACCCACAACTTCATGGATGAGCGTGTGGTCAAGAAGATAGGAATGGCTTTAGACGCTACCTCTGGATTTGACGTAGTTTTGGGAGACGGCACGACGCTCCGGGTGAATGACATATGCCGAGGGGTTCTTTTGAAGATTTAAGACAATTCCTTCACTTTAGATCTTCACCCCTTGTCCTTACGAGGAGCTGACATTGTATTAGGGACTTGATGGATGCAATATTTGGGCCCGGTGACCTTTGATTTCTCAAAAATATGGATGGACTTCAAACGAATTGGCAAACAAGTGCAGTTAGACAGGATTGGACCTTGACTTGGAGCCCAACTTCAGTCGGTGGTGGGCCTGCCAAATGCCAGATGCCATGGACTTCTAATGCAATTAATCCAAAGTCAAGTAGACCATACAAAGAAAGAAGAAGTACCTGCTGATTTGTCTGCTTTACTAAAGGAATTCAGCGAGGTGTTTGAAGAGCCACGTGGCATGCCACCGGCTTGACCCCAAGACCACTGCTTTGAGATTACTCCCGGAGTGAAACTGGCTAACGTGCGGCCCTATCAATACTTATTTGTGCAAAAGGAGGAGATCACAAGGCTTATCAAGGAGATGATAGACAACGGAATTATCCAACCAAATCGGAGCTCGTACTCATCATCGATGCTCCTAGTGCAGAAGAAGGACGGAACATGGTGATTTTGTGTGGATTACCGTGCACTTAATGTCATCACGGTGAAGGATAGGTATCCTATCCCTGTCATTCAAGAATTGTTGGATGAGCTCTTGGGGGCCTCTTACTTTAGCAAGTTAGACTTGCGAGTGATGGGTTATTGTACCAAAAGATTGGCTATGGAACGA
The DNA here is from genome assembly GCF_019914945.1 of Typha latifolia. NCBI lineage: Eukaryota > Viridiplantae > Streptophyta > Magnoliopsida > Poales > Typhaceae > Typha > Typha latifolia. The sequence continues at coordinate 4,710,085 of NC_133097.1, read as the reverse complement.
TTCCTTCCAGATCTGGATGTAGTATAGGAATCAGTCTGCATAACTGTGGGAAAATATTTATCAGATATTCTCAAGTAGTCAGAAAATTACAAAACTAAGTGTATTCGATTTATAACTTCTTGATCTACAAATTTTATATTTACGTCCTTCACAAATTCGAATGAAACTGGGATAAAAACACAGAGTAACGTGGGTGATGGTGGTGGTGATAGGTGGAGTGGATGTTAGGATTATGGATTGGTATGAAGATGGAGGTGGATGGTGGATGTGTTTAAGGAATATAGACGAAGGAAACGAAGTGGTCGAAATTCCAAAGAAGAGAGGTGACTCGATAGTCAAGGGAGATTAGAAGATGTGAAAGGATGGTGAAGAGGGAGGAGGGAGATTAGGGTAGGTAGATGATAGAGAAGACAAAAAATCAATATTCCAATAGCATAATAAATTTGGCTGCCATCCACATATATATAGAGGATAGCCAGCAAGTCCTAAAATAATAAGTAATCCTAATTCTAGAGGATTCTCGCAGATCGCATTCGAACGCACAAAAGACATTCTCTGTATGTGAGAACACGATGCAGGCGTTTGAACGCGGGCGTTCGAATGCGCATTATGCATTCTTTGTATTTGTAAACCTAATGCAGGCGTTCGCAAGGGCGTTCGAACGCGACCCCTCCTATGTTCAAACACGACCTATAGGAATTTTATTTTAATAAAAATAAATAACTAATGCAGTAAAATCTCCCTTCTTCTACATATAAACAACTATATATATGTGGATGGCAGCCAAATTCATTATGCTATTGGAATATTGATTTCTTGCCTCTCTATCATCTATCTGCCATAATCTCCCTCCTCCCTCTTCACCATCCTTCCACATCTACCGTTGGCAAGATTTCTCCTAACTTCTAATCTCCCTCAACTGTCGAGTCACCCATCTTCTTTGGGATCTCGACCACTTCGTTCCCTTCGTCTATATCCCTTAATTACATCCACCATCCACCTCTATCTCCATACCCATCCATAACCCTAACATACACTCCATCCGTCACTACCACAATCACCCACATTATTCTGTATTTTTGTTCTAGTTTCATTTCGAATCTGTGAAGGGTGTAAATACGAAAGTTGTAGATAAAGAAGTTACAAATCTAATCCACTTAGTTTCGTAATTTTCTAACTATCGTAGAATATTTGACGAATATTTTCCTATAATTATGTAGACTAATTCATACAATAAATTCAGATCTTTAAGGAATTATTCCGTGAAATATCAGCGAGCCGGCTACCACCAAATCTGCATGAGGCCCGAGGATGTGCACAATACTGTATTCGCATACATGACGAGCATTATGAGTTCAAGGTTATGCCTTTTAGACTCACTAATGCCCCCTCCACCTTTCAAGATTTGATGAATGACATCTTTAGAGCACTATTGAGGCAGTTTGTGCTTGTCTTCTTTGACGACATCCTTGTGTACAACCGTTCATAGAGGGAGCATCTTGTTCACATTTGTGAAGTATTGCAGATTTTGAAGGACAATGAGCTAAAGATGATAGAGTCCAAATATTTATGGGGCCAGCCGAAAGTGGAGTATCTCGACCACATCATATCAGCGGCGGGAGTGGAAGCCGATCTCTCCAAGGTGCAAAACATGGTGCAATGGCAGATCCCAAAAACAACGAAAGAATTACAGAGCTTCCTTGGATTGACAGGCTATTACCATCGATTTGTTGCCGGCTACGGCAAGATCACCACCCCCATTGACATCACTACTAAAGAAGGGAGAGCTTTAGTGGATCAAGGCAGCAACGAAAGCCTTTGAAGAATTGAAGAAAGCAATGACCATAGCTTTGGTCTTGGCGTTACTCGATTTCACCAAACCTTTTATGATGAAATGCAACGTGTTAGGAACTGGAATTGTAGTTGTTCTCATGCAAGAAGGGAGATCGGTGGTGTAATAAGCAAGGCGTTGTCGATAAAGAACCATATGATGTCTACATATGAGCGAGAGATGCTAGCCATGATCCACGCCATCACCAAATGGAGACCATACCTCATCGGTCGATGTTTCGTGGTGTCTACTGACCAGTGAACTCTTCCTTACTTCCTTAGGCAATGGATTGACACTCCGACACAGCAGTGGTGGGTAACAAAGTTGTTGGGCTATGACTACGAATTTGTGTACAAGAAGGGAACTAAAAATCGGGTCACCGATGAATTATCACGACAACCCAAACCAGTCGACCTGACCATGATTTCTATCCTAGTCTTTTCTTTCCTTTCAGAGATTAGAGCTGCATGTGTGGAAGATTCAGAGATGAGGGAACCCATGAAGAAGGTAGAAGAAGAACCATCTAGCTATCCCGGCTTAGAAGTGAAGGACGGTTTACTACTAGATTGAGGGCGAATATGAGTACCGGCCAAACCCGAACTGTGGGTGACTTTGATTCGCCACTTCCACAACACTCCTATGGCGGGGCATGAGGAAACCTTTAGAACCTATAAGAAGTTGACACAAAATTATGTATGGGTAGGGGTGAGAAAAGAAGTGTTCCTATGTTCGAGCATATGAAATTTGTCAATGTGCCTAGATGGACTCGACGAATTCGACGGGGCTATTGCAACCCCTATCCATTCTGGAGCAAATTTGGAAAGATGTGACGATGGACTTCATTGAAAGACTTCCCCAAGTCAGAGGACATACGGTGATAATGGTGGTAGTCGACCAATTGACGAAGAGTGCGCACTTTTTAGCTCTAGCGCACCCATACACTGCAAAGAATGTAGCAGAAATTTTTGTGAAGGAAATAATCGTGTTGCATGGAATGCCGAAGTTAATAGTTTTAGACCATGATCCAATCTTTATGAGTCACTTTTGGCAAGAGTACTTCAAACAGCAAGGTACTGAACTAAAAATGAGCTCAACGTATTATCTGGAAATCGACGGACAATCCAAAGTCATTAATCACTAACTCGAGCAATATTTGCGATGCTTCACCGGGGAGCAATCGAAGAGATGGCTAGCTTACATACCCTAAGCGAAGTACTCATACAACACAGCTCACCTACCCTAAGCGAAGTACTCATACAACACAGCTCACCACACTGCTATTAGGATGACCCCTTTCGAGGCTGTCTTTGGGCGGGTGGCCCCAACATTGCGATCCTATGATCAACCAAGTGCACCTGACCAAACCGACATAGATGAGGTGCTAGTAGATTGGGATGAAGTACTCATACAACACAACTCACCAGACCGCTATTGGGATGACCCCTTTCAAGGCTATCTATGGGTGGGTGGCCCCAACATTGCGATCCTATGACCAGCCAAGTGCACCTGACCAAACTGACATAGATGAGGTGCTAGTAGATTGGGATGAAGTACTCAAGCGGCTCAAGCTTCACCTAACAGCGGTACAGAACCGAATGAAGCAAGCGCATGATTGCAAACACTAGGAAAGAAGCTATGAAGTTGGCGATTGGGTCTATGTTCGACTTCAACTGTACCGACAAATCTCGGTACAAACTACTCAGAACCAAAAGCTAGCACATTGCTTCTTTGGTCCATTTCAGACTTTAAGGAATGCGGTAGCGGTTGTATATAAGCTGGATCTACCCGAATCGTCTCGAATTCACCCGGTCTTCCATATATCTAACTTGAGAGCCCAAGTTGGTCCAGTTGAGCAAGTTGTGGTAGAACTACCCGAGCCCAAATCGGAGGCAGTTGACCTCGCTCCAGAGAATGTCCTAACATGAAGAAAGATCAGACATGAAGGACGAATAATCACAGAGGTGTTGGTAAGCTAGGTCGGAGCAAGCCACCTGAGAATCCGAGGCAACATTGATGGACCGTTATCTTGAATTTGCACTTTGAGGACAAAGTGAGGGAAAGCATAGTGGAATGATGTGATTTGGACCACACTAAGTCATCTCGAGCATGAATACAACCTAGGGGAATCTATTCTTATTTTGTTCTAGTTGTTTTCTTCAAAAAAAAATAAGAATTATGTATGTCGCGTTCAAACGTCGGGGGTCGCGTTCGAACGCCCCTTGCAAACGCTTGTAGGTGTGCGCATCAACAAATAATGCAATTTGTGCGTTCGAACGTGCTCGACCTCTTTTGAACGCCCATGTGCGAATGTCTACATATGTTCGCATCGATAATGAACGCAAATTGTGCGTTTGAACATGCTCGACCCCGTTTAAATGTGGTCGGCGAGAATTCATTATTTCTAGGGTTATTATTTATCATTTTGCCTTGTTAAGTTAGCCTCTTAAGATATAGATGGCGACCTAAAGGTTTATTATGGATAAATATTAATGTTCTACCCCTTCCCTTCCTCTCTACCCTAATTCTTCTCCCTCGTCATTCATGCTCTAGTTGTGTGCCATCTTGACGCCGGCTACTTCTAATCCCCTTCGACTATTAGTTCCTCCCTCCTCCTTGGGATCTCGACCAACTTCTTCCCCCTCATTCTTATCCCCTCAACACCACGTGCCACTCAATCCATCACCATTATCATCTCTCTTACCCCATCATCACCATCACCTGCCACCTGCATCTTTACCCCACTTTTGCATATTTTTGTCCTAAGTGTAATCAGAATTTACAAAGGGTGTGAATATTAAAAACGTAGATCAGGAAGTTACAGATTGACCACCACTAGTTTTGTAATTTTCTGTCTATGATAGAATATTTTAAGATTATGTTTCTCCAACTACGCGAACTATTTTCCTACATTCAAGCCTGATCGAGTAGCGGATGCTCGGTTAGTATCACTAAACCCGTTTAGTAACCAAACACTAAAATAACTTAATTTTTTTTAATCAAGTTCAGTCCTCAATAAATAATTAAATAATAATATATATAATTTATTATTCTTCTAACTTGATTCTAATTTTACCTTTGACATGACTTATGTATAATGTCTTGTCAATCTTATCTCTTATCTTTTTTCTCCTCTCTCTCCTCTCTCTTTCAAAATACTCAAATATTTATATTGTAACTATTATGTCCTTATATAATGAGAATGCTAGAAATAAAATAAAAATTACAGAAAAATAATGTAAATAATTTGAGCAGATAAATTAAAAATATCATTTAATGTAGGCTTAATAAAAAATTATATAAAATAAAAGTAACTCGTCAGTGTAAAACATTGTCTTTTAGGCTTAAAAATAAATTTGCACGGTTAAGGTTAACTAATTTGGCTGATTTGCGAGTTTAGAAGGCAGCAAAAGCTAATTAACTAGCTTATAAAAGAAACCAGCAAACGTTGTTTTGTGGGCTTAAAAATAAAATTACAGACGTCCGAAAGAAAATTGTTTTCATAAATTAACTGTACACATCCAACAATTGTGCAATAAATATCACGTGATATTTTATTTTAAAAAAATTAAAAAAATTGTGATGAGTCACTACTCTAACATTTGCAGGCTTATATGTTATATATTTGCAGGCTTAGTCAGATTATTTGCTGGCTTAGAATGTGAAGTCTGCAAATAAGAAGAATAAGTGTGTATACTGAGACTTGTCAAATCTGTTTAATCTCATCATCTCTCTCCTCTCTCCTCTCTCTAAGCAAGGAAAATGGAGAGTGAACAATTCCGTTTGTGGGCTTAATCGCAAGCATTGTGTTCCATTTGCGGGCTTAATCGCAAGACATGTTCAGTTTGTAGACTGGATATGCGGGCTTAATTGCTCCTAGTGTATTCAGTTTGGGGATTTGATTTGCGGGCTTATATAAAAGACACAAGGCAATAAATACATCTCCCATATTCATTTAAGCCAACAAATTATTATCATAGACACCATATAAGCCCGCAAATAATTTAAAGATTATACTTAAGCCTGTACATGACTATTACAGACACCAATATTCATTTTAAACTTGCAAATATATCTCCCATATTTATTTAAGCCTGCAAATTACACTTAAGCTTACAAATATATCTCCCATATTTATTTAAGCCTACAAATTACACTTAAGCACGCAAATAATTTGAAAATTATACTTAAGCCCGTAAATAACTATTATAAACACCACATATTATTCATAAATTATAATAATGACTACCATCATTATATGAGAAGGGTAATTTTGTCTATTAAATTTATATCTCATCCATTTCTTTTCAAAACAACATTATTTTCACTTTTTCACGTCGCATTATAAATAATAAATACATTCTTAAACTAGTTCAAAACCAAACACTAAATTACCTTAAACTAGTTTGAGATACTTAAATCAAGACTAAGAAATAAGACTAACTAATCAAGTTTGAAGCTTAGTCTCAAACCAAACAGTGCCTAAATGTCTCTATTGGATAGGTGATCCAACCTCTTGCTCTAAGCCTTGATGGATAAATCTCTACATTACAGTTGATCTAGATCCTCCAATTAATTTCGAACTATTTCTTATCCTAAGTCCTAACATCAACACCAACGCTAGTCCTAAATCCAACTATTGAGGCAGTCTACTAGTCAGCCAACTATAGTAGAAACATGAGTTTTGGATGTAGTTGGGAGGGATCCTTCCCTGAATATCCATCTGTGCTACAAATTTTGATCGCTGACACAAGTGACGCCTGGTTACACCGTGGAAGTTAACTAATACATTTATCTCCTTTTGGTAAATAAAATAAAAATTCCTGCTACATATGGTTTGGATCGAATTGATGTAGAACCAAGTTTAAACCCAATAACTAATCGGGTATTGGATCTTGATCCAATCATCTCATATCTTCTTCTCGTTTACATTTGTTTAAGTTGCAAGAAACCTTGCCATACTCCATCGAAGCTCCTCTTATCTTCTCCTCTCTTTGAACTGATCACATCGCGATTTCGTCGCAATGGTTCTCGAGGTCTCGCATCCTTCCCTTTCTCTTCGTGTTCTCCATCTCTCTCCAAGATTTCCTTGCAACCTTGGATTTCTTCCGAAAGCTTCAACTTTCGCACTTTTGATCCGTTTTCGCAGGCCACCATGATCTGCATCGATAATTCGGAATGGATGCGGAACGGAGACTACTCGCCTTCCCGATTCCAGGCTCAATCCGACGCCGTCAATCTCATCTGCGGCGCTAAAACGCAGGTAGAGTGACAATTCACTTGCTTAAATCTAGATTCCTAGGGTTTTCTGCTATGCGATGCTTTCTGCTGCTGATGGGTGATGCGGTTTGTGGCAATGTGGCAGTCGAATCCGGAGAATACAGTCGGTGTGCTGACTATGGGGGGTAAAGGAGTCCGTGTTTTGGTCACGCCAACTAGTGATCTGGGAAAGATCCTGGCCTGCATGCATGGTATGATTTTCCGGAGAAACGTCTATATATGTCTATGTGATGTTACCCTATCAGTTTGTGTCATCGATTTTATACTCTGTTAGATCGCAACGACCTCGACAGAATTTTACATTGGGGCATTACTTGCTGGCTCAACATCTTGTGAAAAATGGCAGCGGAATTAGGAACGGTGATTAAAAGCAAAAGGGATAAACAAACTATTATTTGTCAAGATCATGAAGATCTCACCTTTAATAGCTCTCAAATTCCTGATTGCTGTGTACCTTAGAAGATGGAACTCAAGAACCCTACGAGCTAATTTGATATAGCTAAACTGAGATTGATGCTGCATGCCTTAAACACTTAAATGGGCTTAGTGGCTGGTGCCTGTGAGATGGGCCTGTCTGAGTGGGGAATCCTCAAATAATCTTGAGTTGAGGTTTGATAAAGAGGACTCTTGAAACTCTATAGAATGAGTACTATGCAGGTCTATCTTAATAAAAGCATAGCACTTGCCTTATGGAAATTTTAATTCCCTTTAGGAGAAGCTGACCACAATTGTGGAACTATGATTTCACAACTTGCATTTAAATAAAAAGACGAAGTGCACTAAGAAAGATATTTTTTAGGAATAAAGGAAGAGCATTTTATTAAGTTTACATGAATTTACTTGAGTTCTTATCCCTCATATGGAATGGAGTGCTTGACAGATGTCATTATATTCATAGTGCACTAAGTGAGGAGTTTAATCAACTTCATGTTTGCAACACAAGACAAATAGAAAGATGATTTAAGATTAGAGAGTGATATATTGTGAGAATTGTATGGTGAATTCTTTTAGTTACTCCCTAAGTGTGATAATATGGAAGATTTGTTATTATTTTAAAGGGATCTTGTAGTTGGTGATATTGAAATTCCCTTTAGCCTATCATAATGGATGAAGCTCATGAGAGTATTTATTTGAAATTTTAAAAATTATTTTGTCTCTATCGAGTTGTTAGTGTTTAGATTTTGTTAGTTTTTGAGGTTGATTTTCTACAATAAGTGTGTTGGATTCTCCTTGTGTTAAAGCTAGAGTTCAAAGAGTCATCTTTGTTGTCATTTGACAACCACTGAATTAAGTCACCAGTACATCATGCATGCTAATATTATTAAACCTAGTTCACCTTGAGATTAAAGGAAATTATAGCTATTCTAGATTCTTATTCCAAAAATTTACCTCCTATCTATAGTAAAGTATTCTAATGTTTACTTGTAATCTAAAATAAGTGTGTAATAAATATTTTTATATGACAAATTTGAGGTAAAGGACAAATAAGAAGTGAATATTGACTAAAATGCCATTGATTTGATATATAAATTTAAAATGAAGTGTTCTCATTTGTTGTATGTATGTAATATATACTTGTAAGTATGCAATGGGATATATGGGTGGTAGGATGGAGGAGATAGGTGGGAAAATTGAGAGAGAAAATTGGGTGGGAAATTAGAAGGGAAAATTTTGATTTTTACAATAAGATAGGTGCATGGTAGGAGAGGGGAGAAATAATTTTTTAAATTGCTTTAGGGGTAAAATTATAATTAGGCTTATGTTTGGAATAATTTGAATACTTTTTTCTTGATCTACAATGGAGATAATTTGACGTTTATTTTCTTATCTAGAATAGTATTCCCTAATTTAGAATAGGAAAAAAGATAATCCTAAATTGAACAGGGGTTCACTTTTCCGATTCCAGGATTGGAAGTTGGGGGTGAGGCAAACTTGACTGCTGCGATCCAAGTTGCTCAATTAGCTCTTAAACACCGGCAAAACAAGAAGCAACAACAAAGGATCATAGTTTTTGTAGGAAGGTACTCTATTCTTGAAATGTTCTTCAACACTTAGATTGTGGTATGAATTTTTAATTTTATTTCCAACTTTTGTGTACAGTCCAATTAAATATGATAAGAAGATGCTGGAGGCTATTGGAAGAAAGTTGAAGAAGAACAGTGTCGCTCTTGATATTGTTGATTTTGGAGAATCTGATGATGGAAAACCTGAGAAACTGGAGGCTCTTATTACTGCTGTAAACAATAATGACAGCAGTCACATAGTACATGTTCCTCCTGGGCCAAATGCTGTATCTGATGTTCTCATTAGGCAAGTATACATGGTTTTCAACTCCATTTTAGCACTTGATACACATGACCTGTCCAGATAAATCTTTTTATTTATTATGATGCAGCACACCAATCTTTACAGGAGATGGTGAAGGAGGAAGTAGTTTTGCTGCTGCAGCTGCTGCTGCCGCAGCTGGCGGCATGTCTGGATTTGATTTTGGCGTGGATCCTAATGTAGATCCTGAATTGGCACTTGCACTTAGAGTGTCAATGGAAGAGGAGAGAGCAAGGCAGGAGGCTGCTGCAAAAAAAGCTGCAGAGGAGGCTGCTGCAAAAAAAGCTGCAGAGGAGGCTGCTAAACAAGAAAAAGGAGAAGAGGCTTCGAGTTCCCGGGATGATGCTATGGCTGAAGCAGACCAGGGTTCATCTCTTTCTGCTGATGATAAGAAGCATCAATTGACGGTATGATGATACTTTTGAAAAAAATGTGTATTTTCTTATTACTGATTTGTGTACTAGAAAATTGTCTTGATGTTCCAAGAACTCAATAGGTCTAGGCCTATATTATAGTTCATAATTATGTATTTTTAATCTAGAGTACTTCAAATGACTGCTCCCTTTAGATTGGATTTCTTTTCCTATATGACCCTAAACCTGTATAATTTAGATTTCCTTCAACAAATCTATAATTTTCTATTTCTATAAAATTATAAGCTGAACACCTAGGCAAGTAGCTAATTTCTTTTTTGTCATTTAGTTTATCTGTTTGTGTTTATATATAGTAGAAAATTTAGTAAGAGGTGCATAAATTTTTATACAAATAATGACAAACTGACAACAAAGATACTTTTAATCCCAACTACTTGGAATATAATTCTGATCCATGAAATATTATGGTCTAATGCTCAATCTATAAGTATTCCTTTCAACTTAAGAGGTATGTGGTGATCATATAATACACTAGAGCTACTTCTCCATTTTAGTTGGCTTGCTTTAGGCCTCTAATCATTAGGTGACACCACTCATTAGTCTAAATTTCTTCATGCGTCTATCTTTGTATTCAACACTATCTTAGATTTTGCAATTGGGATGGTGCTATAAGCATACATCATGGAACCTCACTTTGAATACTTTTAGCTAAAAAATTATAAAAATGCAAAATTGCAAAAAGTTGAGTACTTTATGATGAACCTTGGTGCGAATGTATGCTTTTAGGAAATTTGCTCATGTCTCTTTCAATTATTGTCATACTAGTGTAGAGAATTTGCGGTGCATATGCGGGCATGCATATGCAATGAGGCGGTTACGGTTTACCCCACCTCTTATGTAACCTCCTTTTAAAACTATGTGGAGCTTCATTACTAAAACAAAAAATGGGGGCTCAGAGAGCTACTAGGCAAAGTAACTTATAGAAATACTTCTCGTATTTTTCATCATGTGTAGTTAGATAATCGTAAGTCATCCGTAACTACGACATATTTGAAGGCCTAAAGAAGGTTTGCTGTTTTAATTATGCATTAAACTATGCTCTTTGCTTGGGAGTTGGTCTGCAAATTATTGGTGATGCTTGAGATAAACATTGTTGTCCAACAATTGAATGGTAATGGGATACTTAAGTTGATTTTTTTACTTCTACTAATAGACCATCTAGAGTTCCAAGATGCAGCAGCCTTCTTGATCTAAGGGACTATAAATTAATTCTTCAGAGACCTCCCTTAAATGAGAGGCTAACATTTGGAGAGAATCCGTTGTGCTTTATCTTTGTTGGCTATATATGGTACTTTTTGTAAGTTATAATTTTAAAACGCTATGTGTAAACAAAATTTCTTAGAACTTTGGAAGCATGTATAAAGTGGCACGAGGAAGCATGTATTGTGCCAATCTATAATGGCATTGATACATCATACATAGATTCAATTATAGATTTGTCTTCGAATGCATCAAAGTCTTTTCACAATTAGTGCTGTCAAAATAATTGAGCCGCTTGAACTTGGCCCAAAGGCAACTCAATATTAGGCTCAATCAAGTTGAGTGTAAAGAGGCCAAGAATTGATTGATTTTCTAAAGCTCAAAATACATTTCAAGATGATCTTGAACGGAGATTGTATCAATAAGGCTTGAATATATATATGTATTACTACTTTGCTCCATGATTGAACAATTTGAATTTGATAAGCTCAAGATTGAGTTAAATCAATCTAGAATGAAACTCAGGTCAAGCTAATTCAAGATTAACTAAATTATTTCAACCATGGATAGCTGTGCCGGCGGCGTACTAGCACATAGCACGAGGGGTGCCGCACGGCACCCCTCCTAATAGTTCCACCGCTCACCGTCGACCTTGTCGTCGAGCTACCCGTTGTCCTGAGGGAGGAGAGACCGTGAAGAGAGAGAGAGAGAGAGATCTTGCACTCTCTCTCTCTCTCTCTCTCTCAGTCCCTCCTCCCTCGGGCTAAGGCACCCGACGCGCTCGTGCGACGGCGAAGGCGAACGACCATCGGCGACGATGGAGGCGAAGGCGAAGGTGGGTATCTTTTTTTTTTCTCTCCTCTAACGGCACGGACGGCAAGTGCCGCGGCACGTGCCGGTCGCCACGATCCGTGCCTATGGCATGGCTATTGTTGATTTCAACCTCTCTAAAGCTCCCATGCGGCTCAAAATTGAGATCAAATTAGAACTAGGAAGAACAATTATACCGGAACTTCAAGGGAAGATGGATAGTTGATGAAGTGACATAATACAAGATCACCACTCTAGATGAACCAACAAGATGCAAAATGACTCCTCATTTACCACTCGATGATCACAAAGAGTACAAATTAAAGGGTGATCACCGGAAGAAACACCTAAGATTAGTCAAGATTTCCAAGCAAACTAGGGTTTTCACGAGAATAATCATCCTAATATAGAGGCAAAACATCATATATATAGTCTCCCAATTGTACTAATTAAATTAGAAAACGAAACAAACCCTAAACCAAAAGAAACTCTTATAAACTAATTCGGACTCAAAACTATATAGACATTCAAATGGGTATGGCAGTTATTTGAATGGATTGACGAATCCCTCTAGCCATTTGAATGGTTCGAGAGGATGCACTTGGATGGGTCAGCGGAATATGCTATTTGTTTGAATATAATTTTGTATGTTTGAATACACGAGTACTAGGCTCCCGTATTACACGACAATTTAATAGCATGCCATGTTTGTGTTCGACACTTGTTGGACATTGACACTTACCTACCATCCTTGGACATGTTTTAGACACTTCGAAGAAGCATTGGATATTTAAAAAAAGTGTAAAATTAATTAAGACACTCATTGGACACTTTTGGATATCCTCGGGACACTAACTATCCATTTCATCTTAAATGATGGTCTTACAACTTATCTTTAAAGAATGCTAACCTAATGTTTTACAGATACACTTCTTTCTTCTTCTGTCTTTACTGGTAAGACCAATCATTAATCTGTGTTGTTGTTGTTGTTGTTATTGGTTTTGGGGTTAACAGACAATATCTTTTCAGGATTTTCGTGAATAGTAAGATGAGCTTGTGTTGATTGAGTTACATGATGGAATGTCCGTATTATTTGTTGGCTTGCTTCCAGTGTTTTGATCAGATTAGGATATACCAAAATGCGTGATTTTGATTGTCACAGGACGATGAGGCTGCTTTGTTAGAGCAAGCTCTTGCAATGTCAGTGGATAATACCAAGTCGGGAAGTGGAGCAATAGCAGACAGTGATATGTCAGATGTTACTGGGAATGATCAAGATTTGGCATTTGGTTAGTTCTATATTTCATGGGATTTTACTAGGATCACAGCATGGTACATCTGCACTTAATTTATAATTAGTGGCATCTTCATTTTGTTTGTATTATAGGAAAGTTAAGTGTTGATAACTTGATATCATCTCTATGATAGATGCACAATGACCGTATTACTATCAGACAGGTGCATGATAATATCGTCTCCATACTGTTTTTATTTTGGAATTCTCCATATCTTCTTTTGGTCCATGTTTCTTTTGTTGTCTGATCCATGATGATGACATTCGAACAAACAAAATTAAATTTTTCTTACAATGTATATATCATGTTTCTCTGGATTGCTAGGTTAAATGTTTTGAAGGCCACAGGCCCAGTTTCATTTTGAAACAAAACATACAACCCTGCATCTGTCAGGACAAACAGATACAAATAAGGAGTCCAAAACACACCAAAAGTTCAAACCATTGCAACAGAACACAACAAAGACTACCTTGTAAAGTTCTTATGATATCAACAGAACACCCCTTGATACACAAACATATCATCCAAACAAAAATACATCAGCACAGACGCAGACATCAGGAAGCTAGGGCATGCACAACTCATCTCTTCTTGTCGCCGTGAATCTGCAACTTGGCCTTCTTCTGAGCCTCCTTACATTTAAATCTTGCCCAGCAAATAGACAGTATTAAAATCTGATGGACAGACTCTTCCAATCTTTTGTCACTTTGCTGGGCTGAAAGATTCTTTTATTTCTATCAATCCAGATACACTAAAAACTAGCTAACCACATTCTCCACCAAGCCTTCACCTCCTTCATTCTTTTGCACTTACCAGTGATTTAGAAGTCTTCGACAGAACTGGGAGTATTAAATTTCCCCTAATATACCTTATCTCATAGCAACACTTCTTTGGCCATCTTACATTTCAGAAAAAATGAGTAACTAATTCATCCTTATTGCAGAACACACATTTAGGATCACACACCCATCTTTTTTTTTGGATTATGTTGTCCCTGGCAAGGATCCTATTATTGCAAGCAAGCTAGAGAAAGGCTTTTGTTTTCCAAGTAATTTGCATCTTCCACAAGCTAGGAATTATCCTGCAAAATAACATAATGATTTCACAGTATAAATCTCCTTAGGATTAAACATCCACTAAATATGATTAGTGTCACCAGAAATAGGATAACTGATCTCGTTAATGAACTTTAACATCTCCTGCTCTTGCTCAAATATTCATCTAAAAATCTTCTAAAAGTGAGATACCACCCAGGAACCAGTCCAAACTTCAGAAACATAAACTTTTCATCCCAAGTAATAGAAAAAAGATAATGAAACATAGTTGCTAGAGGAGATTCACCCACCTTTCTCAAGAGACCAGCTCTGAAAAGTGGTTCAGCTTGTAGCACTACCCTTTTGGAGCACGGATATCCTGTTAGAAATTTGTAACCTGAAGTCTTCTATTGTGATCCTCCTATAAATCTGCCACGAACAATTTGAGCACATATTTGATTTTTTGAAGATAGCAGTGTCCACCACCTTTTAACAATGAGAACAAGTTTCATCTCTTGCAAAATTAATCCCCATGCCCCCGAATTCATTTCTTTACAAACTCAATTCCTGGCAAGGTTATAACCTACTTCTTAACTATAAGTATGAATCAATTAAAAAATAAATAAGCTCAATCTATCGAACCCAATATTCTTATAATGTAATTCAATCTGACCCGGTTTGCATAACAGTTTATTAAATTAATATATATCTACCTCTCCCGATCAACACTTCTAAGATATACAAGAGAACTTTTATGGAAGTTTATTTTCAGCCCAAATAGTTTCAAAAGAATAAAGAATGAACTTGAGAAACACAACTTCCTTCTCCCCAGCCTCCCCTACCCCATTTACAGCATCAATGCTTAATCCAGTTAGAAGGCCCTGATATTTTTCCCAATCCATCATTCTCTTCAAACCATTAGCGACCAACAGATATGAAAGAGAGCTAAAAGATCTCCCTGCATGAGACTCTTTTTGCACTTGAAATAGTTACTAGTCAAGCTTATGCATAGAACCCCCTTCTTCTTCTTAGCATTAAACAGATCTGCATGACTCATGAGCACTAGCCACATAGTCCAAAATCCAAACTATACATGTTTTTAGTGAAAGCACGTTTAGCTCCTCCGGTCAACTTATCAATTACAACACTTTGTTTTTAAGACCCATAAAAATATTGGAGCTACACTTCCATGTTTAGAAGATCTAAGAGCTACAAGAAGCTTGATAGGATGATTACAAGATCTGAGTTTTTGACCAACCTAACCCTGCCGAACTATTTTTTACGCATCTAGGACACTTCAAAGCTTAATACGAGACTGGTGTAGTTTGAAAATGTTGACTGGATTAACAATTTTTCAAATATAAGTCACTGACCCAGTCAGCAACTTATATGGAAATTAAACTGCTAAAAAGATTGTTGTCTCAGGAAATTTTTTTCATATAAATTGCTTTTCATTTCAGCAATTTCAGCAATTTATATGGAAATTGCTGAACCAAAAAATGATTTATATGTTGATTTTTTTCTTGGGATTTGGCAAATTTTTTTTGACGATTTTAAAATTCCCATATAATATATTTGAAAATTGTTGCGCTAGTCAGTGGTTTTAAAAGATAACTAGTCTCATTTTAAGTTTTGAAGTAAATTAGATATGTAAAAAAAAATTAGCGGCATACTTAAAATAGTCAAAACTTTGACTACAAAATTAGTCTCTTTATGATTAGAACATAGGGCAACTAGAAAACAACATATCCAAAGGTTGAGTTGGCCAAAATGAGGATGTTACGGTGGATGTGTGGTGTTACCAGAAAGGATAGAATAAGGAACTATGATATTAGACAAAATTCATGGGTAGAACCCATGAGGATAAATTACACAAGAACTAATTAAGATGATTTAGACATGTTCTAAGGGGACCACATAATGCACCAATGTGAAGGAGTAATCTCACTCAAATAGAATATTTTTGGTCATTTGTTGTGAATTGATGTTATTTATCTTCTTTAGGACAGCTAATATTACACTGAACCATATAACTATATGTAAGCATTTTCATAGAATAAGTAACCATTGAAGTTATGTCACTAGAATTGTAGCAAGCTACTGAACTGCAATGAATCATTAAGGTGAAGCCAAATTTCATATCTCTTTCCATTTTCTTTTATTCATGGTATTGGAAGAACAGTTCATTCAAAGAGTAGTTTGGAACTGTAGGTGATATGCGTTGCTTGCTTTGTCTGGTTTGAGTTAGTAGTATTCTGTTGACTTTCGCCAGAAAAAACTAATAATAAGCAGACCATAAAACTTGTATGTAAGCTATAGCTAGAGGAAAATACACAAACTCAAGAAGAAAATAAAGTTCATAAAGATAAACGTTATAAATCTGGACATTGGGAATTGCTTCACGTTATAGACTAAATAAGTCATAAAGCTGAAACTGGACCATTTTTCTGTCTGTCACATTTGGAGGAGAGACTCATTGAAAGAGTGGAACTATGGAACGTATATCTGCTTGCAGTGTCTAATTCACGTTTCTTAGTGAGCCCCTATAAGTTATAACCAATCTTAAAACATGCTCAACAGGTACTTGAAGGTTTATATCAATTGCAATTATCACAAACAATTAATGGCAGATACCACGATGGGTTCCTTGATCCTAAATCAGACTGCTAAAATATATTAGATATTATGTTAGTATCTCTTTTTTTGTAAAGTTAAATTATTTACTTGATCTGCAAGAAAACCTAAATGGAGTGAATTATGCTTGCATTATCTATACATGTCTTGATGTTCTGATTTAGTATTTGTTACTTGCTGGACATAGCTCTTCAAATGTCCGTTCAGGATGCAACTCAGTCTGACATGAGTAAGGTGCTGGAGGATCAGTCATTTGTTTCATCTATCCTAAATTCGGTAAGATTTATACTTTAACCTGCTGATAGCTATAATTGGTAGTGTTTTGGCATCCTAGCTGCTTTAGCACAGATAAATAATTCTATACTCTACAGCTTCCAGGTGTTGATCCGAATGACCCTTCTGTAAAAGATTTGCTGGCATCTTTGCAGGTGAGTTGTAATTCAAGATATTAATATGCTCCAGAAAAAGAGGAGACTTGTTTAATGATCTTGTTGGGCAGATTCTTCTTTCTAAGTGCTTATTATTAAAATTTTCTCCTTTCTACTCTTCTTTTGTAACCTTAAAGTCAACAGCTTTTGTTTTATAATCAGATTTACTTCTAAGTTCTAACTGCTACTAGTTATTTGGTAAACAAGCTTTTCTTTATTTTCTAAGTCATGCTTTAGATCAGCTTTCCATCATATGTAAACTTCCCAAGCTGTACTCCATTCATTTTTACCAGATTAGATGTCATGATCCTTAACTTAAAATAAATCTCTACATGATCTCTAATAACATTCACTCAGTTTGAGGATGAAAGTTATTTTTATGTTTGGTAGAATGTGTTGACCTTTTAAGTTCATATAGATCTCTATTGTTGTCTATTAAGTAATGACAATTGTCGAGTTTTGACACAAAACTTTGGTGGTAGAAAGCAGTGACCTGAACCCTTGATAAATCTTAATATCTAGTGGCATCAACTCATTCACTTGGTGTTGCAACCATCATTTGTTTCTAAAAAAATCAAGTGCCTTCCTCTAGTTTTGCAATCACACTATTTGGATCCCAAGGAGGCTGCTTTATCTTAAAAAGAATTCAAATATAGTCATGTTTCTTCAAGGCAATCATGTTCCATTAAGTTTGGTTACTTGTGTTATTGACTAGATTAGATCTAATCATATCATTAATGATCTAGTTAACTTTTCATGGTTAAGTTGTAATCAGCCAAGGGATTGTCTCATTGTTCAGAAATTAAGATTGTGGGTTTTAGTGTAACTTTCCAATTATGAGGTGCTTAATTGCAAATGCTTCCAAGTGAATCCGAGGCAATTGAGAATATGAGACCTCATAAATGATTTTGCTGGGAGAAGGCAAGTGTACCAATGCATAATAATAGAGTTATAATGTTATATTTTATTTTTTTTACTATTTTATTTAGATATATGGTGACTTTGTATAAATAGGGCCAAGTCCCTCTATATCATCTCAAGCAATATATTGTTTTACCAAATCTTCTTCTCTCTTCCAATCTTCTCTCTAAACTCAATCTAGAGTTAGGCTTTGTATTGTTTCATGGTATCAAAGCAGTATCTTCATTTTCAAGCTTCCAAGGCTTAACTGGCACACAGTTTTCAAGTTGAAGACTCATCTTTGTAGCATGACCACTAACATATAAAATTCTTGAAGGGACCCTGTTCAGCTTTGATAGGTCCCGAAAATATTTGCCATTCTCGTATTTTGTTGCAGCTCTTGACAGCCTATAGCGAATGCAACCTTTTTGATCCAACCTCTCGACAACAGGATCAACGTACATATTTAGCTGATCAAAATACACTACAATTTCGTAAAACTTTGCAAGATGTTCTAGGAAAGCATAAACTCCAGGCCTTTTAAACGTCCTCCAGCCTCTCTCTCGGTGCCAGTCAGAGTACACAAGTTTCATTGAGGTCGAGAACAAGAGTGAAGACATGTTGTTCTTGAGGATGTAGGTCTGGAAGAATCTAGTCTGATGATGGTTCAGTAAAGCCCCGCACTTGTTCTTCAAGATTGCTCCTAATATCCAGATATAGCTCAATGGTCTTAATAGGGACTTTCATAGCTGCTGAATAAAGCATGGCCCAAAATTTTTCAAAACCAGATGCATCTTCCCCTACTGCATATTTGGAACTCTTCCAAAAAGTGCTTGTATTCTCATCCGATTCATCTAGATAGTATGTATAGGTGACGTAGCTGGTGGCTCCAATGGCGCATGCGATAGCGTGAAGACTCCACACTTTAAAAGACCTTGTGATTTGCGAGCTCCTGTAGGAGGCGGTGGAGGCAACTGCTCGTCAACGAAGGGCTTTTTCATGGCTGCGGCGGGAGAACACCCATATCATTAAGGAATGGGGGAGAACACCCATTGGTTTGATCTTTTTTTCATGAGATCGGGGTCAGCTGATCCTTCTCTCCATTGGTTTGATCTTTTTTTCTCCCACGGTTTGGTGCGTTATCTTCTATCTTTTTTATTTATCTAGCACTATTAAAATGAAAATGATACTTGGAGGCAGATAAAGAGATTCCTAGAAGCACTATCTTTTCTTCTTGAGGGTGGATCTAGGTATCTCCTTATTTTCCTCTGTATTGGTATGGTTTCTTGTATCTTGGCGACATCTCCCTCTCTCTCTAATCACTCCCTTTCTATTGTTGCTAGTTGCTACTATAGTATTAGGCTCCCTCTTGTCTCTCTCGCTTCCTTTTTCTCTCCCTCTCACTCTCTCTCTCCTCTTTGTTGCTGCAACAAAATGACTGTTGCAGAAACATATTGAAATGAGAGAGAGGACAATGAAAAGGGCAGCAAAGAGGAGAGGATATATATAGAGAGAGAATGAGGCTGCAAGGAGAGAGAAAAGGAAAAGAAACTAAGAAAGAAAAATCGCTCATCGTAGGTTGCTAGAGTTCAGTGTCGTCGGATGTACTGTCAGAGGAACACATTGGATGTCCATGACCATATCTGCCGTGAATAAGCTTTCTGGTGGAGAGAGAAAGTGTTCGGCTGATCCATATCGAGATTTACTAAAACTATGTTCCATGGGAATATGGATGTAACAAGAACTATGAACTTCTATTTTAGGGGTTTATGTGATCCTTTTGGGTTTTATTAATCCATGGCTAGAGGAAATATCACATATGGTGTTGTCTAAAAGATTTAATTTTGTCTAAAATAAATCAGATAAAATGATTTCTTTCACTTTTGAATCCCAAATAATTTGATTAGGACCAAAATTTTGCGAACAATGTGGGATAGAAACACAAATTCGTGATCTTTAATGACATTTACTCAGCTTAAAGGACAACTTATTTTTGTTTAGGTAGAAAATGGTGATCCTTAACTTCAAATAGATCTCTATTTATGTCTAATAATAATTTCTTAGTCTCAAGGACAAAGCTTATTTTTTCGATGGTAAAATGTGGTGACACTAAATCTTTCATAAATCTTCACTTGATCTCGTGGTGTTTAGTCATCTTTTTGGTATTGTTTATCTCACTAAAAGGTAGAACTTACCGTCTAGTTCTGCGATGACACAATTTGGACCCTAAAGAAGTTCATCAATAGTAATTTTTCTTCAAGACAATCTTATATAAGTTTGATTAGTTGTTTTAATAACTAGATTAGCACAATTGTATGATTAGTGATTAACTTGACGTTCCATTGTTAAGGTATACCTGAGTTCGTGTCTCATTAATTCAGAACTTATTTCTTTTAGCTTTTAGTGCAATTTACTAAATATGAGGTGCTTAATTGCAAATTCTTCCAAGTTCCAAGTGATACCAAGGTAATTGAGAATGTAACACCTCATTTGTGATTTTGCTTGGGGAAAGCAAATGTGCCAATGGGCAGCCAACAATATATTGGTTTCATGGTTTTTAAAAATTGGTCAAAATTGATCCATTTTGGCTGATAGATGGATCATTCTGACCAGTCTAGAAAAAACATGTTTTATGTGTGTTGTTCGAAGTACTACAGGTATGTGTGTCATAAGAAGTTGGGAAAGAGTAGTACCTTTGTGCCAACATGCTGCGACATCTGTAAAAGTCATATGATTCTTTGTGTACAGCCTCATTTAATTCTATCTCCATCTTCTGAAAGTATTATCTTCCTAAGTGTTCCATTTGCAGCATGTTTCTACCAGAATATTTGTGGCGTAGTAGTCTCAATAGGACATCTTCCAGGCATATTATGATCCATCCTTGATAAAAATGTGGCAATTATTAATAATAATGTTTAATTGTTTATAGTGTAGACATCAAAACTTTAGAAGCGTGTTTTCCTACTTAATATAAAAGTTTTAGAGAGGCTTCTATTTGTGTTGTATAATCTATATATACTTGGACTGCCAATTTTATGTTAAAAAAATCTTGATTGTAGTTTGGGATTGTGAAAGACCAAATTTCAAGATGGAGAGAATTTAATTTTTAATTTCTTTCCATCTTGGGTTGAGGTTCTTAGATCTCAAGGGGTACTCAATGGCTAAAAAGTGAGGACCAAGTTTTAACATAAAGTTTGTGGTGTATATATATTGTGCTAGACTACAAACTTTATCATAAAATATTGAAATAAGTTGGTACTTTTAGCACGTCTGTAGCCATTCAGTATGTATTAGGATTACCATATGCTCATCACGAGATCAGAAAAGGACTCTTGCTGCATTTTGTGTTGAGTTTTTGTGATTCTCAAGGCACATTCAAGGCTTGCATTCCCAAGACTTGTTTCCTTTAAGTTTTAACGCAAAGTTGATCTGATTTTTTGCTTTCCTCATTTAACTCTGTCAATAATGGCATTCTCGTTGTATATCTAGTTTTTGTATGATGCCATTTGTTGACTTCTTAATGCTTGCTCTATTCCCAGCAAAAGAAAGAGGAAAATAAACCAGAAGATGAAGGTGATAAGTAAACAAAGTGCTGCTCCTTCCTGCTGGTTTTCAGTGGTAAGATTGCACCCTTTCAGGTTATTATTTTGTCCG
This sequence comes from Typha latifolia, assembly GCF_019914945.1. Lineage (NCBI taxonomy): Eukaryota > Viridiplantae > Streptophyta > Magnoliopsida > Poales > Typhaceae > Typha > Typha latifolia. The sequence goes on along the minus strand of NC_133097.1, from coordinate 4,688,263 downwards.
TGCATGGATCAAGCCAACTGTAATTCTCTGGGAACATTTCCTTTTTAGCTTGATTTTTGGTTTATCCTGAGCTTATTCAGTTCTCTGTTGTTGAGGAAAGAGTTAGAAACAGAAGCAGCTCAGATTTCATGGTATCATCGAGAAATCTTGATCCTGCTGTATTCATGGCCCAGAGAGTAAAAAAGTGGAAGTGAGGTCTTTTGTCTTGTTAACAACTGTAAATTTGCATCATAGAGGCTTCACTTAATGTTTGCCACCATGTGCTGTAGTGACATGGTTTCAGGCAATGCGAACAACCTATTTGTTATTGAGGAGGATAAGGCTGCATATATCTTGTCTTTTAACAACGAATTCACAATGATTGTGGAATGTGTTGATTGAATTACTTGGCAATCCTTGTAACACTCAGTGGAGAAATCTGTCAGTATTATTTTTCTCTCTAACTGAAATCCTAACTTGAGTTAAGGGATAACAGCTTTCTTTTCTTTTCTTTTTCTCTGTAGTCTATTTATATTATTTTTCTCAGTATTGTTGCAGCGAGCCAGCTACGTTTTATTCTTTGCCATCATTTCAAGCTTCACGTTAATCATTTTTGTTCTATTTGATTCTCAGCTATTATACAGCCGAATACTCAATTATGTCATTATTGGTTTAAGCAATCAGTGACAACACCACTTCTGTTCTTGCAGGTCTATAATCCAGATATTATTGTTATTCATTGCATCAACAACTTTGACTATGATGGACGATAACTTGCTCTATGTATCATACTATAAGGATTCTATGATTGGCCATAGTGAGATCATTACCAGAAGTTTTATGTTCCTTTCGACTCTGCCACTGTTTTGGCTGTTCTGCTTGCATTTCCTGAGCAGTTCTTCATGTCTAGACAATAGCATATTTGAGCAATTCTTAAAGACACCCTTTGGAAACTAGATGCTGTGATGTTCTTTTCTTTCTGCCTTTCCTAGTTGGTTTCTTTGTGACATGTGCATGGGGAAGCACTGCTCAGATTTTCCCAAGTCATGGGAACCCAAAATGTGCCTCTATTCTTCTATGGTTGGCCAGGTTGACTATTAGTTATTCAAGTACATTGGCAAAAGGACTATCCTTTACGATATAGTATATATTTAATGATTACCCATACACCAGACAGATCATATCATCTTGTTTCAGGAGACCTGATATTTTGGAGAGACCTGTGTGTGTTAAAGATTTCTAGGGTGATCGGCTAAAATGCAATGTAAGAAAGCAATATGGCTGGGCTTTGATATGCATTTTGCTCTAATTTCGTGGAAAATATAGGAGAGAAATAATGAAGTCTTCCAAGTGAACTGCTACAACTACTTTGGGCTTCAAATTGGACATCGCAACATTATAGCACAGATGGCTGCAATTCTATCTTGACAAACCAAAGTATCTTATCGCATGGATAAATCTGCAATTTCACAAATTTGCTTTTTGTAATTGGCTCGTATTTCTTTGTACTTAATTTCATGTGCTTAATGAAATTCTAGCTAGGGTTCTTCTGCACTTTTCTGAAAGAACAAAAGAAAAAAAAATAAACGAAGACACTATTTGACTGTGTCACTGCCATTCTGTCACGTTATGTGAATATGCAACCAATATAAAGGTTTTATATTTATCCTGGCCAGTGGGATAGTATTCAAATAGTTAAAGAGGCTTATATTATATGAGTATCTCTTAGTTTGAATTTTAGCTGCATCAAATTTAACTAAGACACTATCGAGTTGTTACTTTTCTCTAAATAAAAACCTTGTATGTCCAACGTACAAGTATTTAAGCTGTTCATATATTATTTCCCTTTTCTGTTTGATTAGAAAAGAGAACCTACCAATGGATTTTAGTGGTGCCGGAGTTAACAAAAGTCACCTGTTCTTCTATTGATTTGCCTCAATTAAATCATTGTTCGGTTCGACTGATCCTGAGTCGCTCGGGATCACGTTCAACCAAGCTCGAGGAAGACGGCAAGAGTTGTTGCAAGATGGAGCTTCAGATGCTCTGGAAACTGGAGTCTCGACCCAAAGTGGATTTCGAAACTTAAATAGTTGGGCCTAGGAAGCCCCAGAAGAACTAGAGGGGAGTGGGAGCCAAGCCCTTCGTAACAGCGTTCCCAAAAGGATTCGCAATTAATTAAGATAGGAGATCAACTGCGAATCCTTCCAAGGGATCACCAGATCCCGGAGGTAGTGGCTCAGGATTTACTCCATCTTAGAGGTTAGGACCATGGGGTTTCTTTGGAGGAAGCAGGGGATTTGCAGTCCACTTAAGGGTTGGTGGCGCTCATACCTCTTGTATCCATCTACACAGTGAGAAGTGAGTTACAAACATCTTAGATGAGAGAGAGAGAGAGAGAGTCTTTAAAGTTTAAACTGTGCAATTTTCCATTTTTTTTGCGGGAGAAAAAAACACATGCTTGAGAAGTGAGGTGCAAACTTATTTATACTAGTAGATTCTAGTGTGCATTGCATATAAAATTATATGCGTCTCTATTATAATAAAATATATTTTGACTATAAAAAATATATGTACTTAATTTTATATACTAAATTGAAAAATTAAATACAATTAAATTGTAAAATATCTGAGTAGATGGCTTCTAGTTCACATAGATGTTATGCAGATATATATAATAGAATCATTTATTAACTAAGAATTGCTTATATGGTGAACATTTTTTTATACGCTTAACAAATTAGTGTTGAATAAAATCTGGACCGATTTATGTACAAAATCTAGAATATAGATAAAAATAAGAATCATACATATGTGGTCAACGGCTTAAATAGGATAAGCAAATTAGAGTTATGGAGTGGATATGGGATAGTCTTTATATATATAATAAACCAACGAGCCCACTCATAATAGGCTTGCATTGGATCTAATAAAATCTACATTAGACTGCCCAACCACATCATAGAATAATAAGTGCACATAAGCTTAATTAGATATCACTTAATAATATGGCTAAATCATATGTCTCAAAAATCAAATTTGTTTAGCCCAATTTTTCAAATCTATATTTAAATTAATTAATGAAAACCTAAATTTATGAAATTCTAACATTCTCCCACTTAGGTGACATTAATTATAGTTACGAAAATAATAATATTAGTATTAGTATTGATTTGAATAGAAGAATAAAATAAAATAAAATCTTCGGTTGAACATCAAAAGAAAAATGAGTGTGGCCACAATAAGAAAACAGGATCAAGAGACAGCACTTTAGTCACAATGTGATCAAATATAGTTATTATCCAGAAACAATGACAGTCTTTATATCCTAATTGACATAGGATAATCTATGATTATGAAGATAATAAGTTTTATCGACATGGATTAAGATGTGTAGTGTAGCAAGAAAAAAGCATTTGAAATTGTGATATTTAATTATACTACTTTCATTGTCGGTTTTCAAAATGATTTTTTTCACAACATACTACAACAATAAACTTGAGAAATTATCAGCTTCACTAATAAGCTAGTATGACTCTAAACATATATTGCGATTTTTATAATAATGTCAGTAAAGGCATACACCATTGACAATACAACCATACTTAAGTTAGACATCATATCTTAAGATTTTTCATATCTAATACCATAATTTGATGTGCACATATAATACTAAATGATATCAACAATATTACTAACATAGAACATCCAAAATAAATATTTCATAAATATAGTAATGATAAAATGAAACTATGTTAATACTATGTCAGTAATAAAATAACCTCTCACTTAATTAAGTACATCAAAATTCCTAAAATTCCCATATTATTAACCTGGTTCTTAAAAGTCATGGGTCTAATTCCTTTCATCAGATAATCAGCTAAAATTGATTCTTTGCCAACATGTTCAATTGTTATATTGTTACTTTTGATCCAATCTCTAATTGATAGATACTTCACTACAATGTGTTTTGATGCATGAGAGTTCTTCTTGTTCTTTAAAAAAAATACAGAAGATTTATTATCGCAATTATAAATGATTTTGAGATAGAATCAACTATCATAAGCCCTAAAATAAATTTTTTAATCAAATAGTATGTGTTGCAGCTTCATAACAAATCATAACTTCAGCATGCATAGTAGAAGAATGTTATAAACCAGCCTTACAACTTATGGATCTAATAACCTTAGTTTTATGTGATTCTGAGGTTAGAGTAAAAATATAAAAATAAAATAGTGCGAGAAGATTAGAATATGATAGAAATGGAAATATCCGATATTACAGCAGTTTTTGGATATCTTAGAGGTTTATATGACTTAATTAAACTTGCCTTAGTAACTTATATGACTTAACTATATTTTTATTAAGGACTTATGTGACATAACTAAACTTATCTAAAGGATTTATATAAGAGATAAGCATAAATCAATTAAAAGATAAATAGACTCGATCCATGAAGCACAATGTCTTCATGATGTGATCCGTTTCACATCAACTTACCATGCTTCTAACCAACTTGTCCTTAATATGTCCATAGTGGTCTTCATATCTTTCGTTGCTCTTAAACTACATGTCATTGATCTTCATGTGGGTCTCGTCTGCCACGTGAAAAGGGTCCACAGTGGGTTCTACTCTATGGCCCACTTATTCAAGCCATAGCCATAGCCAAAGTTTGCCCTAGTCATAGGTGGCTTAAGTAATTCGAGCCAAGATCTTAGTGAACATAGTTTAGGCCATGGTTTGGGTGCGGTTGGTCTAAGGAAGGTGCTAAAGGTGGTGGCTTGGACTAGAAGTGTTTGAATCACCCCTAATGAAAAACTAGGATTTTCGGCCCTAGCTTCCACTACGGGTGGGGAATATAACGCTAGGGTCATAGTTGGTGGCTTCTCCAGCATCACAACTATGGTGAGCTAGGTCTACATGGGTGAAGGGAGCTCCACCATGGCTCGAGGAGTGGTTGCCGCAGTTTGGATGGTTGAAGGTGGAGATGTGGTGCCTGTTCTACGATGGCTGATGGTAGTGGAGGCGGGGGGTGGGGTGTTATAGACGTGGTAATAGATGTGATCATCGGGCGGGCCGGGCCGGGTTCGGGCCGGGCTAACCGAGCTTAAACATTTGTCCACAGCCCGACCCACCAATCACTCAGGCCAGGCCGGGCCGGGTTCAGGCCGGGCTAGAATAGTCTAGCCCGTTACCGCCCGTCGGCTCGTGAGATATCCGGTTGGCTGGGCCGGGCTCTGCCGATTAAGATTTTTAACGAACTCGATCGGTGAGATATTGGACAAGATCACAAGAGCGAGGACACTGGCTTTGGCGGCGGCGCCATGGCAAGGGGCGAGATCTCACGACCGAAAGGCGGGGTCAGTGGCAGAGCTCCATATCTCCTACCTCCGGAGCCGTAATGTCCTGATGAAGCCGCGGACACCGAGAACGGAGTCCGACGGTCGGCGACGCTCCACCGTAGATCTCGGGCGGATCTCACGCTGCTCGAGTAATGCCTCTTACGAGGTGCCATCAGAATAGCCTCCATTGTGGTATATCGACCGGAAGAGATGACGCCGACGAGTGCTCTAAGGGACAAATAGGCCGATCTAAAATCAACGCCAGGATGGCGTCGCCTGAGGCCAAGATCAAGGAGTTCTTCACTACGGCTGAGCGCGCCGAGCGGCGGCGGTTCGCTGAGGTAGGTAAGCTACCACTTTCAGCCGCGAGATCTAGCCGGACTCGCCCCCACCGTAGCTTGGACGGTTGGACCTTGGGCAAATGGGCAAAATGGCAAATGAAGATTGTGATTGTCAGATTGGAGAAACAGAGAGAGTGAGAGAGTTTGGTTTTGTGGAGTCTTGTCATTATGTCATAGTTGATAGTTGTGCCATTGTGGGTGGTGGCCAGCTATTGCCAATTGGCCACTACCCATTTGGCCAATTTTTTTTTTACTCAGGCTGTCACTTGGCAGGATTTTTTAGAGTTTTATATAAAATACTCCATATTATTATTCACCTAAATTTACACAGTACCGCGTTCACACCGCGTTTAAACGTGAAAAACAGGCGTTCGCACATACAAAGAACGCGTTGTAAATAAAGTAAATAAAAAATTAGAATTATAATAAAGAAAAATAAATGAGCAGATATAAAAAAAATAGTTAAACAAATGAGTAAATAGAAATATTTTTATAATTAAACAAATAGTTACACCAAAATTAGAAGGATTTTTTTTTTGCATCACTATAGAATGAGCACATCCCAACTAAGTTGGCACCTACCCACCTATCTATCATTTGCATAATCCATCCATTAATTGTAAAAAGTAAAATAAAATTACATTAGTCATTAAGATTTAAAAACTCAAATTCTATATTTTCTATTGCAAATTGGTTGTCCATTTGCGATCGGCAGCATACCAATCTTGTAGGCACATCAGCGCTTCAATTGTTTCTTTTCCCAAACATGATCGACGTTGATCAATTAATCGTCCACTTATACTAAAAGAAGATTCTGAAGGTACAGTAGACATAGGAATGGTCAATATATCATGGGCCATGGCAGCAATAATTGGAAATCTCATCTCATTTGCCTTCCACCATAATAAAGTATCTATTTCATCATCACTTACAAAATGATTGTAATATGCTTGAAGCTCAGTGATCCCCCCCGACGTTGATGAAATTCTCCTCATTTTAAGTCGGGCAAGCAATGACTTCTTAGTACTACCACTTTCAAGAGGAATAACAGAAGATAAGGCGTAGAGGAAGAAGAACCATATATAATAGAATAATCATTAAAAAGCATTTTAAAATAACTTTTAATAGTTACCACACGAGAAACATAATCATCTTGTTTACCTTCATATAAACTATTAAAAATATCGAAAAGGTCGGTCTGTTTAAGTTAAGGTTCTAATAAAATGCCAAAACCAATAAGTAAAGGAAAAGGTTCAAAATATTTAGCATATTTAGTTTCCATTTTTTGTAAGATATTATGTAAAGTTCGATCATTTTTAAAAGCAATAAAAAGTTGAACAATATTAATAAGTTGCATACTAGCAATTGTAATTGTAGGAGAATAAGAGCTTGATAACATATTAGTAGCATCAAAAAAAGTTTTTAAAAATCTTTTTTTTTTTTGCATTTTCCCATTCTAAATCAATAGGACATTCTAGTTCGTTATTAATATCTAAACAAACATAAGAAATTATAGCTTTTTGATATTCAAGTACTAATTTTAACATTTCATAAGTAGAGTTCCATCTATGTTGTACATCCAATTGAAATTTTTAGCTTTTAATCCACACCTTTTACACATATTTGCAAATATTCTAGGTCTTTTATCATTAAAAATAATATGATGTATAATTTCTCTAATTTTATGAATTAGCTCAGCAATTTCTTTTAGACCACTTTGTACAATTAAATTTATAATATGACACATGCATTTATTATGTAATAATTCACCGTTACAAAGTAAAGGAAGAAAACATCGAAGATTAGAAATTGTAGAATCAATATTAGATGCATTATTAAGAGTGAGAGAAAAAAATCTTATTTTGGATATTATAACTTGTTAACTCTTGAATAATAATACGAGAAAGATATTCACTAGTATGACTCTCATCAAGCTTTCGAAAAGAAATTATTTGTTTTTGCATTTTCCAATTATCATCAATAAAATGTGCGGTTATACACATAAAAAACCAATGTTGGCATGAAGTCCAAATATCACTAGTAAAATAAATTCTAGATTTTAATTTTTCAAAATCTAAAATTAATTTTTCTTTTTCTTCAGCAAAATATTTTAAAACATCTCTTCTAATTGTATGACGAGAAATTCTTTAAAAAGCCGGATTAAAACCTCTTTGTAAACAACCTTCAAGTTCCGGATCATCACCCATAGCAAAAGGTTTATTTCTCCGAATAATATATTTAACTATTTCTTTACGAGCATTTTCATAATTTCATTGAAAATTAGAAATATTTCCGGAAGCACATTGATTAAGCATCATTTGACTAATATCAAGTTGACCTTTTTTATACTTATCTTTAATATGCCTCATTAGGTGAGTAGTGTCATTCTTAGTTAATGTAGAAAAATCATGATTACATTGAAGACATTTAGCTCTACAATCTATAACATTACCTTGGCCATCTTTTGTTTCAATCCTTTTGAAATACTTCCAAACTTCAGACTTTAATCTCTTAGAACTACCTGATGAGGAAGCCGAAGCTAGAGTTTCCAGATCAGGTTGAGGTTGAGATGCGGGTGTAGGATTAATTGAATCTCCGCCCTCCAATTGAGATTTCATATGATCATCAAAGGAATCTATATTGGAGAGAATTTGCTAATTTGACAACTAAAAATTTTGAAACCTTAAGAACTTGAAAGATTAGAGGATTTGAGAAAGTGTGATGAATTTAGAAAATTTATCATCTATTTATAAGCATGAGAAAAGTTAAAATTACCAAAATACCCCTATAAACTAGTTGTTTATTTCTGTTAAAAGGGTGCAATGGTAAAAAAAAGTAGAGGTCCTATTTTGCTAATTTTCTGAATTTTTTAGCTATTTTTAAAATATTTTTTACCGTTACATATTTTTTTAAATATATTTTTGTTCTTCTCTGTTTAAAAAAAAAGTATATTAAAAAAAATTAAATAGTACATGGGCTGATATATGACGGGAGATGGGCTAAAAACTTTAAAGAATACTTGTACTTGGGCTGAATTGTGATGGGAGAGATGGTGTAACAACCCAAACCCAAAAAAAAAAAAATTAAATTGGGCACGACGCGACCAGCCACACTATGGCCAGCCTCGTACCCATGCAAGCTGCATGCGCAGCTTGCGTGGTGGGGGCGCCACGCGCCCGCTGCCGCTGCCGCAACCAACTGGCTGCGCACAGCAACTGGCCGCGGCGAGCCCCGACGCCGCCGCAACCCCCTTCCACCGCCTCGTCTCTCTCTCTCTCTCTTTAAATCTCTCTCTCTCTATCTATCTCTCTCAATCTCTCTCTCTCTACTTTCTTTCACACTCCTCGTTGCCAACGTCGGTCGCCGCCACCTTCCCGAAGCCGTCGCCGCCACCTTCCCGAAGCCGTCGCCGCCACCTTCCCGAAGCCGCCGCCGCTGGTGAGAAACTCTTCCTCCCTCTCTCTCTCTCTCTCTCTCTCTCTCTCTCTCTCTCTCTCGCCCGAGCTTGGGCTCGTCGGAGCCGAGCCGCCGGCGAGAGGCCAGCCACTGGCTGGCCAGCAGCGGCCGGTGCCCTCCCCGCTGGCCCGGGTCCGCAAGATGCCTTTCTCAAATTAGGATATATTATATCCCCTAGATGCCTTTCTCAAATTAGGATATATTATATCTTATGTACACGCATGTTTTGGCCTCTAGCATGATTATATGATTTTATCTAGAGATGATTTCAGTCAAGCATATTTTATCATGCATTTGATTAGGCTGATATGAGATATGAGTACATTGGTGATATATAGAGATGATTATACTGTTATGGTTTTTATGTCAGGATAATCTCTATCATGAATATGCATGTGATAGACTAGCAAAAGTATACATGTGTTAGATACATGTTTAGAGTCGGCATTGCATCATTTTTTTCTCGGCTTCTTTATCAGCTAAATTTCTGAGTTGCATGATCTGTTGTTGTACTTGATATATGCATATAATTTATCATGTATAGGAAATCATAAAAGTATATGTGTATGTGATGTGATGTGATATGATATGATGTGATGGCTGGAACAGTATCTGGTCCGGACTGGTACTGGACATACTCTTAGCGTATGGCAGAGTATGGTGATGGCTGATGGTTGTACTCTTAGTGTATGACAGGGTACAACTATCATTGATATACCCTTAGCGTATGGTAGGGTATGATTACTTTCTTCTGAGATACCCTTAGCGTATGGCAGGGTATGATTTATCTACAGAGATACCCTTAACATACGGCAGGGTATGATTTATCTTCAGAGATACTCTTAGCGTATGACAGTGTATGCTCTAAGCTTGTGACATGATGTGTATCAAGTTTGGGGCCGAGTACCGTAGTCTAGCATGGTGGATGATATTTAGAGTTGAGATGGTTGATTATGATAGTGAGATATATGTGGATTATATCTAGCTCTGACATATACGATTATCTAGTGGTTGACATGCATCGTGCATCATCATTGATGTGACCAGTTTCGTTATTGTTATACATGATATGTCGTTATATTCGGTGATGTTATATGGTAATTTCATCATGTAATATATTTTTGGTTGAGGATATAATATGCTCATTCATGAGAATTTATTTCATTCATATATATGTCATTGAGGATACATATATACATGTTCATACATGGCATCATGCTACTTTCTGATTCATATTATCCAGTACATGATTTACTCTTTGTTTGGCATCACTGATTTCGGGTAAGGTCTATTCACTAAGCCTTTTACTCATGACTTTCTTTATTTCTTTTCTAACCCTCTCAGATATGTGGTACGTGATAGCGACTTGAGATATCTTAAAAAGATATTTTAGAACGATGATGAGGTGAACTATAGATGCAAGATGGTATAGATGATAGTTTAACCAGATATTAAGTTGTACCAGTATTTGATATTTGTACTCTTTTGTATTAGACGATGATTTGGATATTAAAGGTCGAATCATAGTGTACTCTTGTATTAGTTATTTTAGTTGTATCTTGATGGTTTGTTGTGGCCTGTGTGGGTCCTGTTAGATTATGTAGTGGTCTAATGTATATTATTGTGGACTCGGATATTCATATGTTAACCGGTTTATTTGATTAATAGTATGATTTATTTGGTGATGGATTATATGATCATGGATAGGTTAGTAGATTTTATTTGATGATGTCATGATTATATGTGTACAGGAGAGTATCTGTGTGTGACGGGCCCCGCCCGACCTGTCGCGTGCGCCATGCGTGCCGTGTGGTGCGTGGGCGTGGGCGTGCCCGTGCCGGGCGGGGGCGTTACAGATGGGCTAAAAAAAATTATAAAACGGTACAGTGTACACTATTTCCCGTTATTTTTTACTATAGCAAAAGGCCAAACGGGCGGGCCTAACGGGTGGGCTTTCGGGCCGGGCTGGGCGGGCAAAGGGTTGGCCCATGCCGCCCATTAGTAGTTCGGGCCCGGGCCAAGTCGGGCCGGGCACGGGCGGGCTGGGCCCAATTGTGACACCTAAACTCTAAACACGTGCATGGCATGAGCCCATACGGCACGTGCATAGCACCAGACCATTTGGTTGGATACTAACAATCAAATAAACCTGTAGCAACATCATAATTTTATCCATAATATCTAGACTGAGAATAACTTAAGTCTAAATGTCAACATCATACAGATAACCCTACCTGGGCCCCACACAGACCACAACACATCATCAAGAGCTTTTCACAACTACATATACACAACAGAGGTATGTGCATAATTATACAAGTACAAAGTCACCTGCTAAAATATAAGACAAGGATACAGATACACTTTGGAGAAGGTCTACTGATACATTAGATAAGATAACTCATCTGGCATATAACACTAATCACACTCTACTCCTTACTCATCGGCAAGACCTCTAAGGGAGAATCCTACTCCTCTCGTTCACCTGGGTTTTTGGGAAAGGAGAAAACAGAGTCATGAGCTAAAGGCTCAGTGAATAGACCTTACCCCGAATCAGTGATGCCAAACAGAGAGTAAATCAAGTACTGGATAATATAAATCAGAAAGAGTATTATGTCATGAATGAGTATACATAAATGAAATATATATAACATGTCATAACTGATAAGAATACATAATCCTCGACAATGAATAAACAGGTCACCACGTCATATGATCATCATAACTCTCTTTCTAATATGACACATGATGCATGCTGACCATGACCACGTTATGATATCAAATGCAATCATATATGATGTATATTGACCACTCGATAATCAGGTATGTTAGATAATAATGAAATCATATGCATTTCTTAACATCACGATCATCACCGACATCTCGGTATAATATCATCATACTAGACCACTGTGCACAGTTAACACCCGGTACCCGGTCTCAACATCATGCCCGAAGGCTCCGAGCATACTCTGCCATCGGCAAGGAGTATCTCAAATATAATCATACCTTGCCACCCGCTAAGGGTATCAATATCCATCTAGACCGGGCACCTCACATAATTGATAGAAAACTCGTGAGGATAACTCGCCACATATGCCCTGGCGAACGGCATGTGTCCGATTGTCTGTGCGCACAGACTCAACTGACCTCGAACACGGGCCACGAGATATCACATATCAGCGACCATAATCATCACTCCAGGCACCCCTAACCCTAGCGCCTACTCGGGTATCCTCATGCTTTCTATCAGCTATCCTATCAATCACATTTCATATCAAATGTCAGATCAAATGCATATATCTAGTACGATAATAAGTCAATGCATAACAGGAATTTAGATGGAATAGGAATCAAGAGAAAATGATGCAATGTAGTCTCCAACTGTATCGTCAACACATGCATACTCATGCTAATCTATTACATGCACACTCATGCTACATATCAACTCGGTATACAATTATAACAGTAGAATCATCTCTAATCATCTATATATATATCACCAATGTACTCATATCCCAAATCAGCATAATCAAATGCATGATAAAATATTCTCGACTGTAATTATCTCTAGATAAAATCATATAATCATGCTAGAGGCAAAAACATGCATGTACATAAATATATAATATAATCTAATTTGAGGAAGGCGTCTAAGGGATAAGACTACTCACACCATTGCAAATACCAAACCACCACTCGTTCACGCTGCTACGATAACGATCAGGCCTCAATAGCTAGGTCCACAGGGTCTTAAACAGGGGAGTCGGGATCTGAAATTATTTATAACAAATATGTCAGTCTTTCTATTAATTAAAATTAACCCGACAAAAGGATAGTTTCTTATTGTAATTATGTACTCTTCATTTTTATATTTGTTTTTATTATTTATTAATCATAATTATATTATTTAATTGTGTATTTAGAATATATTTTATCTGTCTATTATTCTCTTTGATAATTAAGAAAATAAGAATTAAGTTACTGCAATTAATTATGTAAGAATATACGTACATAACCCTAATAATTACTATTACCTACTTAGGATTAAAATAATAATTTATATTGTAGGTATTTTGCTAAATATGATATAATTAGAATTATATACTAACTATGATACAATTATATTTAATTTGTATAACTTAAATACATTAAATTAACTAAGCTAAACTAATTGTGCATATATATATATATATATATATAATATACAAATGTATATAGTGCTGGGCTCAGCCCAGCACCATGCACAGCAAGGCGCTAGGCCGAGCCCTTGCAGCGCCACGGCCCAGCGCCTGGCAGAGTGCATTCAGGGAGAGAAGGGAAGAAGGAGTAGGAGAGGAAGAAGAAAGAGAAGAAGAAGGAGAAGAAGAAGAAAGAAGAAGAAGGTTGGGCCATGGGGAGGGGGCCGCTGGTGGCCACTCAGCGGCCGGCCTCTCGCCGATGGCTCAACCCTCAGGCGGTCCGAGAGAAAGCCGACAAAGAGAGAAAGAGAGGTAGAGAGAGAGAGAGAGAGAGAGAGAGAGAAGGAGAAGGAGGAAAGCTCACCGACATTAGTGGATGTGGTGGCGGCAGCGGGTAGAGAGAGAGGAGTGTTAGAGAGAGAGAGAAAAAGAGAGGAAGAAGAGAATGAATTTGAGAGAGAGAGAAAGAGAGAGAGAGAAAGAGAAACGGTGGGGAGGGGGCTGCGACGACGGCGGCAGGGCCCACCGCGCCAGCTGGCTCAGCCAGGTTGGCCGAGCCGGTGCTTGGGGCGCGTGGCGCCCATCACCGCTGCCACTGCATGGCACGAGTTGTTGTGCCATGCAGTGGAGTTTTTTTTTTTATAACTTGGGCTTGGGTTATTACACCAATGATCAGGTCTACATGGTAAGGATTCTTCCACGACAAGAGGTGGTGCTTTGGCTAGGGTTTAGGCTAGCTCTTCTTTGCTCTCGCAAGTTAAAGATAATAGTCATGGGAGGGTCAATTCTAGAGTGGCCCGCAATGTTGGCAGTGCGAGGTGATGCTGTCTAGCTAAGATAGTCGTTGTCACAGCTTTGAGAAACTTTTCGATCCTCTCGTAGCTCTTCGTCGCTCTCTTCCTGTATCCGCGTATCTCCTTTATGGATTTATATATTGCTATCACCCACACTAGTGGCTTATCATTGGTAGTTCGTGGTGGTGATGGCAGCGTTGAAGAAAACTCAGTTGGTGTGGACAACTTATTTTTGTTTAGGTAGAAAATGGTGATCCTTAACTTCAAATAGATCTCTATTTGTGTCTAATAATAATTTCTTAGCCTCAAGGATAGTCTTTATATCCTAATTGACATATGGCTAAATCGTATGTCTCAAAAATCAAATTTGTTCAGCCCGATTTTCCAAATCTATATTTAAATTAATTAATAAAAACCTAAATTTATGAAATTCTAACATTATCCCACTTGGGTGAACGTTAATTATAATTATAAAAATAATAATAGTAGTATTAGTATTGATTTGAAAAAGAAGAATAAAATAAAATAAAATCTCCGGCTGAATATCAAAAGAAAAATGAGTGTGGCTATAATAAGAAAACAAGATTAAGAGACAACACTTTAGTCATAATCTGATCAAATATAGTTATTATCAGCAAACCATGACAGTCTTTATATCCTAATTGACATAGGATAATCTATGATTAATGAAGATAATAAATTTTATCGACATGGATCAAGATGTGGTAGTGTAGCAAGAAAATAGCATTTGAAATTGTGATATTTAATTATACTACTTTCGTTGTCGATTTTTAAAATGATCTCTTTCACAACATGCTTCAACAATAAATTTGAGAAATATATCAACTTCACTAATAAGCTAGTATGCCTCTAAACATATATTGTGATTTTCATAATAATGTCAGTAAAGGCATACATTATTGATAATATGATCATACTTAAATTAGACATCATATCTTAAGATATCACATATCATAATTTGATGTGCACGTATAATACTAATGATATCAACAATATACTAACATAAAATATCCATAGTAAATGTATCATAAATATAACAATGATAAAATGAAACTATGTTAATAATATATCAGTAATAAAATGAACTCTTACTTAATTTAGATTAAAAATCTTGAAATACCCATATTATCAACATGCTTCTTAAAAGTCATGGGTCTAATTCCTTTAATCAAACGATGAGCTAACATTGATTCTGTGCCAATATATTCAATTGTTATATCATTACTTTTGATCCAATATCTAATTGATAGATATTTCACTCTAATGTGTTTTGATGCGTGAGAGTTCTTCTTGTTCTTTGAGAAGAATAAAGTAGATTTATTGTCACAATAAATTGTAAATGTTAGATATAGAATCAACTATCATAAGCCCTAAAATAAATTTTTTTTAATCAAATAGCATGTGTTGCAGCTTCATAACAAATCATAACTTTAGCATGCATAATAGAAGAATATTATAAACCATATTTGGACCGATTTGGACGTAAATGGAAATATATGATGTTGTAGTGCAAGAAATATCTGATGTTGTAGTAGTCCTTAGATATTTTAGAGGTTTACATGATTTAATTAGACTTACCTTAGTGACTTATATGACTTAACTAAATTTTTTTTTAAAGACTTACATGACATAACTAAACTTGTCTTAAAGACTTATATAAGAGATAAGCATGAATCAATTAAAAGATAAATAGACTCAATCCATGAAACATAATGTCCTCATGATGTGATCCAGTTCGCATCAATTTACCTTGCTTTCAACCAACTTATCCTCAAGGTGTCTATGGTGGTTTCCATACCTTTCGTTGCTCTCAAATTGCATATCATTGATCTCCTTGTGGGTCTCATCTGCCACGTGGAGAAGGGCCCATGGTAGATTCTGCTCTATGGCCCACTTATTTAAGCCATAGTCATAGCTTGCCCTAGTCATAGGTGGCTTAGATAGTTCGAGCCAAGTTCTTAGTGAATATAGTTTAAGCCATAGTTTGGGTGCGGGTGGTCCATGGAAGGTGCTGAAGATAGTGGCTTGGACTGGAAGTGTTTGAATCACCCCCTAATGAAAAACTAGAGTTTTCGGCCCTAGCTTCCACTACGGATGGGGAAGACGACATCGGGGTGGCGGCTTCTCCAACATCGCGACTGCAATGAGCTAGGTCTACCTAAGTAGAGGGAGCTCCACCGTGGGCTGAGGAGTGGTTGTCGTAGTTTTGTTGGTTGAAGGCGGAGATGGTGCCTATTCTACAGTCGCCAACGATAGTGGCGAGGGGTTGTAGAGGTTTTAAGGACTTCTTCAGAGCTAGAGGTGGTGCTTTGGCTGGGGTTTAGGCTAGCTCTTCTCTACTCTCGCAGGTTGAAGATAATGGTCATGGAAAGGTCAATTCTGGCATGGCCCGCAGCGCTAGTAGTGCGAGGTGATGTTGTCTAGCTAGGATAGCTGCTGTCATGACTTTGAGAAACTTTTTGATCCTCTCGTAGCTCTTCGTCACTCTTTTCTTGTATCTGGATATCTTCTTTATGGATTCACGTATCGTCATCGCCCACACTAGTGGCTTTGTCGTCGGTTGTTCGTGGTGGTGGTGGTGGTGGTGGTGGTAGCGTTGAAGAAGACTCAGTTGGTGTGGAGATAAGTTCTTAGTCCTCTATAGCCGCAATCTCCCCTAAGTTGGTTTTGGATCGCATGCTTACCTTCATCTGAGGAACTTAGCTCTAATATCAATGTTACAAACTAGATATGGACCGATTTGAACATAAGAAAACTTAATGGGTGGTAAACTCACATGTTTACCACAAATTAGATGAAAAGATAACTTGTGAGTTTATCTTTTTATTCCCACCTCAGAACAAAAAGATAACAAATTAGATGATATTTTATCTTTTTATTCCCACCTCGGAATAAAAAGATTTGTGAGTTTACCACAAGTTAGATCTATAAAAATAAAAATAGTGAGGGAAGGTCAGAATGCAACAAAAATAAATATATCCGACGTGGCATTGGTCGTCAGAGAGTGGTGGTCAACTAAAGGTGATGGTGGATAGCCATTAGGTAGGGTTGCTCGTGGAGGAAGATAGTGACTAAGGTTTGGGTGCTTTGGATGGATTTAGAGCTACAATGTACTCCTACAAAAATAAAGACAATCTAATGACTACGATAAAATAATAAATGCGATAATAATTTAGCTAAACTCCATAATTTCTCAACTCTTGGATGATTAAACAAAGAAGGCTAACATTTAATATATGGAGAGATCGGGTATTATGAGTCATATTAGAATTAGCTTTGAAGGCTTACATTACTCGAACTAGGACTTATCTTATAGGCTTATATAACTTAATTGGACTTGTCTTAAATATTTATATAACTTAATTGGACTTATCTTAATGCCTTACATGACTTAACTAGACTTGTCTTAAGGACTTATATGACATAACTAAACTTGCCTTAAAGGTTTATAAAAATGATAAGTATGAATCAATTAAAAGATAAATAGATTTAATCCATCGAGCCCAATATCCTCATGAAGATTTTTTTTAGCACTTCTCTATGAAATGACTCCTCTAGCTAACATGAAAATATACTTTGAAGTAAATCATCTAAACAACCAACAAAATTCAAATATAAATAACCAATCACTTGAAGATTTTTTTTCAACCCTCCTATAAATAAGAATGTGATCTCTTGTTCACTATAAGTATCTCATTATTTTCTTGGCTACAACCCAATGATCTACTCCTAGATTAAAGAGATATCTACTAAGAACATTCACGACAAAAGCTATACTAGGCCTAGTATGAACTTGTGCATATATTAGACTACCAATTGCACTTGAATAAGGTACGCTCTTCATTGATTGTTTCCCAAGTTCATTCTGACATTGACTTTTACAAAATTTTCACCTTTCGAAGTAGGAACTTCTTCAGGCTAATAGTTTTTCATATTAAATCTATTAATCACGCAATTAATGTATGCCTTTTGAGATAGACCCAACAATCCATGAGTTATATTCCTTTGAATTTTAATACCCGATACAAAGCATGCCTCTCCAAGGTCATTCATATCAAAGATCTTCGACAATAAATATTTAATCTCATAAAGTAATATTAAGTCATTGTTGGCAAGTAAAATATCTTCAATATAAAGAATAAGGAAAATAAATTTGCTCTCATTGACTTTGATATATATGTATTGATCAACTATATTTTCAACAAAACCCAAATAGTTTGTTACTGTATCAAATTTAAAATAAGGTATCATTGACGAGATGCTTGTTTGAGATTATATATAAACTTTTTAAGCTTGCATATAAAATACTCTTTTCCTTTCTCCTTAAAACCCTCAGGTTGCAACATATAAACTTGCTCATTTAAATCACCATTTAGAAAAGTTGTTCACATATCCATCTGATAAAGTTCTAAGTCAAAATGAGTTATAAGGGCCATAATAGTTCTGACGGAATCTTTGGTAGAAACAGGTGAAAATGTTTCGTTATAATTAATGTCTTCTACTTGGCTATAACCTGTAGCAACCAATCAAGCATTAAAATGTTCAGTTTTTACTTTAGAATCTTCTTTTGTTACAAACATCTATTTGCAACTAATAGGCTTACAACCATTAGGAAGTTCTACCAACTCGCACACATCATTTTGTGACATACTCGATATTTTCATCTTGCATGGCTTCTAACCAGTAATTAAATTCATAACTAGAGATTACAACATGATATGTAAAAGGATCAATTATATCAGCAATATCATAACCCATATTATAATCATGTTTATCAAGGTTAGAATAGAAGTCATAAAAAATTGCATATCTCCTTTGCCTACAAGATCTTCTAACGTTTTCTTCTAGTATTAGCTCATATGGTCTAGGTAACTCATTTGAAATAGGAATACGAATAAGAGTAAGAACATGAGGATTAACCATATGAGTAGGAGGTAAGAACATGAGGATTAACCATATGAGTAGGAGGTAAAAACATGAGGATTAACCATATGAGTAGGAGAATCAATATTGGAAGAACAAGCATAAATATCATGAGAAATCAGCAGTGGAATAATAACAAAATTATCTCTTTGATTCTCATTTGAAAACTGAGTTATTTATATCAGCAACATCAAGCTCCAATAATTTTACAGTCAACGATTCAACAATTCTAGTACCACGTGTAGGACAATAAGAACTATATCCTCTGAATGATTCGGGTAACCAATGAAATAGCAATGAGTAGTTTTGGGATCAATCTTTTTCTCAGAAGGATTATAAATTATTATCTCAAAAGGATTATAAATTATTATCTCAAAAGGACAACCTCGAACCCTCAAATGGTTTAAACTATGCTTTCCAGCCATCCACAACTCAAAAAGTGTTTTAGGGATAGATTTGCTAGGAACTCAATTTAGGATATGCAGAAAAACTTCAAACTATGCATTGTATTCGCATATACAGAGAACGTCTTTTATGTATTCGAACACGATCGAACGTATTCGAACACGATCGGGCGTATTCGAACGCGATCGACGGATTCCACTAAAATTAGGATTAATTATTATTATTAAGGCTTGTCGGCTAGCCTCTATAAAAGTGTCGATGACAACCAAAATTATTATGTTATTGGATTATTAATTTCTTGCCTTCTATCTTCTCTCTATTCTCTCTACTCTAATCTCCTTCCTCCCTCTTCACCAACCTACCACCTCTACTATTGGCAAGATCTCTCCTAACTTCTAATCTCTCTTGTCTATCGAGTCGTTCCTCTTCTTTGGGATCTCGACCACTTCTTCCCCTTCATCTTTATCTCTTAAACAACATCAACCATCCATCCGCATCTTCATTATCATCCATAACTCTAACATCCACTCCACCCATCACTATCACCATCATCCGCATCATATCATGTTTTTGTCCTAGTTTCAGTTCGAATCTGTGAAGGGAGTAAATACAAAAATTGTAGATCAAGGAGTTACAGATCTATTCCACTTAGTTTCATAATTGTTTGACTATGAGAGAATATTTTGTAAATATTTTCTCTTGATTGCGTAGATTGATTCCTGTAATAAATCCAGATCTTAAAGAAATCGTTCCATAGCCTATCATTAGTATTAAAGCCTATCTTTTGGTAGCGTAGAACATATCAATATTGCGTGGGATGGTGGTCCTAAGGGTGGGCTAGGTCTGTTCATTTTTGGACGCAATCACAAGGTTAGATTCGGGCAGATCATACTGGAAACTATAAACTCTTATCTAAAACTCATGAGGATATGGTAAAGTAGATCTTTTCTGATTATCAGGCAGCAATCCTTGTAATTAACAATCATGATACAACGATCGACTCGCCAAGCTATAACGCCCCCTCCCGGCACGGGCATGTGCACGCACACGCGCCCACGCGGCACGCACGGCGCACGCGACAGGTCGGGCGAGGCCCGTCATGCACAGGATAGTCACCGCGCACATATAATCAAGACATCATTAAATAAAAACTGCTAACCTATCCATGATCACATAATCCATCACCAAATAAATTATATTATTAACTAAATAAACCTGTTAACATATGAATATCTCAGTCCACAATAATATACATTAGACACTACATAATCTGGCAGGACCCACACAGGCCACAACAAACAATCAAAGTACAACTAAAATAACTAATACAAAAGAATACAAATATCAAATACTAGTACAACTCAATATCCGGTTAAATTATCATCTATACTGTATCACATCTATAGCTCACATCATCATCATTCTAAAATATCTTCTCAAGATATCTCAAGTTGCTATCACGTACCACATATCTGTTAATGGTTAGAAAAAAAAAAAAAGAGAGTCATGAGCAAAAGGCTCAGTGAATGGACCTTACCCCGAATTAGTGATGCCAAATAGAGAGTAAATCATGTATTGGATAATATAAATCAAAAACAACATCATGCTATGAATGAGTATATGAATGTTCATCAATAATACCTAAGTGAAAAATAGATAACATGTCATATCATAACTGATAAAATACATAATCCTCGACAATGTAGACTCCAACTGTATCGTCAACACATGCATACTCATGCTAATATATTACATGCATACTCATACTACAGATCAACTCGGTATACAATCATAACAGTAGAATCAGCTCTAATCATCTCTATATATATCACCAATATACTCATATCCCATATCAGCATAATCAAATGCATAATAAAATATGCTCGACTGTAATCATCAATAGGTAAAGTCATATAATCATGCTGGAGGCCAAAACATGCATGTACATAATATATAATATAACCTAATTTGAGAAAGACATCTAGGGAATAAGACTACTCACAGTCTGATTAGAAGACACCAACCACGCATCTCTCACGTTCGTTAGATAACCGAGTGACACTCATCGTTAGCAAGGTCCACGGGGTCTCAAATAAGGGGGTTCAGGATCTGAAAATATTCAAGTAATATTAATTAGCCGTTTATCCAATTAAAATTAATTCAAGTAGAATATAAATGTTCATTTGGTTTAAAATCACTTCTTTTACTTTGTACATAACTAGATTCACATTATAGGTATTTTCAAATATTATGACATACTATTATTATAAAATACTAGTTATAATATACGGAGAAAGGTTCGTTTCTTTTTATTTAATATTCTAAATATATAATTATAAAGTAAAAGCTAAACAATTATAAACGGGATATAATTATAGATAAGATCTATGTATAATAAATTTATATTTCTTAGTCTATTTTGATTAGTTAGAAGTTATATAGTATTTACTTAATTATGCAAAATAATTAATTAATTAATAAGACTAGTATCTTATTCTACACACGATAGTATATAATAAATTGTTAAGATTACTTAAATTGCATATATTATGAATATCAGTACTTAAATCTAATAATTATAATTTACAATACTATCGATTAATCTAATAGAAATAGAAATACATAGTTACATCAAAATAAGTATTATCTATATTTATGCATAATATTTTATAACCTAGTTAATCCTTAATTATACTAATTATAATTAATAATCATTATGTTGAAGAATATATATTATTATTAAAATTATTGATGTCTAAATAATTTATCTACATTAATTAAGGAAGTAATACCTAATTAAATAAATAAATAAATATAAAATATAGTAGATAATAAAATAATGTCACTAGTGCTGGGCTCGGCCCGGATCGTTGCTACTCTGATCTTGGGCCGAGCCCAAAGACTGCAAGTGCGTAAAAGAAAGGAGTAGAAACAGAGGAGGAAGAAGAAAAAGAAAGGAGAAGAAGAAGAAGAAGAAGAAGAAGAAGAAGAAGAAGAAGAAGAAGAGAAGAGGAAGAGAAGAAAGAGAGGGGGTGAGGGAGGAGCTTGAAGACCCGGGTCAGCGGGGAGGGCACCGGCCGCCGTTGGCCAGCCAGCGGCTCGACTCCGACGAGCCCGAGCTCGGGCAAGAGAGGGAGGGAGGGAGAGAGAGAGAGAGAGCTTCTCACTGGCCGCGGCGGCTTCGGGAAGGTGGCGGCGGGCCGACGTCAGCAACGAGGAGTGCGAAAAAGGGTGGAGAGAGAGTGGAGTGAGAGAGAGACTGAGAGAGATAGATAGATAGAGAGAGAGAAAAAGAGAGATGGCGGTGGAGGGGGGTTGCGGCAGTGCAACAAGCGCGTGGCACCCCACCACGGAAGCTGCATGCGCAGCTTACATGGGCATGAGGCCGGCCACAGTGTGGCCGGTCGCGTGGTGCCCAAAATTTTTTTTTTTTTAAGATTGCGTTGTTACACAAGCTCAACCACTCCTATGTGAATGGAGGGAGCTAATCTTCCTGTCCCCCTTCAATTAGAATAGTCTACACATGTTGATCCAACAATCTCCATGCAATCCGCTGTAATAAATCAGTGGTTTGGGTGGACTCTTGTCTAGATCAAATGTTTAATAATGATTTGAACAATGAACCACACCGCCCCCCCATTAATTAATAATTCACACCATTTCCATCTTTTTCAAAACCCTCAACCAATGTCTACGTTTAAAATAAGGTGTCTCACAAAATAAATAAATAAGTAAATGTATATAATAAGAATAGGAGTACGCTCTTTTGTTGAGACAGAAAGAAGATTCGCCTTCACCAACCAGATATTATATTATATGGACTAATTACAGAGGATTAGGGACCCGAATCCAAGAACTCGAAAGCAACCAAAGTTGAGTGATGATTTGGCCTATAATATTTGGTAGGGTTACTACTAAAAACTTTTAGGTTAGGTCATGATATGTCGAAGAAATGTGGATGGAATGGCAATTCGAGTTTGGTGAGGATTGAGCCCAAAATTAATCTAATCCACTATCAGGCTATCTAAACATAATTGGAAATGTATATGGGTACATATAATTGTTTGGAAAAAAATTAATAAATCTCCACTAGTATTTTGTTTATATGAATGGGTTCAATTTAACCTAGAAAAGTTTATCAAAATACCCTAATCTTTTACTTTTATTATCGTTCATATATTTATTATTCGACTAATGCATTTTGCTTTTAATTCCTCAAAAATTAAATTACTCAACGTTGTTCAGGAGTACTAAGATTATTTTGCATCTATAATCACTTCATCTCTATAGTAATCAATCGTTAAAAAAACTAACAACCGGGTATTTTTTTTTAGATATTTTAAATAAAATAAATATGTGGAATGATAAATATCAATATGAATAACCTATTGGATGTACTAAATTACTGGAGTATATTTCATAGATTCACATCTAAGCCAACAGAAAGCAAACAAAATATTAGCCTAAAACTTGAAGCCTTGTGAGACGCGGTGAAACACAGTTGCATTAGGCACATAGAGACAACTGAATAAAGCAAACCTCAAAGATGATGCTCAAATCTCCAAAGCAGATATGGCAGTACAGACAAGCAGAAATGGGTAACCTTTTACAAGTCCCTTTGATTCTTTTTCTCCTCCACCGATGTGTCCAAACGTCGATAAAGAACAGGGAACGTAGGGCCGTGCAAGTCCTCATGTTTTCTTGTCACCCCTTATTTCCTATCAGCAATAGCTAGTTAGGCTTCTACTGCTTGTTGTTAGCTATTAGCTCGTCTTTTGATTCTTTTTCCGTCAACAGGGCAGCGTGTCTTTGGTTGGGGCAGCAAAGACTTGTCCGCCTTGGCATTTTGTCAAACGATTGATGTGCTGCTGTAGTGCTGGGCCTCCTGTACGCTCGTATACAGTTCATTGCTTTGCCACAAGTTCGAGTGGAGTGCCATCTGTCTTGCGGTTGGCATGAGACTTGAGAGCTCATCTAGCGTCGCACTAAGCTGAAACATACATCTTTAATTATTATTATTATTATTATTATTATGATGTAGGATAACAACATAGTACTCAATTTATTCAAGCTTTTCGCAGGAAATGGATTTGTTAAAGATAAGACAAAGACAACTGAGAAAATATCATGTATTTTGATATTTGAATATTTTATTAACTTTGAGATAAATTTTAAGTGAAATCTACACTTTATTACCGATAAATTAATGGTGAAATTAAAAAAGCTCGAAGAATATTTTATTTTTATGTATTTACTTATTCAAATTCATAAAGAAAAATAAATAAAAATTAACTCTAAAGTGGGTATCATGGTAATAAAAAATAAAGAACAGTGAGATCAGTATCATATTTGATATTTGAGAAATATTAGTAGAACAAATTTTTAGATCATAATAAAGGAATTAATGCTTGCTTACTTTGAACCAATTATTTTTTCTGAATAACTTTTTACATGGAAATAATGGCAAATATTATGTGCAGTGGAGCACTATCTCAACTAAAATGAAAATTATCACTTTGTGTAGGTTGGTAATAGATATTTTCAATATTTCAAGAGCTTGTAACTTTCTTCCAAATGTAATGATCTAAATTTGCTTCACTTGGAAGTGGCAAAGGCTAATGTTGTGACTATCGTAATCGCTAATCGGATCATACATAGATGACTAAAAGGAATCATATTATGTAAGTATTTTCTAAGTTTAAATTCCAAGGGTACCGATTTAACTAGGACATTATTAAGCTCCTACTTCTTTCAACCAAATAAAAGCTTATTAGAAAAGCAGTCAGCTAAGCCTAACTTGAACCAATTAAGCCTAATTTGAGCTCAAGCTATTGTTAGCTCAATTCAAACCTAAGTCAAACTCAGCCATAAAACTAGTCTAATTTAAGCCTTAAAAAAACTTCAATTGAATTAAGCTTGAAATTGGGAAAAGATATGAGCCATTATATCTTTGATCTATTGATCAATTATATATAATATATTAATAACTTCGAGCCCTACTGCATGTGATGCCAACTATTCCATGAATAATTCATGGATGCTACCTTTGCCCCAAGCAATTGCATAGGAATATGTGGATAATTACAAGTAAAGAATTAGAGCACCATGAAGAAAATGAATTGTTTTCTTCTTTCTATCATTCTTGGAATTTGCCATTGTCATTCATGTCCTCCTCTTCTCTTTGGGCTTTAGTGCCACTGCATAATTTAGAGTATTTGATCTCTTTTAGAAAATTAGAGCACTTGAATTATCGAATAGATCACCGTCAAACTTAATACATATATATAGGAGTGTAAACTTAGCTCAAAATTAATATAAATTCAGCTTGGCTTAGCTTGAGCTTGAGCTCGAGATGAGCATAATAATACAAGTTCAGGCTGATGCTGCTGAAATATCGAGCTAGTTCGAATCAGCTCGTCTATGCTTTAACAAGATGTGCTATATATAAATCTCATGTATCATATATCAAGCCTAGATCCGCTCAACTTGATTAAAATTTTGAGCTAAAAACTTAGCTAGGTGAACTTTTTTTACGGCCCTATCTAAATAGTCCTATTTTCTACAGGTAAATTGCCACCTTGTCATCTCATTGGCCCAAAAATAAAAAATAAAAACTGTTAACACAAGCATAAAACAGGGTTAGCATCTTAATCCATGCATAATATGTTAACTGAATTAGTGATTAACATATTGTAATTCGATAAACTAGAGAGAGATCATGTTGCAAAGAATAAACTAGAAAAAGAAATCACTGCTAAACTAAAGAATGATATTGGATTGAGATGCAAATAGGATAAACACAAAGTAAGAAATATGAACCTTACTGATCTTCTCATCCTTGCAACATATCTTCATTAATTAAGTGAGCAAATAAGCATATGTTATTATCAAGTAAATTGTATGTATAAAATAACTAAAATATCTTCGCTACTAATTTAAAAGAAAAAAGAAAAGAAAAGAGGTTATAATTTAAGTATTTAAAATTTTATCACGTTAAACTTAACTTGAGTTGTTTTTCAAAATTAAACTCATAATGTAGAATTCGATAAAATATAAATAATAATAATAATAATAATAACAAAACCATGGTGGTTTGGATCGTCTTCTCAAAAGGTACCCTCTTTCTTTTTTGCTGAGATTTTACTGTCAGCGAATGGGGGACATATGTCCTTCCCCATGCTCTCTTTCCTCCTCAAATCAATGGGGTCGACCTCCCTTTCCTTTGAAGCAAAGAATGAAGGAGAGAGCACGAGGGTGAAGGTGTTGGATCCGAGACTGCATGGGACCTCTTAATCATCACATTCTAATCATCTCTATCTTATATGCACATCTGTTTGAGTACTGGATACTCTTTAACTTTTCTTAATCCTTAGATGAGCAATTTGGATCGATATTTCTTTTTTTGATAATAGAAAAAAAAAGGAGACATTGTAAAAGAAGAAATTTATAGGAAAATGGATTTCACTTTAGAAATAAGGGCAATCCTGAAATAGGTATTTCTATATTCTAATTCCTAAAATAAAGTCGTTATTCTAAGAAGAAATATTTTTATATTCTAAAATTAAGGTGTAATAATTATCGTTAACGTGAGATAAAGTATAAAAAAGATAGAAAAAAGGTTTTTTAGAAGTTCTAGTCTGAGTAGAAATACTAATTCCATTATATCTTTGGTTTTCTTGATGTAATAGGAGACATTGAGAGCTTTTTATATTAAATTAGGAGATTGTGAAATATATCCCAACGAGATTAAGAGTGTACCCTAATTTAACTAAAAGAAAGACATAGACTTTGAATGCCTACAAAAATATAGAAAGAGAAAGTCTCTCATAGTCTCTGGTGCATAAGTTTTTTTTTATACTAGTTGGTTATATACAAGTGAGTGGTCTTAATTTAGATTTATTCAGATGCTTTAAAGTTTGTGTACTTTATATCTTGTCTAGTAAATTTATTATTGTATACTTTTTTTTTTTCTTATTGAGAGGGTTTTCTATGTAATTCTTTGCGTCTTGCTTTTTATATCTCTTTTCTGTTTGGAGAGATTAGATCACACACAAATAATCATGCAATATTCTTTGACATAGTATGGTGCAACAATTCGGAGACTGACAGATATACAAGCTTTTCTAGAGGAGGCATGGTAACACTATTGAGCTTGGACATGTAGTATTATTGGTGTTCAACTTCGATTACATTCGGTGGAGCAAGGGTCCTGGTTTAAGAAAATACTGTGTGGATTTGACATGAGTTTAGACGAGTAGATTCACAGTGACTCATGAAGAGCAGTTAAAGTGATGAAATGACTGAATTCTTGAGACCAAAAGGTGATCGGTAAAGAAATTGAAGCACAAAGCTTAGTTGACAATGACATATTAGAGTCAATACTGAGATCATGTGGTGATCGTGAAGAGGCCAAGTGTAAAAAAATGATGTTCTTAGACAAAAGATTATCCGCCAAAGTAAGTACGCGATGCAAAAGATGATGTTGACTTGGCAAGAGATCACCAAGAGTCCTTCTCATGAGTTGGAGGGAGAGATTATTGGATTAGGCTTCCTCATGAGATGTTCTAGTCTAACAATGAATACTAATTCAACTATGTCTTTAATTCCTCGATGGAGTAGGAAGCTTTTTTTAACTAGTGAAATTTTTTTTAATCAAATTAGGAGATTGTAAGAGGCCTCCTAATAGGATTAGGAGTGTACCCTAATTTAACTAGTAGAATGATATAGACTTTGAATGTCCATATAAAAAAATATAAGGTTAGGCTTTCAGATGGTGAACAAAAGCTATAGTGGGCACATTAAGAATCTACAGTAAATGTGCGACAGTGCATAAGTCATGCAAAGACGCGGAGGTGCAAAGTGTGCTCGACACACATAAAATGCAAGATGAGCACAGAACCAATGATGAGCTACCCTATAAAAGGGTCATATGGAGCTAGTATATTAACAACAGAAATTTACAATGAGAAAATCTTTTGTGATCTATTATGTATAAATTTGTTATTCTAACCAATTATATACGAGTGGGTATGTTTTCTAGGGTTAGTCTTATTTAAAATGTTTTAGAGTTCGTGTATGTTATATCTTGCACAATGGATTTGTGGTTGCCCGTGATTTTCCCTTAGAGTTAATTAATCATTATAATTCGAACAATGTAGAAATAAAAAACTAAAAATGTCATTATAGTTTTCATACATATCTCTTAGTTAACGATATTTTTATCTTTTTTATTACATTGTTAAGACTTAAGATTATATTTATTGAAAAATACAAGCAAACTAGAAATTCTTAAGTGTACAAAGGCAAAAAAAATCCCTTTGAATTATAATGTCTAAAAGCCTAACGGATAACTATGTTCCTTGCTTTAGCACGTCGATGCTGCAAAGCCGATAGGTTTGTACTCTCTTTTCCTCTTTCCCTTTAATCTCTATTTTAGTTAGCATGTCAACAAAACAATCTTGATCCCTTTCCAGTAGACCCCTCAAAGGGTTTTCCTGGTACCACAATTGATCACTATACCCAAACCGCAGCTCGCTTTCTTTTCTTTTTTATCTGAGAGAGATCCATTTGTCTCATCATAAAGACAAGAGAGAGAGAGATAGAGAGAAAAAAAAGAAAAAAAGAATACAAGACAACCATCCTACCATCCAATGTTGACCCTATTGATATATCAATCATATCTGTCTTAACCCACTTACCCCCTCTCCAATGCAAGATTATATTTAGAGGAAGCACAAGGGCATTTGTAGAGCTCAATCCTTATAAACAAATACACCACACTCCACCACCACAAACCCAAGAGAAGCCCAAGAAGAACACGAAGGCCAGTAAACTGCAACCATGGCCATGGCATACAAGATGGTAAGACCAAAAGCAAGATATCAAACACTTGAGAGTTTTCTCTTTCCAGACGTTTGAGTTTTCCTTTCTCTTGTTGAGAGCAGGCGACAGAGGGGATGTGTGTACGAGAGGAATGCAGGAAATGGTTCACGGAGATGAAGTGGAAGCGGGTGCATAGGTTTGTGGTTTATAAGATCGACGAGCGATCCAAAGCGGTGATGGTGGATAAAGTTGGAGGGCCAGGTGAAGGATACGAAGAACTCGCTGCTTCCTTGCCGAATGATGACTGCCGCTACGCAGTATTTGACTTCGATTTCGTCACTGCAGACAATTGCCAGAAGAGCAAGATCTTCTTCATTACATGGTTAATTCTCTCTCACTCTCTCCTTAGATCTCTCTGTAGATATATATTATATTAGAGACACTTTTTATACACTTGTTATCAAGTTTCGCTTATTGATTTTGATCCGAGTTAAGAAATGTTTGGGCAGAAACATATCAGTTTTAGTCGAGAGCAATTTGAAACCAAGGTTTTGATTTTGATTAAAAGTTATCATCAGAAAAGAAGAATATAAAATTTATTAGGTAAAGCCATTCTGCAGATGAATTGGCTTTAGTTTTCTACATGCATGTCATACCCACTTTTACTTCGTGGAAACAAGTACGATAATTTTAGATCTGACTGATTGGATAAATCAATTCAAATTTCTATCATTTCTTCTTGGATCTAGCAATCCTAATAAACAAATATCTAACCATTTGGTCCAACAATTTGGAAGAAAAAAAGCCGAGTTTTTTTACCAAAATAGCCACATTTTTAAAATTTTTTACCATAATGAAAACCCTCAAATTTATTTACGAAATAATGTCTAATTTACTGTGGCCCTAATAAAAAAAAACTGAACTAATCAGCATTTTTTAAAATGCTAATAAGATCAGTGTTTTAGGACCACATAAAAATACTGAACTGATCAGCGTTTTTGCCTAAGAAAAAATATTGATCAGTTCAACATTTTTGTTATGACTACAGTAAATTAGACTCTATTTAGTAAATAAGTTTGAGGAAAGTCTACTCTGGTAAAAAAGTTTTGGAAGAGGGCTAGTTTAGTCAAAAACGCAAGAAAAGCCAAATGATTTTCAAAAGTGAAAAGAGAAAAACTGTGGCAAATTTGACAAAGAAAGTCTTAGTGGATGTAGCTAGGCATGATCACCATTCAAATCAGTAGTTGAAAAGAGCCAAAGAAGCCACGTCTTGATCCTTATCACAAATAAACATTTTCAATGGAGTAGTGATAAGAAAATGAAAAAGAAACTTTGCTCATAATGTATGTGAGCCAAACTTTAATCATTCTTGCTATTGTCTTTAGTACCCCATTTGAAATTATCTACTAACTCCACTTTAAAGAAAGTAATGGTCCAACTTAATAAAGTGGATAGCTTTTTTTTCTTTCTTTCTTTCTATATCCAGGTCTCCGAGTGCATCAAGGATAAGGGCAAAGATACTGTACGCCACCTCAAAGCAAGGGTTGAGGAGGGTGCTTGATGGGGTCCACTATGAGGTGCAAGCCACAGATCCTTCAGAGATGGGATTTGATGTCATTAGAAAGAGGGCTCATTGTTGATCTCTTCTCTCCTGACTGCTTGCTACTTATTGGCTAGTTTGGTATATATACCTAACTATTTAGTGTATGTTGCTCTACTATTTAGTATGGTAATTAACAAAGTGGAGGAGGGATGCATGGTAGTCTTTTTAACTCTTGCAACCAGTCTTAAATGTCCCACTTGTGCTATGTTTCAAGAAGAAGAATAACAAGCATGAAGATGCTGCTCTTGTCCACTTTCTAGTTGATAACTTTATACCTTCTGACTAAGAAATGGCAGATCCTTGATATCTCTTTATGCTTTTCTTTGTTGTGGTCTATCTGCTTAAGAAAGAGAAATGTCCAAGTAACAGATAACAAGGAAATGAAAGCATTACTTGCTTTTCAAGCAAGAATAAAAGAGGCCCAAAAACTATTCTGTCCTAATTGGACAGACCAACTCAAGCAAAGGAGAATGAAGAGATGGGATAGAAAAGAAGCGAGGGGAAATACTTTGAATCTCTCTCTACAAATTCCAATCCTCAGTTGTTTGGGTTAGAGTTTAGAGATCTCTAACCTGGTTCGGTAACTAAATAGTAAATTATCTTTTTTATTAGTTCAACGCTCACTCTCTAAATAAATACTAATTTATAAATTCTAATATCATTTCAAACTTATTTTAATTTACTTATATCCTTCTCACTCTCGTCTCTTCTAAAAAATAAATATTTTTTTATTAGAAAATAGCTTCTCTTTTGCGAAAAAAATATTTATAAACACAAGTAAAAATAACGATTATTTAATATAATTTACTGATATGTTTAATATGAGTTTAAAATGGCTAATTTATAAATATTTTATAAAATTAATGATAATATTTAATACTATTTTCTTAAAAAATAAATATGGTTTTACTCTTTTATGTTACATCAAAGTAATAATTATACCCTAAATTTAAATCTCTCTTATTTATTTATTATTTTCCTCCAAAATAAATACTGTCTAACTTTTTTAAATTTACTAAGTCTACATAGTTATAGGATTAGTTATACATAATAATTTAAGATTTGATTATTGCTAAAATAACAATATTTTTAAATTTTATCATCAAAGTCAAAGGGCATTTTGGTCCATTAATTTTATATATTATTTCTTTCTCTCCAAAACTAATATATCTTTTATTTTTTCACATCGTACCAAAAGTAAAAATTATAGTTTAGCCTAGTTCACAACTAAACACTATATTTTATTAAACTAGTTCAATATACTTTAAATCAAGACTAAGAAATAAGCTAGCTAATTTAGTTTGAAGCTTAGCCTCAAATCAAACAAGGCCATCTAACTGCTATTAAGCGCTGAAAAGCGCTAAGTGGATCTGGCCACCTACTTTGTCGGGCTAGTAATTCATGATAGGCTGGTAATTTGACACCTTAATTTGGTGAAGCGGGTCGTATTAGGAGATCAAGATTGAAAATTTTCTCACTCTTCTCTTGCTCAATCTCCTAAACTCTAAACCCATCTCCTTTATTGATCGTCCTCTCCCAACCATGACTCGCGATAGTGGACCATTCTTGATTGTCCTCTCTCAAGTGACTATGGATGGCGGCGAATGACAACGAACGAGGATAGTATAATCCTTCTCCAATCTCCGTCTCTCAATCTCACTCTTTCTCATTCTATCTCTCTCCCTCTTCTACCACTGAACAAACTATTTTTTTACAAAAAATTTCACTGTCCTCATTCTTGAATTATTGCTATGCTAGAGAAATTAATTGAAGGAATTAGTTGCTAATTAGTTTTTGAAATAATTGCTATAGTTTGTGAGTTAAGATTGCTTGAGAAAAAAAATCAGTAACTTTAACTATGTTGATGTCATTAGAACATAATTTTTACGAATTTACCTCTGATTATGGGTAGGTCTTGGCACAACTATGTTGATGTCATTAGAACATATTAATGTGTACAATGAAATTCAACAAATAGAGTTGAGGTAATCCAGCGTTCCGGTATCCGTTACCCGAAGTAAATATTCCAAGAGTGAACCACTTAAGCACTTTTCCTTACCCAAATAGCTTGTATTTTTAAATCAATCACATAAGACTTTTAGAAAACTTAGCTTATTGTTTAACAAAAATATTTTCATCAACAATCAACCCATCATTAGCTCTACTATTTCTTTTTGTAACACCCATATTTTGAGATATATGAGAAGCACGAATAAATCATCATTTTGAGATAGATGAGAAGTAGGAATAAATCATCAGAGAGTCCACAAATCATTAAAAACACCAAATCTATTTTGCATAGAATAATTGAGGTGTCAGTAAGGGTGGCAATCGGGTCGAGTTAAGTGGCTTCGGGTTGTGTCAGATTCGGATCAGGTCAACATGATATGATTTGATTACGTGGGTCGAGTTAGTCGAGTCTTGTTAGTCTAATTTGCTTATTATCTTTAATTTTGAATTAAAGTGGATAATCCCTATGTTAGATTCAATCCTCTATGACTTTTCTCTTATAAATAGGAGTTGTCATGTATTATCGTGGAATGATTATTGAGTTTAGCTAATTTGGTTATTTATCTTTATCTTTTAATATAACTGTTAGATCGTCCTTATCATCATAGGAGTAAACCGTAATCCTAAATCTATTCAAAGTACTCAAACTATAGTCACCATCTTCTTCCATAATCCACCCTACCTTGCGGGCGTCCACCATCACCCTTGGCCATCTACCACCCTACAACGACCCCCGCAATATTGGATATTTACCATTTCATTCAAAATTGACATTCTCACATTTATTTTTAACCTTACATCTCGACCTTGGATTCACGTAAAACTAAATTCATTAGATATGTAACTCGTGAGGCTATCGCTAATAAAAATCTCACAATTTTCTTACGTCTAGATCGGTTCATATCTAGTTCGTAATAGTGGTATCAAAGGCGATGTTCCTCAGACGATGATTGACATGCAATCCAAGATTAACCTAGGGGAGATCATAGCCATAGAGGACGAAAAACCCATCTCCGTCCCTGTGAGAGTATCTCTAGTACCACCACCACCACCACTAGCAACCACCGAGGATTAGCCATCGACGTGGTGGCAAAGATATTATTTAAAGAATTTTTAGCCGCCCATCACCCTAGAAACCTCCCTCAATGATTTGATCCAAGCCTTGGTAGAGGCTCTACTATCCGCCCACCATCGCCCAGCATTGCCATCACCACTAGTCATGGTAGAACAAGCCCTCCCATGTAAGAAAACTCAACTCGAGGGGGTGTAGGCCTAAATCGCGACCTCGACCCTTCTTCCAGCCCTAACTTAGCCCGAAGGAATGGCTCAACCCAACCACTAGTAGATCTCACTACTTTATACTCAATGACTTAGAGGAGTGTAGAAAGAAAGTCTTATAATTTTACTATGATGATCGTTTTACCTTCGACTATAAATGCAACTGCTAGTCAGCCCACGTCATGTTCTTAGGTGGTCTTGAAGAAGAAAAACTTGACTCCTCTGACCGGCACAACAAGCTATATGAATACAAGGACGTAAGGAACTAGTTATCTTGAGGACAAGGTGTTTGAAGCACGGTGGATTTATATGATCTGCATGTGGATCTAATCCGCTAGGAGTGGTCATAGATTGTTTATTATCGTAGAATGATTATTGAGTTTAGTCAATTTTATTATTTGTCTTAATCTTTTATTGTAGATGTTAGATCATCCTCATTTTTATAAGAGTATATCTTAACCCTAGATCTATTCAAAGCACCCAAATCTTAGCCACAATCTTTATCCACGAGCCATCCTACCTTATGACCGCCCACCACCACTTTTGGCAGTTCGCCACTATAACAAACCAGCCGTAAAAAAAAAGGGCACGACATGGCCGACCTCGTGCCATTCACTGGCAACTCGCATGGGGGCTGCCACATGCCCTACCATAGCCATAGCCGCCCCACTCCCCTATCGCCTTTTTCTCTCTCCCCCTCTAAATCTCTCTCAATCTCTCTCTTCTCCCCTCAGTCTCTCTCTCTCTCTCTCTTCTCTCACTCTCTCTTCTCTCTCACTCTCTTTCCCCTCTCCCCGCCAGCGCTGGCCTATCGTTGTTATCGCTTTCGCCACCACCAAGTTGAGCCTCCTTCTCTCTCTTCCCTTCTCTCCTCTCCTCTCTTCCCTTTCTTTCTCTCTCCCCCCCCCCCCCCTCTCTCTCTCTCCCCCCCCCCCCTCTCTCTCTCTTTCCCTCTCCCTTTCTTGCCCTTCGGCTTGGGCTCGCTGGAGCCGAGCCACCGGCGAGAGACCAACCACTAGCTGCCCGGCAATGACTGGTTGCCTCCTCACCGACTCTAGTCTGCACACCCCTCCCTTTCTTTCTTATTCTCTCTTCTTCTTCTTCTTTTTATCCTTCTTCCTCTCTTCTTCTTCTCCTTGGTTCCTCCTCCTCTCTACAACAATGCTGGGCTCAGCCTAGCACTGTAACAATAGCTGAGGAATTTTAGTTTATTTCCTTTTTCTTTTATTTGTGTTATTAATTCTAATTTAATCGGGTAGTTAAATTGTTCATTATGGTATACTCTTTAATATAATTACTAGCTAGGCATAAGTAGAGAAAATTTAATTAATTGTAATTATAAGTATTTTGGTGCGTGTAGCTTATTTATTATTATTAGATTAATATATCGAGTTTATTAAAAATAATCAGATTATATATGTTTCTATTAATGTTCATATATACCTACAGATATACAATGCATTTCTAATACCTTATTGTTATATATTATTTTGTATAAATAAAATACTAAGCTTTGATAAATACTTTTATATTAATGGATAATGATTATTATATGTATAATTAGTGATTAGTTAAGTAAAAAGTAGTAATTATAAAATAATTGAATTATAATTAGATATGGTATGTAAATTGTATATTTGATACATTTTATGTTTTATATCAAAAGAGATTAATTATTGTAGGCCTAATATATAATTAGAAACTAGAGTCTATAGTAAATAAATATAATATTATAGGAACAACCTATTCAGATTATCATAATTATATATATATAATATAAACCCAGTTAATTAATAAAATCTAATAAATCATCATATTTTACACGAATGAATCATCATAGATATTTTTCTCAAATTATGTTATATTATATATTACATACACACATATTTTGGCTTCGAGTATGATTATATTATCCTATATAACGATGATTATAGTTGAGCATGTTCATCATTTATTTGATTAAACTAATCTTGGATATGAATATACTAATGATATATAGAGATGTTCGGAGATAAATAGATAATTTGTACTTTATGTTGAGTTGATCTGTAGTATGAATATGCATGTAATAGATATATGATTGAAGACTGTATTGCATCATATTTCTCTTGACTTTTTACCACTTAAATTTCTAAGTTGTATGATCAGTTATATTACTGAATAAATACATATGATTTGTCATTTAGAAGAAAATTATGAAATCCAATTAATAAGATAGTTGATAGAAAGTATGAGAATACCCGAGTGGGCACGAGAGTTAGGATGCGCTTGGTGAATAATTGATCCCTTGGTATATTTGCGATCCTGTGACATTATGTCCGAGGTCATTAGTCTGTGTGCGCAGCAGACATTCGGACACATACTATTTGCTAGAGCATATATGGCGAGTTATTCTCACGTATTTTTATCATTTAGAAGAGTGTCCAGTTTGAATGGATGTTAATAACCTTAGCGAATAGAAGGGTAGTAGACGTGTCTGCTATCTATGAAGCTCCTCTATTGTGCTTTTAGTACATGGTAATTGATCTCCAAGAAAGCTAAAGTAAAGTAGAACTTTTGTAACAACCCAACCTTAAAAAAAAAAAACTAATTGCATGGCATGATGTGGCCGACCACACTGTGGCCGACCTCGTGCCATGCAGTAGCAGGAGGGGAGTGCGCCACTAGCCGGGCCAGCTAGCGTGGTGGGCCCCGCCGCCGCCGCCATGGCCTCCCTTCCTACTGCCTCTCTTTCTCCCTCCATATCTCTCTTTCTCTCGCCAAGGCTGGCCTATCGTCACCGCCGCCATCCTTGGAAACCACTACCACCACCTTCGCGAGCGCTAGTGAGCTCTTTCTCCTTCTCTCTCTTCTTCTCTTTTCTTTTCTCTCTCTCTCTCTCTCTTTCTTCCTCCTTAGCTTAGGTACGCCGGAACCAAGCCGCCAGCGAGAGGCCGACCGCTGGATGGCCAGCAGTGGCCGGCACCCTCCCAACCGACCCGGGTCCGCGCCCTCCTTCCTTCTCCTCTTCTTCTTCTTTCTTCTTTCTTTCTCTCTCTTCTTCTTCCTTTCTTCTTCTTCTCCATTCTCGGTCCCTCCTCTTGCTGCAACAGTGCTGGGCCGAGCCCAGCACTGTATCAAAGAGGACTATTATTTTTTTTTATATATATAATTATTTTCTAATGTTAGGTAATATAGTCTATTAAGGTAATTAATTATTTTGATAAACTATACTCACTAATATAATTTTACTAAGTATTTTAGTATAATAATTTAGTAATTACAATTATAAATATTGCCTATAAATTTATTTATAGTTTAGTTATT
The DNA here is from genome assembly GCF_019914945.1 of Typha latifolia. Taxonomy (NCBI): domain Eukaryota; kingdom Viridiplantae; phylum Streptophyta; class Magnoliopsida; order Poales; family Typhaceae; genus Typha; species Typha latifolia. Next base: position 4,650,805 of record NC_133097.1, on the reverse strand, counting down.
ATTTATTAGTTAATATATGTAGTCTTATTGATAATAATCTTATATTTATATTTAATTTATATGTATATGCCTATTTTTAGTATATTAGTATTGCATAATAGTTTGTATAAAATGGAATACTAGACTTGCCGATTATTTTTGTATAATAGGATAATGATTATTTTACGTATAATTTAGGATTAGTTAAATAAGAGTAAGTATTACAAAATAATTATTAATAATATTATTTTATAATTATATTTTATTAAATCATATATATAGCCGTCTTGGTTATTTACAAAAAAGAGATAAATTACTATATACTTATATTCTATAATTAGCAAATTAGGATTTTATTAAATAAATATAAATAGCATATTAATATTGTCACAATTAAATTTATCCTATAAATCTAATCAATGTTAAACCTAATAAAATATCATATTTTACTTGAATGAATTATAATCAGATAAACAACTAACTTTACATTATTTAAACATTTTTAGACTCTGAACCCCCTTATTCGAGACCCCGAGGATCTCACCAGCGACGAGTGGCGGTTGATTGATGGACCTGAGAGATACATGTGTTGAGTCTTCTGATAAAAAGTGAGTAGTCTTATCCCCTAGACGCCTTTCTCAAATTAAGATTTATTATATATTATGTACATGTATGTTTTGACCTCGAGCATGATTACATGACTTTATTTAGAGATGATTTCAGTCGAGCATAATTTTATCATGCATTTGATTAGGCTGATCTGGGATATGAGTACATTGGTGATATATAGAGATGATTGGAGATGAGTATATTGTTATGATTTTATATCGAGATAATTTCTATCATGAGTGTGCATATGATAAACTAGTAGGAGTATGCATGTGTTAGATATATTGGTTCGAGACTGCATTGCATTCTTTTTCTCTTGACTTCCTTACCACCTAAATTTCTGATATGCATGACTTATTATAGTACTGGATATATGCATGTAATTTATCATATAGAAGAAAATGCATAAATCTAATTGATAGGAAAGTTGATAGAAAAAGCATGAGGGTACCTGAGTAGGCGCGGGTTAGGGGTGCTTGGAGTGATAATTATGGTCGCTAATATGCGATATCTTGTGGCCCATGTTCGAGGTCAGTTGAGTCTATGCGCATAGATAATCGGACACATGCCATTCGCTAGGGCATGCGTGTGGCGAGTTACCCTCATATGATTTCTATTAACTGGTGAGGATATTTGATCTAGATGGATTTTGATATACCCTTAGCGTATGACAGGGTATGATTATAACTGAGATACCCTTAGCATATGGTAGGATATGCTTTGAGCTTACGGGCAGGATGTTGAGATCGGGTATTGGGTGTTGACTATGCATAGTGGCCTAGTATGATGATATTATACCGAGGTATCGGTGATGACTGAGATGTTGAAAAATGCATATGATTTCGTTATCATTTGGTTACTTGATTATCGAGTGATCAATATACATCATATATAGTTGCATTTGATATCATAGTATAGTCATGGTCGGCATGCATTATGCGTCATATTTGAGAGAGAGTTGTGATGATAGCATGACATGGAGATCTATTTACTCATTGTCGAGGATTATATACTTTTATCAGTTATGACATATTATCTATTTTTTATTTATATATTATTGATGATATATTTATATACTCATTCATGACATGATACTCTTGCTGATTCATATTATTCGGTACATGATTTACTCTCTATTTGACATCACTAATTCGGGGTAAGGTCTGTTCACTGAGCCTTTTGCTCATTACTCTATTTATTTCTTTCTTTTTAACCCCCCACAGATATTATGGTACATGATACTGCCTTGAGATATCCTGATGAGATATTTTGGGGCAAAGATGAGGTGAGCTATAGATGCGAGACGGTATAGATGATAGTTTATATAGAAATTGAGTTGTACTAGTATTTGATATTTGTACTCTTTTGTATTAGACGATGATTTGTATAATACAGGTCGAATCATGGCGTACTCTTGTATTAGTTATTTTAGTTGTATCTTGATGGTTTGTTGTGGCCTGTGTGGGTCTTGCCAGATTATGTAGTGGTCTAGTGTATATTATTATGGACTTGGATATTCATATGTTAACAGGTTATTTGGTTAATAGTATGATTTAATTGGGTGATTGATTATGTGATCATGGATAGGTTTGCAGGTTTTATTTGATGATGTCATGATTATATGTGCACAGGAGAGTATCTGTGCGTGACGGGCCCCGCCCAACCTGTCGCGTGCGCCGCGCGTGCCGTGTGGGCGCGTGGGTTTGCACGTGCCTATGCCGGGCGAGAGCGTTTCAACTTTCAAATAGATGAACTTTGATCTCCTAAGTTCCTTTTAGTTATTCTAGTCATTCGTATCCTTTTATAAGAGGGTAGAATGTCTTTGGTTTGTGATTTACTAAAGGAAACACTAAGTTTGAATAGGTTTTTAAATTTTTATTTGTTGTTCTACACAATCAATTTGAACCAATTTGAGCTCAATCTGTAACAACCAGAAAAATAATTTAATTTGGGCACGCACGTGCCGCGCACGTGCGCCCCTTTCCCTTTTCCTTCCCTTTTCTTTTCTTTCTTCCTTCTTCTCCCCTCCAGCTCACTCCCCCCATCTTCTTTCCGCCGCCCCAGAGAGCCATCGGCCTCGTCATCCCCGTGGATCGAAGCGATAGAGCTGCCTCTCTCGTCGGGTAAATTTAATTTCAAAATGTGTTAGCGTTTGATTTGTTCTCCTTTGAAACTTTACCTTCTCGATCTTGCCGTGAACCGGCTGGCCGACAACTTCTTGCCTTACCGTGCCAATCCGATGAGCTCCTCTCCCTCGGTGATGTCCTTTGAAGCTCTCGCAACCGAAATTGCTAGTCGGCCCCTCGTTTTGGTTGGCGGCCTTGGCGAGGACAATTCTCACCGTTAGCCGCCTCTGGCGGCTAGGCTCCCCCTCAGCTAGCTTAGCCGAGGGGATGGTGCCAACGAGGTCGGGCGAGGCTGCCAGTGGCCGGGACGGTCGACAGCTTCCCCTTCCCACCATGGGGTTTTTGGTTGCCTTGTTGGCAGCCGTCGCCTCCTCCGTCGGCCGATTGGCATCGTGGTGCCTTCCTCAACCGGCAAGGAGTCGACTGGAGTGCGACTTGGCTATCAGCGAGCACCTCAATCGGCAAGGAGTCGACTGGAGTGTCGGCTTGGCTGTTAGTGGCGATGCTCGCTGACAACCCTCTCTCCTTCTCTTCCTCAGCTAATCTAAGTCGAGGAAGAAGGGGAGGGGGTGGTCGGGCTCGGGCTAGATACAGCCTAACTTAAGTATCGCGACGAGTTGCGTGCAACCTAGCTTGAGTTTCTGGTCGGGCTGGGTGTGGCCCAGCGTGTGTCGAGCTGGGTTAGGCGTGCCCTAGCTAGTATGCTGGCCTAGGCGCACCCCAGCCCGAGCTTGGGGTGGGTTAGGCTACCTGTAGCCTAACCCAAGTGAGTGATAGGTTTGGGGCTGTAAGCAACCCAGCCCAAGTTTGGGTTGTAGGCAGCCTAGCCCTAAATTGTGGGTGTGGCTTGGCCTATGTGGCTTTGGTGGATAGTGCGGGCTTCGGTCCATATTAATGGATCAGGTTGGTGGTCTTTGGGTTGGTTGCATCTTTAGACCTGATCTAAATAGGTCAATCGTTTTTCATCTATTTTATTATAATTTCAAATCCTTGATCTAATTATCTATGTCAATGGAAAATATATTTAATTATTTTAGAGGGTCGCTTGATAGTCATATCATGGGTGTAAATCAATTTTAATGAATAGATCAGCTGCATTAATTATTTTATAATTAATTTTAATGAATTAGACCATAGCCTGAGAGTGCCGCTACAAATAACACATATTAGAAACTAGCTCCAATTGGATATTAACTTTTGCTGATTATAATTTTGGGCTAATTCAATTTTATCAAAGGAGTCGGTGGTCCGGGTGTATCTGTATTAATTGCTCCTATCAGAGAATTAATAGAGATAAATGTAGAAAAATGATATTAAGCAAGTTACATTATTTTGACGAAGCTTATTATTTAAATATTGTCTATGCAATCTTTCGTAAATTTTGGTAATAGTGATTTGGGTGATAATTTGAGGAGAATATTTTTATTATGTTTAATAACTCGTCTGACCTTGGTACAGCTGTGTCGGCTCTACCTGATTAATAAAAGTAGTTAGGTCTAAGCTTGTAGTGAAAGTCCATAAGATTATTTAACTAATTAGTGGTAGAAATTACGAGTTGGACCTACCCAAGCTTGTAGTGAATGTCCATAAGATTCTTTAACTAATTAGTGTAAAGAATGAAATAACTTACATTATGACGTCATCACATTCATAGCATGCATGTGCATACGTTTTCCTTACGGTTATTATTGCACATCATGCATGATAAATTATTTGGATGTTCGGTAAGATTTGCATATCATGATTCTGCACATATTTATTGAGCATGAACATGTGTGTTGGCATATAAATTATGATAATGATGTGTTGCATTGTGCTTATTGTATTGTATAATATCATGCAACTTGCACACGTGCATAACCATAAAGGGGTGACTGTTGCATCCTAATAGTACCCGACATCTCCCCAGCCAGGGTTAGGGGCGGGGGATATTCCTATACTTATATATATTAGGGTCCACGCCTGAGGTCTTAGTCTGTTGATCCCAAATAATTAGGTAGTCGTTTCGCTGAGCGATAGGCGATTTATTGTCGATCAACAAGAGTCATACCTTTAGAGTATTTAAGATAAAGAGATAGAAGGATAGGATGACGTAGACCTAGCGGTACCCGATGGTGTAGGGTGAGGGTGTCCGTGAGAGATGGCTCATAATTTTCGCACAGTGGTGTGATGATGTGTAGCCGAGGGCTCAAAATGTAGTATCGATGTGCGATACTGACCTTTGTGATGAGCTGACGACTGAGGTCCTTAATCTGCGATGGTGGACATTCGGTCATGCTATTTGCCGAGTGATGGGCTGGCAATTCTACCGCTAGGGTCTACCCTCCCTTGGGATATATGTGTGGTCAGGTGTGAGGACTGATGTGGCCTACGGGCGTAGCTCTGCATGAGTCCATAATATAGACTTAGTAGTCTGAGATAATGCATATTATATGGTATGGTGTTGACATGGCCTTTGGGCGGAGCTCAGTGTAAGCTCGAGTTTAAAGAGTTCATAGTCCGGATTGATTGCATGGTAGGTTATTGATTGCTAATGCATGTGCGCATTAGATGGATATCTTGCATATGAGATACTGATCCATTGATTTGATCATGATGTGCATATTCATATTTACTTACTATTGCATCATTCATCGCACTACTTTTAGAATATAGAAGTAGAAACTTGCTAGGCTTTATGCTCACTACTTTCTAGTGGAAATATTTTTAGATTAGTGGATGAGCCGGAGTTTGTCCAGCGAAAACTGGTCTGAGTTTTCTTATTCTAATTCTTATTCTTACTCTTAGTTTACTCATGTAAATTAAGCTATATAGCTTGTAGCTCCTACGTAGGTTTTGTTATATTTTATTATGGATATATATTTTGGGCTTGTTGTGTCCTTGGTGTTATTAGCTTCTTGTCTATTTTATTTGCAAAAATATAGATTTTTCGCTTGTATATTGTGTTGAAACATTGATCAGCAGGTCACGTGGTAATTATGCGAGTAAAACCCACATGAGGGGCACGTGTTTGGTGGCAGATGTTACATAATCCACACCAAACTAATGAATATTAAGTTTCCTTTGCAGAACCAATGTTGCGATTCAAATTGACTACGAGCATATTGAATCGTTTCTAGAGAAGTGTTACATTTGACTTATTTTTAGTTTTGTTCAAGTCTTCAATAAATAGTGATCATACATAAATTCTAGATTATACAATATAGTGTTTTCACATCTAAAAAATTTTCATCATAAAAGATTGCACTTACAAAAACAAATAGGTCCTAAAGATATGGAAAATACAAGAAAAACCAAGACAAGAATTTTTTAACTTGAAAACCCTCATTCACAATAATACTGAGTAAAAAAACTACCGATTCGATCGGAAAAAAAAAATCAATCTATATAATTAAACATTATAGATATATGATTTGCTTAGGATTCTTGCGCTAGACACTTCCTACTAATTGGAGTTCATCTCTTATTGGCTAGTGATGTTTGTCTCTTTCTCACTAGACACCCATGATGAACTACCGCATACGCAAATAAATTGCTTTCGATTAATGTCATCCGACTTAGATCGCCCACGTCTCACTACATCGAGATGTTGAAATTGAGATGATATTGGTGGTTGATGTAACTCATCCGAGGTTCTTCACCACATATGTGGAAGAGGACAATTACTTGAACTAAAAGAGCAATCCATCGTTCTTGATAGAATATTTATTTGGGAGATACTAGACTTCTTGGATGGGCTGAGATCCTTACATAGGTGAAGAGTAACATATTTAATTCGTTCCAAGTCATGAATCACTGAATACAAAAAAATTTGTCCACAAACTTCTCATTACGAATAATTGCACAAATAAATGTGCTAGATCAATACAAGATATTCCCTAATTGAAAATCCTTCAAATAAATGAATCTTAGAAGAACCGTTTGAATATATAATTACTAGAAAATTATGATGTTTTTTCTTGGATAACTTGCATTTACTTGTGTTAGAGATATTTTTCATATGTGAGTAATTAAAATTTATTTTATTAAGTTGTTTGTAGCTTGCAAAGAGAATCCAAATTCGTTAAAAGCAAGGTTCTCAGTTTCGGCCAATCCCGATCCTGGGCGAAAGTGTTAGTCGTTTTGGTCGAAGCCCGATCCATTTCGGCCGAGATCGACCGTTTTGGTCGAATCCCAACCGAAACGGGTGAAAATGGGTCGAATCCGACCAGGATCTGACCTGGGCACCCACTTGCATCTCTTTCTCCCTTTTCTCTCTCTCTCTCTCTCTCTCTCTCTCTCTCTCTCTCTCTTCTTTTTCTTTTTTTCTCTTTTCTTTCTTTCTCTCTTTCTCACAGGTCTCTTTCTCACTGATCTCTTTCTCACTGGCGACTGAGTAGATCTCTGGTAACGTCAACCTCCGGCAATGCTCTCCGACAAAGGTCCGACTACCTCGACCTCCGGCGACCTCGGATGAGTCTTTTTTTAGTTTCTAATTCTTTTCTTTCTTATTTTTTTTAATTGCGCACCGCACCCGGTGTCACTAGATTTGCCACTCATTTTTTGGTCTTGAAGAGCATCATGCACTCAAAAATTATATTATGCAGATATTTACATCACGGGAGTGGTCTATAAAAATTAATAATATAAAACCTAAAAATAAATCTTTAGGTGAAACTTTAAAAAATATGACTCTTGGAAATATATTTTGAGATGATATTATAATTACAGCCGCAATATTTGAGCCTCTTGTCAAAGTATTAAGACTTATACACAATGATGATAAGTCTGAGATAAGTTTCTTATATGAGGCAATAAACATAGCAAAATAATCAATAAAAAAAATATGGGCCAAAGTTATAGAAAGTGGTAGAAGATGATTAATTCTAAATGGAACAGACAACTACATAAAAATATACATGTTGCTGGTAGGCATGCTTTTAAGTTTTAATTTACTAATTTACTTTTATTTATGAATATTTAAATATTTGAATGCTTACAAATTTTAAATTTCTACGGCCTATTTTCTTATTCCAAGATTTCAATTATCTATAAATGTCAATAATAATAGTGAAGTCTTGTTGGGAGTTAAGAAAGTAATTAGCAAGCTTGAGCCCAATATTTATAAATAATTTTTTTTCGATAAAAAAGTGAGTTATGATTCAATTAAATTTTGTTTCAAGTTTTAACTTTCAATATAATCAGTATACAATAATATATTTCTAATTTCAGATAAAGACATATAGATTGTGAGCTGGGCAATTTATTACTGCTAAAATTACTATAGCTATATCTCATAACACTCCAACAGAATGGTAGTCTATCTATGGATGAGAGGAGGCATCAAATTTGATGCCAATAGCAAATAAGATTTTAAGCCAAACTGTGTCTTCATTATAGTCTGAAAGAAATTGGACTACTTTCTTCTTAATCCACACAAAAATACGCAACCGGTTGACAATGGAAAGATTGGAGAAGTTAATTTTTTGTCATTATAATATGAGATTGAGGGATAAAAATTTAAGAAAAAAAGGTAGAAAATAAATAACTAATTGATTTAAATCATATTTTTGATTAAGAAGACCCCTTGACTCCATGGATCAGAAAAATAAAGGACAAGTTATTAGATGATAGAGATAACTCATGATTAGATGAGATATTGGTGGAGACCACGACGATAGCAAAGGCTAGTACGAGTCATTCAGCAGGAAGAGATAATATATTTATCAGTACTAGTCATAATCCTGATGATACACATGGTGATGAAATCGTCTCATCTACATTTGTTGAGGAAAGTCAAGAGACATAAGAATTAAAGATAGAGAAACTGATGATGTATATACATATCAGCGACGTCATCATGAGAATATTGCTTTCTATGATTATAGTACATCGAGTATTTATTATTTGGAGCCATCACAAAATTCATATGCTAGTTATTATCCTTAATATCCTCAATATTCTCAAACGCAAGATCTAAATGCTAGTTATTATCCTCCTCAGACGTAAGTCACATAACAATATTCATATAATATGACTAGTATAATGGAATCACTTTTTGGAGTATCAGGTCTCAGACATTATTATTTACAAACTTATGGTGATTATGAGGATGAAGACCATAAAAATTTATGAGAACCAGCTCGGTATTCATCAAAATTTTAAATTTTAAGTAAGTCAATACGTTTTTTAAGGATTTAGACTTCATATGTGAGTAATTTTTATTTTCTTATTTTTCTGTCACATATGAAGTCTAAAAACTTGGTTAAAAGAGGATTCACTACCCCCCCTAGAGCAAGTTTGTTACCCTTCAGCATTTAATTTTAGTGGTTTACTTCAAATTAGTTAAGTTTCTTGGTTAGCCTTTTAAATAGTTTTCTTCACATATAGGCTTTAATTTGTCTTCAAAGCACTACCATATTACTATAGTATGTTTTTATGCATTATTGTTTGTATTAGTGAAACTCACTAAGATAAACATAAAGTAATTTATTTGCAAGATTCATTCATTATTATTTTGTGTTTGTATGTTTTTGCTATTATCAGGAGATACTCTGACCTAGTTGCTATAGGTAAGAATTGTTGAAATAACTTTGGCTAAATGTATTGAAGAAGATGGTGTCATTAATTATCATTTTTCATCGATTTATATTAATAACGATTAGTATAATATTCACATCAAATACAAAAAGATAAGGCACAATTTTACTGCTTAAACCTTGTGGAAGATATTTCATATGTCCAAACTTTCAATTGGGCTAATCTTTACTCGATAAGATAGCCTTAAAATATATAAATCTCAAGAAAGCAAGTATCTGAGAGGAAGCTTGCATCACTTTAGGCACCTTTATGCTTCATTAGGTTTAATATATATTCTTATGAACTAACATATTTGACTACTTTTGAATCTTTAAATACACTATCTGTACTAAGAACATATCAGGACTATTAGTGATGAGTTATCATAAAGAGCATCTTGTGATAATAATCAAATTCTAAAGGGGATCAATATGATGGCAAATATAGACAAGGGAAATGAGAGATATTCAAACCAATTCATAATCTTTTTCTTATTCTTATTTGTTATTCTCACTCTTGATCAATGCATCTAACATATTCATCTTTTGAGGAAGATATATAGCTAAACAAGAAAGACCAAAAATTAATTAAGAATTAATATGCTTTATTGTTTAGTAAGTTTATTAAATATGTAATTTAGATACTTAATGATGGTGATGCTGTTGTATTTGAGGTGCCTGTAATCCTACCAAAATATTACAATTATGTACCAACGGGAAATAGGCAGAGAGAGAGAGAGAGAGAGAGAAGGCCACGGTCGCCACTTAGCCAAAAGCCCGACTTCTTTTAGGATGTTTTTAAAGTAAGTTTCAAAAATCTATTCATTTTTACATCAAAATGTCACATATAATAGTGATTTAACCAACTATAACTGAACAACAAAACTTTCCTACTATTTTGAGACATACTGACTTCAGACATTAAAAAAAATAAAAATGTAAACTGAACATGAAACTCAAAGATCAAACTCGTATGCATATTCATCAAAGAAACACATAGGAAGACGAAATAGAATTACTCTAGTAAAAAATGTAGGGTTCAATTATAAATATTGAAACAAATCTAGTCAAAAGAAAACTTATTAGATATTTAAGGTGAAACGGAGGGACGCATTCATTTAACATCCCCTTTGATTTATTTCTAGTTTACACATTGTATTTTTTTAGTATTTATAATTTGGGTCCTATATTTTATTGGATAATTTTTTTTAAAAAAAAACCTACTATTATGTTTTTCTTCTGATAAAACATATAGGGTATAAAATATAGGGCTCAATTTATAAATATTAAAATTATAGGGTATAAACTACAAATAGATGAAAAGATAGATTATCGGTTTATGTCGGATCGAATCAAGTTCAAGCCAATATGAATAGGACCCGTATATTGAGCAATATTAGGCACAAACACAATCTATTTATTAAACAGTTAAATATATCATAAACGAATAATCGGGTTGCATCGATTAATTGGATTTATATAAGTTACAAGGTTATTATTATTAAAAACAGGTTAGAAATAGATTATTCAGATGATAAACAGATTATTCAAGTCATAATTATGTTATCCTGTCATAAAGGGTGGGTTAAATAGGTTGAGATAATAAATATAACTCTTTTAATAATTGCGCTAGGGTTTATGATATGCACCCTATCATATTAATTTCAAACATGTTTAAAAGCATTAACATTTGATGCGATCCGGGTCTGATCGGATCAATTCATAGGGACATTAGGATCGATTTATCAAGTCTATTTATCTTTTAGGTAAGTCTAGTTTAGTCATGTGAGCCATTAAGATAAGTCAAAATAAGTTATGAAAGCCCTTAAGATAAGTCTAGTTAAGGCAAGTCCAAATAAGTTACGATAGTCTTTAAGGTAAGTCTAGTTAAGTCAAGTAAGCATTTAAAACAAGTCTTAATTCAAGTCGTGTCAACTATTAGGGCTAATTCCAATGGGACTCGTTGTAACCGACCTCTATATATAGAAAGATTTGGCTTCTTTGTTAAGCATCCAAGCATTGAGAAAATATTCTAGCCTTGGGTTTATCTTAGGAGTTGAGTAAGATAACACACGAGTAGAAGTAAATTAATCTCCCTTCATCACCGGCATTACGGCTCATCATCTTCCTCACCATAACCACCACCATCATCCCTCCTTCCACCCTCTCTATCTACCATCATTCATCCTAATCAAGCATACACTCCCTTCTTGTGGATCATCTCTAGTCCGTCCGTAACAATATTCACATCGGGTTATCGGTTCGGGTAAAAAATTGTTACCCCTAATTTACAACCCTATAATTAATATTGAATACAACTAATTAAAATCTTTAATAGGTTAAATTTTGCTAAAAGGATGAACCAATCATATTAGTTTTAGCTCGAATTAGTAACTTCTCTTATATGTTGTAGCGCAATGAACTATTACACTATAATGGGCATGCCAGGTAGTGGATTTCATTATAAAAAAAAATGGGCCTTGTGTGCCTCTCTCATCTCATTATAAAAAAAAATGCATCTAATATGGAAAATAAATGCATTCAGCTTTAAGAGACATTTAAGAGTTTTTTTTATCAAAAATAGCATGATTCACGATATAGTGATGTGATACGAATCGGATTAGATCGGATCACATCAAAAGGAGATTAGGCTCAATAGATTGAGTCTAATTATTTTATTTGGTTATTTGGTTTAGTTAGAGTCTTAGTAGGTTAAGATTTTATTTAATTAGCTAAATCCAACTCTGCGCAACTTTGGGAAAATATTCACAATTTCATTATGCTATTAGATTATTGATTTCTTGCCTCCTATCTTCTCTCTATTCTCTCTCCCTCCTCCCTTTTCACCAACCTACCACTACCATTGACAAGGTCTCTCTTGACTTCTAATCTCCCTCATCTGTCAAGTCCTCCCTCTTCTTTGGGATCTCGACCACTTCTTTCCCTTCATCTTAATCACTTAAACCACATCAACCATCAACCCACATTATTTCATATTTTCCTCCCAGTTTTAATTCGAATTTATGAAAGAAGTAAATACAAAAATTGTATAGCAAGAAGTTACGGATCTAACCCACTTGGTTTCGTAATTTTATAACTATAGGAGAATATTTGGTTAATATTTTCTCTCGATTGTGCGGACTATTTACTACAATAAATTCAGATCTTAAAGGAATCATTCCGTAGCCTATCATTGGTATCAAAGCCTATCTTTTATACAGTAAAACCCATCAATTTGGTATCAGAGCCAAGTGAACCTCAGACCTCCATTAATGGTGAAAACAAGAAAGATGACATCAATAAGGAGAACAATGGAGAGAGCACATCGACAAGGAAGACTCAACCCACGATAACCATAACCGTGAGATCGATTCCTTTGGAGCGACCACGGCAAGACCGAGTTAACCAACATCCATGGATGTGAATATGGGCTTAGCGGATGAACTTAGGGGCATGTTCCAAATATTGCTGCATAGAGTTGAAGCAATACAGAACGATCATAATGTTTTAAAGGAATATGTCATGAACCGATCGGCTTTGTCATCTCCTCGATGACGATCGGTGCTTCAAGAATGACCAGCGGTGGAACCATACCGAACCAATACCCCACTAGTCTAGGTGGGATATGTTAGTGTCAATGATCATCTTTTACCTATGCATACACATCATCCCTCACCTCCATTACAAAACCCAAGATCGACGATGGTGGAACCTGACAGGCGAGCAACACTAGTGCGCTTCATCGAAGAGGAGGATTAGCATTTTAAGGATGAGGTTGATCCTTTCGGAAATGGTGATGGACGTGCTCAAGGATTTAGAGAAGGAGATCAACATCCACAAAGGTTCAGACCTGAATGAAGGATCTTTCGCGAACCCAATAATGCTATTCGGGGGAGAATTGCACGCTTATTTTTCAAAATTCCAAGGCGGTGATTCAATGGATTGAGTGTTTCAAGTTGAACAATACTTTGATTGTCAAAGGACAGCAAAGGACGCAAAGGTCCAGATGGCGAGCTTTCACCTCCAAGGAACGGCATTGCATTAGTATAGATCGGTTATTCGTGGTGGAGGATTTACTGATTGGGCTAACTTTTGTGTGAGGATTACACGCAGATTTGAGACAGCGGCATATGAAGATTTTGCTGCCACATTAAGCAAGATAGTTCAAAGAACGACCGTATTGGAGTACTAAGTTGAATTTGAAGGAGTTAGTAGTCGTTGTGAGCCACCTTGGCTCGAACCGACATTGATGAGCACATTCATTTCAGGGCTGTGGGATGAGATACAGGCAGATGTTCATGCTTTTTGTCCTACCACCCTTGAAGAGGTCTTTGAGAAGGCCGTGAGGATGGAGCAAAAATATAAAGCTCTCAATGGAAGCAAAAATAAGTTGGGGCAATCGAGATGGGCGGTTTGCACTTAGAACGTTGGCTGAAAATTCTACAGGTTCAAAGACAACGGCTGTGAGTACTAGACCACGACCCCCTTTGAGACATTCTTCTGATGTTAGAGGAGGCACAAAGCCCCCGTTCAAACTCTCACACCTACCCAGGTGGAGGAGCAAAGAGCGAAGGGCCTTTGCTTTCAATGCAACAAATGTTTCACCCCCGGTCATTAGTGTTCCAAACCGATCGGGAGTGTGATGCTCATCAACGGTTTCAAGGAGGATGATGAGGTTGTTGATGATGGAGAGTGTTCAGAGGAGGTCTATGAGGAAGCCGTTGAGGAGAGCATGAAGGAAGATATCCAAGCTGAAATATCGATGCATGCATATTCGGGTACTTTCGCGCCGAGGATGTTACGGGTAGACGAACTCGTTAGAAAGCACTGTGTGCACATCCTCATCAATTTGGAGAGTACACACAACTCTCTAAATGAGAGATTAGTGAGGAGATTAGGCTTGGATGCTGAACCGACCACGGGGTTTGATGTTGCTATTGGAGACAGCACGAAGCTTAAGGTAGAGAGCTTGTGTCGCCAAGTCGGTATATGAGTGCAAGGGCACAACATCACTGTGGATTTATATCTATTGGCGCTATGAGGAGTGGATATTGTCCTAGACACACAATGATTATAAAGCTTGGGACCTATCACTTTTGATTTCCAAAGCATGTGGATGAAATTTAAGCAAGGAAACAAATATGTGCGGCTTGATGGCATTTGATCTCCACCGATTCCTACGATGTAGCCGATGGTGGGGCTGCCATGTGCGAGTGATTTGGCCTATCTTTTACAGTTAGGACTAGTAGGAGATGAGCCTCTAATGAGTCTAGATACTACCATCGAGTTGTCTAATTTATTAGAAAAATTTGTTTGACTGTTTGAGGAACCAAAGGAGTTGTCACCAAGGAGAACGGTGGACCATCGCATAGAGATTGTGCCCAGGGCTGCACCGATGAATGTAAGGCCATATCGGTATCCACATGTGCAAAAGAAAATTATCTCTAAGATGGTAGTCGAAATGTTGGAGCAAGGCCTCATTCAACTAAGTCATAGCTCATACTCATTGCTCGTGCTATTGGTACGAAAGAAGGACGGGATATGGTGTTTATGTGTCGACTATTGAGCATTAAACGCTATTACCGTCAAAGACCGATATCCCATTTCGGTTATAGAGGAGTTACTGGACGAGCTTGCAGGGGCGACTATATTCAGCAAGCTTGACTTGAGGGCCGGGTATCATCAAATTAGAGTTCACCCGGCGGATGTACATAAGACTGCATTTTGGACTCCGGACGGGCATTACGAGTTCCGAGTGATGCCTTTTGGTCTCATCAATGCTCTAGCTACTTTTCAAGACCTCATGAATGATATATTTTGGCCTCTATTGTGAAGGTATGTTTTGGTATTCTTTGACGATATTTTGGTGTATAACAGGACTAAATTGGAGCATTGGCGACATTTGGAGGATGTGCTGAATTTGTTGAAACAAAACCGGCTAAAGATCAAGAAATCCAAATGCCTATGGGGAGTACCAAAAATGGAGTATTTAGGCCACATCATCTTAATAGAATGTGTAGCGACGGATCCTCAAAAGGTAGCATGCATGACCGCTTGGCCTATTCCTACTACCACCATCGGATTGAGATGATTTTTGGGGCTGACCAGATATTATCGTTCTTTCATCGTCGAGTATGGCAAGATCGTTGCTCCTCTCATTTCTTTGTTGAAAGACTCTTTTAGATGGATTGATGAAGCCACTAAAACCTTTGAAAAACTGAAAATTGCAATGACAATGGCGTCCGTTTTAGCGCTACCGAACTTCACCAAAGAGTTCATTGTGGAATGTGATACATCGGGAGTTGGCATAAGAACTGTACTAATGCAAGGAGGACGACCCATTACCTTTCTTATAAAATCTTTATCACAAAAATCTCAGCAATTATCGACTTACAAGAGAGAGATGTTGGCAATTCTACATGCGGTGATAAAGTGGAGGCCTTATTTGATCGGTAGGCGATTCATTATCCGAACCAATCAAAGAAGCCTTCCATACCTTATGTTACAGCATATACACACTCCGGCACAGCAAAAATAGGTCACAAAATTACTGGGGTATGATTATGAATTTTAATACAAGAAAGGAACGGAAAATAAAGCGGCGGTTGTATTATCATGCTAACCCGATAGTGTCGAGATTGCAACATATTCTTCTCTCACTTTTTTTTTTCTTGATGAGCTGAGGTATGCATGTACAACTAACCCAGATGTTTTGAGATTGTTACAGGAGGTGATGGATGATCCAGAGCGCCATCCAGAGTTGGAGAATCGAGGAGGTTTGCTACTAGACCGCAGATGCATTCAGGTGCCCACAAATAATGGGTTGCGGCAGAAATTATTGGAACACTTCCACCAAACTCCAGAGGCTGGTTATGAAGGTGTCCTGAGGACTTATAGAAGGAAATCACAGAGTTGCACGTGGCCAGGATTGAGGCGAGATGTGAGGAGTTTTATCTATGCTTGCAAAGACTGTCAAAGGGCTAAGGCAACCACATTGAAACCGGCCAGATTATTATAGCCTTTACCTATACCAGACTATGTTTGAGGAGATATTTCAATGGATTTCATAGAGGGTCTTCCGCTGCTACGTGATTATTTTATTATCTTTATGGCGGTTGACAGATTGAGCAAGTATACGCACTTTTTGGCATTGTCACATCTATTTTCAACTAAGTCAGTGGCTAAAATTTTTGTTAGAGATGTTGCTCGGTTACATGGCATACCACGCACGATTGTCTCGGATCGTGATTATGTATTTATGAGCAACTTTTGGATGGAGTTTTTCAGATTGCAAGGAACTCGATTGAACATCAGTTCGCCTTACCATCCATAGAAGGATAGCCAAACCGAGGTAGTCAATCGAGGTATTGAGCAGTACTTGAGGTGCTTTGTTGGAGAGATGCTGAGACAATGGTTGGAGTTCTTACCATGAGCGGAGTAGTCTTACAACACCGCCTACCGTAACAGCATTGGCATGACTTCATTTGAGGTGGTGTATGGATGCATGGCTCCGACATTACGCGCATATGATCTAGTCACATCTGCAAATCAGACGGAGGTGGACTTAGCTTTGATGGATAGAAATGCCACATTGAGGAGGTTGCGTGCCCACTTTAAACTTGCTCAAAACTGCATGAAGCAAATTTATGATCGAAGTCAGAGGAAGCAGGAGTTCAACATTGGTAGTTGGGTGTTCGTGAGGGTGCAACCGTATCGACAGGTGACCTTGCATCCGATGCGAAATTAGAAGTTAGCACATCGCTACTTCGGTCTGTTTTGGGTGTTAGAGCGTATTGGTCCAGTTGCATATCGTTTGGACCTACCGGAGGGGTCAAGAGTGCATCCTATCTTCCATGTTTCATTGCTAAGGGAGCGGATTGGAGATCATGAGGTCGTTGGTTCAGTTCTACCGGAGCCATTGGAGGAGACAGAGATCGTAGAGCCAGTTCGTATACTTGCTAGGCATCGATGACGACATGGTACTAGATTAGAGATGGAGATTCTAGTCAAGTGGCTTGGTAAGCCATCCAATGAGGTGACATGGGAGTTGGAGATTGACATTTTGGAGCGTTTCCCTGACTTTTCACTTTGAGGGCGAAGTGTGGTGGACCGATACACCTTGTTAGAATCTTTTCTTATTGCATTAGTTATTTATTTTCATTAAAATAAAATTTTCATATATCGTGTTCGAACGCGAAAGGGGTCAAATGCAGTGGGGCAAACGCCTACATCAGGTTCGCAAATACAGAGAACAAGAAATGCGCGTTCAAATGCAGTGGGGCACGTTAGAAATGTCTGCATCGCGTTCGCACATATAGAGAACGCTTTTGTGCGTTCGAACACGATCGGGCACATTCGAAAATGATTGGTGGGATTGCACTAGGATTAGGGTTAGTCATTGTTATTTGGGCTTGTTGGCTAGCCTCTATAAAGGTGTGGATGGCAACCAAATTCATTATGTTATTGGATTATTGATTTCTTGCCTCCTATCTTTTCTTTATTCTCTCTTCTTCCTTCCTGTTCACCAGCCTACCACCTCTACCGTTAGCAAGATCTCTCCTAACTTCTAATCTTCCTCATTTGTCGAGTCCCTCTTCTTTGGGATCTCGACCACTTCTTCCCCTTCGTCTTAATCACTTAAACCACATGAACCATCCACTCGTCACCATCACCATCACCCACATTATTTTGTATTTTCATCCCAGTTTCAGTTTGAATCTGTGAAGGGTATAAGTGAAAATTGTAGATCAGGGAATTACGGATCTATCCCTCTTAGTTTCGTAATTTTCTGACCATGAAAAAATATTTAGTGAATATTTTCTCTCGGTTGTACGGACTGCTTTCTATAATAAATTTAGATTTTGAAGGAATCATTCCACAATCTATTATTGGTATCAAAGCCTATCTTTTAGTACGGTAGAACGCATCAAAGACCCAAATAGAAAAAAAGAGTTAATATTAGTGATTGGATAAAATCTATTGAGGACAAAAGTAATTGATGAACATTTTTTCGACGATTTATGGTGTTGATATTTGGTACTTAGCTTTTAATACCAAAGATGTGTTTCGGCCATGGTATCTAAACATTCTAGAAGATGTTGCACATATATCATAATATAATTGGGCCGAATTTACTCTGTAAGTGTCTGCTTTTACACTATAAATTTTGAAAAATAAAGAAATTACAAATTAATTTAGCTCTACTTCTACTTTAGGTGATTAATGTACAATTTTTGTAATAACCCAAACCTAAATTAAAAAATTAAAAAATAATAATCATAATAATTTTGGGAACGGCAGGCCCTGGTGCCGCCGCAACCCCTCCTCCACCGCCTTCCCTCTCTTTCTTTAAATCTCTCTCTATCTCTATCTCTCTCGGTCACTCTCTCACTCTACTCTCTCTCTACTCTCTCTCTACTCTCTCTCGTACTCTTTCCTCTCCTCGTTGCCGACGTCAGCCCACCGCCACCTTCCCGAAGCCGTCGCCGCCGGTGAGATCCCTCATTCCCCCTCTCTTTCCTTTTCTTCCTCTCTCTCTCTTTCTCTCTCTCTCTCTCCCCCAAGCTCGGGCTCGTCGAAGCCGAGCCACCGGCGAGAGGCCGGCCGCTAGCTGGCCAGTAGCGACCGATGCCCTCCTCACCGGCTCGGGTCCGCAACCTCCTCCCTCACCTTCTCTCTTTCTTTCTTTCTTTCTTTTTCTCCTTCTTTCTCAGCTCCTTCTCTTTCTTTCTACACAGTGCTGAGCTCGTCCCAGCACTGATGGCAGATTTAATTAATTAATTAATTAATTACTTTATTTATGTTATTTATTTAGGTATTTTTCTTCTTAATTAATGCAAATAGAGTATTTAGACATTAACTATTTTAATAATATTATATATTCTTCAATATCATTTTATTAATGATAATTTTTATAATTAATGATTAATTAGGTATAAATATAGGTAATACTTATATTTATTTATTTATTTATATGTCTATTAGATTAATAGATAGATTTGTAAATTATAATTATTAGATTTATATTCTAAAACCCTCATCATATATATATTAAGTATTTCTATTAATTCTCTTTATATATGATTATTCTACAACAAATAAAATACTAAATTTTTTAATTATTTATTTATTATTTTATAGAGTAAAGACTGCATTGTCCCTAATTAATCAAGATGGTGTATGAATTATAAAATTAATTATAATTAGACCTTGTCTATACTTATAGTTATTTTATTTTATTTTATTTTATAATTATATATTTAGAAATACTCTCATATAAAAGGAAACATACCTCTTCTCCTTATGTTATAATTAACATTTCTTGATAATAATATAATTATAGTATTTGAATCATATCTATAATATAGACCTAATTATGTAATAAAAAATAAAGAGAAGTGATACTAAACCTAATAAACATTTATATTCTAATTGAATTCATTCTAATTAGATAAACGGCTAACATCATACTACTTATATATTTTCAGATCCCGAACTATTTTATTTGATACCTCGTGGACCTTGGTAGCGATGAGTATCACTCGGTTGATTGGCGGATGTTAGGGATACGTGTGGTTTGCGTCTTCTGGTCAAGTGTGAGTAGTCTTATCCCCTAGACGTCTTTCTCAAATTAGGTTATAGTATATATTATATATATGCATGTTTTGGCCTCCAGCATGATTATGACTTTATCTAGAAATGATTATAGTTGAGCATATTTTTATCATGCATAGAATTAGACTGATCTTGGATATGAGTATGGTGATGATAAATAGAGATGATTAGAGATGATTATACTGTTATGACTTTATATCGGAGTGATTTCTAGTATGAGTGTGCATGTGATAGACTAATAGGAGTATGCATGTGTTAGATACACAGTTGGAGACTACATTGCATTATTTTCTCTTGATTCCTATTCTACCTAAATTCCTGTTATGCATTGACTTATTATCATACTGGATATATGCATATGATCTGTCATTTAGAAAAAAAATATGAAATGCGATTGATATGATAGTTGATAGAAAGCATGAGGATACCCGAGTGGGCGCGAGGGTTAAGGCATGCCTGGAGATGATTGATCACTCGGCATAGTCGCGATCCTGTTGGTCTTACGTTTGAGGTCGTTAATCTGTGTGCGCAGTAGACATTCGAACACATGTCGTTCGCTAGAGCATATGTGGCAAGTTATCCTCACGAGGTTTCTATTAAATATATGGGTACCCGGTCTGGATGGATGTTGATACTCTAGCAGGTTGCGGGGTATGGTTATATTTGAGATACTCTTGCGGGTGGCGGAGTATGCTCTGAGCCTTCGAACATGATGTTGACACCGGGTACCGAGTGTGGACTGTGCACAGTGGTCTAGTATGATAATGATATATAGAGATGACATTGATGATTAAGATGTTGATAAATGCATGTGATTTCATTATCATCTAAGTACCTGATTATCGAGTGGTCAATATACATCATATATAGTTGCATTTAATATCATATCATCGTCATGGTCGGCATACATTATGTGTCACATTTGAGAGAGAGTTATGATGATAGTATAACATAGAGATTTGTTTATTCATTATCGAGGATTATAAAATTTATCAGTCATGACATGTTATCTATTTTGTAATTATATATTATTGATGATACATTCATATACTCATTCATGACATGATGCTCTTGCTGATTCATATTATCCAGTACATGATTTACTCTCTGTTTGGTATCACTGATTCGGGGTAAGGTCTATTCACTGAGCTTTTTGCTCATGACTCTCTTTATTTTTTTCTTTTTAACCCCTATAGATATTATGGTATGTGATATCGCCTTGAGATATTCTGATGAGATATTTTAATGCAAAGATAAGGTATGCTATAGATGCGAGATAGTATAAATGATAGTTTATATAGAAATTGAGTTTTACCAGTATTTGATATTTGTACTCTTTTGTATTAGACGATGATTTGTATAATACATGTCGAATCATGACGTACTATTGTATTAGTTATTTTAGTTATATCTTAACGGTTTATTGTGGCCTGTGTGGATCCTACAAGATTATGTAGTGATTTAATATATATTATTGTGGACTGAGATATTCATATGTTAATAGGTTTATTTGGTTAATAGTATAATTTATCTAGTGATGGATTATGTGATCATGGATAGATTAGCATGTTTTATTTGATGATGTCATGATTATATGTGCACAGGAGAGTATCTGTGTGTGATGAGCCTCGCCCGACTTGTCGCATGCGCCGCACGTACCGTTTGGGCGCGTGGGCGTGCACGTGCCCGTGCCAAGCGGGGGCGTTATAATTTTTGTATACTCTATTTGTATAATATATATATATATATAATAATAATAATAATAATAATAATGTAAAACTTTCTAAAGTTACATGCACGTTGGATACAAATAGCAAAAATAAAGTAAAAATAAATAAATGCAAATAATCAAAAATCAGGAAAGTTACTTTCATAAATAAATGGTAGGACTATTATCTATTATTTTTGTTACTTTACATGTATAATATTATTTGACATAAAACTTGAACATGATTTGAAGGTGATTTTCCTATTAAAGCTAACGAATAACCACTGATTTGTCATTAATTAAACATGTCGTATAAGAAGTTCCAAATATTGAACTCATTATAATTTAATTCAGGATGTTATGATTAGATTCAAAAGAGTTCATAAGTTTTTGCAATTTAGTTATCTTTTTTATATGTTTGATTTAGTCATTACGCATTACTAATATGTCATTAATATAGATATATGATATTCTATGTTGTATAAAAGAGAAGCAATAATAGGATCTCCTAATTTAAAGGAAAAATGTGGTAAACTTGATGCTACAAAATAGCTAATCAGAACAGCTAGTAATATTTCATAGCAAAGTGATTGGTATTTTCGCAATATATTACTTTTCCTCTGCTAGTTTTATGATGAAATCACTACTAATATAAAATTATTTGTAATAGATGCTTACGTAGCATATATACACTTAAATATATTTAATTATATGATGGGTTGCCATTGATCAAAATTTCTCACAGAAACACTATAATAATGTTTAGCTATTAACAAAAAATATTTCCCAAAAGGTTTAGGTAGCAAAAGAAATATTTACTGCACCAAATGCTATCTCTAAAATTTCGTCCAGTGATTGTTGTATTGCAGGCATATGTATAAACTTATAATATAGAACTTAGTTAACTATCATTTAATTTTACTAAATATATACGCTTATAAAATATTGTAGAGTATTTTACATAGTTACTACTCATTTGACCAAAATCGTATAGAGATTCAAGCTAATAATCTACGGTGACCCTCAAGATATTATTAATTATAAATTAATATATTTAGTATATTTAGATGCTTACATTTTAATCAAATGTTTCAAAGTGACAATGTTTATATTTCTCTTACTTAATATATTAGATATATTGAAAAGTTTTTGTGGTTGCTCTATTGGTTCCTTATGTATACACAAATACAATGATATGAAATTGAGTAAACAAATTATAAGAACCTCATTTTTTAGCAAACAAATATTTTTAGATTGATATCTTACCTCTCTATTGCATAATGAATTGATTTGTCCTTCGAATAGATTCTTATTTATGGTAAATTATTTGAACAACATGGCGAAGTTAAAAAAAAAAATTTGTCCTAGAAATATTTTTGGATCACAAATAAATTACATGTTGCATCTACAAATGTTTAAGTTTGAGTAACATCTACATTAGCTAATGGCTTTATCTATGCTAGCATGTTGTTTTGAAACTGCTCCATTTCTTGCTTCATGTAAGTTTATCATTTTTTGTCCTTTTTCTTCTAACACCTATCATGTTTTTCTTAGTTGCTCTATATATTAGGCATGAGTAAGGAGTCGACCATGGAGTTAATAAGCTGATAGACTTAACTCAAACGTATATTTATACAAAGTTTTTCCACTCTAAAAAGATATTAAACTATTTTTTTAGTGTCATTTTGTAGACCCTCTATTAGTTAGCTAATGTGTTGATTGAGCTTATCCTATAATTAAAAAAATATTAGATGAAAATTTTGGACATGTTTTAAATAGAGGATTCAAGACTTTAGAACTTACAATTTTTTATACTGAGTAAGCATCTATTGGTTCCCTACTTTTTTCTAGTATGTATTTTAATAAAAACATCAATTTTTGTTAGATTCTTGCCATTTCTTTCTTTTTCAGTGATACATAAGAACAAGTAAAGAAAAAAATAGCATAATATTAAAAGAGCTCATATTATATTAAGCAACTTTTAACGAACTTGCGCAAATAACCAAAATGTGCCGAGACGACAATGGAAGAGAAAGCAATAATGACGGGGAGAACAATAGAAGAAGGAGGAGGTAACGGAAGAAAGAAGCAACATGGACGAAGAGAAGCGTCAACAACGGAAGGAGATGGCTACAAAAGGGGGCAATAGAAGGAGGACATATGACAATGAGAAGATTTCATGAGATTTGGGAACAATGAAACTTTAGATATGTTTTTAGTTTGAGTTGATATTCAATACACTCTATCTTTTTAGTTAAAGGATGTATTAAATAACTTAAAGTGATATATATATATATATATATATATATAGGGCTATAGAAAAAGCCAGCAGGCTTGTGAGGCTCGCATGCTTAACTCCTTAAGAGTCCGGCTCGGCTCATTTATAGAGAAGAGAATGGGCTATATAAAAAGCCTATAGGCTCGCGAGCTCAGCTCAGCTCGTTAAGGGTCCAGCTTAAACTCTATATGAGTAGAGTCAACCCAGCATTTTAGACTCGAAAGATTATCTAGCCGAGCTGAGCCAGCACTAGCTTGCTCAAGCTCTGCTCGATTAGGCTGTATAAAATATATTATATTTATAAATGTCCAACGGTTGATATGATCTTTATAAATAAATAAAAAACTCAGTTCAACCTTTATCTCCCCAAACCCATTATCCCAAGACCCCAAACCTCTCCATTGAAACCCAAACCCATCTTTACCACCTCACCGGTCACCACTCACCGCTTACCACTCACCACTGAAATGTTATAGACCAGATCTGGAACAATCCGCTTGTAGGATGATTATGAAAATTTAGGTGGAGCTAGCCTCGTGAGATAGGGTTCTAATGGCTTTGAATTTACATAAATCGGAGATCGGAATGAAAAGATAAAAAAAAATAGTGGAGATAGATCAGGGAGGGCAGAACGGTAATTTCTGACGTTGTGGCGGTCATCGGAGGATGGTGGACGGCCAAGGGTGGTGGCGGACGGCAGTGTAGTAAGATGGCTGTTGGAGGTAGGAGGTGGCTAAGGTTTGGATGCTTGAAAGGGGTCTATCGTTAAGAGCTACTCCTATAAAGATAAAAGCAATCCAACGGCTAATGTAAAAAAGATGAGGATGAAAATAATAACTGGCTAAACTCAGATTTCTCTCAATGATCATTATCAACTCATGTCCACCCTTATTTATAGAAGTAAAATTTCTAGCGGATCATATTCACATACGAATTATTCAATTTATTTGACATTCAAAACAGAAAAATAAAGCTAAGTAACTAATTTGACTCGACTCGGCTTGACTCGACTTAACCCATGTGGTCGGATTGTAACACGAAACCCAAAACCTATTCAAGCGTCCTCACCATAACCACATCGAGCATTCTCATCAAAGTCGGGGGGGGGGGGGGGGGGTTCGGTGATGGAAGCCCATCTTGGTGGTGTGAGAGCTCTGCTTGGCCATGGTGGTAGCGTTTGCGGGGTCACAATGCAAGCTCTCCTTGCCACTAGCGATAGCTTCTTTATCGACGTCATCATCGAAATAAAGATAGTGATGACACCGAGGCTCTCTCCCTCCTCCGTCGCCTCATCGATGTCTAGCCCTAAATTCTCCTTGGTGAGTTAAATTGTTGAGCCAAGTTGAGCTTTTCCATCTCGAGCTGAGCTAAGCTGGGCCCAGCTCGCTCAAGCTCAGCTCATTTACACTCCTAGGAGAGGACCATAGAACGAGATATTTTGTGGTTAGATAGGTTTGATTTGGTAGGTTGACATTCTCATCCAATTTTTATAAAAGTCTATTCTATCTTTTACTTAAATAGCTTAAAATAGTATATCTATTAAATAATATAAAAGAATGTGAAAGGAGATATATCGTGGCAGATGGCTTGGTTGGATTTTTCTGGATTGATATTCTCACCCAATGTTTATTAACCTACACTCTCCACTTAAAGGATTATATTTAAATAAATTAAATAAGTATAATCAAATTTAAAAATTTAAGAGAAGAGTAAGAATATCAATAATAATTTTGTGTGCTATACCGAGTTTTGGTGGTCAAATATTCTCACCCAATTTTTATAATTTTATACTTACTCTTTTAGTTAAATGTTTAAATAAATTAAAGAGTATATATATCAAATATAATTGCAGAACAAATAATGATGTTTGTAAATCGTCACTAAAAATATATAACTCTTTTAGTGTTATTTTTTAATAAAAAATATATGGTTAGAAAACTCTCACCGACATCTTTAAAATAACACTAATATTCAATAGTTTCAAAAGTAATTTTAAATTATTAATTTTTTAATTAAATGCATCGAAATTATATTACACGAAATAAACATCGAAATAAGCATTACATGTCATTAACTAAAAATATCAAAATTACATTACATAAAATATGAAGAAATTAACATTTCATAATAAAAATAATAGATGTTTAATAGTTTGGTAAGTATTCTCCATAGCTTTGGTAGGAAATGGTCTCGTAAGTCTCATAGAGGCACCGGAATGAAGGAATATAAACTTTAATGTAATTTTTATTTCATATATTTCATGTTTGATGTATTTTTATATGATGTATTTTAATATTTAATATTTACATTGGGAAATAATTTTGAGTAATTATATTTTAGGACACATAATTTATTAGACTCATTTTTATAAATAATAAAAAATTTAAATTTAAATTAACTCAAAAATAATTTAATATTAGACTCATTTTAATGGCCTCGGTGAGACCTTTCCAATGGTATTATTTTTGTTAAAAACTGATTAGTAAAACTAATTATATACTCAGTTTAACTAACTAGATTATTTAATAAAGGATATAGATGGAATTAAAATTATTAAATACAATAATTATTGGGCAAATTTGGTATTTTTAATGTAACAACCCAATCTTCGAAAAAAAATTGCATGGCACGACGTGGCCGGCCTCGTGCCATGCTGTTAGCGCGGGTTGGGGGTGCCACGTACTCCCAGCCGTTGGCCCGACCTGGTTGGCCGGGCCAGCTAGCTCCGATGGGCCAGCCGGTGCCGCAACCGCAGCGCCGACATCCCCACTGCCTCTCTCTCCCCTTTTATATTTCTATCTCTCTCTCACACACACACACACTCTCCTCTCTCTCTGTCTCACTCTCCTCTCTCTCTCTCTCTCTCTCTCTCTCTAACTCTCTTTCCCTCTCTCTCCCATTATTACCGTCGCCATCGTCGTCGTCGTCCTTGGAAACCACCGCCACCACCTTAACAAGCGTCGGTGAGTTCCTTTCTCTCCCTCACTCCCTCTCTCTCTCTCTCTCTTGCTCACACCCGAGCTCGGGCTCGTCGGAGCCGAGCCGCCAGCGAGAGGCTGATTGTTGGTTGGCTCGGGTCCGCACTTCCCTCCCCTCCTCTTTCTCTTCTCTTCTTCTTCTTCCTACTTTTCTTTCTTTCTTTCTTTTCTTCTTCCTTTCTTCTTTTTCTTCATTCTCAGTCTCTCCCCTCCTCTTGCTGACAGTGCTATAGCAAAGAGGATTATATTTTATATATACATATATAATTATTTTCTAATGTTAGGTAAATTAGTCTATTTAGATAATTGATTATTTTGATAATTTACACTTACTAATATAATTTTACTAATAATTTTAGTATAATAATTTATTAATTTTAATTATAAACATGGCCTATAAATTTATTTATAGTTTAGTTATTATTTATTAGATTAATATATGTAGTCTCATTCATAATAATCTTACATTAAAATTTATATTTTATAACTATTTTTAGTATATTATTGTCTAATAGTTTGTATAAAATGGAATACTAGACTTGCATATTATTTTAGTATAATAGGATAATGACTATTTTGCGTATAATTTATGATTAATTAAAAAAAGTAGGTATTACAAAATAAGTATTAATAATATTATTTTTATTCAATTATATATATATAGTCGTCTTGGTTATTTACAAAAAGAGATAAATTACTATTTACTTATTACTTATTCTATAATTAGCAAACTAAGATTAGTAAATAAATATAAATTATGGTAATAGTATATTAATATTATCACAATTGAACTTATCCTATGAATCTAATCAATTTTAAACCTAAGAAAATATCATATTTTACTTGAACGGCTTATAATCTCATAAACAACTAGCTTTATGTTACTTAAACATTTTTAGATCCCGAGTCCCTTATTTGAGACCCCGTAGACTTTGCTAGTGATTTGTAATGATTGATCGATGGACGTGAGGGATACATGTATTAGGTCTTTTGATCAGACGGTGAGTAGTCTTATCCCCTAGACGTATTTTTCAAATTATGATATATTATATATTATGTACATATATATTTTGGCCTCTAGCATGATTATATGACTTTATCTAGAAATCATTTTAGTCAAACATATTTTATCATGCATTTAATTAGGCTGATATGGGATATGAGTACATTGGTGATATATAGAGAGGATTGGAGATGATTATACTATTATAATTTTATACCGAGATGATCTCTAGCATGAGTGTGCATGTGACAGATTAGTAGTAGTATGCATATGTTAGATACATAGTTGGAATGTGCATTATATTATTTTTCTCTTGGCTTTTTTACCACCGAAATTCCTGAGTTGCATGATCTATTGTAGTACTAGATATATGCATATTATCTATCATGTATAGAAAATTATGAAAATACTTGTGTATGTGATGTGATGGCTAGAATGGTATCTGGTCCAGACTAGTACTGGACATACTCTTAACATATGGCAGAGTATGGTGATGGTTGATGGTTGTACTCTTAGCGTATGATAGGGTACAACTATCATTCATATACCCTTAGCGTATGGCAGGGTATGATTACTTTCTTCTGAGATACCATTAGCATATGGCAGGGTATGATTCTCCAGAGATACTCTTAGCATATGATAATGTATGATTTGAGCTTGTGACATGATGTATATCGAGTTTGGGGCCGGGTACCGTAGTCCAGCATGATGGATGATATTCGATGATTGTGATAGTGATAGATATATGGATTGTATCTAGCTCTTACATATATGATTGTTATAACGCCCTCACCTGGCATGGGCACGCCCATGCCCACACGGCACGCACGGCACACGCAACAGGATGGGCGGGGCCGTCACGCACAGATACTTTTGTGCACATATAATCATGACATCATCAAATAAAACCTGCTAACATATCTATGATCATATAATCCATCACGAAATAAATCATACTAATAACCAAATAAACATGTTAATATAAGAATATCAAAGTCCATAATAATATATACTAGACCACTACATAATCTAGCAGGACCCACACAAGCCACAATAAACCATCAAGATACAACTAAAACAACTAATACAAGAGTACACTATGATTCGACCTATATTATACAAATCATTATCTAATATAAAAAAGTATAAATATCAAATATTTGTGCAACTCAATTTCTATATAAAACATCATCTATATCATCTCGCATCTATATCATCTCGCATTTATAACTCACCTCATTATCACTCTAAAATATCTTCTCAAGATATCTCAAGTCACTATCATGTACCACATATCTGAGGGGTTAGAAAAGAAATAAGAGAGTCATGAGCAAAATGTTCAATAAATAGACCTTACCCCGAATTAGTGATACCAAACAGAGAGTAAATCATATACTGGATAATATGAATTAGAAAGAACATCATGTCATGAATGAGTATATGAATGTTTCTCAATAATACATAAATAAAAAATAGATAATATGTCATGACTAATAAATTATATAATCCTCGACAATGAATAAATAAATCTCCATGTTATACTATCATCATAACTCTCTCTCGAATATGACACATGATGCATGCCGACCATGACGATACTATGATATCAAATGCAACCATATATGATATATATTAGCTACTCAATAATTAAGTAATCAAATGATAATAAAATCATATGCATTTCTCAATATCTCATTCATCAATGTCAACATTCGGTACCGGTCTCAAACATTATGTCTGAAGGCTCAAAGCATACTCTACCATACGTAAGGAATATCTCAAATATAACCATATCCTACCATCCTCTAAGGGTATCAACATTCATCTAGACTGGGCACCCTTCTAGCTGATAGAAATCTCGTGAGGATAACTCACCACATATGCCATAGTGAACGCTATGTATCCGAATGTCTGCTGCGCACACAGACTAACGACCTCGGACGTAAGGCCACATGATCGCGACTATGTTGAGCGATCAATCATTCACCAAGCGAGTCTTAACCCTTGCGCCCACTCGGGTATCATCACGCTTTCTATCAACTATCCTATCAATCACATTTTTCTTCTAAATGACAGATCATGTGCATATATCTAGTATAATAACAAGTCAATGCATAATAGGAATTTAAGTGGAATAGAAATCAAGAGAAAAATAATGCAATATAGTCTCCGATCATGTAGTCAACACATGCATACTCATACTAATCTATTACATGCATACTCGTGCTACAGATCAACTAGACATAATATTATAACAATATAATTATCTTTCATCATCCCTATTTATCATCATCATACTTATATCTAAGATCAGCCTAATTAGATGCATGATAAAAATATGCTCAACTGTAATCATTTTTAGATAAAGTCATATAATCATGCTCGAGGCCAAAACATGCAAGTACATAATTAATAATATATCCTAATTTGAGAAAGACGTCTAAGGGATAAGACTACTCACACTCTGATCAGAAGACTCAATACGCGTATCCCTCACGTCCATCGATCAATCATTACAAATCACTAGCAATATCCACGGGATCTCAAATAAGGGGGTTGGGATTTGAAAATAATTAAGTAATATAAAGTTAGTTATTTATCCAATTAAGATCCGTTTGTGTAACATATGATGATTTATTAGGTTTAGAATTTCTTCTTTTGTTTTTATTAAATAATTTGATTTACATCGTATGTTCAATTATAATAATATTAATAATTGTAGATTTATTTATAAAACCATTGTTTGCTAATTATATATTAAGTATATAATAGTCAATCTCTTTTGATAAAAAAAATCGTAAAAGTGCTACATGTACAATGATATAATTTAAAATACATGTACACATATTATATAATTATACTTTAATTATTTTGTCACAGCTACTCTTACTAAACAAATTAAGAGTTGCATATAAAATAATCTTTACTTAATCATGTAATATAAACATTAAGTAAGCCTACTATTTTATTACATGCATAATAATGTATAATAACTTGTACATCTATACATATATATACATCTAATTATAAAGACATGTATTAATCTAATAAAAATACATGAAGTTATAAGTATATTTATGCATAAATATCTATAATTATAATCAATTGAAATTACACCAATTACACTTATCTAATAACCATGTTAATAAATATATATTCTTAAAAATTTAAATATCTAAAAAATCTAATTTAGATTAACTAAATAACATAAGTAATTTAGACAGTTTTATTACCAAAGAAGAGAAGGTAAAACGAAGAGAGGAAGAAGAAGACGAAGAAGAAGAAGAGAAGGGAAGGGAAGGGAGGGAGGCTCGGCTAGGTTGCAGCGGTGGCGGCGAAGACGGCGACGGCGACGGTGGCAAGCCAGCGTCGGTAAGAGGGGAGAGAGAGAGAGTACGAGAGAGTGAGAGAGAGGGAGCACGAGAGTCTTAGAGAGAGAGAGAGAGAGCTATAGAGAGAGAGGCGGTGAAGGGGTGTGGCGGCGACGACGAGAAGCCGTCTATGAGAAGGAGAGAAAGAGAGAGGTGCTAGAGAGAGAGAGGGGGTGCGGCGGCGACGATGGCGACGGCGAGAAGGAGAGAAAGAGAGAAAGAGAGAAAGAGAGAGGTGCTAAAGAGAGAGAGAGAGGAGGGTGCGGCGACGACGACGGCGATGGCGAGAAGGAGAGAAGGAGAGAGAGAGATGTGCTAGAGGGGGAGAGAGAGAGAGGAGGGTAAGAGGGAGAGTGAGAGAGAGTAAGCGTGAGTTAGAGAGAGAGAGCTATATAGAGAGAGAGGCGGTGGAGGAGGTAAGGCGGCAGCTGCGGCAGCGCCGGGCCCATTGCAGCCAACGGGCCTGGTAGTGGACGCACGTGGCACCCTCAATGTGCGCCCACTATTTGCATGGCAGGAGCTCTTGCCATGCAACACTAAAACTTCTTTTTTTTATTTCTTTCCTTTTGTCTCTTTTTTTTCTTTATATAACTTATTATACATTTTTATTATTATTATTATTATTATTTATTTTTCTAGGTTATTACATTATTATTATTATTATTATTTATTTTTTCTGGGTTATTACAATTATCTAGTGGTTGGCATGCATCATTATTGATGTGACTAGTATCATTGGATCGTGATTGTTATACATTATATATTGTTATATTCGGAGATGTTATATTATAATTTCATCATGAGATATATTCTTGGTTGAGGATATAATATGCTCATTCATGAGAATTGACTTCATTCATATATATGTTATTAATGATACATATATATATGCTCATACATGATATCATGCTGTTTTCTAATTCATATTATCCAGTATATGATTTACTCTCTGTTTGGCATCACTGATTCGAGGTAAGATCTATTCACTAAGTCTTTTGCTTATAACTATCTCTATTTTTTTCTAACACTCCAGATATTATGATACGTGATAGCAACTTGAGATATCTTAATGAGATATTTTAGAGCAAAGATGAGCTGAGATATAGACGTGAAGTGGTATAGAAGATAATTTAACCAGATATTGAGTTGTATCATTGTTTGTTATATTTATACTTTATGGTATTAGACGATGATTTATATAGTAGATGTTAGATTATAGTGCATTCGTGTATTGGTTGTTTAGTTCATATGCTAACAGATTTATTTGATTGATAATATGATTTATTTGGTGTTGGATTACGTGAGTATGAATATGTTAGCAGGTATTATTTGATGATGTCACGATTATATGTGCACATGAGTGTATCTGTGCGTGACAGGCCTCACCCGTCCTGTCGCGTGCGCCGTGCTCTATTTTTTCGGTGGTTTGAAGCCCCACTGTTGCATTAGAGTCCGGTTAGAGTTGCTTTAATTGTTTTAGGATTTTTTTTCTTCTAAATTAATGGTTAAAGTTAATTAACCAAATTTGAATTGGACTAAACAAATAGAATTTTGAATTGTTAATCCAATTTGTAAATAGGAATGTTATGTAAAATTTCAAATAAAACCCTATTTTTAATTTATAA
The DNA here is from genome assembly GCF_019914945.1 of Typha latifolia. Taxonomy (NCBI): domain Eukaryota; kingdom Viridiplantae; phylum Streptophyta; class Magnoliopsida; order Poales; family Typhaceae; genus Typha; species Typha latifolia. The sequence goes on along the minus strand of NC_133097.1, from coordinate 4,617,957 downwards.
ATATTTAAGTTACATCAGATGATTTTTTAATTAATAGCTCGTATTTTTATCTATTTGTGATATACACATATCGTATTTTTATCATTTATGGTGGACGAGGGTTAGTTGAGTAAATGGATTAATGATTAGTAGAAAATTGAAGTTATCATTCTTAATTTGTAAATATTGAAGGTAACCCAAAGGAAACTTTTTATTTAATAGCCCGTCTTTTTATCTATTTGTAGTATACATATTGCATTTTCAATATTTATAATTCACACCCTCATATTTTATCAAATATTTATAAAAAACACTTTATTGTTAGGTCCCGAATGTTATATGCAAATTATATACAAAATGATCCAAGTTAGTCAAAATACTATTAAAATGTTATATAATTAATAAACTTATAATCTTATTAAATATTTACAGAAAACACTTTCTTATAATTAATAAACTTCAATTTAAACTTAAATTTTCCAATAAAAATAATTTAATTTAAAATATCGAGTTGAATTTCAAATATTCCAAATTATGTATAAAATTTTCGAAATTCTACTGTTATTAAGGAAAAGAACATAATGATTTAGTTTACTAGTTAATCAAGTTACGCATGTAAATTGTCTGATATACCCCTTAATTTATGTAGAAACCATTGTCATGTCCCTGCGAAAGGACCTGACCTAGTGACCAATTTTGACCCTTTAAAACCCTAAACAAAACCCTCTTCGTTTTCCTACTCCTCTCTCTCCCTCCCTCCTCAATGGACCCTGACTTCCGATTCGAAGGGGCGAGCTCCGATGAAGAGGCCACGGCGGCGATAGCAAAGAGGGAAACACAGTCCCCCTGGGAGTTCTCTTCCTACTCGGAGTCCGTTAACGACGAGCATGCGCGGAGGAAGACCACCTCCGTCGACGCCAAGATCTCCAGAGTTCTAGAGGAGTGTCCTATCTCTCTTCCTAATCCCGACGACGACGAATACGATGAGGAAGAGGAGGAGGACGACGACGAAGTTTTACCCACCGCAAAAGAAAGCAATTCCATCTCAATCCGTCCGGTAAGCTATCTAATGGTGTTCTATGGGTTTGTGAGCAGTGAAAGTAACATACTTGTACCAGGAAAAAACCAGGGTATTCAAGATCTCCTCCCTCATACTTAAACTGGAATTTCTTCTTAATTGCTTAGCACATTATATAGCTTCTTATGCAGAAGTACACATGCTCGTAGACTTTGCTCAGAGGAAGGAAAAGCCTTCAAAGACAAAAAAAATGATGACTATCTGTATACATTTTCCTTGTTTGGGCCTTTAAGAAATTCGGTAGCTCATAAATTGATATTTGCATAATTCCCTAAAGAATACTGATCAATTGATAAGCAAGCTGAGGAAGCCGGAGAGCACTAGATGGTGTGAGGCCCATGTGTTATCTCCCTTTTCTTCTTAATCGGTCTCTAAGAAGGACACACTTAACTTGTGCCTTATTTAGAAAACGTGACTACTGAGTTATTGGTTAGTATGCCACTAGTACACTGGTAAACGAATGGCACGCCTCTAAATATGCTTCTATACATATTTTGGGTTATAATATATTAAAATCTACACTAGGATCTTTTATTTTTTAGACAAAGTTATAAAACATATAGCAATAATTAGATATATACTTGATTCAACACATGCATTAATTGGCACGCACCCATATCACTTGGCACTCAATATGTGTCGGCGATACCACACCCATATTGCTTGGCATGCACTGATACTCCCCTCGGGGTCAGCACGCTTCAACACCACACGACAAGTGCGACCAGAATTTACAACAAGGCAAGGCAGCTATTTCTTATCTTAATTCAATTAATTTGTTTGAATTTACAAAATTTAACTGAAATTATACTAAAATTAACCAACATGGGAAGTTTGGCGTTCTTACCTTGGCTAGAAGTTTGTCTTATAAAATGTCATTTCGTCCATTGAACATCAATATGAATAAACTCTCTTTAATGCTTCAGATCATCGTACTTATAACTCTATACTACCACATCAAACTTGTTCACTAGCCAAACTTATTTCTCGAAATGGCTTTGAGTGATTAGAGACTTAGAGTTCTGGACAAACATGCAAATATAGGAATCAACTTAGTATAAATTTTAGCTGCTCCGAAAAGATTCAATTAGTCATTTAGTTGATAGCTAGGATGGCTTATAGTTGTCGTTGTAGATTAAAGTCCTGACATCCTTTGTTAGCTTTGTTCTTTCTCTATAAAATGTCATTTTGTACACTAGGATCTTTTATCCTTAGACAATGTTATAAAACATATAGCAATAGTTAGATATATACTTGATTCAACACATACACTAATTGGCACGCACCCATATTGCTTGGGACTCAATATGTGTCGGCGATACCACACCCATATTGCTTGGCATGCACTGATACTCCCCTCGGCACAGCTCAGCACACTTCAACACTACTAGACAAGTGGCGACCAGAATTTACAACAAGGCAAGGCAACCCTTTCTTATCGTAATTCAATTAGTTTGTTTGAATTTACAAAATTTAACTGAAATTATACTAAAATTAACCAACAGGGGAAGTCTGGCATTCTTACCTTGGCTAGAAGTTTGTCTTATAAAATGTCATTTCGTCCATTGAACATCAATATGAATAAACTCTCTTTAATGCTTCGAATCATCATACTTATTACTCTATTTTACCACATCAAACTTGTTCACCAGCCAAACTTATTTCTCGAAATGGCTTTGAGTGATTAGAGTTCTAGACAAACATGCAAATAGAAGAATTAACTTCGTATAAATGTTAGCTACTCTGAAAGGATCCAATTAGTTGATAGTTAGGATGACTTATAGTTCTTGTTGTAAATGAAAAACCTGACATCCTTTGAAAGTGCAACTTAGCTTTATTTGTTCTCTATTTTCTGATTCTTCAGTAAGGTTAGTCTTTTTTATTTGCATAAGGAAGTAATTCTTCCTAAGTCAAACTTCTTAGTCCTTCCTTACAATGGCCTTCATCTCCATTTTTAGCAAACGACTCCTCCTAATTGCTAAATTTTCTGTCTTAAATTCTCAACTAATGACTTGCATTAATGGAAGTCTTGAAACTATATGTCCTACTCCTATGAAGATTACCTTTGGTGTTGCCACATCACTACTTCAAGATCATTTCTTTATTATTATCTGAAGCTTTCAATTGGTCAGTAGTGTGGTCAATTTGCACAAGAACTGAGTTAACAGTAAAAAGGTATCACTTGTATATTTCAAATGGCAATCAGTTACCATGACAAGACAAAAAAATGGTGAATAAGATAAGAATAAATGTGAACAGACGAATGAGGAAAGAAGTATTGGAAGAAGAATTATTAAGTCAATCAGTCATTCTATCTTCTTCATAAAGAATTTTATGGAAATACATGGAGTAGAACCTTACCTTGATAAATTTGGCCAACTTAACCCATGATTGATTGAACAAGGAAAGGAATTGATGAACTGAAATGTGAATCGTTGTTAGGTTTGCTGATACATGTAACTTAGTGAGTTTGTTTGCATTTCATCCAATGCCTATGCATCTCCTAGTTTTCTCCTTTTGGAATTGTTGAATTGGGCTCCTTTTAACTTTTGTTTCTTATTTATTTAATTATTGTATTTTTAACATGCTGCCAATAAACATTGTGATAGCTGAGAAACTTTAGATCTTCTTGGTTAGATTATTATCCACAGCTGTATATCGTGGCAGTAATAAATCAGTTATGAGGAGAGCTAAAGAAAAAGATGGACCTGTCATACCTTGATATTTCTGATATTGAGTAACATGGGATTATTTGGAAGCTCTAATAAGATAACTGGACAGACTGGCAGGTGATGAAATTACAAGTATCACAATTATCATGAGGTCTAATAGGAAAGTAGTATGGTTGATAAGGCTGTTCCATTGTGATTCGGTTATTATTATTGGATATTGTTATTCAATGGAAAAGGAATGATGCATGAAGTGAATACTTGCTAAAATCTCAATCTTACATCTTATATCACTGTTGATGTTGGGACCATGGTATTGTTGGACCTTATAAATGAGTTCCTAGGTACAGCTTAGGTGAATCTGGTTTATGGATGCTAGATGAAAATATGAAATATGCAAAATAAGTGATTGCATTTTACATAGAGCTTAGAAATTGACAGCAGTTTCTATTTTAGTTCTCAGTATTATATCATTATATATAATGAAAGCTGATGCAAAAAGATTAAACAAGATTGCTTTCTGAATTTGGTAGGTGCCTATGTTAGCATATTAGTTGTTTTATTAGATGATGGTTCACAATTTGGTTAGGTTCTTACCTAGAAAAGAAAAACATGAATATATGGATGATATTACCATTTGAGTTTTTCAGATTTAGGTTATGCGGCATTAGATGGGGATGACCATTAGGATCAAGTACTTTGAACCAAGTGCGAAAGGCATGGGGTGCATTGACTTGGTTTGGCGTCGCACTCTATACCATGGCATGTGTCCTGCTGAACTATGCATTGTCCTGAAATTAGCAACTGAGTTTAGATAATGTCTTTATTATATAGTTGGTGCTTATTCCTAGAAGATTTCTTCTTTGGAATTTTAAGAAAGTTTATATAAAAAGGTCTAATTATATTTATTTCTTCCCTATATTATCTATTTGCTGTTTTGTCTTACTTCTTTCTTATACCATCTATCATTGCCAGGAAAGTAATAATTCTAAATGTACTGATGGCAAAAGTAGTGGTGGAGGAGCTTTCTTTTCATCAGCGGAAGGAGCATCATTTCATGCAGATTCATTTTTTGAGCTGAATTTATCTCGTCCATTACTTAGGGCATGTGATGCACTTGGGTACCACAAGCCCACCCCTATTCAGGTCATTCAGCCCTTTATCCTTTTTGGAAATTAATTGTGGGTAAATTAAATTGCATTTCTTTTTTCTCTTCTTTAGGTATGCAAAATCCTCTTCAGCAAAATGGTTAATTTAAATTTAATGTTTTGCAATCATATTATTGAAAGTTTATTTTATCTAAAATAAATGTTTATTTTTTTGAATTAAATTTTGCTATACATGTTTACTTATGCGAATTAACTTCATGGATTATTGTTGGTTGATCTCGACCCAAAACCAATCTAGTGATTGGTATTGGCTAGTTTCGATTGTATCGGTTGGATTAGGGTCGACCATTATTAGCCGTATCAGTCGGTATCAACCAAAACCAATGGAAATGAGTTTTATTAAAGATTCAGATTGGATCTTTAATAAAGACATCAGTAATTGATATCCCTAGTTGCATTCTTTTCAATTTTTTTTAACTTTTACTATTCTATCTATCTCTCACACGGTCTTCTCCCACTCTTATACTTCACTAAGATTATCTAGCGGCTGACTTGGCGGGCTTCTCCAGCTACTTTGCATTTTGGTGAACTTGAGCTTGTTTTTTCTTTTATTTATTTTTTCCATTATTCCTTACTCTCTTTCTCTTCCACCGTTAAATTTTTATTTTCTTACTACCGCGAATCAACAGTGAAGAGAGAGAGAGATGCCTCTTCTCTTTTCATCTCACTTCTAAAGCAATAATTTATGATCATAAAAATCAGTGTATTGAAAGGCGGTTGCGGGTAGGCGCGGAAGGCAGGTGCTAAGACGGTCTAGTAATTTTTAATATACGACAAATAAAAAATAATTATAAATGATACATAATATATATTTATGTAGCTTATATACATTTTTAAAAAGTAATTTATAACCAGAATAACAAATAATCACAAATTAACAATGTGTATATATATAAAGCATGACAATTTATCCCACCATTTTGGGAACCCTTGATGCTTTGAAAAGATAAGTGGGTTCCCGAAGCAGAGAGAGAAAACATGAGAAATGGGTTTTCAAGGCAGAAGGAGACTCTTCTATACATTGGGAACTCACAATGCTTTGAAAAGAGAAGTAGTGAGTTCCCATACCAGAGAGAGAAAGGAGAAATGAGTTCCCAAAGTAGAAAGAGAGAAAAAGAGAAAATTAGGAAAATAGAAGTGAAGAAGAAGATAAGGGAACTCTCTTGTCAGCAAAAGCACAAGGCGGGCTATTAAATGATAAGGTGGCCTGCTAAATGCAAATGATGGCTTGCTCGCCATTAGCAGCCAAACTAGGAGCACTACGGGGTGGCTAACTCGCTGCCCCACCATGGCCGCCTTTAAAAATAGTTATACAAATTAACCGCATACTCAAAATTTATTATGGTTTTGTGTGATTTTTTTATTTTTATTTATTTTTTAAGCTTCATATGAGAATAAATTTTATTTTCTTAAATTTTTAGAAATTTTCTTGCATTTTACATCTTTTTTATAGTTTTAGCATAATTAAAAAATAGTCCTATACTATATATGTTGATGGGTTACTGATACACCATATACGTACTATTTCTTCTTCTTCTTCTCCAGTTTTGCTTCTCTTGTTTTTATTCTTTTTTTCTCTCTTTTGGTCTTGAGAACCCATTTCTCTTTTTCTCTCTACCTTGGGAATCCACAATTTTTCTTTTTAAAGCATTGTGAGTTCCCAATGTAAAGAGGAGTCTCATCTTGCCTTAGGAACCCATTTCTCTTTTTCTCTCTCTATTTCGGGAACCCACTACTTTTCTTTTTAAAGCATTGTGGGTTCCCAATATACCATTATAGAGAGGAGAAATGATGGGATAAGTTGTCATGCTCTCTCTCTCTCTCTATATATATATGTGTATGTGTGTATATATGGAGTGATTGACCAAACTAACCTTGTTTTTAATTTTTTTTAACCAAAAGAGATTGCTCCTCAAACCTATTACCAAAATGAGTCTATTTTACTGTAGCCTTAACTAAAACGCTGAACTTATAAGCGTTTTACGTTTTTATACAACCATTGATCAATTCTATGTGTTTATCTAACGCTAAAATAATGAAATATTCAGCGTTTTATTTGTATGAATTTATTTAAGTTAGTGTTTTCGCAAGTTAAAATTTTACTTTTATATAAAAATGCTCATCTTAGTAGCGTTTTTTTACCCTAGAGGTAAAATGCTTATGAATCTAGCATTTTTATAGGGCTATAATAAAGAGACCCCTTTTGGTAATAAGTTTGAGGGGCAGTCTATATTGGTAAGTAAAGTTTGGAATAGAGCTAGTTTGGTCAAAAACTCTCTATATATGTATATATAGATATATGTACATATATATATACCTTGATAAAAATATATACATATATATATATACACACACATACATATATATATACATATAGTTAATTTGTGATTTTTCGTTGTTATTGTTGTAAATTACTATTAAAATATTTATATATACTATATTAATCATGGATGGCCGTGTCAGCCGGCATGTTAGATGATGGGTGCATGTCGTTCGCCCGCTTGCCGTTCTTGGCCGCTCGCCCGCTCGCCGCACACGCTGCTCTTTGCTCTCGACCGCTCGCTCGCCGTACTCGCCTCTCTCCGCTCACCCACTCATGGCTCTCGGCCGCTTGTTGCCATTCTCGGTCGCTTGCTCGTCGGTCGCTCTTGTTGCTCTTGCTGCTCTCGGTCGCTTGTCATTCTTGTCACTCTCGGCTGCTCATTGCTCGCCCGCTCTTGCCGCTTGTGTCGGGTGCCCTAACTCGAGGAGAAAGAAAGGGTGAAAGATGGGTCGGATCTGGTCGGGTTGACTAAAAGTTTAAGTTGTGGATAGCGGGGAGCGATGAGTGGCCGAGAGCTCCGAGCGGGCGACCGCAAGGTCGGCGGTGGTGGTGGCGAGTGAAGGTTAGTGTTAGTGATGAGCCCATTCTCCTTTATTTTTTTCTCTCCTACTCTTGCGACACGGCCTGGCAAATGCCGCTACACATGCTGTTCCAGCCAGTGGTCGGCACAATCTGTGCTTGTGGCACGATCATCATTGATATTAATATATAATATATATAATCTAGGCGCTAGTTAGTGGAGTGTCCAGCTGTCCCCTGCGGTCGCCTTTCAATATATTGTTGAACTCCCTAGTCTAGCTTTTTACTTGTGCAATCTCTTATATTCCTAAGCATCCTCCTCATGGTTCCTCTTGAACATGTAGAGTAGTAAAGTTGCTCTAATATTTTTTTAAATCTTTATTATACAAGTCATTTTATGAATCCTCAGGAAGCCTACCATAGGTTGCAATCAGTTTATGGATTGCTAATTACAAGTTATAAGATCTACTCAAACTATTGTTATCTTTGTCCTAAGAGTGAAATAAAACTTTGCTTCAAGTACATCATTTGTTTGAGCCTCCATCATATTTTTCTTTATGTTGAAATTCTTATCCAAGCAAGGTTGTAAAACTCAGGATTGGGGTTGGCAGACCAAAAAAATAATCCGATATGTATTAGTCGTATCAGATCAGATTATTTTTTAATTACGTATAATTCTAAAAAATATTAAAAAATGCAGAAAAACTTCAAAATATTTAGGAAAAATTATAAAAAGGTAAGAAAATAATAATTACTCACGTATGAAGCCCTAAAACTAAAAAATATATTAACTTATTCAAAACTTTGATGAATACCGAACTAGCTCTCTTTCTGTTACTAACACCAGGCTTTTTTTTTTAATTTTTATGGTTTTTTCGTTCTTCTCTCCTTTCTATTTCCCCCTATTTTTCATTCCCCGGACTCTTCCTCTCTCTGTTCCTCCCTATCTCCATCTCTTTCTCTCCAGCTCATCCCTTTCTCGCTTCCTCCCTCTTTATTGTTACTGCTGTAGAATAGAGAGAGGGCTAGGCCCTCTTCTTCATCTCTCTTCCTCCTCTCTCGAACAATCCTCCTCTCCTCTCTCCCTCCCTTTTTCTCTCTAACAATCCCTCTCACTCTCCACGCTCTCTCTAGCCTTTCTATCTCACTATCTATGTTATGCAACAATCTTTTTGCTGCAATAATAGAGATGGAGAGAGAGGGAGGAAGAGAGAGGAAGAGGGAGGGAGACACTAGAGAGAGAAAGAGAGATGGGAAGTCAGTAGACGTGATCAAATGGCCCAGCCCACCTGTGCCCGGCTCGGTTTAGGCTTGGCCTGAGCCCGAGCCCGAACTACCCATGGGCGGCACGAGCTAGCACTTTGCTTGCCTGACTCGGCCTGAAAGTCTGCTCGTTTGGCCCGCAAGTAGGCCCGCCCATTCTGCTATAGCATTTACCCGTTCTGCTACAGTAAAAATCAACTAAAATTTTGGTACTGTACCATTTTACATTTTTTTTAAGCACACATTTAAATTTTTTTAATTTATTATTATTTTTTTAAATAGAGGAATAGAAATATTTTTTAAAAAAATGCTAATAGTAAAAAGAATTCTAAAAATAGTTAAAATGTGGGTTGGGCTGGCCCGGCTCGACCGGTTAGCCTGATCTCTCACGGGCCGATAGGCAGTAACAGAGACTATTCTAGCTCGGCCCGGCCCGAGTGATTGGTGGGTCAGGCCATGAACAAATACTTAAGCTCGGTTGGCCCGAAAAGTTTGGCCCGACCTGCTCGATGATCATGTCTAGAAGTCAGAGAGGGAGGGAGAGAGAGAAATGGGAAAAAAAAACCAAAAATAAAGAAAAAACCTTACCTGCGGTTGTGGGAGATTGAGCTTTCCTAATCTTGGTTGGAGGATGTCGTTGAATGTCGAAGCTGCAGGTATTTGCCTCAAGTGGTTGTCGGAGAGAGAGGTTTGAGGTTGGATCCTTCTTATATCGGGCGAGATCGTTGAGACGACCAATCCTAACCTAATACGGATTGGGCATCGGCCATGGATTGAGATCGACTAAATTGATATATAGCCGATCTCGATTCATTTGGGCCAATTGAACTAGGGATTGACCGAAACTTTGATCCTTGTACCTTATTTTGTTGTCACTTGCACCCACTACTTTCTTATGAAGATATTTATTGCTTAGGTTTAATACCCTGCCTTTTAACCTATTTATAGTTTACACCCTCTTATTTTTAATATTTGTAAATCGATCCCTACATTTTATCAAATATGACAAGAACATACCTTATTATTAGATTTGTGAACTAAATTTACCGAAATCCCTAAGTTAAGCTAAGTATACGAAAAAGATTATGAAAATACCTACACCCAAATTATACCCAATCTTACCTAAGCTTTACTAAACTTTATCCAAGCTATATCTAACCTTACCCAAGCTAATTAACTCTCTTTAGTTTGGGTTTTTTTTTTGTCTAAGGAAGAAGAAGCAATCCTGTACCCTGAAAGAAAAAAAGGAGGAGGAAGTAAGGGCATTATAGTCTAAGTTTCTCTCTTTTTGCTTTGGAGTCTCTTGCCCGAGGATGAAGAAACAATCTTGTGCCCTAAAACAAGAAGAAAAAGAAGGAAGGACATTTTAGTTATTTTAGGAAAAAAATATTTCTAGTTATGAAATATTATCTTTTTATGCCATTTGACCGTATGTGTTAGTGCTAACCTAACCTATGATGTTTTCTGCACATATTTGATAAAACGTAGGGCTCGATTGGCATATAAAAGATGGAGGTGTAAACCCCAAATAGGTTAAAAGATATGGTGTTAAATGAAAATTTCTCTATTGTTTAAAATTAAAGGCAAGGATATGATAAATACATATTACACTAAGTCATTCAAAAACCTTTTGCCAATCTGTTTGTTGGTTGTACAATCTCTCTATATTTATCTGTATTATCTATTTTTCTAACATATCACCTATTGTCATTTACTTGTTCTCTGCTTATATAGGCTGCTTGCATACCATTAGCCCTAACGGGACGAGACATATGTGGTAGTGCCATAACAGGTTCTGGAAAGGTAACTATTATGCATATCATTTCTTTTTACTTGATTGTTTATATGACTACCATGTATTTAAACTTTATCTCGCTTCCTTTAATTTTAGACAGCTGCCTTCACTTTACCTGTGCTAGAGCGACTACTTTTCCGTCCCAAGCGAGTCCCTGCAATCAGGGTGCTCATTCTTACTCCAACTAGGGAGTTGGCTGCACAGTAAGTTCTACTGGTGTAATACTTCTTTTTCTGAATATTCTTGCACTTCTAGGCGTTATACTGAGACAGGACCTCTATGTAGTTCTTATTTGTGCTTAATATAAACTATTAAGTGTATTTCAGTGAGGAGTTCAATACCAATTCTTTATTTTCTAGCTTTGTTTGTATTGTATACCTTTGCAGAAATTTTTATATGCTCTGTGCATTACTGGTATTTGCAATCTCAGTTGTAGGTTTTCCTGTTACTGTTTGCTACTTGGGCAGTTTAATTTTCATAGTAGCACTATTAATGAAGCCTAGAAAAGTTTTAAGCAAGAGGGTTTCCAATTTTCCGCACCGCTTGAATCTTTTATGCATGGTTTGAATTTTCATCTGAAACTGAGGTATTTTGCCGAAACATTTTTCATTTCAGCCCTATCCTATCCAAAATTGTCCCTGGGAACTAGCATCCTACCAAAACAATGCGAATAACAATCTTTTTAACGTATGCTTTAAATTCTAAGCTGTATATGATTTGAATCTAACTCAATATCAACCTCATTGCTGAGATTTTATGTGATGAAGATAAATATAATCCAAAACCAATATAACGAAACTAAAACCGAAACCAACCGAAACTGATTGAAATGTTTCATTTTTTAAGCAAGCCGAAACCAAACTGAAACTTCATGCTATGCTTTTATGGATTATTTCCCTATATGATCTCCTTATATTGTCTATTTTTGTATCCTTGTGATATGAGGATATTCAGTTGCTGCATTTTCCTTTGAAGAGAACAGTTGGGGAACACCATGCTTCAAGAAGTTGCCATCTGCAGAGGTTTATAACTGTGCATTTCTTCTTTCACATATCATTATTCAAGAACAAAAGTAAAGTTTTCTGGCTCAGATGACTCCCATCTGCACCTGACTAACTCTTGCTTATCTTATATAAGGGTACTTCTTATCTAATGGCATGGACATTTTCCACTATAAAAGACCAAAAGACTGTTATGTGTTTTTTCTGCTGGTCAAAAGACTGTTATGTGTTTTTTCTGCTGGTCTTTTGCTGATTAGGATCACATATCTTTCCTTGAAAAGCTATCAGTTGTTTTAAGGACTGTGAGGCAAAAGTATCTTCTGAATACTTGTTTTTGTGGGCTTCTCAGTTAGCATGGAAGTGCTAGAATATTAGATCAATTCCCTTATGACATGCTTGAAATGTCACTATGTCAGTTTGTGTTAATTTCCATTTGAATCTGGATGCATAAATAGTAACTCATTAGTATTAACTTTTGTGCTACAACCTGTATGTGATAGTTGGTGTACCAACTCAATCTGCCTGTGCTTTATTATGATATGCTCTTTTCATGCTTTCTGTCTTTTCTACCTGTTACAGATCCCATCTAATCAAGTTCAGCATCTTTTGGATGTATAATGCAGGGTCCACAGTATGATTGAAAAACTTGCTCAATTCACTGATATCAGATGTTGCCTTATAGTTGGCGGGCTTCCAACAAAGGTTCGTTACAGCTTGCTTGTATTTTCCTTCCTGCTATTCTTTTGAAAAAGTACGGATTGAAAATATTACTTTTGAGTTGTCGCAACTTTTCTCTTTTTCTTTTCTGGATTTTCTACAGTTCACTGAAATGTGCACTCTAGTCTTGAGTACTCAGCATGTTTGGACAACAAAATATTGTTTTCTCTATTAAAAAATAAAAATTTGTAATTGCAATCAAGCATTAAATGATCTGTATTCTTGATTTTATCTTTTAACCGTCATATTTATAGGTCTTTTTTGTGTTTATGTGGTCCTCACATAAGAAAATTAAATGCTGTTTCTTTTCTTCTTTAGCTAATATTAGTCCAATTTGTCTTTTTGAATGCTTTTTCTTGAAGATTATCTGGTTAAATGTACCTTATAATGTGGACATTATTACTGTAACAATTTGTCAACATTTTCTTGATGTTATCTAATCACTTGTTTCAGTTTCAGCCTTGCCGATGAATGTATGTTTATATTTCAGTAAATATGAACAATACTCTTGTTGTTTCCCCATTGTTAGTGGTTGCAATGACATGCTTCTTTTTCAGATGCAAGAGACAGCACTAAGATCAATGCCTGATATTGTTGTAGCCACTCCAGGGAGAATAATAGATCATATAAGGAATACACTTTCAGTTGGTCTTGAAGATCTTGCTATCTTGATCTTTGATGAGGCAGATCGCCTTCTGGAATTAGGTTTCAGTGCCGAAATCCATGAACTGGTAATGTTGTTACCTTTTCTGCTGCTAATTTTGCATATGCTAACACCAAACTGCTACTTCTGTATCTTGCTGAACCATGACTCATTTCTTATGTCAGTTTTTCTTATCCTTTCTTATATCTTTTCTAAAGACTACCTATATAATCTTTGCTTTCCTGCATAGATTGTTATTATCAGTGTAACTTCTTGTAAAGATTATGTTAATTTGCTCAACCCTATTCTCCATTTTCGTTCAGTAGAAACCAACTTATAGTAGAGAACAGTAGAACACGATAGGGATGTAGGAACTTTTTCTTTCATTCTCTTCAAGTATCAACAATTAAAAGTGGTTTCACGATTCTTGATATTTATGAGTTTGATAGGTGCACTTTGAGACTCGTGTATAAAAATGAGATGCCTTTAGAGAAATTTGCACGTAGTGCACACTTGATATGTCATGTTTTATGGAAATTGTTGGACTATGATAGATTTTGTTTGTTCATCTGACAAGTAATATTCCGTTGTGCTCCACCATTATAATAACTTCAGTCATGACCTTAAATTATTTCAAAAGGGTTTTCTAAGTATAACTTCAGTCATTACAAAATTATTAATTCAACGGATTTTTCTAATGTAATTGCCACTGACGATGTTTCAAATATCAGAACTGGTACTACTACATTCATTCAAATATCATGTCTTTTTTTTATTTAATTATTACTCTTTTAAAAATGTCAGTGTGTTAGGCCCCAACCACTAGTACACCAGTTGGGGGGTCCTACCAAATGATCAAGAGGCCATGGTGAGAGTGTGCTTGGATGGATATCAACTGATGCAGGATTTGTGAAGTATTTAGCATAAATGCTTTGTGGATTTGGTCTATCTATTACCTATTTTTGGGGGAAGGGGTGAACCTTGTTGTGCGAGCCAAGTATGGGCCTAAGCATCTCTTGAAAGGATGGCTGGCCTCTTGTCCAGCATATGATAGCCTAAGAACTCTTTAATGATCCAAAAAAGAGCTATTTGGTAAGTTTAATCATATGATAGATAAAGCTTAGGAGAGGGTGAAAATAGTTGTGTACCTCAGAATCCAAGTATCTTGATTCGTCTCTATAAGATCAAACACCTATTTAACATTATAAACTTCGAAAAAATTAGATAGTTTGATCATTTGTCATTTGTGATACATCTATAAACTTTAGCAATGACCTATTTGAAACTAGCTGGTGAGTTGACATGGGTATAAAGATAGAGATCTTGAATTTGAATTCCACCAGGTCCATTTATCATTTAGAATACTTTTGAAAAGTGGCCATATAGACTGCCTATGCTCTCGCATATGCAATGGTGGTTGGTCAACTGCCCTGCATATGCATTATGTGGTCCTAATATGTGGTCCGACCGCATATGTGGTTTGCGTATGCATATGTACCTGCATATTGATTGCATATGGGACCTTTTATGCATAAGCACCCTCATATTGACTGCATAGACATATGCACTCTCATATGCTTATGAAAACGCTCTCATAATCGTGAGATATTTATAGCACTTCATAATAATTGTTTATTGATTAATTATGGGCATAACTTATCATACTCGAAAATATTTATTGAGTAAACTATATGACGAGAAAGTAGCATTTTTATGGTTTAGAATATTATGAAAATAATTCTCCATATATTGCTTTGCAACTTTTACCTATTTGTTAACTTGTTATGCTAAGATATTCAATAAACTAGATAGGTAAATTATATATAATTTATTTTAACTCAATTGCTAGACCACATAGGGGTGATATGGTCACATGACCGTTTGAATACTGTAAGAGCTTTTAACATTGATTTAAAATATTTAAATCTCCACCCATATAATTCAAGTCCATTTCTTTGGACCCCTTAAAATGTCTCAAGCCTGGAAGATAAAGGAAATGTTAGAATATAAAATAGAAAAATGTTATTTTCTAGCAACTTAAACTTTAAGAGTAGTTGATGAGTTAACAATGACTACGATGACATTTGAAAAGTTTTGGATGACAACTTGTGAAAGACAATTCATAAGAATAGTGGAAATTGTTTAAAGAATCATCTGATTTAAAGGTTGAGTCCAATTTGGTTGAATTGGCAAGTCTCGTACTAATACCCTATAAAGTAGTAACTAGATTTGTAAATAGATTTTTGTATATATCGAGTGTGCACTAGTCAAAACCATACTTTTCATGTAAAATCTCTTTTGTATTCTCCTTGTCTTGAGTTCTTGAGTCTTAGAGCGAAAGGGATAGCTCATATTAGTTTTCTCTTCCTACAAAAGGAGACCTTTGGAAAATTGAGAAACAATGATGGCCGTGCCATCATCGGCACGGCACGTGTCGGTCGGCATAGGGCGTGCCGAGCGGCACGTATTTAAAATATTTTTAATAAAATTTTTAGGATATTGAAAGATGTTTTTCTGTCTTCGATATGTCAATTTTTAGTTTTTAGTTTAAAATATATATATTAAAAGTTTAAAACCTATATTATAATGTTTTATCTTTAGATTATTTTTATGAATGACATATTTATTAAAGATAAAGTAATAGTTAAATATAAATATTATTCAACACATACTATGATTGAAGACATTTATTAAAACTAATATTAATGATTGAACACTTCATAATATAATTGAACACATAATATTAATCGATAATAGTTTAATAATTAAAATTAATATCTAGCTGAACATAAAATGACGAAGAGAATCAAATACTTTATTTGTCGGCATAAGAATAACACGAGAATGTTGCATTAAATACTACCAATATTTTTTAAAACTCATTCACTGATAGTATTGCTCGTTGTAACGTTTAACATAGCCTTCATATAAATAGAAATTTTATAATTCTCCCATGATATGATATGAATATTGAACATGCATGGGAATGAACGGCATCGACATAGACACAGACACACCATAAGCATATGTAGATGGTAGATATAGAGTATAATAATGGTGCTCTAGCTCTGGTGGGTGTGATTGATATGATGGTAATTATGATGAACTCATATTATCCTATGGGTGCACCTTTCCTAATGTCCTACTAACTACAAACTTAAGTCCTCTGTAAAAAGAATAGCTCTGAGAATGTTGTGTAACAGGGACATATGTCTCATCTCTATTATCACTGCTGCTAGACTGAGTTTAGTTATTATCACTATCACCATCACCATCATCATTATTATCATTTCTAGTCTTATTATTATTAATTTTATTGAAGCCTTCTAAATGATCAATTGATCAGTTGATTTGATAATGACTGATGAAAATAGAATTTTTAAAAAAAAAAAAAGCTCCATATGGCACAATAATTGGCACGGGCACGGCATGCGTGTTGGTCGGCACGGGGGTGTGCCAAGTGCCGT
Organism: Typha latifolia; assembly: GCF_019914945.1. Taxonomy (NCBI): domain Eukaryota; kingdom Viridiplantae; phylum Streptophyta; class Magnoliopsida; order Poales; family Typhaceae; genus Typha; species Typha latifolia. Next base: position 4,601,334 of record NC_133097.1, on the reverse strand, counting down.
GCCATTACTGACACGGCAAGTGCTGGTCGGCACGGCCATTCATATTGAGAAATACAAACTGTGGAGAGTCTAGAAATGAAGATCTTGTTGGCTGAAAGATGGCTCAAGTTTGTCGAGGAAAAGAGGTTTTTATATCCCTTTCATGGGGTAGAAAGATGGGAGTTGAGAAAAAAAGGAAAAGGTATACTAGAGTGCAAGCAGCAGGACCTTGAGTCCATGGTTGTGCTTGGGTATGAATTATGAAAAATACCAGATTATAGGCAACAAACATCATGGAAATTATCTGGATTTTGTGCATTGAGAAGCATTCCTAGTTTATTATAACGCCAGTCCGTGCTATGTGAAGTCAAGAATACACATTTTTTTGTGTGCATATGGACATTTTATCCTGAGATCGTGCTCTAATGATGACTAATGCTATACTATTTGGGAGTGTCCACGGGATATGTTTTAATGGGTTAAAGTTGGAGTCTTAGTGGTTGAGTAATATAGTTAATGACATGATGGGATATTAATAATTGATATCTTATCAGATGCCATACATCATGTAAATTCATCCAACTTTATTTGTTATTCCAGTCATTGAAATTTTAAGTTTACTTGGAAAGTTGCTTTTGGATATTACCCTTTAGAGGATCTAATGAAGTTTGACAAAGATTTCATATAATCAGATTCTATGACTTACCCTTTCTATACTAGTGTCATGGCATTTCTAGGTTTATGATGATAGTAGGAGGGAGGTATTTTGTATTATCGTAGGTAACAATATAAAATCATTGACAGTGATGTAGTTAGAAAAGCCAGCATGTGTATAGGTTTGCTTCTTGAACATTCTAATTGATAAGGTTTTCCCGCCCTGTCCCACTTTATCTTCTGATAGTAACACCTAAAGAAGAATATATATATATACATATAGATATATATAATGTTTGTATGAATGTATAAAAGCTATTCTTTTCTCTAGTTAGTAATACCTTTCTTCTTCTAATGTAGATTCGCATGTGTCCTAAAAGGAGACAGACCATGCTGTTTTCTGCTACTATGACTGAAGAAGTTGATAAGTTGGTCAAACTTTCATTAAATAAGCCTGTTCGGCTGGAGGCTGATCCCTCTCTGAAACGACCGTCTACGCTGACTGAAGAGTATGCCCATTTCTTCTTCTGTAACCAGTTTATTTTTCTGCTCTGAATTTCATATACGTTGTCTACCTTAGTCATGCATTGGCAAAATATTTATATTTTTGTCTTTTGACTGGCTGAAATGATTGTTGTTCTTTACATAGTTCCTTGCAAATGGTTGGATTTTTTTGGAAAAGATAGCTATCTTCATTCATTATTTGAATAATTTATGAAGCAATTCGCGTCTTTTCCCATTGAAATATGGAAATGTCTGTTGACTTTGAATTGAGTTGTATATTACACACCCCTGCATCATTCTAATGACATGTTTATTTTATGCTAGATGATTGGATTGTAGTTATGGAGTTGCTTTAGGTATTAGTTCTTGGTAGGCTTCTTTTATGTTCACAACATTCTATGGATATGCTTATGAGTTGTTGAATGGAAACCTCTTATTCTTCTGTGACTCACAAGTTTTATTGTATATTCTATTGGTCTCAGTTTCGATCATTCTTTCTGAAAAATTTACTTGCTACTGCTGATTTTATGCATGTATTCTTGTATAATCCAGAATTTTGGTTGCTAAACCTCTCAAGGCAGTGTATTTATATGGTGTAGTATTTCTTGTCAAATACTTCATTTTGCAGTAGATCTACTTACTCTGCCATTCTACTTTCTCTATCCTTTTTGCAGATTCACTTTTTGGTCAACAACTACCTTTATAATTTGAAGATGGTTATGACTAATGAACTCTAACTACATATTGCAAATTTGCAATATTCATGTCTAAAAGTAATAACCTAAATATCTAATTATTCTCTCTTATGGGTATCCAATTTTTGGCAAACTAACAGATAAATTGGTTATTACATTGTTCATTCTTTTTCTTCTTTCCTTCTGACTGTAACATATTTCTACCTCATAATACTTGATCTACATACCACATTGGGTCAACATTCATTCAACTTCCATAGGATGTTTAGAACTTTTAAGTTTAAATATGTTGATCATGTTTAGAAGACTACAGAGAGTGAAAGGTTTATATTTTTCATGCATTACATTGCATGTCAGTACTAATAGAAGCCGTCAAGTTTTCTTCGATATAACACTGCAACTATGAGGTACGATGGTCTTGTAATAGAGGATAAATCCTAGAAAGATTATGGAATCACAATAAATCACGTTGTGTTAGCCTTTTCAGAAGTCTCAAAGTGAACAATAAAGGGATGCCAAACTTTAAGTTCACTTCAGGAATAATAAAAATCCTTATTCCAGAATATAATCTCTTATTCTAGAATAACAACTAAACATTATAACAACCATATTCCAGAATATAAATACTATTTATCAAAATTACATCTTATACTACACCCTAATCTAATTATCAATTTACGCTTGATTTGACTATAACCTCTCTTAAAAATCTTATTATAATTTATCATTTATCTTTTATCTCTTTTAAATATCTTATCATAATTCATTACTCTTCTCTTCTCTCTTTTAAACATCTTATCAACATCCTATTGTAATTTATCACTCCTCTATTCTCTCTCTTATTATAATTTTTTCTATTTTATAAATGATCTTATTATTAAAATAATTTTTATATGTACTAATAACATCAAAAATATAATATTAATAAACTAATATTTTATCAAATTAAATATTAACCCATAGATAAAATAATATATTTAATATTTAAACTATGTATTAATCTAATTAACTCTTTAAAACTAATATTTTAATGCATTACATACGTACTAGCACACAATACATATATACGCTTCCACCATAGTAACGAGCACTAGTAGGTAGGTAAAGCATGGTAATGATTGATATTGCTTGCTAAAATGTAATGCATTACATACGTACCAGTACACAATATATAAGTATGCTCCCATCATAGTAATAGGCGCTGGTAGATAAGTAAAGCATGATAATGATTAATATTGCTTGCCAAAAATTAATATATTACATATGTACCAACACATAATGTGTAAGTATACTCCTAACATAGTAATAGACGCTGGTAGATAAGTAAAGCATAGTAATAATTAATATTGCTTGCCAAAAGATAAGTAATGCATTATATATGTACCAGCACACAATGCATATATACGCTTTCACTATAGTAATACACACTGGTAGGTGCGTAAAGCATGATAATGCAATATGTCATGCATGTATTGCATGCTTATAATATTATAAGCTTCTCTCCCTCTATCCTATCAATTTATTTTAAATCAAATCGAATGGTATAATTTTTTCTATCATTTTATTCACTTTATATCACATTAAAAATAATTATTTCATCCTTATTCCAAAAGACATGTAAATATAGGAATAACTATTACTAGAATACAATTATTATTTTCGGAATAACAAATTATATTTTGCTATTCCTATTCCTTCCTATTCTAGATGTGAATGGGGCCTAAAAATAGAGATTTTTTTGAAATAACTATACTTAGCTCTCTTAAACTACTACCGTTTTTCACATATACTTTGAACTTTTTTTATATCCACGTAACTTCCTGAACTAAAAAATATTCACATAAACCTCTAATTCATGGATCTGTATAGTAAAAAGTCTTAGTTCGGGGTGTATGAAATAATAGTTTAGAGGGACTAAGTGTAATGCATTATATATGTGCCATCTGACATTTTGCGAGGTCCTAACTTAAGCTTAACCAGTCAACCAAGATGTAATAGAAGTATAGAACCTATTAAAGATTCCATACAGCAGAAATAAGTTGCAAAAAAGTTAGAAGAGAAATAGTTCTGATAGTAATACGATACTATGACCAATCTCTTAACTTTATCTTTTGCTCGGAAAGAATGGGATCTTTCCCTTTCTTCCCCATTTCAAACCTATTCCATTCCTTTGTTTTTCACTCTATTTCAATGCTACATATATTGTGGTGTATTGCTGCTAAAATTCTCGATTTCTAACCTCTTGGTTTATCTCTTGTTGCAAATTAACCTTTACATTAGTCTAAATGCTGATCTGTATGAGGTTTTCTTTAATACAGAATTCCTTGTTAATTTTAGTGCATTGCTTCTTGTATCTAGTGTTGTTTCTTCATCCTCGCAACTTGTTCGACTTCCTGATATCTGACATGCATTTATGCTAGTTTTAAGCTACCTAATACATAGGTCATCTGAGCTTGTAGCCTCCTGTCAAATGTAGAGGCGCATGTCCAGGCAGAATTTTGTGCAACTTTTTTTGGTGTTAATTTGTTCCATCATTTTTCTTTTGTAAATTTCATTGTTAATTATTAGATAGTAGCTAATAGTTTATCCAATCCAACAAGGAATGTTTGACTGGTTACCTTTATGGAAAGTGTGATTAATTTTATCTAAGAGATGTTCCATTGGTTGAACGTTCTATATGTTCAAATCATAACTAACAGAGTAGATTATATGATTTTATCTCTAATGCTGCTAAATATCTTTATTCGATATTGAAGAAAAGAAAGAAAAGAAGAAATCTTAACTTAGAAAGAAGAGAAGAAGTTTTGACTTAGTACGAAAAGCAGAAATCTTAACTTAGTTCGGGATTTCCATGTTCATATATGTATTTGACTGCATGTTCTTTTGATTGGGATTTCTTTTTATGTTCATAATTTGACTCCATATTCACAGTTATCTTGAAAATATTTCCATCTTCATGCCTTGTTCACTTTTTCGGCATCTTTCATTTTTTTCTTTTGTATGTTTTGTGAGCCATTACCATTACTGCTACCATTCACATTTTTGAATGTAGAATTTCATTTTTGTTCATATCATTCATCTAACCCTTCTTTCTCTGTTGTCTCTACTCTACAGGGTTGTTAGGATAAGGCGTACGCGAGAAGCAAATCAGGAGGCTGTTCTTCTTGCGCTCTGTTCGAAGACCTTCACGCAGAAAGTTATCATTTTCAGGTTTTTACTCTACCAATAATAAATTCTCCAAACAAATATATTAATCAATGTTCTAAAAGACGGTTAAGGCAGCTGCGAGGGCATTCTTCCTTCTATGTACCACAATGTTCCTGTATCAGCAGAGAATTGTTTGGATTGAGGCATGTGCCATGTCGGTTTCAAATTACTATACCGGTCAACTTCAGCGGATGGATCCCTTTCTACTAGTGAATACAAATCATTCAACTTATGCTTGTTTCATCAACGTAAGATTAAAAGGTTTCAGCCGTATTTCACAGGTCATAAATTTATACTGAGACTAAAAAGTAAGGGCGGCAATCGAGTTAGGTTGGGTCAAGTTCGAGCCTTCATGAATATGACCTATTTATTAAACGGGTTGGAATATTAAACAAGAACACGACTCATTTATTAAATGTGTAGTAAACACCATAAATGAAATATTGTGTTGCATTGGTTACTCAAGTTTATATAATTTATTCGGGTAATAAATATATTTATTTGAGTTATAAACGAGTTTATTTGTGTTATGAAGGAAATATAAACATGTTATTCTAGTAATAAATGGGTTATTTAGGTCATAATCAGATATTGTGTCATAAACGGGTTAAAAAACTTAATCAGGTTAAATGAGTTGATCTGTAACATGAATTGACCCATTTAATTATCAGGTTAGGTGGGTCAACCTTTTTGTTACCTGAGCTTGATTATATCAACTCAATCCTGCTTACAACTTTAAGGTTTGTCAAGTTATCGTGTTGCGTTAAAGCCACCCTTACTAAAAACTATAAAATATAAAAGAAAGCTGAAAGAGGAGATTGAGAATGGAAAGAGGGAAGAAAGTGAGAGGAGAGAGGGTATGCATTTGTTGGCTTGCTGCTGCCATTTGCATTTACCTCAATTGCCATCTTTTTTTTTGCCTTGCTGCCATCTTCACATGAGGCTCTTTTTCGTGTTTCTATTTTTTCCCTTGTCTTTTCATATTTGTTAGGAGTCAAAATGCATAGTGCAAGAAGAAAAGAAAAGAAAACAAGTAATGAGACATAGATTTTATGTAGTTCACCCAATTAGTGGTATGCCCACAAAGATTCTACGGATTTCACTATGTAGAATTAAAAAAATTATAATAAAGAAACCCTCTCAACCCAAAACCAAGAACTTCACATTCCTTTTTTTTCTTTTGCCGGGTGGGAGGTGGTGGTGTGTCGGCGGTATGGTGAATGAGGAGTATGATAATGGAAATTTCTTAGCCACCTAGAACTGTGCAAGCTAGGCAGCACTATCTTGTGCCGACGGCCTACAGTACGAAGAAGGAAAGAAGGAAGAGGAGAAAAAAGAGGGAGGGGGAGATTAAACCCTAACAATGCATACATCTTGGTGTGTAATCGAGCCGAGCTTAAATTGATTCTTGGGTGGTCTGTACTTTGTAAAATCAAATCAAATATATAATCAGATAGAATCTTATTTACCATATATATATAGTTTTTTATATTTATCATTTATAAATCTAGCCTTATCGAGCTGGCTTATGCTCAAGCTTGGCTTGGAATTAAATTTGAGCCAGATTCAGTTGATTAAATTTGGCTCATTTTAAATATGAGCTGACTTGGTTGTTTGGCAGCCCTACATATATATCCCATCACCAACGACTATCCTCTCTCTCTCTGCCTTCCTCTATCTTTATCTACCTCACTTTGCCCCTCCTACCCTTGCATCTGAAAGACCTCTGCAATTCAGCACATTTCACATCAAGCCTCTTAAATCCATGTTACATGTTATATAGTGTACTAGACATGTTTTGTTTTTTTTTCTAGTTATTTTAAGCTGATAGGTTTGAAGGGAAATTTAAAAACTGTATATGCATTCATAAACTTACTCTTATTTGGAGAAGGATCAGAATATCTACTAAAATTGTTTTGGTATTATTGTTTCTTCAATTCTTTTTCTTTGGTTTATACAGATTTTACCTCAGTCTGTTGCCCTACTCATAATTTTGTTATTTTCTGTGGCAGTGGAACAAAACAAGCTGCACATAGGTTAAAAATAATATTTGGTCTGGCTGGTATGAAAGCTGCTGAACTTCATGGTAATCTTACGCAGACTCAGCGCCTTGAGGTGAGTATATATGTGGCACTGTTCTTGATTCTCCATTTATATTTCTAGGTGTATTTGCACTCTAAGAAGTTAATTTGTGTCTAGGATATTTAGCAACTGCAATTTTATCATTCCTTTTCTATTTGTTATTAAATAAGAAATAATGTATACATTTATAGTAATAATGGTTTCTAGTTGCACGTGCCTGCTTACTGGTTTGCACAGGGCTATATCCATGCTATTAACCCAAATGCTGACATCAAAAGTATATTCATTCATGCACTTGTTGAACTTATCTCTTCCTCTCTGCACAACTTGATTTATTTGAACTTTCATGATTTGTAGGCCTTGGAACTCTTTAGAAAGCAAGAAGTGGATTTTCTAATTGCTACTGATGTTGCTGCTCGTGTAAGTAGAAACTTTATGTATTTATCTGTCAAAGCAATTTCAATTTTATATTTGCAGGTTTGACCACCATTATCTTTCTTTAGAATTTTTCTATCATTTGCCAAACTAATATGATGGATGCTTATGAGCATGCATTTAATTTCTCGAAATATAACTTTGATGCAATAAATATTAAATAATGGCATAATTCATTCTAAAGTTCCCACTGTTTATCTTGTTGTGCAGGGGATTGATATTGTTGGCGTACAAACAGTTATAAATTTTGCATGCCCTCGTGATGACAAAACGTTAGTGTGCCTTCCTCATTGATGTCTACTTTCTTAGAATCTGCTGTCTTTCTCATTACGTCATAAACAGAGCTGATTTATATTCTTAGTCTCTTATGCACTCTTCTAAGTTAATGCTGCCTGGTGTTTTGATGTCTAAATTACTATTTTGTTGGTCAAACTTTTGTACTCATCGACCTCCTTTTGCAGTTATATGTATGGCTGTTTAATAGTTTGTTGATGGTTAACTGTGCGCACGACATACTCTTTGGAACTTTTTGTACACATTCTGTGGTTCATGATATACGAGTTGATTCTATGTGGGTTCTTGTGATGTCATATGCATGTGACTCACAACACTAGAGTAAATGGCAAACAAGTGTTTTGCAGCAATAGAAGTGAAATGTGTTATGATGTTTTTATCAGGATGATTTGGTTCCCTCTATTCTCTTATTTCAAACGCTTTAATTTATACCGCTTAGCCACTCTATAGAACCTTTTATTTTTACCTTTTGTTCTTATTGTACATCTTTGTCCCATTATGTAGTTACCTTCATCGTGTGGGGCGTACTGCTCGAGCTGGGAGAGAAGGATACGCTGTGACATTTGTAACTGATGATGATAGATCCCTCTTGAAGGCCATTGTAAGCATTTATTCATTTCAATAATATTTTTAGTATTGCAGAGCTAAAGACAAAAATTAAGAATCTTACTGATTGAAATATCTATTCGTGAGGGAATAAAGAGAAAGTAATTTGTTCTACCATTCTCTTATGCTGTAGTATGAGGCTCTTCGCAATTTTTCCAATTTGTTTGATTAATTTGTATAACCCTGAAGTTTGTATTAAACAGCAAGCAGCCATCCTGTTAATGAGATCTCTAAAGTTCTGCTTTTGTTTTTGCTATTTAATAAAAGTCAAGTTGCATTGTCAGTAAAAAGTAGAGATTGTAATTTGTAAGTCCTGTTCACTTCAGGAATAACTTTTCTTTATTAAAGAATACGACCTCTTATTTTAGAATAATAGCTAAATATCATAATAACCCTGTTATAAAATATTAATATTATTCATCAAATTACATATTATACCACACAATAATCACTTACTAATTTATCCTTAATATTTATCAAATTAATCTATTTTATATTAAATCAAGATAGTATTTATTGTAATTTTATAAGAAATAATTTTTTTAATCTTTTTTTTACTTTATATCATATTAAAGATAATTAATACATTCTTATTCTAGAATAATAAGTGAACATAGGAATAGTTATTCCTAGAATAAATCTCTCATTTTGGTAATAATAAATAGGAATTGCTATTCCTATTTCAATTGTATTCCACATGTGAATGAGAATTAAAGGCATGCTTTTTTCATATTGAGATTGGAATTTTGTGGTACTTCTAGTGTTATCTTTTAGAAGTAATGGGATGTGCAGTGTGCTTAGTCCCGTTCAGTTCTGTTATAAGAGAAGTGTCATTAACTTGATTATGCTATCTTGTGCATTATGGATATTGTGTATCGTTAAATATTACTTATGATTACAGGCAAAGAAAGCTGGTTCACAGCTAAAGAGTCGAATTGTTGCAGAAAAACCTATAGCTGAGTGGTCTGAATTAATTGAACAACTGGAAGAACAAATTTCTGCAATTCATCAAGAAGAAAGGTTTAATTTTAACAATTTATGCTGATGTCTTCAGGTAATTTTATATTAGGTTCTTTGCTGAATAATATCTGTCTGCAGGGAAGAGATGGTGTTAAGGAAAGCTGAAATGGAAGCAACAAAGGTTTTGTGTACTTGATCTTGAATTTTGGTGATTTGTGAAATATTTTTCATTAATATGGAGATTATGTGGATTTTACCTTTTTCTAGTGTTATTCTTATATTTACCCTTGTCCAATATTTAGGCAGAGAATATGATAGCACATAAGGAAGAGATCTATTCACGCCCAAAACGAACCTGGTTCACGACTGAAAAGGAGAAGAAACTTTTAGCTAAGGCTGCAAAAGTAAGTTTTCCATTCATAATGATCGTCAAAATGACTTCTTGTTTAGGTAAAATAAAATCTATATTGAAGCTGACTTTACATCTTACATTATCATCTTGTTTGCACTTTTATCATGGTTAAGCACATCTATAATGATTAAAAATTTCCTTTTAACAACAGGCTTAATGCTATGCTGGTATGAATTTTTTTAGTATAGCTTAAGAATTAATACTGTCAGAGTTGTCTTGGTATTAGGATTTGGTATCCAAATCTCTAAAATGAATTCAAGAAATGATAGCATATCGTAGTCCTTTGAAAAAACATATAATGAATGGCCTACCAGTGGCCAACTTATTTCTATTTTCGTACTGAACTAAAAGGAGGTTTTACAAGTAATGTGGTATTGTCCAAGAAAAGTGCTGATAATTTGAAATATATTCAGGAAATTCAAGTTACTATTGTCTACTTATGCCTTATATTTCTTAAAGTGAAAATAAAAATGGTTTAAGAGCTTAAGATTTCTACCCAAGTTTGATAAGGCCCTCTATCATAAGCCTTATAAAAGAATTGCTGAAATCCCTAGCAAAGTGGATCAGACAAGGGGAATAATCTTCTTCAAAACCAAGAAATGCAGGCAAGGATCTACTATCCAAAAGAAATAATAAAGAGTTCAATTCTACTGAATACCCATATTGAACATGAGTTAGGAAATGAGACTACTATAGAGATGATCATACCACAAACTCAATAATCAAGTGAAACATGATCTTCTGATGTAGATTAAAATGCCATTGACTTGATGATGTTTGTATTTGTTCAACAATGTGGCTTTTGTCATAATAGAATGATACGTTACGGAATGATCCATTCAAGATCTGGATTGATCGCATGAAGCAATCCGCGCAACCGAGGGAAAATATTTATCAAATATTCTCCCGTAGTTAGAAAATTATGAAACTAAGGTTGATTGATCTGTAACTTCCTGATCTACATTTTTCGTATTTATGCCCTTCGCAGATTCGAATTGCAACTGGGACAAAAACACGATAGAGTGGGGATGATAGTGGTGACGGGTGGAGTGGATGTTAGGGTTATGGATGATAATAGAGATGAGAGTGGATGGTTGATGTAGTTTAAGGGATAGAGTTGAAGGGGAAGAAGTGGTCGAGATTCCAAAGAGGAGGGAGGACTCGACAGACGAGAGAGATTAGAAGATAGATGAGACCTTACCAACGGTAGAGGTGACTAGTTGGTGAAGAGGGAGGAGAGAGATTAGGGTAGAGAGACTAGAGAGAGGATAGAGGATGATAGAAATCAATATTTATTCATCATAATGATTTTGGCTGCCATCCACACCTTTATAAAGGCTAGCCAACAAGCCAAAATAATAATTATTAATCCTAATTCTAGTGGACTCTCGCTGATAGCGTTCGAACGGGGTCGATTGTGTTTGAACGCACAAAAGACGTTATCTATGGATGCGAACTAATGCAGGCGTTCGCACGGGGGTGTTCGAACGCACCTGACCGCGTTCAAATGCACATTTCGCGCTCTCTGTTTTGCGAACTGATGCCAGGCATTCGCAAAGGCGTTCGAATGCACCCCTTTCGCGTTCGAACACAACTTACAGAAAATTTATTTGAATGGAAATAAATATCTAATGCAATAAAAAAAGACTCTAGCAAGGTGTATCATAGAACCTCAGCTTCTCTAATGATAGATCATATATAATCATGGAATCAAATTACAAAGAACATCTTATTTTCCTGTTCATTATGATGCAACTCAAACATATCTTTGGAACCTCCTGGAAATTACCTTCTTTCACTGCATTCAACCGATGCAGCACTTGGACCTTCATTATGATGCAACTCAAACATATCTTTGGAACCATCCTGGAAATTACCTTCTTTCACTGCATTCAACTGATGCAGCACTTGGACTTCTCTGGGCTTCAAGCTCTTCCCCCTTTCCTTGTAAGACTTAACTTCCATGTAGTCCTACCATTTTTATCACCCAATACAGGTGAGTAATGGTTAATGCTAATATTTGGAATTTAATTCAACTCTTTAGGTCCAGTTCTTTGACTAAGATCATTTTGTTGTATGCAGTAGGACAGTAGTTATATTCAATCACTTGTGCAACAACTAGAGGTTGTAGACTTTGTTAGGAATGAGGGGCTATATGAAATCTCGTGTATAACTGTAGCATGTAAAACAAGCTGCCTTTGGCTTCTCCATGTTCTCTTTGGCACTAATGTATGCTAAGGATCTATTGATCTTGGTCTTATCAATTATGATTCTTTGCAATGTTCTAAAAGTGCTTGATGGGTGTATAACAGTTAGTAGGTGCCCTAGTGAGTGCCTTGAGTCTAAAGCTTTTAAAATTTAGGGTTAATTACACTTTACCCCCTATTGTTTAGCTCAATAATATAAAGCTCTTATATACTTTTAACTAAGCACTTAACCCTCTATGATCTTGACTAAAATGTAACTGTTAACCTTTTTATCATATTCGGCTAAACCAGAAGTCAAATTTAAAGATTTTTATTAGAGACAAAGTTATACAGGATTTAATAAGCTTTTTAATGTATCTAAAATAATACCGATCAAATTTTAGACGACAAAGATATGACAAAAACATATTTTGTTCAATATATTTATCATATCTTTGTTATTTAAAATCCAATTAGTATTATTTTAGATGCGTTAAAAAGCTTATCTAATTCTCTACAATTTTGTCTCTAATAAAAATCTTTAAATTTAACTCCTAACTTAGTCAAATACAACAAATAAAATAATACTTGTACTTTAATCAAGATCACAGAGGAGTAAGTGCTTAAGTTGAAATTACATGTAGGTTTTGTAAAATTGAGTCAAACCATAAGGAGATAACTTACAATTTCCCCTAAAATTTATAATTTTATGTTTATGGTTTGGATGAAAATAGAATTTATGTTTATGTTTTGGATGAAATAAGTCATGTCAAAGCACTACATTTTGCAAAGGATTTGAAAGAATAGAATAGAAAACAGTATAAGCAAAAGAGGCCTATAGTTTGAAGAAAAGTGTCGTCTATAAAATAATATCCTCATGACATGCTGGAAGCAAATTAACCTATAAAAGATGAACCGGGGTTACCCCTTTGGTTGACCAAGATATTTTTAAGGTGGCTGACACCATTAAAAGAAGCTGTGTTGGAACCAATCAACCTGAAAATAATTTCTTGAACAATGAATCTGCAGATCTGATAAGCTACCCTTCAAGGTAGGCATATTACTCACAATTTCTAGCTTTGCACTTTTGTATGGAAGAAACAAATTTGACATCTGGGTACTCTTATGGATTATCATTTTTTTCTTTTCCTGTAATTTTTCTTCATTAATTTATTTTCTCGAGGTTTTCAGGACTTCTCCATGGAGAAAAATCAAAGTGGTTCTAAAGAGGTCGTGAGTATTCAGCAAGCTGAAGAACTTAAACTTAAGGAGAAAAGGAGACGGGAACGTGAGGTAGTACCTTATTAAGTTCCAATTTAATGGATTGAAAGTTCTTGTTTTATGTGATTCTTCGTTCCAGATTTGGTTTTTATACTGTTGCATTTATTTAACAGAAAAATCTTCCACGTAAGAAACGTCGAAAATTGGAGGCAGCACGTGAGATGTTAGAGAATGAGGAAGAAGATAACAATGTAGATCAGGTTCATATGCCTCTTGTGCTTTATATTCTGAACATACTTTGTGTCACTTTTCTTATGAGTTTGCATATTAGACGGATACTTTCATATGTGGATCCATTTTCTTAATTTGCATTTTTTTTCTTCACTTTTCACCTTTATTGTCTGTCTAAACTTGCTAGCTTTAAGATATCTGATTTTTTACAGTTTCCATTCATGACCATCTAATACAAAGAATGAAGCAGTGTGGGTTTTGATGATATCATTGACTGACTGCAGGAAACTGAAGCTGGCAAAAAGAAGAAGAAAGGACAATCACTTGTTGATCTAGCTTATCGACGAGCAAAATCAGTAAAAGCCATGAAGAAAGGAAATGAAGGTGGGAAATTAAAAAATTCTGCCAAGAGGGTTAAAAAACCTTCTCAAAATGTTCAGACAAGGAAAGAAGAGATGCATGAACTATTTCAGAGTGATATGAGCGAAAGCAAACAAGATCGCAGCTTCAAGAAAAGTAATAGCGTTACGGGACGGAAAAAATCAAAGAGTTCCTTTAAGAGCAAATCAAGGTATGGCTAGAGCTTTCAGCAGACTTGTTTATTTTGTTTGACTGAATCCTCATCTCTCTGATGTTCTCATTTATTGATAGAATTTTAGGTTTTGGTGCTTCTATTGAACTTATGCTTTTGCCTGTTAAGTGACTTGGTGGTGTTTAATCTTCTAATAATAGATTAACCAAAGGAGCTATTAACCATATGCACACACTATACCGGTAGTTGGAGTCTTGAGAACCTGTTTTGTGAACCCTTTTGTAAATAAATCAATTTATTCGAGCAATGAAGCAACGATGCCCGTGCCATAGTCACGGGCCATGCCGACCCCGTCTTTCTCAATCTCTCCATCTCTCGGGCTAGGGCACCCGACAAAGCGATGCCGATGGTAAGCGGCGATCGACAGCGGGTAGCTCAATGACGAGGTCAATGGCGAGCGGTGAAGCTATTAAGAGGGGTGCCGTGCGGCACCCCTCGTGCCACGTGCCGGTACGTCGCTGGCATGACCATTCATGCAATGAAGTACAACTGGGTATTATAATAACAGATCTGGTTCTTGTTTCTTAATGTATGTTAAAGCTTTCTGGGTCTAGACAATTAGTCTTCAAATGTGCAGTGATATATAGTTGCATTACTATATAATCCAAACTACTATTTTCCAACTTTACCTAAATAGGGTTTGTTGTTGGGTTTTGTGAATCAAGCTTTCAAGTTTCAGCGTCATGCATCGTTTGCCACCAACTTGTTGGGGTCAACTTTACATTCAATGTTCAGCAGAGCTGAAGAAAATCTAATGTTATATTTGCTAAAAGAATAGAATAACAAAGGTAGAAAAGAACTTCAATAGTATGAGGAAATAATACTTAAAGGTTATATTTTCATGACGGCTTATAAACTTGAGAGGTAGTATGAAATTTTGATGGAAATAGTGTAAACTTCAATATATCTGTACTGCCTGTACTTAAAGGTCATATTTTCATGGCAACTTATAAAATAGAGAGGAAGTATGAAGTTTTAATGGAAATTTAGTTTTATATGAAAATTATACTTAAGATTGTGTCTGTATATATTGCTTCATATATTTTGCTTGAATCTTTCAGTAACTTTTTCTTTAAATCTACTCTGCTTATTATTCAACTTTCTCAGGTATAAGCGCCGGAAATAGGATACAAGTGAAAAGATGTATTGGCTGAGAGTCATGCATTGTCAGTTGCTTATTCTAAAATCAAAGTCCCATCTTTTTGTTACTAATCCTCATTTTTGTGCACATCATAATATATTTGTGGAAAATTTTCAACTACTAGTATGATTCATTACATCCTAGTGTTGAGTTTACCAGTCATATCGACTATTTAGTCTATTTAGGTTTCAGTTATTTTTGTATCTGAAACTGTCGCGGTGATGACTTTCTGGAGAGTAAAGATGCATGGAATTTCAACAGAAGTGCATTGCCAAAAGCAAGTTCCAACTGTAAATGAAATTTTGGGCTTATAATATGAAGTCATTCTTTGACGAACTTGAGGCTTGCTAGTCTACGAGTTTGCTTTTCGTGACGCCATTATATTTATATCTTCGTAGCTACTGTCTGCATAAAATGAGATTAAACCACTTGTGGTGCTTCGTATACTAGTTATCAGTCAGGCTGGTAAAGAAATAATTAGCGAGCTGTTTGGTCCTCATTGGAACTTGTCATTCCTAAACAGGTTTTAGCGGCATCTACATTTCTCATCATCTGTTCAATCGAAATCTATGCTTTCTAAAATATCTATGGGCCATGCTATTATTAATCTGGAAGCTTAGTTTCTCGAATCAGTAGTTCATTCTAGGTTGCTTGAGAATTGGTGATTAATCTGGATACTTCAAAGGAATAAAATATTATTTTGAAAATATCATGTGGTTTCTTCCTTTCTTTTCCTTCTATGATTATTAGTAATACTGAAAAAGTGCTAATATTAGTATAAGTTATTCTAATGTTTGGTTCAATATTATACAGTAATAATTGTATTTGATGTGACATAATTAAAAAATAATAAAATTGTATTAAAAATTGGTGATGTTTTAAACTAAATGATAAAAATATCTTTGAGTATATGTTAAACTAGTAGTAGTAAATAGTATATATCTAAAAAATATTAATTTTTTATTAAAATTGCAGATTTAAAATACTTCATATATTTGTATTATAAGGAAATAATTATGCACTAAAGTAGGAGTGATGTCGCACTCCTTATGTAAAATAATTATACACTAGAGAATATAAAGAAGTATTATGATATAATATGAGGTTATAATCTTGTACTTTATGTAAAATAATCATGCATTAGAGTATATAAATAGGCATTGCAAGATAATGTAGGATTATAAGCTCACATTCAATGTAAAATAATTTCATTAGAGGAAATAAAAAGGCATTACAAGGTAATACAAAGTTGTAACCTCGTATTTTATGTAAAGTAATAATGTACTAAAAGATATAAAGAGGTCTTCGTTGTGGCTGAGCGTGCCGAGCGGCGGCGGTTCGCTGACGATAAGAATGGATTCTAGTGTGACAAACACAAGGGTCCAAGGTACTAAGGTAGGTAGGCTACTGTAGCTTTTGGCAGCGAGATCTCACCCCCTCTGCAGCTTGGAGCCTTAGGCAAATGGGCAGATGGAGAGACAGAGAGTTGTGGTCTCGTGGAATGTAGACTTGTGGTCTTGTCATCTTATGGAGTTGTGCCATTGTGGGTGGTGGCTAGCTGTTGCTAGTTGGCCACTATCCATTTGTCCAATTTTTTTTTACTCGGGCTGTCAGCCACTTGGCGGGATTTTTTAAGAGTTTTATATAAAATACTCTATATTATTATTCACCCAAATTTACACAATACTGCGTTCGGACCGTGTTTACACCACGTTCGAACGCGCTTTTAGTAGTTCACACATATAGAGAATGCATTCAGACTATTCGAACGCGAAAAATAGGCGTTCACACATACAGATAACGCTTTGTAAATAAAGTAAATAAAAAATTAGAATTAAAATAAATAAAAATAAATGAGCAGGTGTAAAAATAAATAAATAGTTAAATAAATGAGCAGATGTAAAAATAAATAAATAGTTAAATAAATGAGTAAACAGAAATATTTTTATAATTAAACAAATAGTTACACCAAAATTAGGAGGATTTTTTTTGCATCACTATAGAATGAGTATATCCCAACTAGGTTGGCACCTACCCATCTATCTATCATTTGCATAATCTATCCATTAATTGTAAAAAGTAAAATAAAATTACATTAGTCATTGAGATTTAAAAACTAAAATTCTATATTTTTTATTCCAAAATGGTCGTCCATTTGTAATCTAGATTCGGCAGCATACCAATCTTGTAGGCACATCAGAGCTTCAATTGTTTCTTTTTCCAAACATGATCTACGTTGATCAATCAATCGCCCACTTGTACTGAAAGCAGATTCTGAAGGTACAGTAGACTATCACGTGCCATGGTAGCAACAATTGGAAATCTCGTCTCATTTGCCTTCTACCATACTAGAGTATCTATTTTATCCTCACTTATAAAATGATTGTAATATGCTTGAAGCTCAGTGATTCCCTCCGACATTGATGAAGTTCTCTTCATTTTAAGTCGGGCAATAAATGACTTTTTAGTACTATCACTTTCAGGAGGAATAACAGAAAGATGAAGGCGTAGAGAAAGAAGAACCATATATAATAGAATAATTATTAAAAAGCCTTTCAAAATAACTTTTAATAGTTACCACACGAGAAACATAGTCATCTTATTTATTTCCATATAAACTATTAAAAATATCGAAAAAGCCTGTCTCTTTAAGTTGAGGTTTTAATAAAATGCCAAAACCAATAAGTAAAGGAAAATGTTCAAAAATATTTAGCATATTTAGTTTCTATTTTTTGTAAAATATTATGTAAAGTCCGATCATTTTTAAAAGCAATAAAAAAGTTGAACAATATTAACAAGTTGATTACCACCAATTGTAATTGTAGGAGAATAAGAGCTTGACATATTAGTAGTATCAAAAAATGTTTTTAAAAATTCTTTTATTTTTTCTTCATTTTCCCATTCTAAATCAGTTGGATATTCTAGTTCGTTATTAATATATAAAGAAACATAAGAAATTATAGCGTTTTGATATTCAACTAATTCTAACATTTCATAAGTAGAGTTTTATCTATGTTGTATATCCAATTGAAGTGTTTTAGCTTTTAATCCACACCTTTTACACATATTTGTAAATATTCTAGCTCTTTTATCATTAAAAATAATATGGTGTATAATTTTTCTAATTTTATGAATTAGCTCAGCAATTTATTTTAGACCACTTTATACAATTAAATTTATAATATGACACATACATCTATTATGTAATAATTCACCATTACAAAGTAAAAGAAGAAAACATCGAAGATTAGAAATTGTGGAATCATTATTAGATGCATTAGAGAGAAAAAACCTTATTTTGGATATTATAACTTGTTAACTCTTGAATAATAGTACGAGAAAGATATTCACCAGTATGACTCTCATCAAGCTTTCGAAAAGAAATTATTCGTTTTTGCATTTTTCAATTATCATCAATAAAATGTGCGGTTATACACATAAAAGGCCAACATTGGCATGAAGTCCAAATATCACTAGTAAAAGAAATTCTAGATTTTAATTTTTTAAAATCTAAAATTAATTTTTCTTTTTCTTCAGCAAAATATTTTAAAAAATCTCTTCTAATTGTATGATGAGAAAGTTTTTAAAAAGCCGGATTAAAACCTCTTTGTAAACAACCTTCAAGTTTCGAATCATCAGGTTTATTTCTACGAATAATATATTTAACTATAATTCTATTGAAAATTAGAAATATTTTCGGAAGCACCTTGATTAAGCAACATTTGACCTATATTAAGTTGACCTTTTTTATGCTTGTTTTTAATATGGCAAATTAGGTGAGTAGTGCCATTCTAAGTTAATGCAGAAATATCATGATTACATTGAAGACATTTAGCTCTACAATCTATAACATTACATTGGCCATCTTTCGTTTCAATCCTTTTGAAATACTTTCAAACTTCGGATTTTAATTTTTTAGAACTACTTGATGATGAAACCGAAGCCGAGTTTCCAAGCATATCAGGTTGAGGTTGAGATGCGGGTGTAGGATTAATTGAATCTCCGCCCTCCAATTGAAATTCTATATGATCATCAAAAGAATTCATATTAGAGAGAATTTGTTAATTAGAGAATTTGAGAATGTGTGATGAATTTAGAAAATTTATCATTTATTTATAAGTATGAGAATATTAAAATTACCAAAATACCTCTATAAACTAGTTGTTTATTTCTGTTAAAAGGGTAAAATGGTAAAAAGAAAGTAGAGGTCCTATTTTGCTCATTTTCAGAATTTTTTAGCTATTTTTAGAATATTTTTTATCGTTACATTTTTTTAAATATTTCTGTTCTTCTCTATTTAAAAAAAAAGTATATTAACAAAAATTAAATAGTACATGGGCCGATATGTGATGGGAGGTGGGCTAAAAAATTTAAACAATACATGTACTTGGGCTGAATTGTGATGGGAGAGACGGGCTAAAAAAAATTATGAAACATTACAGTGTACAAAATTTTTCGTTATTTTTCACTGTAGCAGTGGGCCGAATTGGGAGGCTAAACGGGCGGGCGGGCCTAACGGGCGGGCGGGCTTTCAGGCCGGGCCGGGCGAGCAAAGGGTTGGCCCGTACCGTTCGTTGGTAGTTCGGGCCCGAGCGGGGCCGAGACCAAACCAGGCTGGGTCGGGTCGGGCACGGATGAGCTGGGCCCAATGATCAGGTCTACAATCCAGAGGTAATAGAATTGGGAGATGGTGCATCCATTCATAGAGGCAGTGGAACCTTACAACCTAGCATAGGTTCACGGTAGCTTCGCTAGCTCTCTCTTGTTGTTCGACAAGCAATTGTCATCTCTTGCATTCACAATGTTTCATCTAACTTCAGATTAATTATTAATAAGGGTTCTCTATCTTAGATATGCCAATATGAATAAGGTGCTCGATGCAGTGGCTGAGTTATTTAATTTGCATTATCTAGACTTACGATATACTAAAGTGAAGAATATCCCCAGATCGTTAGGGAAGCTTTTGAACCTAGAGACGTTGGATCTCAGGAAACTGCTGTAGAGATGTTGCCCAAGGAAGTTACCATGCTAACGATGCTAAGGCATCGTATTAAGATGTACTAAGTGAGTTAGTTGCTTAAGCCTAGTTAGTTATAACAAACTCTTAGAGCTGTATATATATCTCATCTGAAGGGCCGAGTAATGGAAAAGCTAATTTTCATTTTTTTTCTCCTCTCTTCCTCTCTATCTTCATCTCTCTCTCTCTCTCTCTCTCTCTCTCTCTCTCTCTCTCTCTCTCTCTCTCTCTCTCTCTCCCTCTCATTTCTCTTGAGCTCAACATGGTATCAGAGCGAAGCATTTGATTCGTTGTGAATTGAACTCAGTTTCTTGATTCTTGATTGTTTTTCACTATGGTTGAGGATTCTTTAGCTTATGTGAATATTCCTCTTGCTAGGAACAATTTACGTAGATCTGCCATTGAAGAGCCATCATTCGCCTACTATCTTCATTGTTATGACAGTCCTAGATTGCTTCTTCTCTCGCAACAGATTACTGGAGAGAATTATGCCTCCTAGAGTCGTGCGGTGTTGATCGCTCTTTCAGTGAAGAACAAACTGGGGTTTGTAGATGAATCAATTGGAACACTTGAAGGTACTGATTTAGAACTTATTAATCCCTGGATCAGAAATAAAAATGTTGTTATTTCTTGGATTCTAATCTTAGTATCAAAATAATTTTTGCTAACGTTATTTTTTCCGAATCTGCTCATGAAATCTAGCAAGATATTAAGGAATGTTTTCAGCAGTCTAATGGTCCTAGAATTTTCCAATTAAGGCAAGAGTTAATGAATCTACACCAAGATCAAAATCCTGTTGGTATTTACTTCACAAAATTGAAAACTATGTGGGAATAATTGAGCAATTATAGACCGCTTTGTAATTGTGTAAAGTGTACTTGTGGAGGTGTTAAGAATCTAATTTCTCTTTGATTTCTCAAGAACACTAGAGAAAAATTTCTAATTTAGCTCATTTTAGCAATGATTCTATTATTACTATGGCCTTTGCTATCAGATATGATCCCAATAAGTCTTCCAGTCTTTCTAATGCAAATTCTAATTATCAGAATTATAATTCTAATAGCTATAAAAGCCAGAGAAAGGACCGTCCATATTGCACACATTGCAAATTTTGTGGACAATATTGTTGACAGGTGTTACAAGATCCTTGGATATCCTCTAGGTTACAAATCAAGATATAAAGATGTCTCTTATGCTAATGTTCATCAAAATTTCTGGTGCTGAAGGCAAGGGTGATTAGTCCAATTCTTTTAGAGGCTTTGTTCAAATATCTCAATTCCACTCAATATCAGTAATTGATGTCCATACTATCTAATCATCTCAGTACTTCTGCCAAAATCAATAGTGATCAAAATACTTCTCACACTACCTGTCATGCAAGTATATATTCTTTGGTATCTCTACATCCTAATTTTTCATCCAATCAATTTTGGATAATTGATTCTAGTGCTACCAAGCACATATGTGCCACATCAAGTGACTTTACTTCTTTGAAGAAAACTTAGCATACCACAATTACTTTACCTAATCATACTCAAGTTTTCAATCCACTTAAAGACATTCAATTAAATTCTACGCTGGTACTTAAAGGTATTTTGGTTGTTCCTCACTTCAAATTTAATTTAATTTTCGTGAGTGCTTTAATGGATCTCAACCCATTGTCAGTTTTATGATGTGAACTAAGTCAGATCGGATCACGTCATAGGGATATTGGGCTCAATTAGTCGAGCCTATTTATCTTATCTGCTTTTATAGTTTATTGAGAATTCTAATATGTTAGAAATTATTAGTTAGCTAAATTCAGCTCTTTTCAAATTTGGAAAAGTAATAATAAGATATTTATTAGACATCCAAATATCATTAGAATGTTCATATTCAAAGTTTTCTCAATTTTATCCGTGGCAAAATGAAGAAATATTCTAAAAAGAATAAAAAAGACTGGTTTAGCTAAGTTTATTAGTTTATTAGTTTATTTAGGAACGAGACTGTTACCGCCAACCGGAGGTTCTTTATAGATAAAAAGACCACGGTGGATTAGGGATTAGAAGCTCTGAAGCAATGAACAAAGCTCATGCTTAAGATGGCTTGGCATCTTCTGAATGGTAATCGTCTTTGGGCATTTATTCTTCAAGCTAAATATTTTCGTGGATCCTTTTTCTAGTGTGCTTCTCTTATACCTGGAAGTTCTTGGGCTCGGCAAGCTATTCTACAATGCCTTCGGCGTTTTAATCTTTCTCATATCTCCCTTCCACATTTGTATCTCGGTGGTGAAACATCTTGTCGCACCCAACGGAGGTTGGAACCGAGGTCTAGTTCGGTTAATTTTCCCTACCGAAATTGCTGATCGGATCTTGAAGCTTCACATCCCTGCTGCACACTCATCAAGTGCTGACGAACTTATATATGGATGCATACTACCACTGGCATTTTTAGCTTAAAATCATCTTACCATCTTATAGCTGTAGGCAATTGGTCTTCTTCCTCCTCGAATCAACTTAAATCAGTGTGGCGAGCTGTTTGGAAGACTTAAGGATATTCGGCCAAGGGTTAATGTATTTATGTGACGGTGTCTAGTTGATGCTCTTCCAACAAGAGCCTCTCCTCTCTTGACAGGAGAATTTCTGCAAGTGATGCAGTTTGTCCTCGATGCAGTCGTATATGTTCTCTTTTTTTACTGTCGACCTAGACTTAACAAGCATTTTCTAGAAAATTATTAAGATTATGTTTCTTATGAATCCATGGGTTTGAGATGTGTAAGGATAGAAGTATACGACTAAAAAACTAAAGGAAAATTATTTGGACGATGACTGATCTTTCAATTAGGATAAAATTTAATGTGGTTTTAAATTTTTGGAAGGGAATAGTAGTAAACCAATTAAGTTTTACAAGTTGGTAGTTTTTTTCTTATGCATGATATGCTATCTTTAGGGGTGAATGGGTCGGATTAACTCCGACCCGACCCGCTATGATCCGATTTGGATTGGATTCGATAAAAAATTCTATTTGTTTCGGATACTGATTGAGATACATATAGAAATTTGAGAAATTTGTATATAACACCTTGTGTTTTAGCTAAATTTACATTTACACCCTACATTTTCACTATTTGTAAATCGAGCCCTATAATTTAGATAATATATGCAGAAATGAGTTAGATTTCAGCTAATACCGTGAGAATATTTCGTTAATTAAATTTATATTATTTATTAAATACCTAAAATGCCCTTGGGTTGACCATTGACCCCCGGGAGGAGAACGTGGACACGACCCTCGCCCGCGTCCCCGAGGTTGACCCCCGATCCCGGCGGCATAGCCGAGGAGATCTTGCACTCGGTGGGGCACCCAGCATCCTCAATAAGGGATCTTGCGCTTGGGCAGACCCCGGTGTCCAACACCTCGTAGACGCCGGATCCAAGCAAGGGAGGTTGGGATGATGAGGGAGGGAATGAGGAGGTAGGAGAAGGGAGGATAAAATGAGGTGGGAGGTGGGAGGTGGGAGGTGGGAGGTGGGAGGAGTGTTAGGTGGGGATGATGAGGAGGGAGGAGGGTTGGGTTTAGTTAGTTAGTTGGTTTGGTTTGGGTTGGGTTGGGTGTTAGGTGGTTAGTTAGTTTGGGTTGAGGGTATTTTTATATTTTTATAATTTTCATAGTATAGTTAACTTAACTTAGAGGTTGAGTTAAATTTAACTAACAAATCTAATAGCAGGGTGTTTTTTGTACATATTTTCTAAATCATAGGGCTTGATTTAGAATGTAGGGTATAAATACAAATTTAAATGCAAGGTGTTATATATAAATTTTCGTAGAATTTTTGAAAAAAGTCCGGATATGGATTCAAATACGGGTCGATATAATTTTTGGATTCGGATGCGGGTCACATATAATTTTCGGTTTCGGGTACGAATATCGGATATCTGTTTACCCAATATTTTTTGAAAGATTAACAGTTTTTAGTTTACTTATTTAAATAGTAAATATTGATATGATAGATTACATATTATTTGTAGAGATTAATTTTTCTAATTTTATATTTATTTGACATACAAAAAATTAATATTTTTTGAAACTCCTAATATTTTTGTGTTAATTATCACTAAATAAAAGAACACAATTCGATTGAAATTTGATCAGCATCCATTTAAGATCCGATCCTTTATCCAAAAATTATCCGTACCATTTAGTTAGGATATGGTTTTAAATTTTATTTTCCCATCCAATATCCATATCTGAATCCGTATCTGAATTAAAAATATAGATGCAGATGTTGGTTGAGCACTATCCGGTCCGTATTTGATCCCTTTTCACCCCTAGTTATCTTGCATGCTCGGTAAAGATCTTCGTAAACCACAATGTGTAATTACTACTATGCTCTTATTAATTACTATGCAACCATCTAATTACTAAGTTAACATAATCTAAGATTTCTCTTTTCTCCATTACTTAGAACTTCTGACTTTTTGTGGAGGATTAGATCCAATAGTTGGGGTCTATGGTTGAGTGATATTGCATACCAACATATAGAATTGAATGTTAAAATATTATCAATTCTACAAGCAATTATTTATAATCGATGTCTTGAGACACTAATCTTCTTTAAATCTCAACTGGGTTTTCAGAAAATCTTGTAGAATTTTTTTCTGTAATACTTTAGTTTTCTTCTAAGGGAAAGAAGTCTTTTGTTTCTCCTTAGTACTAATGATTGGTTAAGCTTCCCTCTAAGTAAGAACCAATAAGTATTTTTGTAATTACTCTCCAGATTAAATTTAAAATAAGCATATGAAGGACTGCTGGACTAGATTGCTTCTTGTTGGTAGAGCTAACTCCAATGCATCTTGGATATGAGAATGATTCATCAATAAGAAGTGAAGATTCCCCAAAAGTTAATCATCCGGTCACCTATTAGTTCATTAAATTTTATCAAGCCAGGTTTGATTTTTTTTTTCTGTTTTATAATTCTGACTTCCATGATATTTTCTTTATGAATTGATATAATTAATTGTATTGATGATTCATATAGACTATACTTTTAATAAATATGACACTAGTAATTGATTAATACTTTTATTAGTGATACTGTAATATGTTTTTCATTGTAAATTTTTTTATTGCTTAGATTGCAAATGGATCAAATAAACAATAGATGGATGGAAAATAAAGATAGATTAAGCAATGAGTACAAAGAAGTTTAGATATTTTTCAGATTTTGCATTTCAGCTTGTACACATGAAGATCAAATACTGTACAATAAGTGTAGAGCTAGAGGATGAGGAGGAACCAAATGAAAAGGCTGCAAGATTTTACATATTGTTGGAAAATATTCGAAGACCTTTTTATCTAGGCTGTGAGAAGTCCTCCAAAGCAAAGATCTAGTGATGATGTTTTAAAATAGTTAGAGGATTTTGGAGAGAGTAAATTTGGAAAAATAGTTGGGAAAAGTAAGTTAAAGAGACACTCATATAATTGGAAGATGAAATATATTTGGTTTTTCTTACCATACTGGAGAACACATTTTTTGTGCTATAACTTGGATATTATGCATATTGAGAAGAATATTTGTGACAATATTTTTGGGGGCATTGTTGAACATTAAAGGGAAGACTAAAGTTCACCTAAAGGCTCGTCTTGATTAGTAAGAGATAAATATAATAAAAGATCTTCACCCAGAACCACATGTTGACAAGTATGAACTATCAAATGCACTTGACACATTGAACGCAAACCAAAAGACTATATTATGCAAATTTTTCATCAAATATATCTCATTGTGTGAATTTGAAAGATCATCAAATATATATCGCTATTTATTTGTAACATGATTTATATTGCCTTTCAGATCATCCTTGAGCAACTAAGGAGCAGCTTTCTTTTCCTTGGCAGCTAGCCCGAGCCTTGGAGTTACATGCTATATATTCTGTACAAAAGAAAGCTAAAGAGCATGTCACGAAATAGCCGAATTGTTGTTAATAACATGAAGGAAGCTTCAAAGTGTGACTTGAATATGGTGAGAGATATATTGTTTTATTCAAATGTAATCGGTGCAACTATCGAAATGAGCATGAACGTGTTGGTTGCATCAAAGATGCGCATGGGTTCATAAGTGTCAACAGCAAATCCCCTTTAAAAATAAAATGAACCATTTATAATAGCATGTCATGCTGAACCAGTCTTCTACGTGCCAAATAATAGCAGAAAAGATTGGTATCTTGTAGTGCGGACACCACCAAGAAACTATTTTAATATTTCATAAATGAACGAGTTAGAGTTAGATCGTGATGAGAACCCGCAACAATGTGGCATTAAAGTTCATACTAACCATAACATTAAAGTTGCTGAAGAAGTGCTTAGATGGAATACCTTGGATGGCTATATCTTTGTTGATATGCTAGTAACAGCTATGTGTTACGAACTAGATCTGAAACGATCTAGATATAAGGAAATTATAACATTTTTATAGGAGGAAGCCCTAAAAGTCACAGATCTAATAATTTTGGTTTACGTGATTAAAATAATAGAGGAAGGTCAGAATTGGACATATTTGTAATTATCCGGCGTTGCAACGGTCGTCGGAGGATGGTGGACGGCCGTAAGGTAGGTGGCTCGTGGAGGTGTTGATGACTATGGATTAGAAATAGAATTAGGGTTCTAAGATAGATCTACTCCTATAAAAATAAATGGCTATGATTAATTTACTTCTACCCCTAAATTATCTTATTCTTAATCCTCAAATAGTCTAAGGTTAAACTATAATTCTTAATTTTTCATTGGATGCTTGGATAATTAAACAAAAAAGCTCAACCACTCTATATATAAAAATAGGGTATAATAAGTCCTACTCAGACTAGCCCTAAAGACTTATACAACTTGGACTAGGACTTGTCTTAAAGACTTACATGACTTAACTAGATTTACCTTAAGAGCTTACACAAGAGATAAGCATTAAAGATAAATAGACTCAATCCATTGATCTCAAATATCTTTATGATGCGATCCAATCTGACTCGGTTTGTATCAATCTACTATGCTTTCGACCACCTTGTCCTCAAGGTGTCCGTAGTGGTTTTCATACCTTTTGTCACTCTCAAACTGTATGTCCTCGATCTTCGTGTGGGTTTTGTCTACCACGTAGAGGAGGGCCCCATAGTGGGTTATGCCTAGGGCCCACTTATTTGACCATGTTTGCCCTAGCCACAGGTCTTTTGAGCCAAGGTCTTAGTGCATGTAGTTTAGGTCGTGGCTACAAAAGGTCCAAGGAAGTGACCAATCATGGTGGTTTGAGCCGATGGGGCCTAGATCATCGCTAGTGAGTAAGAGTTTTCAGCCCTAGTTTGATCATTCACTATGTCCTTTCCCTGTTCGCCACGCAATAGCACCAACCGTAGCCCTAAACAACACCACTACCTTGGAATTTTAATAGGGTCTAAATACTAAAAACATAGATTAAGACATTACAAGGCTGATCAATCTAGTTTCATAATTTTTCAACTTTGTATGAATATTTTGTAAATATTTTTTTGAAACTGATTGTAAATTCCTGTAACATCAAAATTTAGACTAATTTCATATTTGGACTCAATCCAGACATAGATCATATCATTAAATCTAAGGGAGATTATTGGAGGACTATATCTAACAAATGCCATGAATACATTGTTAAGTCTAGCCTCGTTAGATTATTAAGAGTCGATAAATCCATCAATCTCATTGAACATCAGTTCGTTTTCCACGTTCCAAATTTAAAATTTATTACATATATCAACTCTAGTTTTTCAATCAAAAGGAAAAATAGAAGTCTCTTGACCTTGTTAATGAAAATGAATTCTTGTTTTGGGAAGTTGTCCATCCAACCTTGTGAGTGTTTAGAATTAATTTATTACAAAGTACTGCATCCAGTTCTATAAACATCTACAATTAGCCATTGGTTTGAAAAAGAGATCACATTAAGAAAAATGCAAAGATTGCATATTTTTCTCAAAATAAAATGCATACACGGTATATGACTTCATGAAGAAAGCTCTCTAGTTTACCAGACTCCACACTTGTTATTCAGAGTAATGCCTTTCATTAAAAAAAAAAGGAAAAAAAAATCAGAGTAATCCTAGCCTAATATTTATAAAATGTAGCTAGTGAGTAATAAGTTGCACCGACGTCATGTACGAAGATCTTTCATAGAAAACGTTAATTTGCTTCTATGTTTGGTCTCAGTGCCTGACTAATCATAAATAATTAAATACAATTCCTAAGTGAGCAGAAGCATTGTGACATGGTTTGCCTGTGAAGGAACAGATTAAAGGGTTAAATAAAAGCTACCATTCAATAGAAAGGGAACGGGGAAATGATATTCCAAGATACTTGTGAGGAATGTACAGGAATAATATTCCAAGATTCCACCATACGCAATTGCTACTATGAAAAAACAATGAGAAAGACGAGCAAATGAAAAATAATAATACCTACATTTTTCTGACAATTAATATCAAGACTATGTATAATCAGCATTATTTCTGCTTATCCAGAGTACCAAAAGGATGATTTGGTCCAACCTTCTTCAGGGGACCAAATATGTAAAACAACACTCGCTTAGATGAACCAAGGAACCTACAGAGAGTGGGGAACCTTGGTTGTGACTGTAGGTAAAACAAAAAAAACGCAAATTAAAAGAGAAGTGCCTACCCTTGAAACTATTGCCATGATGTCACCTGCTTGTAACCTAATGTACAAGGTTCCCATCCACAATCTGGCTCCTTGCGTTTCAGCGTTCCACCAGAACTTGAAGGCTGTGAGGCACCCATAGTATGTACATCAGCTCGACTAGTCTGTGCTGGTGCAAGGAATTGAAATAAACCCCCCGCTTCCCTGCTTCCCCTCTCCACTGTCATACTGGAATTCAAGTCTAAAGAAGACTGAGAAGATGCAATTCCAGTTGAAAGTTGGGGTGCACTAGTCATACTCATTAAGAAAGGAGGCACTGAAGCAGTTGTGCCAAGTATCTGTGGTACAACAGTTGTTCCTCTAGAATCTACCATGTAAGGGATAACTCCAGATCCATAAACAGCAGGAGTGTAGGCCCAAGTAGGCTGACCATTCAACCCATATGCATGTGGGGGCATGTAAGCATAAGGATGAAAAGGCCTAGCTGGTACAGTGGATTCCACACTCAGTCCGTTCAATGAATATGGGTGTGGAGTTTGACAAGCAGAATCTTTTGTTTCCACAGCTATCCTTGATGCCCCAATTGAGGTAGCAGGATCATCAAGTTTAGGGCATGAAAACATGCTCAAGCTTTTCGAAAACGGTTTGCTGAGATTTTGCGAACCACCAATGTCAACGGATGATGGTTTGTCATTCAAGTCAAAGTCTCTCTCTGAAGGATGCCTAGAGAATGACGACGAAGTGGAAAACAAGCTTTGATCTCCATTCTCATGATGAATATTCCAGTGCAACGATGATGGATAAGTAGCATCCTCATTTCCTAGGCGATTGAGGTCCAAACTAAGCTTGTCTGCTCTTCTTGGACTAACTTCTACGGAAGAGCTCCTGGAGAAGTAGTCACGTTGAGGTGGTTTCATAGATGTTGGATCAGCTGCCAAGTTATTCTCATTCCCAGACAGATTCAAATCAATCTCTAGGATGCTCTTTTCCTGCTTTGAACCAGAATATGTATTCCTGCCATCAGGTGTCCTTCGAGGAGATGCAGGTCGAAAAGCACTTGTGGGTGCAGAACCCCTCCAACCCACTGTGCTTTCAGACTGTAGCCTCCTAACTGTCAACTCTGGAATACCCTTCAAAGCAGAAACAGCTACAGGTGTAGATAAGTTAACTTGATTACTGAGGGCAGGATTCAAATTATCCTCAGTAGAAACATCCTCATTTAGATCAAAATCAAACTTATTCTTGTCAATTTCAGAATCTATTTCTTTGACTCTAGTTGTCATTTCTGTTGAATCCGTTTCTTGTTCATTTTTCTCAGCACTAGTGTCAACTTTCTCTGATTTCAGTGAACTCCCATTTTTATGGTTAGAATCGCTGTCAGAAGAATCATTACCTGTTGTCATTTCATTGCCATATTCTTCAGTTCGTTCAGGTTCCTCCTTGCCATCTACCACATCAGGCAGATGGGAATCCAATACTCCTGCACTGATATCTGGAGAAGAGCTGCAGAATGGTTCTCGGTAATCAACAACTTCCCTCTCAACTTCTATAGCAACTTGCCTTGCAACTTCCAGAGCATCAATTTCTCCACTTTCCAGCTCCATATCTGCCCTCTGTTCGATCACACTGCTTACCTTGTCCACTGGTTTGGATGAAACACAAGGGATAACACGATTTATTTTCTTGCTTGTTCTCAAACAACCTTCACTCTGAAGATCTTTACTTTCACCATCAACTTTTGTGGCTTCTTGTCTCTTAAAAGCACTCCGGGAACCATCTCTCTTAGTCAACCTAAAACTACCTGATACATCTACAACATCCCTTCTGACATTTAGAACAGAATTCAGTTCTTTCGTGTTTCGTAAGTTTTTTGGCAACCTACAACTAGCACCAACACTGATTAGTTGAAGCTCCTCATTTTTTGTCTTACAGGGCATGATCTCCTTTGAGTCAGTATTGCATGGTATAATGGATTCCATCACAGCCTTACCAGAAGGTGATAAAGCAATGTCAAGACTAGCTTTATATGTGCTTTTCTCCTCTGTTTTCAACTGAACATTCACATCTTTAACACCATCTTCTAAAGCTAAATCTTCATGAGGGTCATCAGATTTTAAATTGTCATTAGAAGCAGCACAAATGCTAGTGGAATTTTTCCCTGCACCGAGAGAAGACTCTTTTAAGATCTCCTGACAGGTACTTTGGGTGTCACCAGGTACGAAAGTATTAGTATCACTTGCACCTGCTGAGCTCCCTGAAGTTAACATAATTTGGTTTGGCACATATGTTTTGCCTTCAACAACAGCGCACAGATGAGAACTGCCAGAGAGCCCAGTTATCTTTGAGTTGCACAAATCACTGTCGGCAGATTGTACTTTACAATTTCCTTCCTCAGATGTGTTTTTATCAAAAGGAGGCTTCTGCTCCTCTTGGCATGACCTGATGTTCTCCTGATTCTGACAGCCTAAATCACCAATTGTTGCACTATTCCACATCTCCAACAAAGTCCTTGCCTTCTCCTTGATGTTATGATTCTTGTGATTTAGCAGCTTTTCAACTGTCACAGAAATTTCTGAAACAGATGGCATTTCCCTCTCAAGTGGAAGCCTCTCGAGTGATCTTAATATTTCATTTACTAAATCATCTATAGTATCATCATCATCATCATTATTACACGTCAAAGATTCTTGAAGCCATTGATTAAGAAAGCAGAGCCCGTTTAACTCCACAAAATGACTAAGACAATCCATCTTGTCTGTTGCTGCTAGAGTGCCCGCACAGGTCGACCATTGTCTTGCAACATCAGCTACATTATTTACGATACATGCTCTCTGGTTTTTCATGATAGAAATAAGTTCTTCAACTCTTGCAAGAGTTGCAAGGCCATTCTTCATCTCAGTAAGAGTGAAGAAATCTTCTAGGGTCATACTGTAGCACTCAAGAATATTTATAAGCTCCAACTATGTCATCCTTCCAACATGCTAATATTTATAAGCGACCCTTGACAAGAGCACTATGATGAAATTTGGACTAGTATCCCTAGCTCCTCTTCTGCAGTAACAAAAATATGGTATAATTGGAGCAGTTTGGTCAATATTAGAATAAGTTGACAATTAGTTTAGTCTAGAATATATGGGTAATATATAAATCCAGAATATGTTGATAACTATATAACATTAGGAAAAGTAACAAATTATTGACAACTAAAAGATAAGAAAAGCAATATAATTGTTTCTCAAAGCAAATTTAGTGCACTTGCAACTAGCGAATAATATCTAATAAGACACTCGTGACTAGTTAATAATATCTAACAAGACAAAACTTACAACCTCTAAGGAATAATCAATGAATAATCACATAGGAATTCTCAAATCATCATTGACTTGCTTCTAAGAGAATGTGACACCTTCAGTAAGATTTTTCCTTGGCATGTTACACAATAATCACTAGAAATGTGCATTTTCAACACAGAACAAGAATATCAAATAAGAATACTCCAATATACGATATATCAATGTATAATGTGTATAATGTAGATCTAGTTCGGTAGTTCCTCAACACTAAATTTCTGCAATTGTGAAAAGGTTGAATCAATGTACAAAGAATCTAGTTGTGGATCATCTATCTTCAACATCACGGATGGTCCTCCGGATTTCCTTGAGGTGTGTTTATAGGTCATATGGTGATGATTAATATGTGTTGCATAGATAAGACTTGCCAAGTAAATTATGAAAGTAGACACTGGCAGAGATATTGTAGAGCAGTTGGAATCTAATGTCTGAACATACCAAATTGTCAACTGTCTATTAGGTATTAGCAATTGAAAATAACCAGCATGTTTTTCTGATCTTATAAATTGCCATCATAAAAAATCCAACCTCCACATATTGTATATCCAGATATTATCTGCCATAGTTGGCATTGTATAGATTAGATAATTGATAATCAAGGATCAACAGTTCCATCCAGATGCATAGAACAGGAATAAGGCTTACATCAGACAAGTATTTCCCAAATGAAAAAATGATTTTAGTTACAACCACCAACAATGTTAATAATCATTGCTGCTCTCCAATCCTGCAACATCAATAAGGATTTCTAAATCATTATGAACTTTGGACATATGTATATTAATTATAAATTTCTGAAATAAGTGACAAGACCTTGTTTCCGCTAAGGCAAAACTTCCATACCCTTCTTAAATTCCCTAGCTTGATCCAACGATTGTAATTGCCATTTTAGCCAGTATTCCTTTATTTATGCCCGGTACTGGTTCCTCCGTACTGGTTTTAACTTAATTCATTAAGTGCTTAAAGGGCTAATAAGTCATTAACTATATTAATTATGGAGAGAATTAAGGAAGAGAGAGGTTTGTATTATTGTATTAGAGAGACGAGAGAGAAAAGGACGTGGAATCCTGATCAGTTAGGGAATGATTTACTCACAAATAAATAAAATCAGATAGATTTGAATTTGAAATTAAAGTAAACGAATTAGACTATAGATTATGCAAATCTAATCAATTTCGAATCAAATTTATTTACATGAAATTTTGAATTAAATTTGGAAGCTGTGAAGGGAGATAACTTGATCATAGTAAGATATTCTTTTTTTTTCATATATAAGCATACTGAATAATGAATTTGGAAATGAGATGGAGAGAGATAAGGATATAGGATATGTAGATGTTGATAAGAATCAAATTTATTTCATTATGAATGAGAGAGAGAAATACAGAGGAGAGTGATAACATTCCCATACTAGAATTCTAATATGGAGATAACTGCCGGTTGAAAAGCTTAATATTATGATATCTCAATTTCACCATTGGTTCTGTCAATGGTTTGATCTTTCTTTCCACTTAAATAACCAATTTGATAAAAGAGTCTGGATGAAAAGCTCTTCAGCCAACTATAAGACAAAGGTGTCAGATTGATACCTACAGCTTAAGGTACATCAAAAGATCATAAGAACATCTAGTTAAATAGTCTAGAACATTAAAAAGCAAAATTTGAATTGTTGCTCTCGTGAAACCGGACATAAGATTCTACCTACTACAATTTTATTCTTAGATCATTTCCATAATAAGAACCTTAAATAAGAGAGGCTACAGGTGGATATGATTGACCTAGTTCTTACACCTAAAAATAATCAGAATTGGATTAAGAAGGTCTAGAACTACACAAAGAACAAAGTGAGAGTTTTCCCTGCTTCAAAGAATCCCATCCTGTGAAAGGTGTCATAGATGCCTATCTCATGATCACTGACCTCATAATATATGGATAAGATATTGAGGCCAAGATTTGAACTGGCTGCTAAACCTGGGCTCTACACATTTTATGTGACCAGATCTTCACCTATAAATCATTATTTTTCATTTACCTATAAAGGACTATTGTATGATTTTTATGAGGAATAAAAGTGCGAAAGAAATTCATATATTATGAGGTCAGCCAACAAGAAAATACTGATTTCAAGCACTGCATTAAAAGATATATTTGATAGGGGCTTTGCATGCATTCTCTTATTTGAATATATATTATGTATGTGCATATAACCTTCAAAACCTATGGTTTTTGCATGAGCATACTTCAAGTTACTTTCTGAAACAATAAGCTGAACCATTTAAAAAGTAAAAAAGACAACGATGCCCTTAAATGAGAGGATGCATGCCGACGCTAGCTTGGGATGGCACGCGTGTTGGCACACCTCATGACACTGGCATATGTCCTGCCAAGTGTAGGCGCATTGTGATGTGCTGCTAGCACACTTCCACAGTCTTGGCACACACCAAACTAGATACTACGCTTTTTTTAGAGCTTAAAGTAGCTTTTGATGGCTAATGGAAAGTATTTTAGCCCTAGATATTGGTGTGACACATCAAATTTTATGCAATAGGAATGAATCGCCATCAAGAGAATAAGGGTATCTGTCTTTTATTTTGAATGGATTATAACTGTTGGTTAGCTTTGGGAGGCATCCATGCCAAAAAAGCAAGGATTTAAGGGGTATCCATGCAAAAAAAAAAAAATCTTTTGAGAGATATATATACAAATATCAACTTTATAAGGGCATACAAACAAATAAGGGCTTTTAGAAGGGTATACATACCCAAAAAAATAGAGACTTCTTTATATCTTTTTCATATTCTCAAAATTACCATCTTTTTCTCAAATCCTCTTACCAATAGAGAACAATAGCACACGTATAGAGCCTGTATTTTCTTGTTGATGCTCAAATACAGAGGGCTTTTCAGAAAAGAAATTACTTTTATCATATTTTAAATGTTGGTAAATTGGTCATATTTTTAAAGGTTAATTAGCTTTGGAAGGCACCCATGCCAAAAGGGGAAGCTTTTAAGGAGTATCCATCAAAAATCCAAATGTTTTCAGGGATATACATGCAAATATCAATTTTATAGGGGTGTACATACAGATAAGAGATTTTAAATTGGTATGCATACATACATATATATATATATATATATATTTACCTTGCCTTCTCTCAAATCCTCTTACTATTAAAGAACAATCATTTATCAACCACATACAGAGCATGCATTTTCTTGTCGATGCTCAAACAATAAGGGCTTTCTCCCAAAAAGGATTAGGAGATAGAGTAAATGATAACATACAACATTATCAAGTTCATAACATTGGAAAGGACAGAGCTTTCAAAGCTAAGTCCTCCATGTTAGAAATTTGGTAGTAGGAAATTACTACTATTATTTTCTTCCACTCTTTCATACTAATCTTTTTACAAATAATACTGTGATTACATCTAAGTTCTACTCCATCTAGAATTGAACACCATAAATTTAATTCGCAAATCATTATAAACTTTCTGCAGAAAAAAAGATTATGCATAGAATTTATTTTGTAGTTAAACTTCCTAAGACATACACCTTAAAATACTTGTCCAAGTTACAAATCTAACGTCTCATTTCATTTCCAAATCTATAATTACTCTAAAACATCTTAATGAGGAAACTCCTGAAATATTTATTTTGGTTTCTAGCTCAAATTAAAGTCAAACAAATCCTGAAAGATCCTAGATGCCAGTACTAGAGCTTCATCCTTGTCAGCATCTACTTCACTGAGTGAGAAGATATAACTTAAGAAGAGCTAAGTTATAAAAGGTTTTCGGAATATTTTTCTATGCCAATCCCATGCTGGCATGGTTGCAAATATGCAATTGCTGCCTTCATATTTAAATATGCCAATCAACATGTAAGAAACAGTGTCCAAACCAGGAAGCAAACTTATTGATTTTAAAGAGTATAATCTTGAGGACAATAATAATGACAAAGAAAGTAAAAAAAAACTACTGGACAAGACAAAGGGAGTAGACACAAGAAGTTGACCTAGAAACACAATATAAGCATTATATTTGACTGTACATTCTGTTGATTGATATACTCATCCAAAAATCTCATAAAGTTTGCCGGTGACAAAGTGGAGATAACATTCTCAATCTAACTAGTATGGGTGTTCAGAATCAGTCTATGTCTCTACGATCAACTTATATAGAACAGCCAAAAGATGATATTGGGACATAGGAGGGTACAATGGCTTGATAGCATAAAAAAGGAGCCCCTAATTCATGAATCTACTGCAAGGCATTGATACTATATCATTTTGATTTCTTAACAAAGTAGTCAGAGTTCACATAAATGAATGAAAACAAAAAGGAAATGGAGGAAAAGTAATCTCAAAGACAAAGCTTTCATAAACAAAGATTCGCAAATGACAATAGTCTACTGAACCAAATAACCAAATTTGCAGCCTTGACACCAAAAAATGAACTGAAAATACAAGCTAAAAGAAGAAAAGGTTTGCTAATTAAAATAACAACAAAGATGAAAGAAGAAAAAAACAGTAGCCCTAATATGGCAGGTTTCCCCATGCGGTTGCACTGACAGAACAAACTGTCGCACGCTCCTACTTTCCTATGATTTTTCTACAATCATCAACAAAATCTTACTCCAATTTCTACAAATGCTGACTACCAAGTCTAGTCTGCATACTGTCCACAGTTATATATTAAATAGTCTGTCATTTAATAAGCAAAAAGATGGAAAGACCTAAAAGCAGCAGACGGAAACCGATAGTGGATCAAAGTTTTGGAATTATACTCGCTCTAAAAATTTATTAATTTTGGCGTATTCCATCTCTAACAAAATCAAACAACAAAAGATCCTTATCAAGCAACTAAGATCATAACTTATCTTCAAATATCCAAGATAATAACCCACAATTTATGAATTTGAAGATACGGAGAAAAAATTAGTAAAATAACAACAGGCGACGTGGTAAAAGAAATAAAGAAACTCTCGTTCCATATAAATATCACAAATTTCAGATCATCGGAAAAAGAGGAAATCTATCCAGAACCTTTGAACCTCAAATCCTACCTGATCCCCTTCCAGCATTAGACAAGGAAGAAAAAGAAAAAGAGAGAAACAAAACGAAATTACTCTAACATGGCTCAAGAATTGCATCTTTTAACATAAATCATATCATAGAAGTGGAATTGAACACAGCGACGATAGAATTACGAAGGAATAGCGAAGAGATCTAAGGAAAGGATCAGGAAAAAAGGACGTGAGATTAAATTACCCAGAATGAAGAAACCCTAGCAAACAACCAATCGCTTCTCCTCTCCTCTCTCTCTCTATCGTGCAACCTCTCTCTCTCTCTCTCTCTCCGTTCTTTTTTTTTATCTTTCTTCTCCTCCAACTCCGTCTTGCTATTACTTTTAGTTATTATTATTTTATTTTCATGTGAATTCTCGTATCACACCTTTCGTCATCGACGTATTACCGATGATACCCCTCATGCTCTGGAATATTCTAAATGAGGAGTCTACTTTCTTAATTATCTCATTATAGGATGCTGTTACGTTAATTAATTAGGTAGAAGATAAATTAGTAATTGACTTTGGCGTTGTCTCTTTCAACTATTTATCCCTATCTCCATAATCCCAAAGTGATAGGGACGGCGGTGGACGATCCCAATAGGGACGTGAATATGATGTTGAATATATTTTGTAAGCATGATATTTACTCAAATTTATAGCATAGTTACTGAACTTGTATATAAAAATCATATTTGGCATTCACATAAAAGTTATGAAATTAGGTTCCTTCCTATTCTTATGTCACTATTTTCATAATAAGTCAAATTACATATATTCATAATACTCAGTCGTCTTATTTTGACGACAATTTGGTTTTCCAATATGAAAAGCGCTCTCGGAGATACAAAATCTATTAATTTCAATTGGATTTTATAAGTTTGATACACATATGAAATGAGATATATGTTAAAACACCCAAAACACACAAGCACAATCGACTAGCTAATTATAGACCGTCATGAATCTTAAAAGTAGTATAGTGACTTTAGCTCCTTTAGTAAGTTAATAAGAAGACAAATAGATAAAAACAATATGACAACTACCAAATCTCATTGCTACTGAAAGGGAAGGAGGAAGACTAGCCATGAATATCTTATCACCACTCACAAAATTGCACCAACCGATTCGAGTGAGCCCCTTGGTGCTTTTAAAGGAAACACTAGCGAAGAGGAGTGCGACTACACCTGGACCTGAGCCACCTTACTGGAGAGAGAGATCCAAGGTGGTGGCACTCCTTGCGCCGCCACCCTTCATTAAAAACAATAAGGCCAACTTATCGACAGGCAGACGAGAAGGGTCATGAGGGGAAGGATTGACAAAATCCTGAGGCAATGTTGGATCTTTTATCGACGCCCAAGGAAGAAAGAGAAAAGGACAAAAATAAAGAAAAAAATATATATAAAAGAAAAAACTAATCACATAGGAAACTCCCATCCTCTAGGAAGAAGGCCGACATCAGAGCTGCGAAAACAATCGTGGCGCAAGAGAAGAGAAAAATAAAAGAGGAAACTCTAATAGAGCTAGGGTTAAAAGAGGAGAAACAATTTGTCTTTGATGCTAAGATCTTAGCTAATCATTTATACTAGCTTTCAATAGTAATAAGTTGCTTCTTAGCATGCTTTATAGTAGTGGTCTATTTCTTATTAAGACTAAGTTTTTGGGTTAATAAATAAATATATTTTTAACAGTTCTTAAGTTTTTTTTTATTTATTTATTTAGAGAGAGAATAACTGTAGTCGTCGATATCAATGAATCAGCCACAAAATCATACTATCTTATCCCTTATGAATCTTCATAAAAGCTTAAGCTTTAGAGCCAATTGTTATTTAATATTGCTATGATTATAAAGATGCGTCCATGGGAAAGGTATACTTTGAGAAAGGAATGATTGTACAAACGTTTCAAAATTATAGTCTTAACCTAATAAAGAGTATTTTATGATGACACATATAATAGTTTAACACGTTAACGTCTAGTTGGGGGCATCTAAGGCTATGTTTGGAATCAATTATAGATGGGATTTAGTTGATTTCATTTGGAAATGAATTTGGCTATTTGGAAAAGAACAAAATTGAATGAAATACATCTAATCATATTATTTGTAATGAGGTTGGAATTTATTTTATTATGTTTTCTACTCGTGAGCTTTAATAAGTAACAGATTAAAAGTAAATTAGGATTAAAATTGAACTTAGATTCAAAAGATTATTTTGCCCTTGTATCAATTTCTCAAAAGATCGTTAATAAAATTTTATGCTCTAAACTTCAAGAAAGAAAAGGCAATTTAATTATTTACCTCTGTTTGTTAACCTTAACAATAATATGTTAGGAATATTCTACTAAAATTAACTATAATGTGTTATGAACCGACTTGATCCGATCCGTAAGTTCTGGACTAGATTAAGGGCGTGACTTTTGAAGAAAGCTGCGGATAATCTAATTATTTGATCTTCCTGCATTTTTGATATGTTGTCGTTCTTGAAAAGAGCTTTCCAACGAATCCAAGATTGTAGAGTTTAGATGGCTAGATCTTAAGATATCGGCCAAACAATAGCTGAATGTCAGATAAATCCTAGCTTGATAGCCCTTTAATAACTAGTAGGTGCTAGGTTAATTCCTTAGTGTGAAGGGGGATAAGTTATTATAGAAGAGGGGGATTAGAAGTTAGAGGAAGCAGACTTAGATGGTGGAAGGAATGAGGTCGGAGAGGGCGTCAATGGCTTGAGACAGTTGAGAAGAAAATAAAGGCAATTTCAATTATCAAATTCCCACTCCAATTAGGGTTTCCTCACATATTTATAGAGGCTCACCCTAGGGACTCAAACAACTAAGTTAAAATCCTAATAAACTAATTAAACCAGTCTTCCTCATCTTCTCGGATTAACCCTTCGTTTCATCGCAAATAGATTCCGAATTTGGAGAAATCATGAATACCAAAGTTGTAGATCTAGAGGTTAACAATCTTATCCAAATATTATTCGGGCGACTGTAGATTATCTTGCGAATATTTTTTTAAAACGCAGAGTTAAATTTAGTTAATTAAATAAAATCTTAACATACTAAGGCTCTAACTAAATCAAATAGTTAATAAGATAACTAGACTCAATCCATTGAGTTCGATGTCTTTCAAGGTGATTCGATCTAGTTCAAATCACATCATAATGGTAATCCTAAAGGAATAAAAATATTTTAGAATAATTATAATATTTTAGTATAATAGAAAAAAGTGATAGTCATGAGTTTAAGTGAAATTATCTCAAATTTTAAATGACACCCTATATTTTGACTATATTATAAATAAAATTTTCTCTTTTTAGTACATATAGAGACTCATATTTGTCAAAATAATACCGAGTAAGAGCTAATTTTAATTTAACAAGAATCTAGAAAATAGAATAAAAAATAGAATAATTCGTTAATTTTAAATGATATTTTTACATTTTTTAAATTATTCTTATCTTACTTCTCTAATATGACATTTAAGATCCACTTTGTCTTGGAGGTTTGATGTTTGATTTTAATATAGAAGCTTGATTTAATTTTATTTTGTTGGAAATAGGTGTTTTCCAAGCTAGGGGTTAAAATGGGTCGGATTAAGTTCAACCCGACTTGAAATCATATCCGGATGGGACTAAATACAAGTGCAAATTTGGTACCCATTTTGGATTCAGATTTGGATATGGATAAAGAGGTACTTAAAATAATAGAATTAGATCCGAATATGATTAGTATAATTTATTTTGGATACCGGATATTCGTTTACCCATGAAATTCTTAATTAACTTGTTACTTAAAATATAGGTAAGAAACCTGACTTAGGGGTGATAACCGAGTCAGGTTTGCTAGGTTTGGGTCAGATCTATAGTAATGCAAGCACAAACATGACTCCTTTATTAAATATGTCGAATATTCTAAACACGAATACAACTCATTTATTATACAGGTTAGAATTTCTAAACACGAACGTAACTAGTTTATTAAACGGGTTAAATGTGTCAAAAAAAGTTATTAGGTGACACAAGTTATTCAAATTATATAAATTATTTGGGTTATAAATAAAAAAAAATCGTGTTATAAATCGATTATTTGAGTAATGAAACAATTGTTTAGATCATAATCCAGTTATCTCATTAGAAATGAGTTATCATGGGTTATTGGGTCGGGTTATAAATAGGTTAACTAGGTTGATGTAATAAATATGAACACAACTCATTAATAATCAAATTAGGAAGATTGACTCATTTACCACTTAACCTAATTAGACTAAATCCAAACCTATGTAATATGGATTTTTATATCAAGATATCAAGGCGAATCAATTATTGGCACCCACAAACCCATACCTTGCAACTTGTCCCGCATCTAATCTATGTATTATTTATCCTAACTCATAACCTTGTCATAGTTCATCTACCTCCAAATCATCATCATCATTATTGCCCATCAAGTGGTCGCATGTTGCTCGTCGCCTCCAACTCAATCAATGTGTTTAATCTCAAAACCCACTCCTCTTGACGACAACTTTCGTTAATATCATTCTCCGACTTTAGTATTTGGAGAAGACATGATAAGCGGAAGAAGAGAGATAAGAAATTTGGTTGTTTCTAAGCAGTATATCTAGGACACTTTAAACATGAGAGCTTTGACAAGTGAGGCTGGTCTAGCACACCATTTAGTCTCATTTATGATTTATATGACTTCTTTTGTGTATTTTTTAAATTTTTTATTAATTTACCAAATTTTGTTGTACTATAGTCTAGCGGTTAGATTTTGGAGTGCATGAAAAGATTTAAGGATAGATTGAAGAGGGGTTTGATCATTAACAAACTCTAAGAGAACAAAATCTCCCTCTTAGGTCTACTAGGATTTTTCCCACGGAAGTAGTCTTCCCTTCGGTTCCCTCAGCTGTTCACTCCTCTTGCTCCCTAACTCCTCTTCTCCTTCCCATGCTCCTTCTCTCTTACTCTCTTATCTAGTCTTGGGTGTAAGCATGGGCTTCTTATGCTTGAGCCTGTTTGAGGTTTTCGATCGGCCACTTTCCTTCCACAAATGCTGTCTCCTACCCCCCTTTTCTCATTTGTCCCTAACCAAGATAAGCCTTTTAGCCCTCTTAACATACCTTGACCTGGCTGACTTGTTTTCTCCCTTCTTCCATCCTGGCATTTACATGATCCTCAGATGAAGAGCTTATTCTCAACTTCTCAGAGCTCATCTCAAACACAAAAAGTGACATTGTCATCTACATGGAGAAAGATTATTTACTTTAGTCGCAGAAGCCTAGCCTCTCCTTAGTCGATAAATTTCTCTAATAAACCTTTCAACTCCATGGGGTTCAAGTTGGCGCTTCTTTGGGCTTGGAGTCTTAGAGGGCTCTATTGATTTTATGGAAACTTGTAGAAACTCTTTCTTCATTGTCTTCAATAGGGCTGTCAAAATAAATGGGCGACTCGGGCTCAGCTTGACTAAAGCTCAAGGTTGATTCAGCATGGGTAGAGCTAAGCCGAGCCCGAGCCACCTTAGAAGGCTTGAAAATAATTTCGAGCCGAGCCAAGCTAGAGATGGCTCGCTCAAGCTCGGCTCACTAGGCTCGGTAGAAAAAGATAAGTTAAACTGTAAAACCCTAAATTCTTCCCGTCTCAAATTTCCAACTTTCTAACCTAAGTCGACCGCTGCTTGCTGCTCTCCCTATCGGTTGTCGCTTTCCCTATCGCTCAAAGCCGCAACACGCCTCCTCCACCACGGCCCGCCTTCTTCGTTGACAAGCCGGCTCCTCCTCGTCCTCCTCTTCAAGCCACTGCACTGTGTTCATTTTCCTCCTCAAGCCGCCACCTCGTCGTCCTCCTCATATTTCACTAAGCTGCTGTCTCGTCGTCCTCCTCCATCAGTTTGGGCTTGATCAAGCTTGGCTCAGCTCAACTTGAGCTAAACTCGAGCTAGGCCAGAATGAGCCCGTGCCAAGCTCGAGCCTTAAATGAGCCTATTATCAAGTCTCATTCAAGTCAAGTTAACAGATCTAACCACGTGGGTCAAGTTAGTCGAGTTAGTTGAGTTAGTCGAGTTGAGTTGAGTTAGTCTAATTTGTTTGTTGTCTTTAACCCTAATAAACCATGTCCACTTGGAGGGGTCAATAGAGCCCAAATCTATGGGCATCCCTACTTTCCTTGATAGGTTGAGGGCTATTTTGACTGAGAAGTATTTTTACATGTATATGAGCTTTATACAAGTATAGAATATCTCTGGTTTGAAGAATTGCAAGATTATTGGAAAAAAGTTGTTGAGTTCACACCGCGTTCACAAACGCGTTCGAACGCGGTGCGTTCACAAACGCATTTGAATGCGGGTACTGCGTTCACACAGACCAAGAGTTGTGTTCACAAATGCGTTCAAATGCGGGTACTGTGTTCACACAGATTGAGAGCTGC
Organism: Typha latifolia; assembly: GCF_019914945.1. NCBI lineage: Eukaryota > Viridiplantae > Streptophyta > Magnoliopsida > Poales > Typhaceae > Typha > Typha latifolia. Next base: position 4,557,629 of record NC_133097.1, on the reverse strand, counting down.
GTTCACAAACGCATTCGAACGCAACCTGAAGAATTCAAGCTGTCGCGTTCAAACGCACTCGGGCCCATTCGAACGCACCTGAGATCAAGTCAGGTCGTTCGAACGCACCAATGAAGTTTGAAAATTTTGGATTCTCGTGAGTTCGGATAAGACTTAGATTTGACTCTATCTTGGAGATCATATATTAGGATTGTGATGCCCTATCTCTAGGATGGTTGAAGAAGTATTATTGAAGGAGACTTCTTGAGGCTACATCGGTTCTTCAATTAACAATGTTCTACTCATCTACAAAATCTTTCGTCCTAAGGGCTATCTAGACGAAAGATCAATCTCAAGGGCTACTGAGGTTAGACTTCAATCACGAGAAGTAGTGAATCGTGGGTTCTAGCTGACCTTAGGTGTAGGCCGCTAATAGTATATTCATATATGATACACTCTATCCTTAACCTCAGGCTAAGTGAGTAGGGGCTCTGCTTAGTCAGAACCCGACTACTAATGATAGGTGAAAGTGGTGCAGTGTCTATGAGTGTATAAGTCATGTCATAGTCATCATAATTGTTACATTCTATATTCACAACAAATATTTATGCAAGAGTTTATCATACAAGATACATATAGAGCATCATTACACTAATGCATATGCTAACATTAACATTATCATAATATCATAATGAGTAAACTATTAATAACTACACATGTCAAGATATATCATAGTACACTAGATGCATGTATTACTACTAATATTTTCTTTAGTGTCATGGCAAGTATAATAGCTGTAACTACAGTATTCTAGACTTATATAAACTCTACTCGACTAGAGGGTCTCCATAGTACTCTAGTTTTCCTCAGCTAGCCGGCTCCTCCGGAATCCCAAAATCCTCCTCACGCAATGTCGATCCTATTAATTCACACGTAAGTAAAGCCATACATAAGGTTAACAGATTAATAGAATTAATTTCATTATTAGCAAATTTAGGTTTAGGCATATACATGAGTCAAGTGTCCCATAGGGTGAGTTCTATGTCATCCTAAATTTCACACTATTTAGATGATAATAAATTATCTTTTAGGGGAGTGGTTAGGCTAATAGATTAGGTGGAATAAAAAAATGGGGCTATAGGGTCCAAATGGGCCCAAATGGGCTAGGCTGGAGTGTTGGGTTGAGCTTAGACCTAACCGAATAGGGCAAGGGAGGTCCTGGTCGGCTACAGCCCAACTGCAGCCCACAAGGTTGGTTGAGGTGGACTGGGGGTCCAGCCACAGCCCACCATGATCCACCCAAATCTTTGAGTTAGTGGGCTGCGGTCTGATTGCAACCCACTAAAGGCCTGGGGTTGGTGGGCTGCAGCCTGCAACCCACCATGCCCACCAACGCTCATCTTCCCCCATCTCCTTCGAGGGAGGAAGACAGAGGGGAAGAGGAGGACCTGGTGCTGTTGGTGGCCCACGTCGCCGACGGGGCGACGAGGCGCGCTCCATGGCCAGTGGCCATGGAGGTCCCTCCTCCCAACACTAAGGGCCCGAAGCCCGACTAGAGAGCCCCTCCCTTCCACCTGAGCCCTCAGACCGACGGCTAGACACAGTCGTCGGCCGCCAAGGACTCTGACAACAGTGAGGGGGAGGGGTTAATCTACTAAATTACAAGGGGGGTTAGGGGCTTACCGTGGTTCGTGCACTTGGCTTCGTCGGCCCCGGGGCTTCGTTGGCTCCGGCGTCGGCAACCCGAGAGAGAGGAGAGGGAAGGAGAGAGAGATAGTGGGGTGGAGGAAGAAAAAAAAGGGTAGGGTGTCGGTGGCGTGCACGACAGGGGAAGAAGAAGAAGAAGAATAAATGGAGGATGGGGGTGGAAGGGCGCGTGCGTCGAGTTTTTTTTTTCGGGTGTTACATAGGTGATCTCCTCTAGTTCGATCAAGGGCCTCCGACTAACTTGAGGAGCTCCGATCTTAAGCCACCTTATGTTCACAGACAACTTACTCCTATGTGGGAAAGCAATCATTGAGGAAAAAGCCACTCTAGTTGAGCTTATTGGCTATCGGGCTAGAAAATTAATAGAGAAGTCCTCGATCCTATTCTGTAAGGGTGCAAATGGAGACTATAAGAATCATCAAAGCTACATAAAAGTCCAACAATTGTCTAAGGAAGATAAATATATAAGATCTCCATTCCTCTTACCTAAATCTAGGACCAAGACCTACAAGTTTTTATTTGAGAGTTCCAAGCTAAATTGGCTAGATGGAAGAGCAAACTACTCTCCCATGCTAGCCACCTCGTCCAATTCTAGTATGTTCTGAGTACAATACATCTCTACTTTATGTCTTCCTTGATCTTGCCTTGCGTGCTCCTAGACAGGCTCAAACCAACCGTAAGAAACTTTTGGTGGGAATTTAATAGTGATAACCATTATTTGCATCTCAAAAGTCGGAGCAGCTTCTGCAAACCCCTCCAATGTGGCGACCTGGGAATCAAGGACTTAGCCCTTGTAAACAAGATTAGTACTTGGCCCTTGTAAATAAGAATGGTACTCAAGCATGCATGGAGGCTCGTCAATGACATGAACTCCCCTTGGGATCGTTTGCTTAGGGCAAGATATTTTTGGTCCTCATTCTTTTGGTGTGACAAAGTAAATCCCAGAGCTTTGTGGGTGTGAAGAACAATAATGAAGATAAAATATCTCCTACACAATAATATTAGATGGATTGTTGGTGATTGTAGCTTCATTTCTATCATCAAGGACCCATGACTTTCTTACCAAGACCTCAATGGTCTCTAGCTGCCCATCTCTATCTTGGTAGTGAGGGATCTTATTCATAACCATGACTAGGACTTACCACTTATCCATAAGTTATTCTGTAATTCAGTGATTGAGAATATTATGTGTATTCCAATAAACTTGGCTACCACCTCTCATAAAGAAAAGCTTGTTTGGATGTCAACATCATGTGCCACTTTCTCAATTAAGTCTGCCTACAATGTCCTATCTAAGCATCACTAGGAGAGTTCCATCTCCTCCGCATTGGTCTCAGCTATGTGGGGTTATATTTGAAAGTGCATAACCACTATTCTAGGTGTTTGGATATTTCTTGATATGAAACGGATTAAGTAAATTTATGATGTAAGCTCTTACAGCAAATCTAGTTAAGTAATATAAGTCATTAAGATAAGTCTAATTAAGTCATGTAAGTCTTTAATATAAGTCTAGTTAAGTCTTTAAGATAATTTCTAATTTGAGTTGTGTCAGCCTTTTGGACAAGTTCTAGTAGGACTCATTGTATCCGATCTCTCTCTATATATAAGGAGTTAGGCTCCTTTATTAAATCATCTATTGAAGAACTGAAAATTATTTTTTAGCCTTAGTCCATCTTAGGAGTAAGAGTAGCACACGAGTAGTCGTAAAAGTAAACTAGGAGTAGAAGTAAATTAATCTTCCATCATCACCTCTATTGTCACCCATTTTCTTTTTCCAAACTTTAGCCATCATCTTCCTCCACGAGATACCCTACCTTATGTCTATCCCCACCACCCTCCGGTGACCGCTACAATATTGGATATTTATAATTTTTTTCTAATTTTGACATTTCTTCACTATATCGGGGCATCAGCTCCTCTTGACCCAATCCACTGGGTCAATGCAAGTTAGGTCAGTCGGCCCAATGGGGGCTTGGCATTGCTACTAATTTTCTGGCCCATAGCGTCATTGAAGGTATCTCTATCTTTGTTGACTATTGCATGAATGCTTTATTCAGTGAAGTGCTGACGCTTTATGAATGTATCAAAAAACTTGCTAGCTCTCGGTGAAGCAAGGACAATCCTAGGTGTTTAGCGACTCGCTTACTCTTGTAAAATTCTTAAACGGTCTAGGTAATTCCACTCCTTGGATGTTCCATTTTATTATCCAAGAGTGCTCTAGGTGGCTGACTCTCTATCATTCTATTAGGATCTATTTTACTTGTTGGTGAAAAAGAAATCACTACCCATAACCTTGCCTATCTATTTTACTTGTGGGTTAAATAATATCACTGCCCATAACCTTGCTAGATAGGCTCTTTCTCACTATGGTTGTAAAGTTTGGTCTGGTCTACCTTTGTGTGACTAGCCAAATCTAAAGACTATTTCTCAACCAAAAAAAAAAGGAGGGTCTGATATGGTGTTGTTTCACCCTTTTTTCTCCCTAGGCTTTCATACACTATGTTTTGAAGGAATAGATTTGGGTAGGATGAAAGAATGAATAAGTGGAAGAATGACAATTGTCATCTGATCTAGATATTTGCTATTCAACCTCTTTTCCTCAATTGCATTGTACAAATAGGAAAGAAACCTAAAGCAATTTCATTTATTTGATCCATTAGTCTCTTTTAAATGTGTGGATCTCTATTCTTTTTCTTTTATAAATAATTATCCGGTTTGTGTCCATATTCCCATGAGATTCATCTGTTTAGTTTGGATATTATTTTACATTTTAATATTCGTCTAACATTCGTATGTATTTATATCCAAAGAAAAAGTATAAATTCGCATGCTGTGATAGAGGCTTATTTTAGTTGTATAATTAAGTTAATTGAATGGTCAGTTTAAATTATATCTATCAATCTACATATTGGATTTATTTTCAGCAAATAGAAGGTTTTATTTGTAAATATCAGAAAGAGAGAGCTTTATTTGTAATATATTTAAGAAATATAATTTATTTAAGAGATTCTTATAAATTACACCCTATATTTTACCTATTTTATTATTCACACTCGTCTTTGAGGATATTGTAGCTCGATACTTTATTTTTTTTATTATAATTCTCGTTTAATATCTTATTATGACTAACTAACGTTAACTAACTTACTAAAATACCCTCACTATTTTCTCTCATTTTCTATATCCCTCCACCATCTTCCCCCACCTACTTCCTTTCTTTGTCAGTCATTGCCGCGACTGCCACCATTGCCACCATGCTTTCTCATTTCCTCCCTTCTCCTCTTCCTCTTCTCCTCTTTTTTTCTTCTTTTTTCTTCAGGACGGAAAAGAAAGACGAGGAAGACGTGAGTAATTTATATATTTATAAATTAATTTATATATTATAAAAATATTATTTTTTTAGTATCGTCTAAATTAACTTAGGGTATTAAATAAAAAATAATAGGAAAAAAAAGTAGACGGTTGAGTTATAAAAATTTTAAAATCGAGATGTGAATTAGAAAATAAGTAAATACAGGGTGTGATTTGTAAATATTATTTATTTAATTACCATTATTTAAAGGATGATAAAATATAGAAAGGATGACGTGGAGTGTACAGAGCGCACTGGGCGGACACAGAGAGGGACCGTGCGAAAAGGACCACGGCAGCCGCAGAGAAAGTGTGTGGGGGGAGTGCAGACAGTGGTCTGCTACTTTTCCTTTTTTAAGTTTGTACTCTTTTGCGATGGCAGACTACGGTGGGACCGACGGTGGCTCCAACTCGTCTTTTTCTTGAAAGGGACTCAAAAAGTAATATTTGACCTAAGTTTATGCTTAAGTACATTTAACCCTACTGTTTACGTACATCACACCTGAATTTTATTTTCCTTTTTTTTCATATATACTTTGTGAATTAAATAAAAATTTACCACGGTACTCTGAATTGAAGGCTTTAGCTGGATATTATTTTTGAGCTAAAGGGCTCGATATGGATATAAAAAAGGTTTAACATGTTCTTGGAAAATAGTGATAGTTTAAGAGGCTAAATTATATCTTAAATATATTTGAGTAAATTTTTAAAAAAGTAATCTTTTTTATTTTTAGAGATAAGGTGTAGAATTATTTGCATGAAAATCACACATACATTTTGTTTTTGTCATTTGAGCTCATTTTAGTTTTTCAGGTTTTTTTTTGTCTCTTTCAAATTTGCCTTTCTACCACTTAGTGCCTAATTAAATACTAATGCAGCGCTATATGAATAACCAAAAAGTTTTACAGTATCTTCTTTTTTTCCTTCTTATCTTTACAAGCCTCTCATTGAGAAATATTAGAGAAATTTGTACTAAAACCATAATTAGTTTTGATTTTGTCACTTACACCCATTTTTAATTTTTATTTGCAGATGAGAGTTTTTTTTTCTTTCTTCAAGTTTTCCCTTCTGCTATATAGTGCTTATTAAATGTTGATTGGACAATGTAAGTGAAATACCCACCTCCTATTACATGTGCCCTTCACTTAGACAAAACTCAGGTGGTTTCCACGTGATCTGTTAATCAATGTTTGTACATAATATATAGAATAAAATCTAATATTTTTAAAAATAAAACAAGCTAAATAATGTCTAAATTACCACAAGCTGTAATAAGCCCCAAAATATTTATCTATACATCTCATTAAAATAAATGTCGCGTATGGGCTACAATTTATATAACTTATTTTACAATACTAAAATAAATAAAGAAAAAATAATCAAATCTTCACCAGCTCCTCCACAGACTCGAGGATATCTACTTGGTTTGAAAAAATATTTTCACCAAAAGGTGGTGAGCATAGAGCACAGTAAGTAAATATCTCTACAATCTAAAAGTAGGATAATAAAAGATGTCATATAGCACATATATATGCCAATATGATCATAGTAATGCGTCCATGCAACATATTCATATCAATAGCTCACATGTATTAATAAAAGAACATATGATATGTATTATTTAAACTATCAAATCATTTATATCAAGCTCACACTGAGTCATAGCCATAATTATCATAACATGCTCAAAGAGCTATCCACTACATAATAAACATAGGCTCACACATCATCTCAAACATTGAGGAGGAATAGATATCTAGCGATAATGATGCCCATACATGCCTAATGATGCTGCATATAACTAGTTGTTTGTGGTGACTAGACTAAGAACCCCAGTCATAAGCATATATCATCGCATATAACAAAATCATCGAATATAGCAGAATCATGGCTAACAGCGAAAATAAGAGCACACTAGTCAAAAACACCCTGACCTTGCATCATCGAGTACCGTTAGGTCTACGACCCCTACGTCTCAATTATAAATTTATATTACCGAGTGTCTAGTCTCCATACTTGACTGTATTACAAATCGGCACACGCGATGCTTGATAGTCCTCTCTTGACTTCATGACTTCAGGCGTTGATCGATATAAATATAGGTAATAAATATACACTCTATCTCCTAACCCTAGGCTGAGCGGTAAACCAGACACTATCAAGACGAAACTTAACTATATGGTGATACGTGCAAATGGTGTAGTAGTTAACATCATCAATCATAAGACATGAACATCAAAGATATCATAATTATAAATACTCTAATAATCCATGAATAACTATACTTCATAGTAAATTAAATATAATTATACTGAATAGTGAATAAACATCTACCTATATTTGATATGAATGCGATAATCTCATAAAGTAAAATATCACTTCAATACTACACTATTCCTAAACTACAGAGAATTTACTTGCCTAATACCACTTCTAATTTAATCAACTTGTTGCGGTTCTTGATTTAGGTGCATAGTGAACATGATTAAACCATTTCAATTTATATCGATTTCTATTTATGTTTTACAAAAATAAGATAATTTTTGCAGGTGCATTTGAACGCAAATGGATGTCATTCGAATGTGGTGTTCGAACACCTGTTTCACGCTCGCACATACAGAGAACGCATTTTGGTCGTTTGAATGTCTGATCTTGCGTTCGCACATACAGATAATGTGTTTTGGCCTTTTGAACATGATAAGACAGGTAAGTTGAGTCGTAATAGAATTTATTTAGAATTTTTGATGTTTAGCTAGCCTCTAATTATGTGAAAAAATAGCCTCTTTGTATTATTGATTATTTAACTTGTTCTTCATCTAGGCTTCTTCTCCCCCTCCTTCCTCCCCTTTGGTAACCAACCTAAGTTCTCGTCTACAGCCGAAGTTAACCCTCTGTCGCTTCTCCCTTCTTCCTCGGCAACCAGGCTATACTTGGAAGCTCCATTCTCCCACCTCATTTAGTTCAAAGCACTAATCCATCCACTATACCCATAATCATATCCCATAACCCTAACTACATATTCCACATCCATCTCGCTATCTCTTGACCTTCGATCATTATTTCCAACATAACTTTCGATCTACCCGATCAACAAGATTCTAGTTGGGCTAGATTCCTAACCCATAGAGAAATAACATATTTGAATCTCAGATCGATCCAATGGTTGGATTGATCCCAGTTACCTTTGTAAGTTCCATGCTAAGTTTTATCCAGATTATCAAATCGAACAGAAAATCATCTTCATCAAAGACAACTGTAATAAGTTGGTATCAAAGCCAGCCTTCCTTAACATGCACCTATAATGATGTCATCCGACAATGAAGGGCAAGAAGAATACACACCCGCAGCATTACCTCCTCCATCTTCCATCATCGACCCAAACATAGAGATACTATCAAGGTCCATTGAAGTATTGGGATAAACCTACTCTAACATTCTTGCCCAAACTATCGGAACCTTGAGTCAAACAATGGCTTAACAAAATATTAGGTTGTTGCGGGCGATTTGAGAAGGGTCAAGTCAAGGACCAGAAGTACCCAAGTCTTCCACCCCCGAAACCCCTATGATGGTTTCACCGATCAACCAAGGACCACAGAGGGAGACCACGTTCAAACTGAGGAAACATGAGCCTCGTCGGCGAGCGCAGCTTATCAACAAAGAAGAAGATGATCCTTAGATTGAGAGGAAGAAGAAGATAACATCATGGCTGCAATAAGAGAATGCCATAGAGAGATGGCATGGCCTAAGGAGCATTCTCCCCCGGTTAGGGCTAGAGCTCGCTTCAATCCAAACCATGATACCCATATCTGTAGACGAACAGTGCAGTTGGAATTCCCCAAATCCAAAGGAGGTGACCCGCTAGATTGGCTTTACCGTGTCGAGCAATTTTTCAACTTCCATGGCACCGAAGAAGATCAAAAGTTATTTCTTCCATCTTTTCATTTGGAGGACTTGACATTGTGGTGGTATTGTTTAGCGACGATGCATAGAGGAATAACAGCTTGGACGAAGTTTTACTATTTGATCTACAAACGGTTTGGATCATCAATGTACAAGGATTTTGATGGTTTATTGAGGAAGGAGGTCCAGAGGACAACGGTGAGGGCTTACCAAGAAGAGTTCGAATGGGTGTCTAGTCATTGTGTACCACCTTGGATGGACTAGCAACTCAAAGCCACCTTTATTGCTAGATTGAGGGAAGAAATTTAGGCTAATGTACGTGCCCTACGACTGCTAAATCGGGGGCAAGTAGTGGAGGACTGATAGGTTATGAAACAATTCCTTTAAGATATGGATTTATTGTAGGGAACAATCTGCACAACTAAGGGAAAATATTCACCAAATATTATCCCGTAGTCAAAAAATTACGAAATGAAGTGAAATCGATCTGTAACTCCCTGATCTACATTTTTTGTATTTATCCCTTCACAGATTCTAACTAAAATTGGGACGAAAATACGATATCTTGCGGATGATGGTGGTGGTGACGGGTGGAGTTAGGGATATGATTCGGACTGAAATTCAATCGATTCCCCTACAATTTGAAAAACACCGTCCAAAAGTCGCTCATAAATACACGATCATGATTCGAGATAATTGTGTGTGGCATGCCATGTAACCGAGCATCATCTATAATAAAAATTTTAGCCACTGACTTGGTTGAAAATGGATGTGACAATGCAGTAAAATGCGCACACTTTCTCAATTTGTCAACCACCACAAAAATAACAGAATAACCACGTACCAACGGAAGACCCTCTATGAAATTCATAGAAATATCTTCTTAAACACGGTCTGGTATAGGTAAATGCTATAGTAATCTGGCCGGTTTCAATATGGTTGCTTTAGCCCTTTGACAGACTTCGCAAGTACGGACAAAACTCCTCACATCCCACCTCAATCTTGGCCATATGCAACTCTGAGATATCCTCCTATAAGTCCTCAAGACACCCTCATGACCAGCCTCTGGAGTTTGGTGGAAGTGCTCCAATAATTTCTACCGCAATCCATCATTTGCGGGCACTCGAATGCATTCGCGATCTAGTAGCAAACTGCCTCGATTTTCCAACTCTGGATGGCGCTCTGAATCATCCAACACCTCGTGCAATAATCTCAAAACATCTAGGTCAGATGTACATGCATACCTCAGCTCATCAAGAAAGGGAAAGGTAGGATAAGAATATTGTAACAACCCAACCTTAAAAAAAATATTTGGGCACGACGTGGCCGGCGACACTATGGCCGGCCTCGTGCCCATGCAAGCTACAACTTGCATGGGGGGGGGGGGGGATGTACCACACACCCCATCGGCACGTTCGAACGCACAAAATTATTCTCTGTATGTGCGAACGCGACACAATATGCATTTTCTATATTTGCCAACCTGATGCAGGCATTCGCATGGGCTTTCGAATGGGACCCCACGTGCGTTCAAACGCAACTTACAGAAATTTTATTTTAATGAAAATAAACAACTAATGCAATAAGAAAAGATCCTAACTAAGTGTATTAGTCTCAAAGGTGGTCGTGGTCTAGTACTAGCAGCCGCTGTCTTTGAACCTGCAGAATTTCCAGCCGGTGTTCTAGGTGCAAACCGCCCATCTCGGTTGCGCCAAATTGTTTTTGCTGACATCTTGAGAGCCTTATATTTTTGCTCCATCTTTACGGTCTTCTCAAAGGTCTCCTCAAGAGTCGTAGGACATATAGCACGAACATTCACCTATATCTGCTCCCGCAGTGCTGAAATAAATGTGCTAATTAATGTCGATTCGGGCCAAGGTGGCTCACAACGACTACTAACTCTTTCAAACTCTGCTTGGTACTCCAATACGGTCGTCCTCTGAACCATCTTGCTTAATGTGGCAGCAAAATCTTCATATGCCGCTGTCCCAAATCTGCATAAAATCCTCCTACAAAAATCAACCCAACCGATAAATCTTCCATCATAAATAATCGATCTATACCAATGCAATGCCGTTCCTTGGAGGTGAAAGCTTGCCATCTGTTTGTGTCCCCCGCTGTCCCTTGACAATCAAAGTATTGTTCAACTTGAAACACCCAATCCGTTGGATCACCGTCTTGGAATTTTGGAAAGTCCATGTGTGCGGTTCTCCCCCGAATGGCATTGTTGGGTTCGCAAAAGATCCTTGGTTTAAGTCTGAACCTTTGTGCATATTGATCTCCTTCTCTAAATTCTCGAGCACATCCATCACCATCTCCAAAGGGATCAACCTCATCCTCAGGTCACCTGGCTCTGATACCAAAGTTCATCCGCCAAGCCCATATTCCTGCCGTGGTCAGTCCAAAGAAATCGGCCTTATGGTTAGGGTCATCGTGGGTTGAGTCTTCCCTTGTCGGTGTGCTCTTTATTGGTCTCCTTATTGATGTCATCTTCCTTGTTTCAACCATTAATAGAGGTCTGAGGTTCACCTTAAAGGAATCAGTCTGCACAACTGTAGAAAAATATTTTTTAAATATTCTTCAGTAGTTAGAAAATTATGAAATAAGTGGACTAGATTTGTAACCTCTGGATCTACAATTTTCATATTTATGCCCTTCACAGATTCGAATTGAAACTGGGACGAAAATACGAAGTAATGCGGTTGATGGTGATGGTGACGGGTGGAGTGGAAGTTAGGGTTATGGATGATTATGAAGATGAAGGTACATGGTGGATGTGGTTAAGGGATATAGATGAAGGGGAAGAAGTGGTCGAGATCCCAAAGAAGAGGGAGAAATCGACATACGAGTGAGATTAGAAGTTAGGAGAAACCTTGCCAACGGTAGAGGTGGAAAGATGGTGAAAAGGGAGGAGGGAGATTATGGTAGATAGATGATAGAGAGGCAACAAATCAATATTCCAATAGCATTCTCCCCTCAATTAGGTTTTCCTCCACATATTTATAGAGGCTCACCCTAAGAACTCTTCAACTAAGTTAAACAACTCCAAACAAACCCTAACAAACCAATAACTAAGTTAAAACCCTAACAAACCAACTAAACTAGTCTTCCTTTATGTTCTCGGATCGTTTCGTCACAGATAGATTTCGAATCTGGAGAAGTTGTGAATATCAAAGTTGTATATATAGAGGTTGGAGATCTTATACAACTAGTTTAATATTATTTGGATATGTGTAGAATATCTGGTAAATATTTTTCCTTGGTTGCGTGGATTGTTTCCTGCAATAAATTTAGATCTTTAAGGAATTGTTCCGTGACCTATCAAGGATGCCTTGCTTATGGAAGACAAACATCGAGCACTCAGAGGGCATAGGAAGCACCCATGGGTTAACAAGCAGTAGATAAAATTGGGTGGCCCCAGCGGCTTAATTTACCTGCCAAGGACCATCCCAAGTACAACTGGACCACGATCTTCTTTTCGCGCTTCTTCAAATGTGAAGATAGCTACTATAGCCCATGTACGGACTCCACCTGCCCAGGTGGAGGAGCGAAGGGCCAAGGGTTGTGTTTTAGATGCGACGAGAAGTTCACACCGGGACTTCGATGTACACGACAAATTGATTCAATGATGCTTATAGATGGGGAGGTCGAGAAGGACGATCCGATTGATGATGAGGGTGTTGCAGTGGACATGATAGAAGAGCAACAACAGATCGAGGTGCAGGAGACTAAGACAGAGGAGATTAGAGAGGGCATTTTTCTACACACCTACTCCGGATCTGCAACACCTTTGAAGATTCTTCATGTGGACAGTTTGATAAGGAAGCATACAGTGCATATCCTCATTGACATGGGGAGTACACAACTTTCTTGACTAGCAGCTAGTTAGGAAGATTCAACTCACTTCCGAGTCGGCGGTGGGGTTTGACGTCACCATTGGTGATGATACGACGTTCAGAGTCGACGACATATGTAGTGCAATTCAGGTTTGAGTTCAGGGCCATCCCTTTCTCATGGACTTGTATCCGATCGCACTTTGTGGCGCAGACGTCGTATTGGGGACACAGTTGGTTGCGAGTCTCGGGCCCGTGACCTTTGATTTTCGTGAGATGTGCCTCACCTTCAAGAGGCAATGGTAGACGGGTTTAATTAGGTGGAGTGCATCCAAAATAGGGTGCCACCTTGCAACCTCTCTTGGGATTGCCTAGCTGCAATGATGATGCTTTTATGATGTAATTGGCTCTTACTAAACCATTCAAGGTGCGGATATCGAGCACTCCAACTGATTTGCGGAGTTTGTTGCAAGAATTTGCGGCTCTTTTTGAAGAGCCAAAGGGATTGCTGCTGGTACAAGATGTAGATCACCACATTGAGAATGTGCCGAGAGTAGGGCCAGCAAACGTGAGGCCTTACAGGTACCCTCACGTACAAAAGGAGGAGATTACATGGTTGATAAAGGAGATGCTTACACAAGGGATTATACATGTAACAACTTGCCCTCTAAAAAAATTCAAATTAAAATTAAAAAAAATTAAAAAGTTTTTGGGCACGACGTGTGTGGCCGGCCCCGTGCCCATGCAAGCTGCATGAGCAGCTTGCGTGGTGAGGCGCCACACGCCCACCGCCACAGCCGCAGCCAACCGGCTGCGGCCAACTAGTTGCGGCGGGCCCCAGCACCACCGCCTCTCTTTCTCCCTCTCTCTCTCTCTCTCTCTCTCTCTCGCTGAGGTCGGCCTATCGCAGCTGTCCTTGTAAACCACCGCCGCCACCTCTGTAAGCGTCGGTGAGCTCCTTTCCCTTCTCTTTCTTTCTCTCTCTTTCTCTCTCTCTCTCTCGCTCACACTCAAGCTTGGCTCGTTGGAGCCGAGCCGCTGGCTGGCTAGCA